>NW_024528821.1:10441483-11041483 GCF_017590135.1 Pyrgilauda ruficollis | reverse complement strand
GAAGTGTATGGGTTTTTTTAGTTAAGTGCGGTAGTTTTTAAACTGAAACTGTAGACATCTCTTCATCGTCAACTAAGTGAAGAGCCAGTGCAGCAACTGAAGTTCAAAAACACTCTGTACTTAAACAAATTTGCAACGTTCTGTTTTTTTTTGTATGTTTAGAATGCTGAAATGTTTTTGAAGCAAAATAAACAGTATTACATTTTTAAAACTGTTCTTGACAACACTCTAAATTTCTGGTTTAAGAGTATCTTAACAACAGCAAGAGGTTCATTTTGAAGTCTGTGGCATCCCTCAGGGCTGGTGACTTAGGAAACATTCTGACTCAAGGATTTAAAAAAAAAAAAAAAAATTTAAAAAATGGTGGCCAGCCAAAACTGGCTGAATTGAAAGAGATGGCTGCTCCAGCTAATATGCAATCGTAACTGTTTATGGCTGAGTGGCACAAGATGCTATGCAAGTTTGAACTTTATTACTTGAACTTGGGAGCCTAAATGAACATTCATGACGTAATTGTTTGTTTGTGTGTGTATATAGCAGCATTCAGAGATGCAGAGAAAGGTAGGTGGCTAGGAATGAGGCTGACACCATGGAATAAGTATAAAAGCATAGTTTGGATTTTTTTTCCAGTTGTGTTGGGTAAATTTATAGCCCAAATGCATTGCTGTACATATTAAAATGTGCCTTTTTTGTCCTGTGTTAAACTGTTTCAGACTTGTGGTTTTTTCTAGCCTCTTGTTTCGTGGCAGGAGCCAGGCGCCTACGTCTAACTCCCTGCTGCAGGAGGAGCGTGGCGCAGGTACTTGGTCTGGGTCCTTTCTCGAGTGACACAAGGTTCAGGTGGAACTGGGGGCTGTGAGGGGGGCTGGGGGAGTGACAGGTCTCTTTCCCCTCTGGTCACCAGCTGGCTGTGCCAAAGTCTTGCCTTTTTTCCAAATCCGGGCTGGGGGTGTTTTGTGGCACTTGAAAGGTAACTCCTGGTCTCTAACTGGTGACTGTCACTTTGGTTTTCCTTATCATGGGAACAGCACGAGTTGGGAAAACTACAGCACCCCACAGAACCCCTGAATTCCTACCCTGTGCTGGCTCTAGCAGTCGGTGCTTGCCTGGTGGAGAGTAGATGGGGGTGTGAGGGCACTTGCATTGCCAGCAAGGCAAAGCTGTGGGCTGTTGTGAGCAGCTGGTTTCAGAAGATGCAGTAACTCACAGGTGCACACACTGGGCATGGGCTGCTGCCACCTCTGCTTTTGAGCCAAGTTTGACATTAATGGGGTCCAGGCTTACAGGCAGTAACATTAGAATGTGGTTAAAACTACTCAGTTGCCTAATTGGGTAGTACTTCTGGCTTCCTCGGTCTTCTCAACAGCATGACAACTTCTCACCAATAACAGCTTGGCAAAACAGTCTGGTCTAGTGCTGAGATGGACTAAAACCTGAAAGCAAAATTTTCAGAATGGAGCGCGCTAAAAAACTTTCATGAAACATAGCAACAGGTAGCAACTTTTGTTTTTAAGGCTAAGTGACAGTTGAATCACTCAGAAATACTTTTATAGTTGCTTAATTATGGTAATTTTTAGTATCTTTAATGCACAAAATGGTATTTGCCCCTATTTTATGGGCAGTTGCATTTTAAAAGTCTCAATAAAGCTGCATCTGGAAAAGAAATAGGTACTTCTGTATTTGCTACCCTTTCTGCATGTCTTCTGATACAAGGGAGTAGGCAGCTGGAGATCCCAGGCTGTGGAAATTTGATGGGGAAGTTGTAGAGCAGAAAAAAAAAAGTGATGGCATCAGTTCAGGAGCTCTAATGCTGTTTCTATTGTCTAGTTGGCAAAATCTCCTCTTAGCCACATATGGGACTCGGTGTAGATCACTGTTGTGCAAATCGAGCTTGGCTTTGAATTAACTGCTAGTGAGCTGAGCCCCTATTGATAGTATCAGCAAACGAGGGCTAGAGCTGACACCTCTTTGTCTTCATTGTTATTGGAAATCCATTGAAGTTGCAGAGCTTGATCAAGGTCTCATACCTTACAGTGCACTACCTACTGCTGCACACCTAAAATACAGCATTCCTGGGGGATGCTGTTCAATGCAGCCCTGGTGCAGGATTCCAGGGACTCACATTTGGGTATTGCAGATCTAGTGGTGATGTTTCTTCCCTGAATACTCTGCTGTTGATGAATGCCACAGTGTGAATGCATATAAATAACACATAATTTCCCCCCCACTGTTTTGTGTTCTGACATGTCATCTCAAATATTGGGAACTGCTTAATTTCACCCAGCTCCATTATTTTCATAGAACACCCTCTAAATGCTCTTTTTTTTTTTCTCTCTGCTTTGAAATGCTTGTTGCTCGTGGTGTTTCAGAGAAGACATTTTGCTTTGTGTTGATGCACAACTCAAACTTCTAGTTCAACTTTAGTCCCAAGCAAGGCAAAGTAAATATGTCTCTTATTAACTCCATGATATGTAGAGAAGGATGAGGATAAAATAGATTGGGCAAAGGGAGGGGATGGATGAAGAGACTTTTCCTTGCATGAATTTGACACAGCTGACTGTGAGACTGCTGATGTTTCCAAAATGTGATGCGCTGATGCCCTTCTCCCTGCTGAAGTTGGGCTGAGGGACCAGGGCTCAGCTGAGGAAAAGGATGGTGCTGTTTCTGCAGCTGTTAAAACCCATTTAGTGCTGGGGGAGGCAGAGGAAGGCTTGGCTGTGTGGGATGGTCCCTCTGGATGCCTGAACAGGTGTCAGAGGTCTGAGAACTTTTGCTCAAGAGAAAGAATCTGATGGTGATGTGGGGCAGAGACAGCGCTGAGCCGTGTCATGCAGGCCATTTCCTGAGGTTAGTGCTGTTTGGTTTGCTCTCAGCATTGTCCAGCCTCTTGAGAACACAGTTGCTACCAAAGTGCATCGTGTTGCTCTGGAATCAAACCACTGGGGTGAACGAGGCTGCTGGGCTGCTCTGTGCAGGGCAGAATCTGCCTCTCCTGAAAATGAGCCTGGCAGCCAGAGTCAGAGCCACACTGCTCTGTGGCCTGTATATTCCAAAATTCAGTTGAGATGTGGTAAATATTTGGTGTGAGCCAAATCTGAGCACTTAGACTGGGAGGATGGGGCTGCATCAGGGGAGTCCCAGCATGGGTGTGGCAGCCACTCCTCACAAGCAGTCACAAGGAAAACTACACTGCAGGATGGTTTCCTGCTGCTGGGTCAGGCCCCTAACACATCTGTGGGGAAGGAGTGTGTTAATTTTCTCTAGTAAAATTAATTAAATGCATACCTCCCTAGGACAGGGAGAGTCTTCTTTGGGGATGGGACTGAGATACAAACACAGTCAAAGCATCTCTCACACCTTGTCCCTTTGAACAGCTCTTTTTTAGGCAATTTTACTCACTCCTAATAAACCCTGCAGGAGCAGCAGCAAGGTGCAAGGGCTTCTCTTGGTCCTGGCTCAGCAGGTGAATGGCTTTTACTTCCAGCCTCCAGCACAATCCTGGCAGCCACCTTGAGTTTATGTTTTCCCTCTGTTCACCCAGACTCTTGTGCCACAAGCAGAGGAACATCTCCCAAGTAAGCTGTTTTCTGCTGCAGATTTTGGGGAGGTTGGAGAGGAGATAGGATGTTTCCAGTAGGGTGAGAGCAGGATGCTGCATTTCTGGCAGTGCTTTCTGACAAGCCCCAGACTCCCCTCTGAATGTTCACCCGAGCTCACTTTCCTCTAAAAGATAATGGGAGGAACTGTGACAAGTGGCATGTTTATTTCTTTCTAGGGCTATGGCTGCACCACATTTTAATGCAATAAACTGAATTGCAAATCACAAACAAAGTGTGCTGGGGACCCTATTACCAAGCAGTTGCTCTCTAAATGTGTCAGCTTGCAGTGGGGAAGGGACTGAACAACCAGCATGCCTGACAGGGGGTTTTGTGCCCTATGAAGTGTCTTCATCCCCCTTTGCAGGCTGGGCTCTGGTGTGTGCCTGCCCCTGCTTGGGCAGCATTTGATAACCTGTGTTCAAAGCACTCTGCAAACATCTCACCCTTGCAGCAGATCTGATCTCTGTGTTCTAAAGCAATATGTGGATGGGGGGGATGTCTCCTTGCATGTGCTAATGCTCTTGATTGGAGTTGTCTGCTGCTAAGAGCTCTTCCCTGAGTGCCCTCCTGCACCTGGATCCCTAAATTAGGCAGGAGGAAGCAGCACAGCCATACTGGAGCTGACAGCTCTGTATGCTGGGTGGTAACTCCTCCTCTTGCTCCTGGATGTGGCAGGGGCTCACAGGAGCCCCTGTGAGGTGGCTGAGCCGGGGCTGGAGCAGGGGTGGCAGTGACCTGCCCAGGAGTGGGGAGCCTGAGCTGTGTGTGGAGGAGCAACCTGGTGCTGTGGTGGGGCTAAGACCCTTGGAGGCTGGGATGAATGGAAGCAGACATTTGTCTTGTTGAGATGAAAATGCATTAACTGTGGTAAGGGATGGCCTGTCCTGTACCTGTGTCCCCTGACACTGTTGACTTCATGTCTCTGGCTGAATTCAGCAGCCAGGCAAACCACAGCTGGGAGCCCAGCCTTGATGTGGGGCTGGGTGTTCAGTGGTGTTTGTGGTTGGCTTTGAGCCCGTGAGTGCAGAGGGGTGTGCTCTGCCTCAATACCTGCTCTGGCTCAGCTCCCTGTGGGACACCTGGGGATCCAGAGTAGCCCCTCTGCACTGGTGTCACACATCACTGGAGCCAAACTTGTGTGAGGAGGGGACAGGTAGGATGCTGTGAGTGATAGAGTTGCTTTTTCTTCCCAGCCCTTCCACTTGTCAAGCTCCCTCAGGTATTTCAAGTCAGAAAAATGCTTTTTTTAAAAATATTAATCAAACATGGCCTGGCTTTGTCGTTGGAAGAGCTTATAGCTTGTGTTTTTAACTGCTTCTTTGTGAAGCTTAAAATTTGCTTTATTTAGTTTAGAAAATTAATACCCATAGCAGGATGAAGTGATTTGAAGGATTCCTTGAGACAAATGCCTCTTTTCTGCTGCTAATGAGTGTGTGATTGCTCTTTTACTGTGTGTTACCTGGCTTTGCTAGCAGTAATGCATGGTCCTGCAAAAGAAGCTTGAGAAAGGTGTAAGCAGGGTCAATTTGGTCTCCCAAATTATTACCAGATATGTTGGTTGAGTTTTGGGTTTTTTTTTAGCTTTAGCGCTCAGGCTGGGGATCTTCCCTGGACTTGGCTTCTGCAGTTGTTTAAGGCATTGCTACCTGTAGGTCCTGGCTAGGATTTCTGCCCAGTAGCAGGGAGAGCAGAAGGAAACATGCTGGGTCTTCTGGTACTTTATTTGTTGCTTCATGTGGTAACTTCATTTTTGCAAGCTGCTGGGAGGTTTTTCAGACCAAGCTCAAAGATCAAGATGTCAGTAAAACTCTTACAGAGAACCCTTCCTACAAAGGATGTGTCTGAAAGTGGAATAGAACCTGACCAAATAGAATCTCTGAATCTTTGAATTGTTTGGGTAGGAAGGGACCTTAAAGATCATCTTGTTCAAACCCCCTGCTGTAGGCAGGGGCACCTTCCCCCGGACAAGGTTAGTGTTAGACTGTTTAATTACTTGCTGTCACTTGTGTTCCATTTGTTGGTGATTCCCACCAGAGCTGTCTAGCAAAAAAATCCACTAGAACACGTATTTTGACCCTTGAGGGTGACTCACAAAAGTCCTTCAGTGGCTTTGAACTAGAAGGACTTAGCCTTGTTTGTTTTGTATCTTCCCTATGCATCTCTGCTGAGAGGGAGCAAATGGGTCTGTTCCCTTTTAGTGCTCTGCTTGGGGAGATGGTAAAGCTCTTTGACTTTTCCATTACCCATGCTTAAAGGGGGCTTATGGAAAAGAGAGAGACTGGCATTTTACACCAGGAGATAGTGATAGGACAAGGAGGAAATGATTTTAAAGTAAAGAGAGTCGGTTTAGATTAGAAGTTAGGAAGAAATGGTGAGGCGCTGGCCCAGCTGCCCATGAGGAGCTGTGGATGCCTCACCCTCTGCTGTTCTCTGCCTAGCTCTCAGTCCAGCACAGCAGCTGTGCTCAGCACATCTGACCCAAAGGCTTACTTGAGATGGTGTGGTTTGCATTTAAGTTTTGGGAGCAGCCTGGACTGTGTTTTCCCAGCAGTCAGGTGCTTTAGGGAAGACCTTCCACTGTCACGGGCTGTTGCTCTGTTCCAGCCTCAGACACCCACTGCTGCTATTCCCCTGAGATTTCTGTGCTCACAGCAGCATCAGGATGGGGATGGAGGTCACAGGGCTGCAGGAGCTGCTGCTGAGCCGCCCCATGTGGGGAGAACAGGTGTGATGGAGGTGGGAAATGGGAGCAGGAGGCAGCCGAGGGCTGCGGGTGCCCAGGTCTGCAGCAGACGGCGCGCAGCCACAGGGTCCTGCCTGTGCCGGGAGCAGATGGTGCTGGGACTCACAGCCAGCCCCAGCACCAGGTTCAGCACTGCTGGGGCTCACAGGGAAGGGCTGCTCTCACAAGTGTTTGCTGCTGTTTGTGCTCGGCTCTCTCAAGGAGGTGCTTACTGCAGTGTCAGGCTGTGCAGGGACACGAACAGGCTGCTCTGGGGGAGATGAGGTGCTAGCAAATGGTAGGTGGGAAGCACCTTCATGGATATTCTCATCCTGCCAAACACAAGGTTCCTGCCCATCTGAGGTGCTCAGGCAGGGTCTCTTTTCCATTTACCCCCTTGCAGGCCGTGCTTGCTTGGTGGGGCTGTGCCAGAGCAGGTGGCAGAGCCCTGTAGCAAGAGCCTCTCCCCGGGCAGAGCTGCACATCCCTGTGATCTGGGGCAGGATTGCCTCTGGCCCCGTAGCCCCAGGGGAGCAAGAACCACTTTCTTGCCATGGGTGCTTGGGCAGCCTGCAGGGAGGGTTCTGTGGGGGCAGCCCACCCTGACAAGGGCTCAGAGTGGTGGGAGAGGGGATCCTGCCAGAGGAGCTGCTGGTTTGCTAGAAGCCTTCTCCTAAATATGGACATGATTATTTTTAATTTTTTATTTGCTTGCTCTGGAATCCTTTGCATTTTTCCCTTTATCCTGGAGAAAAATCAGCGGTGCCCTGTGTGCATGTGACATGGCTGTGCACAAACTCCCTTTGTGACTTCTTTTTTTCACGGGAGAGAAACACATTCAGGAAAAGCAGGGCCCTGACAACAGGAATCAAGTGTTTCTAAATATGGACATCCTTTTTTGGACTAAAAAGTCTTTTTGTACCATGCATATTTCCCCTGTTAATCATTTCCTTTTGTTCCTTGCAAACTTGGGTCCTCCAATGTTATAGAAGGAATTATAGCTGCTCTGTTTGTAAACTTTTGTTATGATCCATGAGCTGCCTTGTACGTTGCACTGATTTGCTGGGTTTTCTTTTTAATGTGGTTGGAAAGGCCAGCACTCTGATTTACTCACCCTAGGCTTTCCCTTTTTTTTTTTTTTTAAACAGTCATATTTGGCCTAAGCCCATCTCGAAATATTGGGGATTTTACAGGCCATTGAGCTTTGCCTGGTCCTATTCACTGCTTTTGTGTTGCACTAATTGGCTTGATAAAGAAGGGCCTGGGCTCTGTGGAGTGCTTCTCCTGCAAGGTGAAATGTGAGATGGAGGGGGAAATATTCAGATGTTCACTAGCAGTTATGCTCGCTGGATAATCTGAATGCATCAGAAATGAGCTAGAGCTCAGACAAAGTAGGGGATTAGGAGTCTGAGATGGGCGAGCGGGTGGACATCTGGAAGCCTGCTGTTTAGCTCGTCTGCTGGGGTGGGTTGTGTCTTCATAATGTGGGTTATAGGCACGGAAAATGAACAGCACGGTGGCTCTCTGTGGATGTATTCCAAAATAACAGTCACTGTTGTTATTTGCGGAGGACCCCACCCTCCCCGGCAGAGCTCCGCGCGTCCCAGCTCCCCCTCAGACGCTGGAGGGACACGCTCTGGTGTGATGGCACTGCTTGCATGCCCCACCTCTGCTGCTGCTCCGAGGTTTTGGGGGAAGCCTCCTGCATCGCTGTGGCTGGTGATGCACAGCAGATGCTCAGGGCCTTGCTTGCACAGTGCCCGCTGTGATTTTGGGCAGCTCTGCAGAGCCCAGCAGAAAAGCAGATGCATGGAGGAGGAGGAGAAAACCCAGCTCGGGGCTTCTGAACCCTTCCCATGTGCAGAGCCCGGCTCTTCCAAAGCTGAGCCCATTGTTACAGCGCAGGGCTGCCCCTGCCCGCAGCAGCATCTGCCCTGGAGCACTGTCTGCCTGGGCCAGCTCCACTTGCTCCTTCCCTCTTTCATTCCCAGCCCCTCACCCTCATCCTGCAGGAACAAGGTTCATGGCTTGGTCATCACAGTGTGGATGGATCAGGGTCTCCTTCATTTGATGATGAAATAGGAGTTGAAAAATCCTTCTGCTTTTTTGAAAACAAATATTGGAGAAGGAATTACAAATATGTTGTGAACAGAAATAACTGAATAGTGGTTTGGTTTGTTTTTTCCCAAAGAGTAATTTCTTTCCCAGCCTCTCTGCATGTGCTCCCTTTCTGCTCCTCCATCTCCAGCACCTTGCTCATGTTTCCATCCTTTTCCTGCATACCCTGCCTTGGCAGCTTCAATTTTGGCCACAGCTGTGACGTACCCAAACGTGGCTGTGCACAGCTGGAGCCGCGCAGTGCTCCCAGCACACATCCACTGCTGCTGGAGCAGCACTGTGCCTGCCACAGGTGGAGGCATCACCCTGAGCCAGCCCGTGCTGGGAGGTTTCTTGTTCAGGGAGCAGTGTAATTCCCACCCTGCTCTGTTTCTGGCACTGCTGGACTCCATGTCCCATGAATTAAAGCAGGACTGAGGAGTGAGCCAGTGCAGCCGTGTGGCAGTGTCACTGAAAGTTCTGACTCAGCAATGTGTGGCCAGGTTGTGTGAAAGCCCTGCAAAATTCGTAATTTGTGGGGGATGGTCTTGTTTTACCTGTCAGCTACACACACACTAATCTGACCCAGGAGGCTCTGGGTACAGCACCAATGGCTGGTGACTCCTGCTGTGCTGCCTTGTTTTCATGTCTTTTTTTTGGCAAAACTGCTTATTTTTGCTTGGGGGAGCAGAGCTGAGTCCCAGTAGGCACTGGCAGCATTTTTACTTTTTGAGTACTTCTGTGTCCTACTGGGTTGAAATGGAGTTGTACATTTTTTCTGGGTAGAAGCTTGGGACCTTCTGCCGAGGGTGATTTCTTGGCACTGGGTGGAGTGTGAGCACACAGGTAAAACAGCTCCTTTGCTAGGGCCGGGTACCAGGGATCCTGCCTCTTGGTCTCTTGCCAGCAGCACCTTTTGGCTGGGGAAATGCAGGTCTGGAGAAGTAGAGCAACACTGCTGTGGTCACCCGTGAGCACCCTGGAAGCCAAACCTTTGGAAAGCTGGATTCAAAATACTCCTTTTTGTCCCAGGGTGGGAGGAGGCATGTATTTTGCCTGAAAAGCGGGACCAGAAAGGTTTTTTGTGTGCTGTGGGGGCTCTAGGTTAGGAGCCCTGCCTGATTTTACACATGCTAAATGCAGTTAAGCATTGCAGTCCCAATTCTTCCTCCTCTGTAATGTAACTTTTCAGAAGTGCTGGCAGCACAAATCACTGAAACTGCTCTATACCAGGGGGAGAGCCAAGGGGCTGCCCAGGGGCTTTGGGATCCCCCAGGGCAGGGACAGGGCACCCTGCAGCTCCCTGATACCCTTCTGGGCTGTCAAAGCCCTCACTGTGAGGTGGAGGAATCCAGGTTTGGAGGGGGCAGCCCTGAGCCCCGTGTCAGTTCCCTGGGTTTGGTGGGGGATGCTCCTGCAAACAGGAGTGCTGGGAGTTTGCTTTTCCCTCGGCCTCAGCCCTGAAGGAAGCCTAAAGCCTGGGTCAATAATAAGCTTATAAGACAGTAAATCTTGGTAATGAGAAAAACAGAAGACGGCATCTGCTCAGCACAATGGCGCTGTGTATGGTCTGGTAAACAGCCACTGAAAGGAGATGCCTGTTATCGAAGGGGTTACAGCTGAACAGCCCAATTCCCATGCAGGATTGCAGGGTTTCACTGCCCCCAGCCCTTCAGAGTGGCTGCTGCTGGATCCTGGGGGGGCTGAGCACAGGCAGAGGTGACCTGTTGCCTATGAGGCTGAGTGTGTACCACAGGTGCAGCAGCCCCTGCCACAAAAGCAGAGCCAAGCTGCCCTTGTCCTGCACGTGTGGAACTGGAGACAGGCATGAGGTGGGACTGCCACAGTGGCTGTCTGCTCCTCCTCCTGAGCCCACTCCAATGCCTCCTTGCAATGGTTGCACTGAGAGATGTACATACTTCAGAGGGTACCCTGCTGCAAGTAGGGGTTGGAGTAAGGACGGGAAAGAGCTTCTCTTGTCTTTGGAGGTGCCAGAATGAGATGAGCTGAGGGCAACAGGCACCTGGGGATGAATGAGTTGTGCAGGGGGCAGCAGGAAAAAGAAGAGGCTGGGTCTTCACCTGACACTCATTCACCTGAGGAGCCTGCTGCCCATGGGGTGGGAGCTGGCAGTGGTCCCACTCCTGCTCCAGCTGTGTGAAGCCAGGTCTGCAAAATGGGGAGGAGGAGGAGAAGGGGGGAGTTAAGGGGAAGAAATCTGCATATGGTGTGTAATGCGTTTATGAATTGGGTCTTCAATAATTTACATTACCAGTTTAATACTTTGAATACAAATTATCTTGCCCATATGCTGTGCTGACAAACATAAAAATGGAGTAATCAAAGCTGTAATAGCACTACAGCAAAAAGACATAAAATGCCACTAGAAGGCTTAGGATAAATTATTGCATGCACACACCAGCTCTATGGCTCCCTGGTGCCAAAGGATGCATTGCAATTTCTTCCTCAGACTTTGCATTTGGGCTTGAGGACTGATGCAGTACCAGGAGTGCTGCTCAAAATTCTGCAAGACGGGCAGCATTTAACAAAGAAGAGGAAAGAAAAAAAGGCTCAGACTTGTTTGATAAACACCGCAATTTAAATTCTGCTCTGGCATTCCATGGGCTGCCAAGAAAATATAGCCCTCTTATTTGTAGGGAGCCCCTTTCTCCCTCCAGCAGGGTTATTTGCATGTATTATAAACTGCAGTGCTGGCTTGCCATCTTCAGGCAGCTGCCACACACTGCACAGCATCCCTATGCATCCTTGTCCATCCCTGTGCTGCTTGCAGGTGGTGGGTGCAGCCTGGGTCCGCGAGGGATACTCACGGGAACATGCACCAGGTGACCCAGGCAAAGGGCAGCATCAGTCCAGGCAAAAACACAAGTTTCACCTGATCCCTCTTCCCACCTGAACGTGTTCCCCTCTAATGTCTGAGCTCCGAGGGGCTGGAGGAGGTGGGAGAGGATGAAACAGCCCTGGGCCCTTGGTGCTGCCTCTTGGCCACTCCTGGGCTGCAGTTTAGGTACAAGGGAGCAGCTTGGGAGGCCTTGGGCGCTGATGGATGCTGCAGATGACTTAGTGTTTGTTTTTAGCAGTCTTCTGGTGCACGTGTGCATGTGTACTGGGCACAGGGCTCTGCAGCAAAAGGAGCAGGTTTGCAGAGCAGAGATGCAAGTTGTTCTCGCAGCAGCAGCTGCGTTTGTAAATGTCAGCAGACCTTGTGGCAGAGCCTCTGCTTTTAAATACCAGGCTGTTCATTGGTGCCACATCTCCAACACGTCCCAGCTACAGGCAGTCTTTCACAGAAGAGCCGTTTAAGGCTCACATTTGCATACACTGAGTTTCTCAGCTATCAGGGTTACTCCATGCTGTAATCCATTCTGTGCTTCTAATACGATCAGTGAAAAATGAGGCTTCTTCCCGAATAAATCAACACCAATGAAGGAAATGGTGGTTTTTCCACAAGGCCTGAGGCTCCTGCAGTAGCAATTTGCTTTTTCCAAAAGGGAGAGAAGTCTGTGCAGGCTCATTCTGTGCTGCATGAGCTCACTGCCAGTCTCCCCAAGATCTAAACCCTTTGCATATGAATGAGTTTTTCCTGTCTTTGCCTCTCCCAGGATCTGCTGCTGTCTGTCTCCCTGGAATGTGGTGCCAGCAGCTTGGGAATAGTGTCCCCATGGGCTGGGGTAGCCCCTCTCTGTCTCATCCATTATTCTATGCATTGGTGCACCTCCCTCTCACCTGCTAAGGGAAGAGGAGTGAATGCCAGTGTTTGGCATCCTGTGTCCTGGCAAGGTGGGTGCTCAGGGCTGCAAGAAGTGAGAGAGAGAGAGAGCAGCCTCCCCCTGCCTAGCCTGTCAGCTCCTGTGTTCCACCTTGCTCTGCTCCTTGTCTTCCTCCAAAGCCTGATTTTGCCTGTGAACAGGGGGTTTTGGAGGAGCCCCACTCCATCCCCTGGCCCTGGGGAGCAACCACATGACAGAGCAGACCCCTCATTGCAGCCAAAAACCCTCATTGCAAAGAGGCAACCAGAGCTTTTCCTGCCAGGGCCGATGGGACCTCTCTGGGTGGGGAAAGGTACCTGTGTGAGTCAGGATGGGGAGAAACAGGTGGGCATCCAGCCCCCACTGAAAGAACTTTTCCCATTGCCAGATCTGCAGAATAAGGCCCTCACTGATCCTTTTGATCCACAAATAAATTGGATGGATCAAGATCACAATGAGAAATATCCCCATTCTCATCCAGAAGGGATTTTCAGCATAAAAAGGCTTTATGTGACTCATAAACTTTAACATTTATTTCTGCACGCGAGGTAAATATTTCCCCCTCTGAACGTCTAAGCAATGCAATTTTGTTTGAAGCCTCCATTTGTTTAAGTCTGAAGGTGACAATAATTCACCTGTTTTCCCTTCCTGTATTTCCCCAAGCAGTGGCATAAGCCAAAATAGAGCGAACTCAGCTCTGGCTGTTTGTCACCTGTCAGCTCTGTCCCTCAAATGTGCTCAGACAAGCTTTGTCCTGGAGTTTACATTTGGGCACCTTCTGACCTCGAGCTGCTGGTAAATGGCCCCACGTTCTGCTGTTTAGAGGAAGAAATACGGCATACCTGCATGCAGCCACTGCCAGGGCAGGCCGGAAAGAGAGACATAACTTAATCTAACTCTAGATAAATCATGATTTCACAGTGCTCTGCCTGCCACAGGCAGCTGGGAGTCCCATCTCCTTGGCACTGTAACAACACTTGTCATCCAATGTCCCAAAGAGACCCACTCATGGCCAGAGATCACAGATGACTGAGAAGATGCCTGGAGTTGTAAACACCATCAATCTGGAGAAAACAAACACTCCTGGGAGCCGATGTCAGATGGGGATGTTCCAAGTCAGCACTCATCTCTGCAGAGCACAGGATGTGCACATGGGCTGCACGGACCCCCACCTCACACCTCCCCAGGTCTGGTACCTCCTGAAGCTCCAGCAAATCCAGGGAGACAAAGTGCTGTCCGTTCCCTGGGAGGGCTTGGGTCCCCCGTGCAGCCTCCCAGAAGGGGACCAAGGTAGGAGTGAGCAGCTGTGGTGGCCGTGTGGCTGTGTGCAGCTGCTGGGCGCAGCCCGTGCCTGCCAGGTGCCCTTTGCCACCCTCCGACCTGCCCCTACCAGAGAGGGAGGCTGGTTTGGGAGAGGTGTTAAAGTTTTATTTTTAGTTCCCCACTTACAGGCAGAGACCCCCAGTGTGGGCAGAGAGCCCCTTGTCCCATGCCAGCTTTTGGAGCAGCTCCCTATCTCATCACAGGCAGTGTGTTTGCAGCACAGGTACCTCACTTGGATTTTTATCCTTTTTGGTATCCCTTTGGTGCCTTTCCTGGCTTTGGTGGAGTCACTTCTGATTTACAGCTGGTGTCACATGAAATCTGCCCCGCTCCCACCCAGGACTCCCTGTTTGCCCTGCAGCTCCCAGTGCCTCCCTGGGTCTCTGCCTCAAGGACATGCTCATGTCCAAGCCTAAATTCCATGCTAACATGCACAGGCTTTTTTTTTTTATCAGTCTGCCCTTTTTTTTTCTTTTCCCCTTCTTTTAAAGGAAACTGAATCCAAGGCTGCCATGTGATGATGACATTATTGTTAGTTATTTCTATTTCCATAGTTCCAAGAGGTAGAGAACAGAGTCCCACTGGGTTAAATGCAGCACATGTTATAACAAAAAGACAGTCTGAGTGCCAAACAACTTGCAATCTTATTTTTAATGTAAGGAATGTAAAATTAAGATTACTATAGCAACATCTTGCCCACATTGAACACAGATAGGATTTGTTGGTCTTTATAAATATATATGAGTGTGTGTATGTGTATATATATGTAATGTACACATACAAATCCTAAATATCTCTGACAACCTTTTCTGTAGTTGAATTTATATTTAATTTCAAGCTCTCTGTATTACAAATCTAATTTGCATCCAGCTTTCCTTCAGCAGCCTTGCCTTTTCCTTCAGGCTCTTTTGTGCACACTGCATGCCAGGCTGGAGTGCCCACTGCCTGGGAGCAGGGACAAACTCTGACTGGGGGAGCTAATCCCATCTGCTGGGGGCTTCATTTTAACTGTATACAACCCTGCTAAACCTTGTAACTGACTTAACATCTCCAAATTTGCTTTCTTCAATCAGATTTTAGGAAAGTGGGGTGAACTTGAGGCATGCAAATCCTTCCTTTTTCTTTCCATTTCTCTTCTCTGAAGTTATTTGTTCAACTTTCAAAGATTTTCCTATGAGGTACAAACTGAAGCTCTCATTTCTTCCACATGACTGAATAAAACCTGAGCCTGGTTTTATTAGGAAATGCCTGCAGGAATGGCAGAGCACAACCAGGAGTGAGGAGCTGAAGGAAAGGCAGCAGGAGGATGGATGCTCCTACAGCTCAGTGTCACTTAAATTCTCTAGGAAAGCAGCAGAAATTCAAGCACTGTTTTCACCTTGTTGCAGAGGTAAGTGGAGTTACTGATAAAGAAGAACTTTAACATCACCTGATCTGAAGAGAGCTGTCTTTTCTTATGAGCCTACAGCTGGGGAGGAGGGGAAAACCGGGCACCAAACTGTGCTCAGGAGATCTGAAGGATACCACGCTCTGCCAAAGAAAGACACAATGGAGGGATACCCTCTTCTCTCGAGGAGCAGGAGGAACTTGCAGCTCATTCGTAGCAGCTTTAAGGC
Organism: Pyrgilauda ruficollis; assembly: GCF_017590135.1. Lineage (NCBI taxonomy): Eukaryota > Metazoa > Chordata > Aves > Passeriformes > Passeridae > Pyrgilauda > Pyrgilauda ruficollis. Next base: position 11,026,359 of record NW_024528821.1, on the reverse strand, counting down.
TGTGGAGTTGAACATGCACAGTTGGAGGGTTGGTGGATCCACTGTTTTGAGACCAGACTGTAATGGAGATCTGAGAACCAAAACTGAAAACGTCTGCTGGCAGGTCTGGATGGAGAAGCTGGAAAGCAGCCTGGAGTTGCCAGCTGCAGATTTCTGGTGCCTGTGACTTAGCAGAATTAAATACAAGGAAATAAATCACAGGCAGCTCTGCCTGCAGGGTCTAGAAGGAAAGCAAAGGGGCTGGGGTGAGGAGGGTGAGCAACCCCAGTGGGTCTGTGGGGACAGCAGGAGTGGAAAGGTGAAGAATGAATCTGCAGGGCACAGAGAGGCCCTCTTTCAAAGCCCACCCAGGCAAACACAATAGCTTTCCTTCAGACAGAACTGCTCTGTGAGCAGGAATCAGTGCCCTCCTGCAGAGGCTGCAAAAACACTGATGCAGAGCTGATGCCCAGAGGAGGTCTCTGGATGCAGTTATTGCAGAGATGGGGGGGACAGAGCAAACACAGGTGGCACTTCACACGTGCATTGGGTGTTGGTGTGGACCTTACCGTGGCAGGCTGAAGATCAGACCAGGCAATGGGGAGTGGGTTGATGACCAGTGGGAGTTCATGAGCAATGATGTATTATAGGGCAGAGCAAAGTGATTTTTGTAAGATGGGCACTCAGCTGTTTGCTGCAGGAAAGTTGTTCCTTCGCTTAATTGTTCCTGACCTGGTCTGACCCCTAGGCAGAAGAGACATTGTCACCTCCTTGCCCAAAGGAAGGAGGAAAGGCAGGCTCCAGGGGTCCAGCAGGGCAACGGGGCTGCAAAGCAGGCTCAGGAGGAGCCAGCAAGGTCTGTAGGGCTGAACAAATCATCTTCAGGACCACTGGTTAAAATCCACACACACTTTCTCATCCTGCTCTCTGGAATGGGCATCCAGCAGGACAAGAGTTTGTTTATGATGGAAGTTAACCCTGGGCTTCCTCAGGTAAGAGCAGCTGCTGTGGGCAGTGTGAGCACCAGTGCTGTGTGCTGGGTAAAGTCTTGTGTGCAACCTCAGCCCAGGGACCTGGTTGCTCGCCTCTTGGGAATGCTGCAGAGCTTTGCAGGTGTGCTGGATGGTCCAGTGAAATCAGAGCTTTTAGTGGGAGTACAGCAAGAGAAGAGAATCATTTCCGTTTCCCTGAAGAATACGGAGTTTCCCATCTATGGGCTGCACATTGCTGATAAGTACCAAAGTGATAGCCCGAGGAAAGGGAATCTCTTCACTGTGGAAAAAGCTTTGGTTGTGGAGTCACCTGGCTGCAGCCCCTGTTAACTCCCAGCACACTGCCACTGTGGTTGGCTGCACTTCTGCAGGGGCAGGTAGGTACCACACATCACCCTTGGCTCCACAGCACTGCTGTGCCAGCCACCATCACCATCACCTCTCTGCTTTTTATTACTCTTGACCTTCCTGTTCCCATCAGGTGTTTTTAAGCAAGCCTGCCACCAAGGCTGTAATCGGTTCTCATGTCCTCCTATTTATGCTCTCACCCAGCAATTTGCACAGGGCTGTTGAGCTCTCTGCTCGTAATTGACAGGGGAAGGCAATCTGCTTCATGAGAGGAAACATCTCCACGGCTGTTGGATCTGAGCAGGCTATTCCCATAATGAGGATGAAGTAAAACAGGATCTCACTAACAGCGTGGATGTAGCTGAGCCCTCATTACTGCAGGCACAGAGGTGCTGCTTGGGACATAATTAAGAGCTCGAAAGTGTCGCACTGTCCTTCCTACACTGCTGTTTCATAGCAAGATGCTTAGTGCCAAGTGCTCCTGAAGTTTGCTCAAGTCACAATCCAGGCTGCAGCAGGGGCTGCTCCAGGAAAGGGAAAGCTCCTTGTCTTCTTTCCTAAGGCAGTTGTTCTCTCCTTGCAGAGGACAGCCATGGGAATTTCAGCCTTAGCATTGGAAAGCAACTGCCAATGGCAATGGCTTGTGCCTTCCCCAGCTGGAGAAGCAGCTTGGACCTGGTGTGGGCAGAATGTTTGCAGGTGGGTGTGCATCTGAATGCACATGGGTGCTGGGGAGGCAGAGAATGTGAAGGGGAGAGTCCCCAGAGCATCTCAGCACTTTCCATCTCACATTCTTGCCCCTGGAACAGTCAGAGGATAAAATTAGGTCCCTTCTCCCCATACAGGTGGTGGTGAACTGGGTAATACCCTGATGTTTCCAAAATTTTGACCTGATTCCTCTAGCTGATCCCTAACTGGGATAAACCCTGGGCTGGAGGAGGGGGAAGTAAGGGGAGAGAAAGTGAGATGAGAGAGGCTGTGAGAGCTGCACTAGGAAAACTGAGAGCCACTCAGCCAGCATCCCTGTAGGTGCTGATGTGGGAAACTGTGAGAACAGAGAGATTTTTGTGTGCACAGCATGTTGGGGCAAAAGGGATGGGCTGGAAAGGGAATGGTGAAAGGAGACCTGTAAAGAGCAGGAATGGGTTTTGTTTCTAATGGTAAGATAAGGGACTGGGTGAGGAGTCTTAATGACAAAAAGTATGAAGTGCTCCCTTTTCTCTCCCTCTTTTTGTCCTGCCATCCCAAGAGGTTTCTGTGCAAGGGAAAGGTCTGCCCCAACCTGACTTCAGCACACATATTTGGGGGATGGTGTGAGGAGAATGAGTGGTCCTTCTTCTGCTTGAGTCAAAGCCAGATCTTGAACACAAATGGGGTGGGAGGACTGATCTGTCATGAATAAGCTTTCCTCTCTTTGCATTGTATTGATTTGCAGAAGTTTCTGACTTGGATACTAAAACACTTAATTTTTTAGGTTTTATTAGCTGTTAAATATATCAATTAAATCCTTCCCTGAGGGTTTTTCCCCCCAACAAACCCTACCTGCTGGACCATTTCTATATCTTTCCTTCAGCCATGATTGTCACCTGGGAGAGTCCTATGCTACCTCTCAGTTGCCATCTGAACAACCTCCCTGAGCAGCCTACACAGCAACCAGGCTGTCTTTGCGGGGAGCAGACCCTCTAATTTGGCTTTTTTTGGGGCAGGATTAAGTGAAGTCACTGAAAAATCCCACATTCTGTCCTAGCATCTTGAGACCTGCAGCAAGACTGGTTCCAGCCATGGGATGCTGCTCGATGTAGCTGGTGGTGAGAGCTACCACAAAACCCAGCACGTGTGTCCCCAGGGATGCAGAGCTGGGTTCGAGGCACTGATGATGCTGCAGGAAGAAGCCTGAGTTTCTTCACACATATTTATTTGCCAGCAGAGCCTGTACAAATCCCATGCATAATTCAGCTGCTGCCATACAAATCATCCCACCAGTAAAAGCCTTTTCAGAAAGCACAATTTGATTGCAACAAACTTTCACCCAAATGTGCTGCAGCCCTGTATGACAGGTTTTAAACTTTTGCCGTCACTTCCTTCCGAGAGGCAGAGTGAATGTAGGTCAGCCTCCCCCTTGCTTGTTTGTAATGAGGCTAATTCTGATTTCATTCATGTTGCATCCTCGAGTTTGAGATGGGGGGGGAAATGGGATATTTGAAAAGGCAAGTCAGCCTCAAAGTCATTCTTCTTATATCTCATCTTGGAGCAAAGGAAGTGGCTTGATGTTGCATCCCAAGGCAACATTGATGGTGTAATTTATTATTCAGGGTGCAAAAGGAATACAGAGTTTCCTTCTTTCCCTTTTTGTTTAGATTGCAGCGTTAAGCTGGGCTGAATGAACAGGCCTGTGTCCGCAGCTCTGGTGCTGATTAACAACCAGGGCTGTTGTGGGCCAGCGGGCTGTGCGCGCCGTGTCGGGCTGCTGCTCGGGGACAAAGAGGGGAAGTGGCTGAACACGGGGTTATTCATTTGTCTGGAGTTCCTAGGCAAGCACGACAGCATAAATAGAGCTGCTTGTTTGTTGATCTCCTCTGCCATGGCAGCTCAGGGCAAGCTGCTGCATTCATCCCTTTATTACTGAAGCAGCCAGTGCTGCTTTCCCAGGACTGGCATTCTCTTATGCTGTGCACAGTACAGCTGTGCTGCCTCTCTGTATTTCTCTCTGGACCAGAGAACAGTTTGGGAGAGAGGGACGACTGCTGTATGTGTTTGGCTGGAGAACTGCAGGTGGGCAGTAGTGATTCCCCTGTAGGCAGTGGTTTGGAAATAACTCTGCCTCCTGGCCACATGCTGGATTTTAGGGCAGAATCGAAATAAGGGGTGGGGGGGACAAGGTGTTTGCCCTTATTTTTATGCTAATAGTCATGATGTATTGTTGTTTTGATTTTTTAAGATTTTCTATGTTTTTTGATGTTTACATTCTTGTCATGCACTTTCTCACATACTTGCTGTAAATAACTTATTGTTTTGCATTCTTTTATAGAAGAAGAGAAATTTGATGAACTGTTAGTTTGCCCAGTGTCATTGGAGAGGTGGCACTTTTACCCTCCAATCTACTGTCTTAGAATTTAGAAATCTACAACTGTTAGAATAAAAAAATTAACTTCCCTTTTTACATTAAAAGCAGCAGCGTGTCTGTGTTGTATTATTTCGTGTCTTATAATGACAATGCATGGCAGGACTAAATGACTTATTTTAGCTTTGTTTGTGGGCTCAGTGAGTCTTAGACTGCACCAAGGAATGGACCTCCATTGTCTGGGCTCTAGATCAGAATCTTAAGCAAATAAAACAGTCTGTACTGGAAAGGCCATGCTGATGCTCTCCACTGGCTGAGCACTGCATCCTTGTGGCATTCAACACCTGTAGGCTGCGGGTATCAATATGGGAGGCAGCAGAGACCTCTGCACTCTTACGGAGTCTGTTCAGGGGTGTAGCAAACCTGCTCTGCCCATCACAAGGAGCAGCCTAAAGAGTGCAGGGGCTAAAGAGTGTGGAAGTAGTCCGTGTGGCAAAGGATTTATCAGCCTCATTTCTGCTTCTGCTTAGTGCGTCTCCCAAAGGCCATTGCTTGAGTCAAAATGCAGGTGTGTTGAGAAATTACAACTTTCATTGCCTGCTGTTTTTATTAGAAATAAATACAAGTACTTGGCTAGGCTGGTGTGCTGGGAGAAGAGGGGTTCAGCTTCATTCAGCATCTTTGCCCTGTGTGTGCGGATCTGGGGAACAGAGCAGGTGTTTGGTGGGACATGGATAAGGGAGATAACTGAGTGTTACTGCTTGGGGACCTCAGTGTCAGGAGTGACTACCAAATTGCCCTTGCAGCTCACTGGGAGTTATTTTTAGTGAGGAAACCACTAACCTGCCCCGTGGTCCCTGTGGTCCTGGTGCCTGCTTTTTCAAGGAGGGAGTTACAAATCAAAGATGGCTTGCCTGCACCCTGTCTGCAGCTGAGACAGGCAGCGTGGAAGTTGAGGCTCTGATTTTGTATCTCTCTCCTTTCTTTTCATGTCTTCTCCCTCCTTTGAAGTGGGACACCAAGATACCTTTGAATGAGCTCATGCTGGAATTCTGAAATTTCCAACCCGGTGTTCCTGATTCAGTGATAGCCTGCCTGTTCCAGCAGATGCCCAGGGGGCCACTAATTATTTTGCTAAGCATGAGGAGTTCCCCAGGTCTGGCTAAAGGGAATGGGTATGTCACTGTCACTAAGCATGCTTAGTCAAAACAGCAAGAAAAATTAGCCTTAAATATGCCAAATTCAGTATAGTAGTATTTGTAGAGAACAGCTATTATCTTTGTATATTTGACAAAAGTTAATTGTCTCTGTGACAATCAGGGTAGTAGTCAGCCTGTCCCTGTATAGGAGGTGAAAAAAATTCTTCATTTATAAGCGATTCATTAAGTAGCATTAAAGCTGTCTCTGAAGACAAAATAATCTTTTTAAAGAGGACTCAAGGTAGCGAGAAGGAAGATTAATGCCTCAGCTATTTTTCAATTATGTAAGCTTCCATTTATTACAGTATACCTGGATTAACTCTTACTAAGCTGTGTGCCTGGTAGGTAGGGTTGTGAAATGGGGGTGTTTTGTGCCACTGGACACTCTCAGCAAGGGATGAGAGATGCTCTGCACAGGGCTGCTGTGACGGGCATGGCAGGAGGGTGCCAGGCACTGCCCCTCCCAGCCTCCCTGTTAGCAAAGCTGTGACAGTTTTGCACAAGGGGCGTGCATTTTTGGTGCTTGAATATTTTGCACTGATTACATTCTACTTGGTCTTCCTGTTTGCATGCATGTACCTACTCTCTCTCCCTGGCGTAGTTCAGGTACTGAAGGGTTCTGGTTTCTGACCCTGATTCAGGTGCCTTCTCCTGCGATCACATTCATGATCCTTGCACAGTCAAATGAGCCTAAATTCTTCTAACACACTGGGGATACTCTTATTTCAGCATGATTTATGTCGGCAGTTCTGGTAAAGTGTAATTAAAAAGGTCTCATTGATACCTCTACCTTAATATTTTTCCCCTTGCCACTGCTTCTTAGAGTGCTTGCCTTGTCTTAATTGAAGCAGTGAAGAGTCCATTTAGCAGGAAGGTGGGAGGAAACAGCCTGAAGATCATTCATCTAAATCACTCCTGTGATGAAAACAGTTGCTCACTACATCTATCATAATTTCTTCTAAGTTTCTTATGGAAGATTAGTTGCTGCAGCTATGCAGATGCACACATGCCTGGTAGAGCTCTGCAGACCTTCCCGTCCAGGGCAGTCACTCCAGGCTGTGGAAAAAGAACTGCTTTCTGCAGGTATAAATTACACACCAAAAAAAGTGGCCAGATAAAAAGCCCTTTTAATGTTTTTCCAGTTGCATTCGTTTAATGAAATGTTATACCCCCTTTACCTTGCACTGCTCTGTGAGCAAGGTTTTTTTAAGTGTGAGGCCAAAATCTTTTTTGGGTAGCTTTGGTGCTCTTGCCAAGATACTTTTATGTAAAGTTCAGGTCCTTTGAAGTCACATCCTCGTTCTCCACAGCTGAAACACTCTGAGAACATCTTATAAATGGTGCAAAACTGACAGAGAAGAGCAGAGTGAAGGTGAAAGATGCTGAAAGGATATGTCCGTGAGAGTTGACCTCACTCCGGTCTGCAAGTATGTCCTGAACAGAACAGCTGAAAGTCCATGAACAAAATTATTTGGTTTACACAGAGAAAATATTTTCAAAACTATGCAGAATTCAGTGCAGAGTGCCAAAAGGAAGCCAAAAGAAGCTACATATCAAGCCAAAATGCTCTCTTTAACAATTCAAGGATTTTGATAATTTTGTTTAAAACCCTCTTTTTTTTTTTTTTTTTTTTTTTTTTTTTTTTTTTTTTTTTTTCCAAAATTGAGCACTTCAGTCGTGGGGAAAAGGTAAGAAGACTTTAAAGCAGGTTGACTCAGCAAGGTTCTGAACACAGATGCGAGGCTGGCTCTGACCCCAAGCCACCAGGCCAGGGCAGACCTCATTTGCTGCTGGTCTCTGCCGTGCCTCGCTGCTGCTTGTACTCTGCTGGCAGGGAGTGAGCCACCAAAGGCCTTGCTTTTTGCTTTGTTATTGACTCACTCGACCAGGCAGTAGTAAAACCCCCATGATGGGTTGTGACACAACCTTCATGTTTGCTTGGGCACTTTGACCTGCACACAGAGGGGTGGCTTTGGGCAGGAGCCAGAGGAGGTGGTGCTGGACAGCCTGAGCATGGACCTGCCCTCTGTCCTGCCCACGGCTGCTGCTGAGACCTCTGCTATGAACACAGGCTGAGAGAGCTGGGGTTCTTCAACCTGGACAAGAGAACATTTCAGGGACACATTACAGCACCGTCCAGTTCCCTAAAGGGGCTACAAGAGAGCTGGAGAAGGACTTTAGACAAGGGCAGGGAGTGATAGAACAAGAGGGAATGGCTTTAAACTGACAGAGGGTGGGTTTAGATTAGATGTAAGGAAGAAATTTTTGACTGTTGAGGATGATGAGGCACAGGTTGCCCAGAGCAGCTGTGAATGCCCCATCACTTGAAATGTTCCAGGCCAGGCTGGATGGTGTTCCTGAAGGTGTCCCTGCCCATGGCACGGGGAATTGGAACTGAATGATCTTTAAGGTCCTTTCCAACCCAAACCATTCCATGGTTCTTTAGTATCCCTATTTTCTCTTTTCTGATTTTGCTTTCTAAACAAAGCTGAGAGCTCATGTGGTTGTGGTATTGTAGCCACAGCCTGACCACAGTGGTTTGGCGTCTTCTTACTCATGGAGGTGTGGAATAACGCATAGAAGGTGCCTAGAAGCCCCAGCCATGGGGCTGGGCTGTGGGAACCTGGTATCCCGGCCGAGGGAGCTGGGTATCCCCATAGAGGGAGCTGGGAATCCCGACTGAAGCAGCTGGGAATCCCGATAGAAAGAGCTGGGTATCCCGACTGAGGGAGCTGGGTATCCCCATACAGGGAGCTGGGAATCCCGATAGAAAGAGCTGGGATCCCGGCTGATAGAGCTGGGTATCCTGGCTACAGGAGCTGGGTATCCCGGCTGATGGAGCTGGGTATCCCGATTGATGGAGCTGGGTATCTCGGCTACAGGAGCTGAGTGTCCCGGGTACGGGAGCTGGGTATCCCGACTGAGGGAGCTGGGTGTCCTGACTGAGGGAGCTGGGTGTCCCGGCTGAGGGAGCCGGGTGTCCCGGCTGAGCACTGTTTTCCTGCGGCTGTGGAGCCGCTGAGTGCGGGGGCTGCTGAGCTCACATTACTGCTGGGGTTTCTCCAGTGCACACGTTACAATCGGTAAAAAGTATTAAAGCGAAAGTGAATGGCCTTCTTCTGGCGTAATTGGTTGAAAAAGTCCCTGTGGGGATGGGTTTGCCTGAGGGGTGGCTGGCTGGGAGCGGAGCCGCGGGGCGGTGGGAAGCAAAGGCACCGGGAAAAGCTTCAGCGACTCGAGGTGGGAAACTCCGCCTCGCAATCTCCCCCTGCCGGCACCTGTGCCCGAGGGCGGGGGACGGGCGAGCGTCCCGGCGGCGGCGGAGGCCACCGCCGGGGAGGGGGCGGCGGGCTCGCCCCGGGACGGGCCGGGCCGGGCCGGGCCCAGGGGGTGAGAGCTGCCGTCGGGGCGGGAGGAGGAGGAGGGGCCCCGGCGGCGGCGGGCAGAGGCGCGCATGGAGCGGCCGGGGAGCAACGGGAGCTGCCCAGGCTGCCGGCTGGAGGGGGGCCCGGCGGCGGGAGCCGCCACCGGCCTGGCTGCCGTGCTCATCTTCACCATCGTGGTGGACGTGCTGGGCAACGCGCTGGTCATCCTCTCTGTGCTGCGGAACAAGAAGCTCCGCAACGCCGGTGAGCGCGAGGCGGGCGCGGGGCGGGCGCGAGGGACGGGCGGAGCGGAGCGGCCCCTCACAGCCCCTCACAGCACCGCACCGCACCGCGCCGCGCCGCGCCCGGGCTGCGCCGCACGGCCCGCGGGGGGCCGCGAGTCCCGCACCGGGGCGGTGAGGGCACCTCCGCGGGGAGCCCCGGCTCCGATCGGCCCCGGCCAGGGGCTCCGAGCTGCCGGTGAGCCGGAGTAGTGCCCGCCCGTCGCTTCTCTCCGGTGACCGGGCTGCCGCCGGGTTCCCGGCTCACTCTCTGCCCCTTTCCTCCCGCTGCTGCTGCTGCTGCTGCTGTCCTCCGACTTTTCGAAACTTTTGTCCCCCAGAGGCAGCTGCAGACGGAGGAGCCAACTCAGGTAAAACCCGCGTCCCTTCAGCCGACCCGCGCTGGGAGGAGCGGGGCAGCGGTGCAGGTGAGGACGACTCCGAGTGCCGCGTCAGGTCCTGAGCAAGAGCGCTCGGGTTTGTAAGACAAGTCCATTACAACGCTGTACACTTGCTTTTGTGTTCCAGCCTTTCAGCGTTTTCATATTTTTATCGTAAATCTGCTGTGCCGAAAGCAGAGTGAAGAATTTACATGTTTTTTTTTGCACAGGTAACTTGGAAGTCGGCTTTGTAGCCTTATTTGTTGACCTCCCTAATGAATTAATCTAGGAAAATTGTTAAACTGATATTCTATATTTTTAAGAAGGCTGTATTATTTGAGGGTGTAAATTTCTTTTCTTCAAAGTCTTGTTATTTTAGTGAAGAAATAGTACTGGATATCAGTATTAACAGAGAACTTATACTGGATATAAGTTGCTGTGTAAGGAGTTTCAAGTAGTCTGTGTAGTGCTGCTTAAATTGTACCATAGAGTATGTTTTATTGAGGACTATATCACTGTCTGCTTTTATAGAGAGAGACATAAAATGACCTTCAGTTTTATAGCTTGTAAAATGGCTTTAATGAAATACCTGTTGTGTTAATGATGTGCAAGTTGCAAGTATTTTGAGATGCTGATGTCTCACTGCCTCTCTCAGTCTCCTGTAAATAGGCAGTAACTCAACAAGGTTCAGTAAAAGTACCGGAATGGGTAAGGCTGACAGGACAATTGCACTCCAGTGCCTCTAACATTTGATTGATTTATTAATGATAGAAAGCACAGAAATGCCCATTGGCTTGGGCAGCCGCTGGATGCAGTGACCTCGAATAGTGAGTTGCTTTTTAACTGGTACATAAAACGCTGCCCATAGCACCCATAGTACACAGACAGGCTGTATTGGGTTTATGAGAAACTGCAGTATAGCTGGAAAAGCTCTTCTCTTCAGCTTTGCTTTAAAATGTGGGTGCTGCAAGCCTGTAATCAGTGGTTCTAGGGAAGAAAAGCACCCTACCCTTCTCCCAAGATAACTAGCTGTTTATGTTATCTGGCTGCAAGCAGATTTGAAGCTATTAATGGCTTTTATTGCCTTTCAAATCGTGGATCACTTGAATGCATTTGATGTTTTAAGACTGCCTCCGCTGTGAGTTGAGGTGAAGCTCCCGTGAAAGTGAAAAGGAACAGCTTTGTGTTGAAGTGATCACGGAGATATTTTCCAGATCTTAGTCCTTGTCAGTTGCCTGTTGTCTGCTCTCTGTACAAGCTGTCGGCGTGTACGAATAAAGTCAACACAAGTGCAAACAGTGCTAACCTTCCTGATTTGAGGGGACGTGGCTCTAGTTGCTCACAGAGCTTGAGTGTGACTAGTGGGGAATTCAGTCTGACAGACTTTGAAGCTGTGGCAAGTCCCAAGACCCATCCTGTTTTGTTCACATGAGCACTGTTCCTCCTTCAGTCACAGCCTAAACTGGGAGTGCCTGTGCATGAAGGAGTTCAGCAGCACGAGGATGAGGTGGTCAGGCCAGTGGTGGTGGTCTGATTCAGTAAAGTAAAATGTCTAACCTGCATCTAAGTGTTGTCATCTTGTGTTGCTAAAAAGATCATACGTGCTTAGGTGTTCAGACAGTACTGCATCTCTCTGTGTTGGGAAGTAAGCAGTCTGTCAGCCTCCCTGGATGCAGGACAAAAAGTCAGGGATCTCAGCTCAGTTCCTGCTCCTCCTGACACGTGAGCAGCCACGTGAATGAGAGGGGCTCATCTGGAACCCAGCAGCCAGATTGAAGTCCTTTGGACAAAGAGTTTATCTGCTCATGTGCAAATATACCCTAAGCCAGTTCAATAAATGAAAAGGGCACCTGTGATGGCTGTGTCAGCTCTTGCCAAATCCTGGAAGGACCAAGTCTTTCGTTTCTGGAACAAGCTCACACAAGGTCATCCAGCTGGAGCTAAAACTGTATTGTCAGGATAAGCTGGATTCAGGCTGGGATGTGTAACTGGCACTGCTTCAGTAGCTGTGGGGGTGATCTCTCTTGTGAGGGTGGGGTTTTTGATCCGTTACCCTGGACGTTTTTGAAGAACTTGTCGCTTGTCACTTCAGCACTGCCTGCAGCTGCAATGGCACATAGCCACAAGAGTGTGACTGTTGGGCAGCATCTCACATCAGCATTTGCCTGGAACTGAACAAAGAGAAGGAGGTGAGTGGTGCCTGTGGGCAGAGGAAACTGGGATTCACTGAAAGCCCCGGGTGTCCTTTGTGGTAGACAGTTCACATCCACAGCTGACTGTTCAGCCAGTCTCATGCTGGAGAATGTCTGGTGTTAGGCTTTCCTACATCCAGTGTTACCTGGACACTTGGAGATATTTGTGTGGTCAGAGAGGTTCAAAAAAAGCTCCAGGCTTTGGTCTGTATGTCCAAACATACAGACAAGGCAGGGCAGTGACACGATTGAGGGTGAAGGATGTGAGGAATAGCCCTGCTCCTCTCACAGGAAAGATGTCTATATGTCTTTTTGGGAGGGGTGAAATTTTTTGTCAGCTGAAAACTTTGACAAATCTGACCATCCTTTTATTGCACTGGGGAGGTTGGGAAGAACTTGCTCTTTCAAGAGAAATCACACTGCTTCTCTTTCCATCTGGGAAGGTATAACATAAGTTGATGTGTCCAGTGGTGTTACTGGAAGGTGCTCAGAGTGCTGAGCACAGATTAGGACCCAAGTAAGAAACAAGGATAGTGAGCTGTGTATAACGGGGCATGTGCAGGATCAGGACCAGGCGAGGGCTGCAGGCATGGCTGAGCTTACAGCTTTCCATTCTGCCTCTGGCCAGCTTTACAAGTGTGAAAATCAGCTCTAAAACCAGCCAATATTTTTCAACGAGCCTGCTCCCTAGGCAGGGGCTCTAGCAATACCCTTCTCTAGTTCTTCTCAACTCGCTGCAAACTCAGGCACACAGCCCAAACATGCATTCCCTGGAAACCCATGTCTCCCAGCAGTGCTGCCTGGAGCTTTATGTGCAGAGAGCAATTTCTGCTGCCTCATAGGCCCTTTTTGCTCTTGGGAATGTCATCTTTGGGGATCCAAAATTTCTCTAGGGGCAGGCAGTGCAGGTACAACTCTAATGAGGTCATTGGGCTCAACTGGGTTTAATCCTCTGGATATACACTATACACGGCTGTTTGCATAGCGAGGGGGATTTTGTTCTTGAACTGTCACCCCAGCCGAGGTCGGGCGTCACGCAGAAGTCTGTATGTATTATGTCAACACAGTTACCTTTGTCAGCCAAATGCAAACTCTAAGAAGAAATACCAGATCCGTTTGACAAGCCCTCCAGCCAGAAAACTGTGTTGACTAACAGGAGTTGTGTTTCTATCCCTGAGCACTCGCTAGCCGCTCCCTGCCCTGTTGGGAGCACGGGCAGGGTGACCAGCCTGCACTTCCCGGGTCAGCCGTTTGCCCTCTGGAAATACTGGCACTGTGCTAAGTTTTTGTTTGCTTGAGCAGGGCTTTTTATTTATTATCCCAAGACCTCTGGAACTTCCTGGCTGGCCTGGGACAGGCTTCTGGTTTGTTTTTTTTTTTAAAGTCAATGTTAGGAATTTGGGTGAGCTCCTTCATAGGCTCTGAGTTCAGGTTTTCTCGTTACAGATGTGAAGGATGGTTAGCAGATGCTGTTGGGGATCTTCCCAGCTCACTTCTGAGAATTTTGCTATAGCTCAGATTTAAGTCATCCTTATTTGCAAAGATAAAAGTAATGCTTATACTTTTTGCATCGTCTGTATCAGGATATTTTCACTGTACTTTTTTAGTATCAAGCCTAATGTATTGATAGATTGTTGCTTTTTCCTGATAGACCTATTGCCTCTAGGTTTTTTTGTCTTCTAGCTTTCTTTATAAAATGTATTGAATTCTATAAAATTGTCTCTAATTTTAAAGTAGATTTAATTTTTTTCTTTTCTGTTTTTAAAAATTTGGCTCTTGTCTTAAATTTCTATTTTAGACCAAATAATTTTTTAAAAATATACTGTTGCTTTTCTTGGTGGCAAAGAGGACTCCACTAAGGCATCTTTAAACATCCTCCAATAAGCATTGTCACACTTACTTATATTTAGATGTTTTCTCTCAGTTATTTTTGTGTCTGGTTCTTTCTAGTTTTGTGAAACTGACCTTTAGGAGATGTTGTTTTGGACCATGTTCTGATTCCTTACCTCAAATCTAGTTGGGCACTGTGATTGGTTTTCTTCCAGCTACTGCAGGATTTCCTTGTCCTAGAAAGCTATCTATTATATGTAGGTGTTGAGATTTATTTTTTAATTTTTTTTTTAGCACCACAAGCCCTCCAGCATCTGCCATAAGCCTGAAATTACATCTCTTCTTGCTGTACATTGTGGGTAGATGCTTCAGGAGCTGCTCATCTGTTCCACTGATTCACTTGTCTACAGCAAACTCCTACCAGTGCTGGTGATGCGCCCAGCCCATGGCCCCTGAATGAGGGGGGCCCTGCCGCAGGTGGCTGGGCTTTCTGGGGGGACTCTGCTGAGGGGAGCAGCCTGTGTGTTGGGTAAACTGTAGGAAGGTTGCTGGCACTCCAGGGTCTCCCCTTCCCCACCTGCTGGGTGCTCTGATGGGGAAGGGTGGCAGCCAGCACCCCCTTGCCCTTCAGCAGGGATGGGCACCTGGGACATCAGAGGGGGGAGCTGCTGACAGATGTCTCTGCTCTTGAGGGGGGCAGTCCACGCCAGTGGTTGCTTTTAGCTTTGTTACTGATGCACCAACAGCTTGGTGATGAGTTTGCCATTTCAAGCTGACTGCCAGTGCTCCCCTGTGCCCCAACAATGGGAATGGTACCTGCAGCATTAGGGCTGCAGAGAAGCCTGGCTGGGGCTGGGCTCAGCACAGTCTGGGCATGGGCTGTAGGGCTGCTGCAGAGAAGTTGTTGAGAGTGGTCTCTTGGGGGGTGTGATGGGCTCTGGGAGCACTGGAGCAGGAGTGCAGGGGGGAATGGATCTGTCCCTCTGCTGCAGCCCCCTGCTGCAGGGGGGCATGGATCTGTCCCTCTGCTGCAGGGGGGATGGATCTGTCCCTGCTGCAGCCCCTGCTGCCGTGGCTCTGCAGTGGGTGCTGCAGCGGGGCTGCTGGCTGTGGGAGGTGGGAGAAGCGGGAGTGGCAGTGGGATGAAACCTGTGAGAAATCAATTTGGATTAAGGTGAAGTGTGAACTTTAAGTGTAATAGGAGCATAAAGTGGAGAACAGTCTTGACCTGTCTTTTCTTGGAAGATGTCTTGCAGTGAGACACAGAGACAGGGCATTTGTTCAGGCTGTGTTGGGGCCACAGGCACAGCCCCGTGGCCAAACTGATTTGGAGAGGTCTCTGATGGCATCTCCTTCACATTCAGCTGCTCCTGCATTGGTGAGGGTTCAGGCTGGATTCCCATCCAGGCCCTGGCACATCCTTCCTTCCAGCAGTGCTGCTCTGGGCTCCTCCTGGGCTGTGTCCAGAGTGCCTGGGAGGAGGCTCAGCCACTGTCCTGTCCTGCTCCAAGTGGCATTTGTGGTCCCATGCTGTGCTGCTCCCATGCTGTGCTCACAGAGCTCCAGAGCAAGTGGCAGCTCACTCAGGCATGAGCAGCTCCTAAGTTGCTTTGTAGCACAGTAGCTTCAGAAATATTTCTAAATTGGTCCTTCGTGCAGCTCCATTGGGGCTCCCAAGGGCATTCCATCCCATCAACTCTGTGAGGTCAAAGCTTCCAATATTTGGGTTTGGGTTTTTTTTTCTTTTCTATTTTTTTTTTTCCAGGGAAAAAAGTCTTTATGTAGATGTGAATATTTTTAGGAACGCTGGATCTCAGGAGCCCCTTTGTGAAACTCTGTGTAACTCCCAGCAGAAATTTTTGCTCCTCCCACCCCCAGTCATTTGCTCCTCCTCCTCCCGCTCCCAAAGCCCGGGTTGGAGCAGGACTTGAACACAGCACTGTAAGTCGTGGATGTGTGGCTGGGCAATGGAGTTGAAGCACTGTTAGTCATTGAGTAAGTGAGCAGTGCTCAGCATGCACTTCTGTTAGTCATTGAGTAAGTGAGCAGTGCTCAGCATGCACTTCAGGTGTACCAGTGGTTTGGGAGCCAGATGGTATGTGGTCAAGTGATAAATACGTGATTTGAGAGGAATTGCTGTGGTTTGATGCTGGGCCAATGCCAGGCACCCACGGGAGTCTTTTGCTCACCCTCCCCTGCTACAGCTGGGCAGTGGAGAGGGGAAGAAAAGAAATTGACAAACACTTCATGAGTGAGATAAAGACCAGGAAAAACACTTAAAGGACAAAACAGGCTCAACTTATAGTTGCAAAGTAAAATAAGCCCTTAAAACACTGCTTTCCCCCAGTCCCTTGCTCCTTCCAACCAACAGTGCAGGGACACAGGGCAATGGTCAGCTCATCATTGAGATTTTCTTCTGCTGCTCTGAGAGAGGAATCCTTCCCCTGTGAGACTGTGGGGTCACTCCCACGGGAGACAGTTCTCTGTGAACTTCTCCAGAGTGGGTGCACTCCCATGAACAGCAGCCCTACCACACCTGCTGCAACCTGAACTCCCCTTATGGGCAGATAGCCCCCCAAAACTGCTGCAGGATGGGTCTCTCTTTCCACGTGGTGCAGTCCTCCAAGGACAGGCTGCTCCAGCCTGGAAGAAAGGTCTCTCTTTCTCCACCAGGTCTCCCACTGGATCACAGCCTCCTCCAGGCATCCACCTGCTCTACCATGGGCACTACCCCCAGGGGTGAATCTCTGCAGCCCCCATGGATCCCCATGGGCTGCTTCACCATGGTCTCACCATGGCCTGCAGAGGAATCTCGGCTCTGGTGCCTGGAGCTCCTCCTGCCCCTCCTTCCTCACTGACCTTGGTTTCTCCATGTTGTTTTCCCTCACCTCCTCCTCTGACTAGAAGCAAAACCTGTGATTTTTTTTTAAATTTCCTTCTTAAATCTGTCATCCCAGAAGCATTACCAACCTCTCTCATTGGCCCAGTTTTGGCCAGCAGCCTGTCCATCTTCAAAGCCATCAGAGATTGGCTCTGCTGGACCTGGTGGAATCTTCCAGGAGCTTTTCAAAGGAGCCATCTTTGTGGCTTCCCTGCTACCAAAAACCAGGCCATGCAAAATCAATACTCCAATGAATCAGGTTTCCACTAGAGACAGTAATCCTGGCATTTCTGAACTGAAGATTATTTGTCTTTGCAGTGCTTGACAAAAGTTCTATTACACATGTAGGTCTCTATACAGTTGAAATTAGTAAAAACAAAAATCCCGTTATTAGGCAGATTTGTGTCTTGTATCATGTAAAATAACTCCCTGCCTCCCCAGATGGCCGCCCTGTGGACAAGAGAGCAAGCCATGTTCAGCACAGTGCTGAGCTCCCATTCTCCCTTTCTCAGTCCCTCCTAGCCCTGTGCCCTTCCCTGTCTCTAGCAAAGGCTCTTCTTTTCTTTTCAGCCCCAAAGAGCATTGCTGCCCGAGGACTTGATGTTCCTAAAAAATCTGGAGAGCCAAGTACTGGCATAGATAATGGTAAATAATTAATTACCTTGCAGAAAATCCTTCAGTACAAGCTGGAACATCTTTCAGGAAGAGGGAAGGTGGGCATATGTGCTCAAAGTAACTGTTCCCTGTGATTAATTAAAAGGCTTAGAAGGACAACTGTCATGTCATGGCCTATAAATAAAATGGATATTAATTCAGAGATAGGTTTTGTATGCTTTTCTCTTTTTTTCATTTTGTTTGCATTTTGTTGTTTGCGTTTTGTTTGCTTTTGTCTCTCTGGGCAGGATGTTTAATTCCTTCCAAGTCTGTCCCACAGCAGAGATCAGGGGTGGAGTAGGACAGGGCAGTCCTTAGGAGAAGGCTGTGCCACAATCCCGGGACAGTCATGTCTGCAAGAACCCCAGTCTGATGGGACTGCTTTTTTGGAAGATGTAAAAGGAAACCTGTGGTGTAGGTTTCTCATGTTTAACTCTCCTCATTTTTCAAAATTGGAATGAGAAGCATTGAGTCTCTTCTGAGACCATCCCCTTGGCACCTTGTGTTGAGAGACCTCAGATCTTGCTTTGTTGAACAATCCCCAGCAGCACCTTCAGATGTGATGCTGACAAATGCTGTGGTGTCTGCAGGGGACTGAGGTCCAGCACCACAGAGTCCCACCTGCCCTGAAGCCCTGCTTGTCCTTTGACAGGGGTGCAATGCTTCTGGGCCTGGGGCAGGAGGATGCACAGACGGTGAGGGAGGAGGGGGATAAGTGGGAATGCTAATGGACTGGTGACAGTCTGGCCCCAGCAGGAGCTGTGATGGGATGCACCAAGCACAGCAAAAGCTGTGCCCAGGGTAGGCAGTGGAATACTCAGGCTGACTGAGCTGCACCTCTTCCCCATGCCAGAGGAAAGGTGGGGAGAGCTGGCAGCTCTGCCTCTTGCGGATGTTCATGTTTTGCAGTAAGGGTCGGTGGGCTCGAGAATCCCTGGTGTTTTTTAGGAGCAAACCTCAGCCTTGTGGTGCTGAGCAGGCACACAGCCTGCAGTTCCCGTGGGCTCTATGAGCTGTAACTTAAATGGAGTTTAACATATTTCATCTTACTCTTAGCTTGCTGTATGGTCTTCAGATCTCAGCTGTGAGTTTTATTTCTGCAGATACTGCAGTAGACAATAGATCAAATTGTATCTTAATGGGATGGGTGAAATCCACAGCAGAGTTGCATTTGGATGCATTAGGAAATGGAGCCCTGGCCTAGGCTGCCCCAGGGAATGCTGCCTGACAGCCAGTGAGAGGGAGCAGCCTCCCCAGTGTGCCCACAGCTTCCTGCATGAGCCAGGGTGGGGGCACAGGGCTCCTCTGGTGGTTTCAGCTCTGTCTTACTTGTGAGAAGATACAGAAGGAGCAATTTAAGAAGGGGAGATATGGTCCAGGATTTTCCCATGACTTGTGCAGAGTAACAAACTTTCTTTCCTATGTCCCTAAGGTGAGGAGACTCTGTTCCTTTAGATGATCACTGCAGCTTAGGCTATCCCTGGACTTGCATACAAACATGGCACAGGAGGATTTGTGGAGTGAACAGCACATAGAAGGTAAGAGGGAGTAGAAGACTGGAGTCCTAGTGCCTGGGTATGGATTTGGGCTCTGCTTTTAGGGTAGAACTACCGGAGACCGAGAGATGATGATCTGTGCTCAGGGGTGGTTCTTCTGCACCCACCCAATCCACCTGCTTGTCTCCTGCTTTCATCTGCTGGCCAGTTGCAATGGCAAGAGCCATGCAGATCTCACTGTGCCAGTTCTTTGGCCCTCAGTCCCACCTGCAGGTTGCTGAAATACCCCTGCCCAGTCTTTTTAGTGGCTGCGTTGGCCCTCCCAATGCATTTGTCAGCACTCGGCTTTGGGCCTTTCATGGCTGATGGAGGGTCCCTGGCTCACAGGGGAGCAGGGTCAGGATCAGCAGGAAGGATCCAGGCTTGCCTGGTGAAGGAACAGCTGATGGGAGCTGTGTTTTTAAGGTACACTGATGGAGGAGGGAGGCGTGTGAGGCTCCTGCTCATGTCCCTAAGGGAGCAGTGAGACAGGGTTGGCAGCATGGTGGCACTTCTCTTGTGCTGCTGTCAGTTTTTCTTGGCTGGTTTCTAGGAAAATGGATTATACCACATTCAAAATATTCACTACTGGATTTAATAATATTTCAAAAATAACTTAAATGTATTTCTTTCAGAAGCGGTATTCCATGGAAATCCTTTCTGTTTATCTGTTGGCATTGCCAAGCACGTTCTCCAAAGCCAACATCCATGCAAGTCATTGCTTTTTTAAACAGAATGGGAGAACAATAGCCTGTGTCATTAGCCTGGCCCCAAGCTGTCTGAGGACAAGGGCTGTGCGTTGTGTCATTCCCTACCTGCAGCTTTTCCCTGAAGTTGTCTGGGTGATATCTCTGTGTTGGCACTGCCAGAGGTGCCTCAGGGAGCAGAGCCAGGGCTGAATGGCTGGGCAGTCTCCCTCTACTACATCTTTGCCAGCTGTGTTTTTTCTTCAGCCTCAGTACCTCTAAAGACAGTTCTTCAGTCTCTACATGTCAAGGTCTTCCCTCCTCATCTTTGAGATGCTTTGGAACTTTTTGAAATGTCTCAATTGTGGAGTGCTGGGAAGGTGGTGAAGATCTCTCAACACTGGTCTGATGGCTTCTTTGCAGAGCTGACATGAGCCAGCCCAAATAACAGGAAACCCCAGGCCCTGTGACTGATTGCCCAGCCAGGTGAAGTAGCCCAGCCTTACAGCACCCCCAGGACACTCCTGTGGCTTCTCTGTGTTAAGGGAGGAGGTCAGAGCTGAAGCTCAAGAGTGTTTGGCCAGCGGTGCCATGAAGATGTGGGCATAAGGTGCATTAGCTTTACCTCAAACACCCTTTCCAATTCCTGGTACAGAGACTGAAAGAAAGTCATGAGAACACAGAATATTCCTGGAAGAGGTTTCCAGTAGCATTTGGAGTAGTCTGGAGTTGCCCAAGTTAGTATTCCTGCTTTTCTCTCAAGCTCCTCTCTCACCTCTGCTCTTCTGACTCCTGGTGGAAGGCAGATTGTGCTCACACTGGCAGTATCTGTTAATATCTGACTGAAAATATCTGTCTTTTCTGAGTTTGGCACCATTAGCTTATTTACAAATGGTCAGTATGATCTCAGTTCCTCAATAAACAGCAGTAGCAAAGATCATAGGATTCACAGAGTGGTTTAGATTGAAAGGGACATTCATCTGGTCCAACCCTCCTTCATGGAGCAAGGACAACTTCAGCCAGATCAGGTCACTCAGAGCTCTGTCCAATCTGGCCTTGAATATTGCAGGAATGGGGCACCTACCACCTCTCTGGGCAACCTGTACCAGTGGCTCACCATCCTCATTATAAAAAACTTATTCCTAATATTTAATCGAAATTTACCCTCTTTTAATTTAAACCCATTACCCCTTGGTCCTAGTGCAACAACCCTTGGTAAAATGTCTGTCCCCATCTTTCTTACAGACCTCTTTAGGTACTAGGAGATGCTGTAAAGTCTCCCTGGAACCTTCTCCAGACTGAACACCCCCAAGAATCTGAATGAAGACCCAACCTTTCCTTCATAGGAGAGGTGTGCCAAAATGAAGATGAGTTGAAGAGTTAGCTATCCTCTGCTTTCCATCACTAGTTCTGCCTGTTTTCTTTCTGGCATTTCCAAAAATATCGGCAGCTCCTCTGGAGTTTTCAGTGCTCTGCTTTGCAGGGAGAAGTTAAGCTAGAATGAAGTATACTGGTGCCTTTATGTAGAAGTACGTGTTGTCAAGGCAGAGATTGTATCTTGGCTTTTTCAAGGAAAGACTAGAAAGGAAAAAAAATTTTCTACTCTTACCTAAGATGTGAGCATTAAGGCAGTGGTGAGCTCTGCCATTATGGCTTGTGTCTTAAACAGTCTTTCTACTAACCAAAAGTGATTAGTCAAAATTAATGGACTAAGTGGAAAGCTTGCTGCCAAAACACTTCAAGAGTAGGTGTAGCTGATAGGCACCAAAATGGTCAGACATTACAATGTGGATTGCAGACTCTGCCTCTGCTGTGCTCATCCGTGGGAGTTTCTGCAGGGAAGAGAGAAGTGTGGTGTGAGGACTTGCAGAAAAACACAGGTGTGATGGGAGAAGGAGGGCATGTGTGATGGGAACGGGAGGGATACTTGTGGTAGGAGGCTGTTGAGTGAATCCCTGCCTTGGAAGAGGCAGTCCTGTCTGCTGAGAGTTAATACCATGGCCAGCAATCAGAGCAAGGAGGAGCAGCAGGAGTCACAGCTCTGCTATCTCTGAGAAGGCACAAGTTTGCAGCTCCTGCAGAGGATCCACCTGCATTCCTTGCCAGGATACTGCCTTGGGCCCAGAGCAGTTCAGCAAACACAGCCTGCTGGAAGGTGCCCGACTTCAGGTCACTTCTCACCTAGGTTAGGAGGATTGAACATTTCAGCACATGTACTGGTCTTCTGGTCCTTCAGGGATAGAGAATGCTTTGTTTTGGGGGGATTTTAAAGATCATCTCATTCCAACCCCACTGGCACTGGTATTATCCTCTTAGGAAGACAGAGAATTTGTAAGACAATGCACTCTTGTTCCTGACAGATGCTGATGAGCCAGTTCCTAATGACCCAAGACCTTGCTGGGGACTCGAGAGGGCCCTGTTTTCAGAACAGCTGCAGTGAACAAAACATTCCCTGCCTGGTCTAGACTCGCATGGAAAGGTGAGGCAATGCTGTCTGCCAGCACCTTGCTCTAAGTCCTTCCAAAAAGCAAGTAAGGACAGAGAAGCCAGCAACTGACTAGAGGGAAAACCTAAGTGGGAAAACCAGGGTTTCCCATGCAAGGCAACAAGGAAGTAAAACTAACTTTTCTAATTAGGACAATAGACTAATTAGCTAATGAGAGAAGTCTTTCCAGTGTGGATGTACCATTGGAAGCCATTAATTAAAAGTCTTGCTAAATCCCAGACTAGGCAAAGCCTTTGATAATAGGGAAGAGGAAGAAGTAGTTAGCACTGTGTCCCTTAGCACACACAAAGCCTTCTCCATGGAATATTTAAAATAATAAATTTGCTTTGGAATAAATTATACAGATACAGAAACAGAGGAGTAGGGAAGCAACAAACAGGGCTTACAAGGAGCTAGACTGTTTCAGTCTTGCTGTGGCAGCATCTGTTCTTCCTTACTGGTATATTGACTCCAGTTCTCTCATTTGTTATTTCCTTTTTGAGACAAATTTCTCCCAGGAGAGGTTGGATTTCTTCTGATTGATCGTTAGCATTACAAAACCAGTTGCTGCTGCTGGGCTGTTCCCATTGCTTTGGCAGACCAGTCTTTTACAGTTTCCTCTTACCTTTAAAAGTGATTCTTTTAATCATTTGTAACAAATGTGTAAAGATACCAGTTTTTCCTCCCATGTGGAATGAAGACAAATGATCAAACTCTGACACCTTTTTCCTGGAATGTGATCCTGTTTGTAATCAACTCTTCTATTTTTCTCTTCCCTGTTTTTAAATGAGTTTCAGTTCCTGGTAATCAACAAAACTGTCTATGGCCTGGCCTGCAAGAGAACTTGAGAGGGTCTTCTTGCAGGGGCTGTAGGGACAGGAGAAGGCAGAAGGGCTTCATGCTGACAGAAGGCTGGCTTAGATGAGATATTAAGACAAAATTCTTCACTATCAGGATGGTGAGACACTGGCACAGGTTGCCCAGAGAAGCTGTGGATGCCCCATCCCTGGAACTGTTCAAGGCCAGTTTGGACTTGGTTTGGAGCAACCTGGTCTAGTGGAAGATGTCCCTGCCTGGGGAGTTGTTGTGTCAAGCCCTTGGCCACAAGCTTCCCATAGCTGGGCTAAAATTGTCCCCAAACTGGAATGGGAGGAAGTGCTGAACAGCCTTTTGTTGAGTTTAACTTTCTGCCATGGACATGTAAGACAAGTTAATTCTAAAATAGAAAGCTGAACAGTTATTCTGCACTGTGTTGTTCTAGAAAAGCACTTCTTTTTTTAAAGAACAGACAGAGAAGAAAATTCCTGCTAAGCATTCATTTTGTATTTGTCCTTTCACTCATCCTTGCTTCTCTAATTCTGCTGAGACTGATCTTTCACCAGGAAATGAGGAAGGCTGGGAAAGGTGCTGTGTGTGAGGCATCTAAATGCACTTGGTTGCTGACTGTAGGGTGGATGAGGATGCCGGCACAGATGAGCACGTGGCAGTGGCTTGCACTTCTTCAGAAACCAGTGGCCCTTTTTGTTCTGAGGGATCTGTTTTAACTCCTGGACTTTCTTGAAAGCAGGGTTCTCACTGTGGGCTGAATTATTTTTAAAGTAACTGGGTTGGATTTGAATTGGGAGCACTCTGAATACTCTAAGTAGCTGGTGGTACAGCTGTATTTGTAGGGGCATCCCGGCTGCAATGCCATAGCTCTGAGCTGCCACACTAACAGGTACTGCAGGGCTTGGGAACTCCCTGTTGGGAACAAAGGCATTGGACACAGTGTGTGTTGTGTCTCTTTAGGGTATTGAGTGTCCTGTTCTCCTTCTGTGCTGAGTGGTCCTTGGGGGCAGGAGAGTCGGGGAAAACAGAGTGGAATCAGGAGAGAGAATGACTCCAGTCATCCTAGAGCTTAAAGTAGAACTGGAAAATCTCCAAGATCATTGAGTCCTACCATTGACCTAACACTGCCAGGTCCATCATTAATCCTGTCCCTAAGTGTCACATCTACACATTTTTTGAACGTTTCCACCAGCCTCCTTGTCCTTCTTTGGACACAAATCACTTGAACATTACTTGAACAAATACTTGAACAGCTCTGCTCTAATAGGAAGATAGATATTTTGCAATCATGCTAAAATGAGACTGTATAAAAGTCTTCTGGTTCTGGACCTTTTGTCCTGGTTGGTGCCAACTTTAAAGGTGAGGTCTCTGCTGAAGTGGCCTTGAAGTGGCACAGGAATAGAACAGGGGAAGCTGTTGTGGAAGTTCCCTGTGGTGTTGCTAAAAGGACAGTCTGAAGCTGAAGTGTCCTTCAGTGGTAAAAGAGATGAAATGGCTTTGGCTTGTATACAGTCCCTTTCATATTCCTCCGCCTGTGATCTCTGTGGCTGTGTGCTTGTCAAAAACGGTTTTCAGTTTCATTTTGTGGGGGTGTGAGTGGTTAGAAAGCTCTTGTGCTGGCTTTCTGGGCAGCTGTGAACAAACCCCAATGCTATTGATATCCCTTCCACATAACTGGGCCTGGTAATGTTTATTTTTACCTTTCACCCTTGTGAAAGGAAGACAGAAGATGTGATTTCTTTAGGATGATGGTGAGATGTGGACTGTAAAAAGAGCCTCCTTTCCAGGGGACTGCTGCCAGACCAGTACACTTCAGACAGACTATGTGCTTCTTTCTCTGTCCTAGACAAGGAGATTTTTAGAGCTGTGGTGCCTGAAAGAAGCTAAGATGTGTTTGTGTCCATCTGTCCTGGTTTCAGCTGGGATGGGGTTAATTGGAG
Organism: Pyrgilauda ruficollis; assembly: GCF_017590135.1. Taxonomy (NCBI): domain Eukaryota; kingdom Metazoa; phylum Chordata; class Aves; order Passeriformes; family Passeridae; genus Pyrgilauda; species Pyrgilauda ruficollis. The sequence goes on along the minus strand of NW_024528821.1, from coordinate 11,001,723 downwards.
CCCAGTGCTGGGCTTTGGATTTAGGATGAGAATAGTGTTGATAACACACTGATGTTTTAGTTGTTACTAAGCTTGAGTTAATGTTTACACTAACTCAAGGAGTTTTCGGCTTCTCATGCTGCCCTGCCAGCAAGGGGGGCATAGGAAGCTAGAAGGGGCACAGCCAGGACAGCTGACCCCAACTCACCAAAGGGATATTCCAGACTGTATGGTGTCATGCTCAGCCTATAAATTATGGGCAAAGCTGGCCAGGGCTGCTGCTCAGGGACTGGCTGGGCATCATTTGTCAGGTGGTGAGCAATGGCATTGTGTATCATTTGTTTTGCATATTCTAATTCTATTATTGTTATTACTTCCCTTCCATTTCTGTGCTATTAAACTATCTTTTTCTCAACACACAAATTTTACCTTTCCCTGCCCCCCCCATTCACTCTCCCATTCCACTGGAAGGAGATGAGTGAGCAGCTATGTGGTGTTTAGTTACTTGTTGAGGTAAAGCACGACACTATCCCATCATCTGCTTTACTTTATTTCTGTCAGAAGTGCCCAGTTTACTTTTTGAGACCTGCATCAGGGACAATGTTTCTTCCTTGTGAGAAGTGCTGGTGGTAGGGTGTGAGACCTACAGAACACCTGCCTGTGGAGCTATAGTTCCCCCTCACATCATACTACTTTCTTTGTCTCATTCTTTCTCCCTTCATCTAAAATTATTTTAGCTTTTAAGTGCATTTCCAAGCTGTGGAAAGCTACTGACATTCAGAAACTCTCAATCTCCACCACCAAGAGCACAATTTGTCTGCATTTTCTATCAAAAAGTGTATTATAACTCATCAGTCCAGTAACACCTAAGTTTGCAAATGTTTATGGGTTGTTTAAATATATTAAGTGTATGAATCCAAAAGGTAGATATCTGCTAATGCATCAGATCTGTTCCTTGTGCCTCTTGTGCTTCCCTGCCTTCCTCACAATCCTGCTGTATTAATTTTTTCAGGGACTAACAGTGTCTGCCTGTAATTGTGTTGTGAGTATCTTGAGAAGTAAGAAGCCAGATAAAATTCAAAGCAGGACAAGGCAATCTTCATACAGATTTTGAAAGTGCTGCAAGATTGTGCATTAAAAAGATCAAGATCAAGCACCTCTGCTTTTGCCCTTTCCCTTCTGTCTGGGTAGTAAATGACCTGCATTAAAAGTTTAGCAGAGCAACAAAACACAGCTAGTTTTAAGCAGCAAAAAGGCAGAAATAGAGCAAGAAGAGTCCAAAATTATTTTTTGAAGCAGCTTGTTGCCTTCTGACTTAAGATGTGTGTTCTGAATCATTGTTCAGAAACATAAGCCATTGTCCATGTGAATGGATTTATATAGGGTTTAAAAGGAAAGGGTGAGATCAAGTCTGGTGTTTAGGTTTGCCTGACATGAGTCTTCATCTCAGTTTCCCTCTCTTGTGACACTCCCATGGAAGTAGGCCAAGACAGTTTCACTCAGGGAAGCAATGTAAAGCCAATGAGCTGGGTTTCACAGCATGGAAAATATTTGCTCTCTCTGCCAGTCTTCTTCCTTAATCTCTGAATATCTCCATGCACAATCTCATCTGTAATTACAGCCACACTGGAACCTGAGAGTGTGATACCTATTAATTACTTACCTAATATTTATTTATTCATGTAACTTTTATTGTCTTTTATGTATGTTGAAAACCATACAATTGAACCAATTGTTCAAAGTCAAGTGTTTAAAAAAAAACACACAAACCCAACCCTGTTGGCCCAAGCACTCATACACCAATACGAGTGTATCATGTGCCTTGTCATCTTACCAAAAGCTGCAACTTCTAAAAAAAATTAGATTGCTTTATCAGTGATTCTGTCAGCTCAGGCAGGGGTTTGTATGAACAGATGCTTTAAAGGCTAAAGGGACCAAACAAGGGTGCATGTTTCAGTGTTGTTCTGAGACAATGGAGATACAGCCAGCCAAGTTGTTTGAGCTAAACAAGGGACTTTTTGCATACTAATTGATAGCCTGATGTTTTCTTGAAATGTGCTGGTTGACAAAAATAATGATTGCATCACTAGGATACCAATACATCAGAGAATCATAGAATTGTTTAGGTTGGAAAAAACCTCCAAGATTCAACCATTAACCCAGCACTGCCATGTTCATCACTAAACCATGTTCTAAATGCCACATCTACAGGTCTTTTAAATCCCTGACAGGATAATGACTTTACTATATCCCTGGGCAGTGTGTTCCAAAGGTTGGCCACCCTTTTGGTAAAGAATTTTTTTATAATACTCAATCTAAACCTACCCTGGAGCAACTTGAGGCCATTTCCTTTTGTCCGTTCTTCTTATCTTGGAGAAGAGCCTGACTCCCACCTGGGTCCAACCTTTTTTCAGGCAGTTGTACAGAGTGATAAGGTCCCCCCCGAGTGTCTTTTTCTCTGGGATAAACATCCCCAGCTCCCTCAGCTGCTCCTCATCAGCCTTGTGCTCCAGACCCTTCCCCAGCTCCATTGTCCTTCTCTGGACACGCTGCAGCCCCTCAGTGTCCTTCTTGTGAGGGGCCCAAAACTGAACTCAGCATTCCAGGTGTGGCCTCACCAGTGCCCAGCACTGGGACAATCACTGCCCCATCATTCCAGTTGATGGCTTTGTCTAATTCATGTTTGGTTTAGATTCTGATTTTTCACACCATTCAGAAAAAAAGGTTTTAAACAAGCAATGCCTCTTAACATACATGTAACTTCATCTCCTGCTCTGAGTAGAGGAAAGGAGTATAATAGGGAGCAGGTGTTGCTCCTCCCACTTTGTACATGCTTGACTGTGATGCTTCTTTTAGAAATGTTTCCTTCTCCAAAGAGCCAAGTAAAAACTGTCATCCTGAAAACGATGACCGATTAAGAAACTGCAACATGGAAATTTTGGGAGAGGGAACAGCATATGACCCTTATAAAGTGCTGTAAGCACTGTGGAGAACAAACAACTGTATTTGGTTCCTGGCAATATCTTTGAAAATTGAAATATGAAGTAGCCCAGGAGGAGCTGGTTGTAGAACTCTGTACATCATCAGTGCTGTAGTCTGGTTTTTCTCCAACATCTTCAAGCCAGAACTTTGGAAGAATTTCAGTAAAAAAAGTGGTTAAAAAGGTATCATTTCTTACAAAAGTCTATCTGGCCAAATTTTAAAGACTTTTTTATCTTCTTCCATGGCTAATTTTGATTAAGACCTGTTTTGCAACAGTGCCAGTAAAGCCAAAGCTTTTTTACTTCAGAACATGGAGAAAGATACTGCAGATTTATTGGCGAGGCTGGATGTATTTTATTAACACCATGATGGGGAAGTCTGATTCTGATTTATTTACAGAAATTTCACAATTTGGCAGTGCTGTCTGGCAGACTTCCTCTTGATCTTTAATTGACTGAATATTAGGATTGGCTTGAATAGAAAGTTTTGTTTGAATGAGAACTTCAGCTAGAACCTGTGAACAGTTTTGAGAACCTGAGGCACACAGGTAAATGTTAAAGAATTTAGAAGAAACCAATAGTTAGTATTCTAATTCACATATCTGTTAGAAATAGAACTTTTCCAAAGGCTTCTGTCTAAATTTAAATGGACTGTTTATAGCAACCAGCCAGTAATACAATATACTGAGCAAAATGTGCTGAGCGTGTGAAGCAAACAGGGTTATTAAGCCATGAATAAATCATTGGTTCAAATCAACTTGCAGTAACGATGGTGCCCATTTAAAGAAAATGTACCTCATAATTCAAAGTGTTTCAGAATTCATAATAATAATTACAGTCTTAATCACCAGGAGGCAATGTTTCTTTCTCTTGGTGGCAGAGGAAACCTTAGTAATGTAGGAGGGCTTCTTCTCTAGATATAAGACTCTAATTTCCCCATGACAATCATGTTAGACAGGTGCCATTGTATGGGATTATTCCCCTCTGCCAAATGGGGAAAGGCAGAGAAAGATTACAAATATGGCCTTGTATATTGTTTTAGGAAGTGAATGTCTTTGACTCTTAATTTCTGTACTATGGGGAATTGTCATGTCCAGATTTGGGTTTTGGTGTTTAAAATTGGAACAAAAAGTCAAAATTCACTGCAGACTGGAGGTCGATTGCAGCTTGTCAAAACACTCTATTACCGCTGAAAAATGTAAATGTGCATATAAGGTAAAATGGAACTTTTCCATGAGGCAGCTCCTTCTGGCAGTGGTGGTAGGGGGCACGGCACCAGATGACCCTCAGGTCTGCTTTGATGTGGCTGTTCTCAGGCTCAGAGCATTCATCAACCCTTTGGTCTCTCTGGGCATTAATTCAATGTGACAAATACTGACCTTATATATCTGGCTTTCTGAAAACTTTTTGCTTCTAGTGGCACTCAGAAAGTCCAAGCCATTTTTTATAGAGACCTGAAAATGCAGTGTACTGAACCAAAAGGAAGACAAACAAAATGTAAACTTTATACAGCTCCATATATCGTAACCCCTTGCATTAGTGCTCTGTATGATTTCTGGGGAAACCTTTTATTTATTATATCAGACATGACTATGTGAATTCATACACTTCAGATGTATACAAGTATATTCCCAATCAAGAGGAAGAATTTAAAGTTACTTTAAGAGTGGGTACTTTCTGCAGTTTTTATTTTTTACGTTGCTTGATGCTCTTTATCCTCCAAAAACTTGAAAACAGGACAGTTTATGCTGTGGGATAGGATGAGATAGAGTTTGAAGAATAGAAAAGCACCAGAAACAATTTCTTATAAGGTTACCTATAATCCCCTGCTAAATCCATCCTTCAGAACCATCTTGAAAGGGATGGTGTTGATGTTGTTGCCACAGAAGCAGTGTGAGTGTTCACGCGTCCTTCAGATCTCCAGGATCAGCCCTGTTGGGAATGTTCCTTCCATAAAAGGGGAAGGAGGGAATTTACCCTTGAGACTTGTCAGTAGTGGGAAGGGAAGTACCAAGTGGGTTAGTTTTCCTACCACATCAGGTTTCCCACTGCACTCACTTTCCCTATTTTTCACTGAAAAATAGAAGAAAGCACCAAGGGAGCAGGGTAGAAATGAGAAAGAGAGGAATGGTAAGGATTCCCTTGTCTGTGGGGTGTGGATTTATGAGTCTCATAAAATGCTTTTCTGCTTTTCCTAGTGAGAAATAATCATCCAATTCTGTTATCTTTAAGAGCATGATGATTTATGCTCTCAGAATGAGTGCTCTTTTCCACATCTTTTCAGTGCCTCAACAATGTCTTGGGGAGATTTCTTTTTCCCAAGAAAAGGTGGACCAGATGATCCTTGGGGCCCCTTTCCAGCCTGGTTTTCTATGTTTCTATGATAAAGTATGTTTGATTTTTGTTATTTTTTTCCATATGTAGTTGTGTGGTGTTCTCCATTAAGGCCTCTGTGATTGTGTCTCTGGGAAATGTGTGTAAATAGTTAATCATTCACATGATACTCTGTGCCAGAGTCAAAATCTGTGTAATTATCTAAACAACTGCATACCCTAAGTGCTACAGAGTTGAAGAAATTTGTGGCTTCCAACCTGGGCTTTATAAAATGTCTAGTTTTGTGCTTGATATTATGTGGGTAATTCACATTATGTCATTCAAGTTTGCAAAATACATCTCCAGAGTATTGGTTCTGGGATGATTAGTAATGGACATTAATCATAATTAAAAGAATGTCATTATTTGAACTTTTGAATTTGTGTCCTTTCAATGTTTATGTGACTTGCAGCAGCTGCACATACTGTTGTAAACATATGACCACATCCATGGAAAGAAATCTGTAAATGATCAGAAGACTACTAAAGTAGGGCTTTCCTTTCCTGGACTTTAAATGGTGTCAGCAGCATAGTAACCTTCCCAGTGTGTTTTCCTTTTTCTTCCTAATACAGAGAGGAGCCAGCTTTGCCTTTCTTTACAAACCCCTGTCCATGGATAACAATCTAAATTAATCCTGATGCCATCTTTATACACCATTTGCACATTGCAGGAGAATTTGTAAGTGAGGGAGGGTAAATATTTAGAGCAGGTACTGTCATGGCATGTAGCTAGTGGGTGTGGGCTGTGGACACGTCACCCCAAAACGTGTTGTAGGATGCACTGTGATGAGGTAAGGCACAAAGCATATTTCTCATCCTGTGCCCAAAGAGGCTGGACCCAGCACATCCAGGAAATAGCAAAGTTGGGTTTGTTTCCAGAGGGCTTGTTCCCATGCAGTCTCCAGCACGCTCACCCTGGCTCAGGCTGCGTGTACTGGACAGAGCATTTCAATTTCCAGCTCTGCCTGTAGGGAAATGAAGGAACATTTTAAGACCTACTGCTTCTCCTTGCAGAGGTCACACTAGTTCAGTGAGAACTGGGTTTGGCTTCCCATGACACAGCAGTCTGAGGGGAAAAAATATGTGAATCCTGGCTTAAATGGATAATGTGAAATGCAGATGTGTCATTATGCTTTGCCCTGCTGTCTGCAGGGGCAGGGCTGAGCCTTGTGCTTCTGCTGATAGGGGTCTTACATGGTTGCCAAAGTGTCAAAAGTTGAAGACAACTGTACTTTTTGGGTCTCTAGAGAGAATGTGCAGTGCCCCCACCCCCTGACTTCCCCAGCATCCCATCCATCCTGGTCCCCTTCCTCCCTCACAACCTGTCTCCTGGGCTTCATCTTCCTTGAGCCCAATCCTGTATGAAAACAACAGAGGGAATTGGGAGGGGCTGTCATTTTCCTTCTGCTGTCACATCCACCCAGAATGAATCTGAGGGTGACTTATGAGTTTAAAGTGAACTGGCAGCAGTTTTAAGCATTTTCCTGCTTGTTCTGCTCTTACTGCTGATTTTTCTCTACTCGTTGAATGCAGCCTCACGTTAGAGAGGGAACTGTCCTGCTGACTGCAGCAAGCAGGCACTACAGGGAGGGGACACTTTACTCATCCAATGGAAGCTCCCTTTGCTTCCATTGGTGATGGCAGGCCTTGCAGTCACATCTGTGAGTTTTGCAGGAGGGTGGGAATTCCATTCAGTTGTATTGATGTAGGCACATAGTGTGTTTTCCTCAGCCTTTTTCTCACTTAAAACCCTTTTAATTGAACCCTTTTTGTTATTCTTGAGCATGTTTCCTCCTGCCCTACATCCAAGTTAAAAATCACCATTAAAGGTTTTACAGATAATTGCATATTTTTATTCCATCCTGCAGGCAGAGCTCAAAGGTTGAGAGGAAAGATGTTCCAAACTGGGCTTTCCCTGAGAGGATTTCCTTTGTGATGGAGGATTCTGGCTCCAGCCGATTCTTCAGCCAAATTTTCTTTGTCAAGCCTTCATTTTAAAATGCGACCAGTTAATACTAGAAGAAAATATGGCCTTTAATTCTTACTCTTAGGTTTTCCCCTGTTGGCTTTCAAACCAATGATGTTTCTGAAATGTTGAGATGCAGATGTGTTTCTGTGTTTTCTTCCAGGGAGTGAGCAATGGCAGCACTGCAGGTCCTCAAATGAGTGCAAGATGATAATGTTTTACAGAAGAAACCTTTGTTGGTGAAAAATTATGTAATCAATTTCCTAGATTCTTTTTTGCAGAAAACAAAATTTTTTTTGTGTTGTGAGGAAGAACAAAATAGTGGTTTTGACATCTTCAGAAATTAAGGTTTTCATGTAAAACTTGATTGAAAAAAGCCCCAACCCAACACTTTAGTTTTATAATGAAAGTAAAAGAGCTCAAAGTCACAGTGAAATATTCTGCTCCGAAATTTCTTCTTGTTTAATGCACTGGAAATTACATTTTCTGAGGTAATGAAGAACAAATTGTGTTGTAGCAGAAGCCAAACACTCTTCTTCCAAACAAAAGGTTATTTGTACAACCTGTGTGCTGGAGTGTGCCAGGAAGTGTGTGAGGAAAGAGCAGTGACACTCCAGATGCCACACTTTACCAATCCTTCAATTTTCAGGTTTTTTGAATTGCAAAGTTTATCTTGTGTTTTGGATGGAATAATACAGATCCACATCCAACAAGCAGTCTGTCTTCAGTGGCCTGATAAATTGTTCTTAATTTTCTGGAATAGGTTAATTTCATTTAGGTAAGGAAAGGAAAAAAAAAAAAAAAGCAAGTTTTTCAGGGCACTGCCAAAAAGAAGATTAAGTCAGCATCAAATCCATTAGTCAACCGATTTATCTGTGTTGGCTAACACCATTTCAGCCTCTTTGTTTTTCTTTTTTTCTCCCTTAGGTGACAATTTAGGTAACTCAGAATTTCACTGCTGTATTGCAGTATTACATGGTGGTTGCTCTGCATAAAACTAGGTTTACCGCCCTCTTAATTTTTTTTATAGCAGATTTTCTTTAGTTTTATTTTTTCATGGCAACTTTTTCTTTTTCTTCGAATGTACCAGTCCTTGAAAACTAATTTCTAGGACTATGCAATCCTAATCATTGTTGTAGGCTACTGCAGAACATGTCTGTAGTAGAAGTTGCCTCTATTAATTGTGCATTTTTCTGTGTCCATCATTATTCAGTGCCAGCTCTGAGTGTCCTTTCAGGATACCTGTTCCAGGCTCCATGGTGTATTATATTTCTTTTTCTTGGCCCAGGTCTCATAAGCTCTCAAAAGAAATATAATACACCCAAGGATAGGTCAGCTATTACTTTAGGGACATAAAATAAGTAGGATGACTCCTGCTGCAGTGTTAAAAACAAAAAAAAAAGTTTAATAAAAAGCAAAAGAACAAACAGAAAAACTCGAGCCAGGTGCAGAGGTCTGCTCCTGGTAAAAACACCTCACAAAAGCACTTAGCTCTTTTGTTCTCTTCTTTTTCTACCTAATAGGTCAGGCAAGACTTTTTGGCTTCTATCCCATTAGATGTCCTCTAGTTTTTGGTGAAATCCCTGAAGTCCTATAAGGTAGCTTTTCACCTAATTGTTGAGAGAAACTTCTAAGCTTCTTTCCTTTTTTGGGAGACAAAAGCTAGTTTTGCCACTCTGTCATTAGGGAGCACACTCCTACAATGGTGTGCTTGCTTGGGGTTGTCTTGGCAGCCTTTGTTTTCCTCATTTCATTTTCCTGTGACAGGATTGGAGATTCCTCACAGACAGAGGTTCTGGTGTCCGTTGAAGTCTAACCACTGATGGAGACTTTTTTCACCTTTGGAATATTTCTAACATGTCCATCTTTTAAGGATTCTTTGCTAATTCCCTGGTGTTATACTTTTCAAATTCTTCCAAGAAACATGTATGCCAGCTATTATCCCTGCCTTTGCTGGTGTCACTGAAGCAGTTAGGGATTTAGGAAAAAGTACTGGTTTAGAGGAGATTTCTGCTAATAACTTCTTGCCCACAATGAGTTTTCATCTTCTAACCTGAGACATTGAAGGTGAGTTAGTTTCACTTGAAGTCAGCAGCACCTCTCAACAGGAAATGTTCCTCCGGTACCATGGTGGGGGAATGACTCCATGGAGTTGGTGGGAAGAGTGTTGCCTATGGAATTTAAAGTTGCATGTGCTACATTCAGCATTTCTCATCTAAACTCCTCCTGGTGTGGGGGATTGTGGGGAACTCCAGGACTGGTGAACAGGGATGTGCTTCTGCCAGTGATATTCCACTTCTCTGGTTGTTCCTGCGTGTCACAGGCTCCTGAGCCCGCTCTGCAGAGCTGTACAGAGCAAAGTGCTCGGTGTGGGACGACTGCCCAGGGCCAGAAGGTGAGCATGTTGGAAATGTTTCAATTCCTATTCTGCCTTCCAGTCAATGACATCCTCGTACTTGTAGGTATCAGTGAATCCACTGGAGGCAGATCTTTTGCTGGCAGAGCAGGAAACTGAAACATGCAGAGGCAGTGGTTTGCTCGTGCTGCATGGCGATTAACTGGAAAAGTCCTTGCTTGGAACAAGAATGTGTCTCTCGTTTGTCCTTACATTCAGCTCTCCAATATAGCACTAGCTCTTACTAATTAAAAGCAGAATTACACAGTGCAATCACCTTCTGTCCTCTAAAGAAATAAGAGAACAAAACCTGTCAGCACTGCACTCTCCTGCTGTGGGATAATCTGGAACTGGCTGTTGGTTATGTACTTAATTTGTTTGGTTTGTCAGTGTTTATTAGGAGCCTGATTGAAGCAAAATCATCCCATCCCCTCTGGATATCAGTGTCCTTCTAGCAAAATATACAGCTTGGCTTGCAGAATACTTTTTAGCCCCAGATATTTCTCTGTGGTTTTTGTGGTACCTCTACAAAATCAGCTCCAGGTGTGACTTATGTAGGCCTTATGCAGTCCTGATCCCCCAGCAATCACAGCTGCTTTCATGGTGTAGTCACCAGTGCCATGTCACCAGTGCCTGGTGGTGTAGAGAATTTGGGAGTGCTGATAGTGGTGACAGGTATGGCCTTGACCTCTATGGGAAGAAGGAAACGTGTAGTCTTTTCCAGGATGGCATTGCTGCTACAGGCCCATCAGCATCCTCCACATTGAATACTTGTATGTTATAATGGAAAATTGTAACGCCAAGTGAACAGCAGTAAAATTCAGTCTGGTAAGATTTATTACTTTAATATTGGAGGGTTTAAGCTGATACCAGATTAACATATTCATAGGGTTTTAGGAACTGCTTGGGTATTAACTGCTTCCTTTTAAACTGAAAACTTTGCAAGGGTGTCACATCTCTTCTGCGCTAATGACTCAGTCTGTCTTTGTAAGAGGTTGAATTTCTTTACATGATGTTTTGAGACTAAATATGAAAGAGGGGAAATGGCCCTTAATTTTAACAAGTTCCCATTTGGTTTAACAGCTGCTGTGAGATCTCTCTTGTCTTTTTGGCTGTGTTTGCCACTTTGGCAGTGTGTTTCTGGTTGTCAGAGTCATACAGAGTTCTAATGAAGTGCAACACTTTTTTCTTTTCCCTACAGCTGTTATTTGTCATTTGATATAACTCTGCCTTGTGAGAGTTTTATTCCTGAACAGATGATAAAAGGACAGCTAGTATCAGAAGGCAGTGCTGGCATGAGAGTTTCTGCTTTGTTGCAAACACAGAAGAAGCCATTGCTCTCCTTTTAAAGGATGTGTTATGTGGCTGAATTTGGGAAAGCCTTTCAACTCCTGAGGGAGCCAAAGCCAGCCTCTTCCCCTGTTCTCCCCCTTGCCGCTGTCCTGTCCTAATTAGCAGTTAAACTCCACGCCCTGTGCTCCCAGTGCCAAGAACTGACTTCTGGCAATCACTGGGGGTTTGTTTTTCGCTGCAGTGCAGTAAACACTGTGTTTCTGCACTGTGCTCCCAGATGAGGCTGTGAGACCTGCTGAGTCAGCAGACATGGCCCATGCTCCTTGGGGTTCATCTTCCTCCACCCCAGAGCAGGGAAATGTGGCAGCCAGGGCTGGGTGACGTGATGGCCTGGGCACGATGTGACCCTGGGGAGGCTCTTGGGTGGTCCAGACTGGAGAGTTTGCTGCAAGAGCTGGGCTCGGTTATTTTGTGTAAATCTGTTATTGAAGCTGCCAATCCTGGTTCCTAACTCTGACGTTACAAATAACCCCCTGATTCCTTAGAGTACATACAGAACTCAGCTGAGCTATTTCAGTGTTGGACATTTCATGTGGCTGTTGTGCAAGGATGGTCCTGCTGGCTTGAAGGTGACTCCCATACTCTCAAGATGTTTCTTGAGCTGCCTAAATGAATGTGCAACCAACACTGGTGTGCCCCCATGTCTGACAGGGAAGTACACACCGTATCATTGCACGCTGCCAGCTCTGCTTGGGAAGCAGAGACTGTTTGCTGGACTCCACTCATTAATGTGCAAAGCTCTCATCCATTGCCAGCAACGTGCCAAGCAAATTTTTGGATGGAATTTTTGTGAAGCTCTTTGTAATGCACACTAACTTTGCCTTATGTCTCCCTGTCCTCTCTGTGTTTCTGTGCTTTTGGAGTTCCCTTTAAAGGAGGAGGTGGGAAACATGCTGTGAGTTTTCATTCCCTACCTGGATATGTTTGTGTTACACTACTGCTGAGAACTAGAAACCCTCATCCTTTCTAACCCTGCCAAATCAACCCCCTCTTAGGAAAATATCTTTAATGATATGTGATATTCCCACTGCCCTGAAGATTTCATGGTGAATGTATGGCATTGGTATTTGTTACAAATACTTCTCCCTAGAAGACTCTGCATTAAGCCCATGCTTCATTTAATCCTTAAAACTTCTCTTACTTTGGAGTTAGTTCATAAACAAAATTACTTTACTGGGGACAGAGAACAACATGGGGTTTCAGCAATTAAATGAAAAGTAGCAGGGAATCCTAAGGAGAGGAAATGGAGGGTCATAAATGGCTTTGAAGAGACTTGAAGGCAGGAATTAATATCTTATGCTTAATGAATGACAGCTCTTCAAAAAATGCTGTTAGGTAAAGCAATAGAGGAATGGAGAAGAGGGCTTCTCAGAAATTGCACAGACTGATAGATGGTTTTATTTTAGAAATGTAGCAAACTTGACCATTTCTCTTGTCTTTGGAGAGGGTGGCAAATGAAAGCATGACCTCTAAAACTGATAGAAATTCCAACACTTCAGGAGCAACAGGCAGTGTGATAACCTATAGCTTTTTCCTCTATTTTGCCCCTGCCAGCAGAGATCTCACACTGACTGAAGGTGCTGCTGGTGCTGAGTTATTCCTTTGTTTTCTGAGTTTTTCAACCAGCACATGCCTGAAGCTTTTCTTTATTTTTTTTTTTTTTTAATGGTAGCAAGTAGGGTGGAAGGTAGCTTGGATTTGAGTAAGGTAAGTGTAATTATAGAAATCATAGAATCATAGTCTCATTAAGGTTGGGAAAGAACTCTAAGGTCATCAAGTCCAACCATTAGCCCAGCACTGCCATGTTCTCCACTAAGCTATATCCCCCCAGTGCCACATCCTCACACTTTTGGAACACTTGATGGGATGGTGATTCCACCATTTACCTAGGCAGCCTGCTCCAAGTGAAGAAAGGCTCCTCCTTGTCAGCAGTTTTTAAGGGCTGTGGCTGAAGGGGATGATCAGTTGACTCCCAGGGTCCCTCCAGCTCTCTTGTTGCTGATGGGTTTTACAGTCACACCCTTGGCCATACAAACATGGAGGTGGGGAGCTGAATCTTCTTTACCAACCTCCAACTGGCCTGAAAGGTCCGTTCAGGATTAACATTAAAGGGCTGCATGTAGCCCTCACCTCCTGGGTTCCTGTTGGGAATCGTGAGGCTCAAGTGAACACATTACCGCCTTGAAGCATGGAGGTGTGGATGTGGATGTTAAGTAGTTTCAGAGAGAAGAAATGTCTGTGATTTATTTCTTGCTGAGAAATTTCATTAGGGAGAAAAAGGGAAAGGAGGGGAAAATTTTTAAGGGGACACTGAAAGCACCATCAATTGATGGTGGTTATACAACTCTAAAAGTAGGCCTGCCCTTACCGCTACAGATTAGAAAGTAGGACTCGGGGGTATTCCAGGATTAGGCAATTTAGCTTAATACGTCAGAGTTTCTTTGGGTTATGTGGATGGCCTTTTTTACGGAATCTTTTATTCTTTCTGGAGCTTTTTTTTTTTTTTTTTTTTTTTTTTTTTTTTTGGGGGAAAAAATTTTTTTTAAAAGGAAAATTTAGCAAATTATTTGTAAGAGCAGAATTCAGCAATGCTATTCTACTGGAAGCTGCTGATAGCAAAGTGTCTGCCAGCCTGTTCAAGTATTATCCAGAAGTGTGAGATCTGCCCTTGAATGGGTAAGTCTGACTACTTACTTCCTTCAGTAATTTAGGTGTCACTGTCCCATGGAGTCTTATTTGCCTTCAAACCATTTGGATATTATCCACCACTAGACTCCCGTTGTGATCAGTGTTGGAGCACACCCACTTGAACCATTCGTTCACACAGACTCATGCTGGAGCACATTTACTCTGGACTTTACTGCAAAAACATCTTTTCTCCTTTTATAGACTCACACATTGCACCTCAGCGTTTTGTAAGTCATTAGGAAAAGAACAGTAGCAGATGCCATCCAGCAATACATTTGGGACTCCCTAGTCCAAGTTTCTCATATCATCAATTGTTTCTTGTTGTTCATCCTGTACCCAGGCTTGACATGAGTTCTGTAAACCCTGTGGAATATCTGTAGTGAAACTTTTGCTGATGTTCTGGGAAACAATGTTTTTGGACTCCTTTCTGGGAAAATGAGGGCATGAGAGTTTTTTTATTTTCCAGTACCATTATATTCCTACTGAACCAACTTTAACTGTTTGCATTGGACTGAACCAACTTTAACTGTTTGCATTGGACTTTTGCCTATATAATTGTATTAGAGTCCCTAAAGTGTTTCCAGGTGAAAGTAACTCTCCATTTCCAGTGGGATTAGTAAATAGGGATTAGTAACCAGGATTAGTAAATAGTTATGAATGAACCAGGAGGTCCAGAACAGATTTTCTTTTCTTTTACTTTCTTTTCTCCTACTTGCATGCACTATGTCTCTCACAGTTCACATAGTCTTGATGAAGCCATGACATCTTGGGGCTCTTTCTTTGCCTGTCCATTTTGTAAGGAGTATTACTCCCCTTCCTAGCGGATTGTGAAAGCTGGGTGAGCAGTACTTCAGGTGTCTCATTTCATTGCCCTTAGTCATGCTGCTTTCCTGTCCCTCATGGCATCATTTCTCTTCCAACCTCATCTCCACAGCTTCTGCATACTGTGGCTGTACCTGCTTCATGCCAGGTTCAGAGTGAGGCCACAGGAGAAAAAAATGTGGGCTCTAAGGAATTCTATGATCTGCATCTAGCCCATGGCGGGGTTTTTTTGTTTGAAAAAATATGTTAAGGTGTTCCGAAGAAAAGCAAATCAACTGGGGCACAGCACTCCCTGTAAGGTGTACCAGGACTGTGCTGTAGCCTACAACTAGGCTATCACCTTGGAGATAATTTGGATCCAAATTATGTTTCTTTTTCCTCAGTCTAGTGGCAAATGCTGTGCAGAAGCACAGGTGATTATCACCCTGCTGCTGCCCTAACACCCAAGCCTTCATTTGGGCAACCTAGAATTGGTTCTGAATGAGTTAAACACTAAGTGGCCTTCATCAATGGAAACATTTTTGTGTGGTGACTGTTTCTTTAGTAGCTTCATCATTTCCATATGCAATTCAAAAGAATTGTAGGGGAAAAAAACCCATCTCCCATTCTCACCAGCTAAGCAGGAAGAGCTGGGACTGGAGAGAGGCTCATCCCTGGTATGTTAAGGCTGGGAGGTCAAGACAAGTTGTTAATTGTGGCATCTGGTCCTTTGCAGTGGATGTCCGTGGTTGTAGTGACTGGGGCTGGCACTAAGGTTTAGTCAACAGACTGTGCTGGTGAGGCACAAGGAGGAGCAGGAGCAGCTCCCAGGCTAGCTGTGGTGGTTCAGCAGGGCTCTCCAGGGCAGTCAGACAATATTTTTAACACTAAAATGAGCTGTGTGTTCATATCTGACTGTATGCTCTGCCTGACAGCTGCCCAGGAATTGGTTGCTTGCACACAGCTCCTTTCCGGGAGCACACTTTGACCAACACCAATAGCAAAAGAGCATTTTTAAGTCTATTAAGCCTGAGTTGACAGATTTTTTTTCTCGAATAGTAACAGATGGCAAATGGTGGTGGTACAGCTGCTAGGACTGGGAGAGGATGGATGTTGGTTTGTCATTTCAGTGGATGCTGGCAATAATTCATATTTATATTTATACAGGGTCTTTCCTCTTTGAGAGCACTTTACAAACCAGGTGTTAAATAATGGGTCTGGAGTTAATGTGGGCTGGTAGAGCGCATCCCTGAGCCCACGTGGCCAGCGTGGGAGGGTGAACATAAGGGCATTGGCCTGTGCTTCCTACACAGCCTGGATGTGGATGAAGCAGCTGCTTTGCCTAACATAGTGCCACTCAGCAGGGATTTCAGGAGCGTAAACAGCTGGAATTCAGGGGGTGACACTGGTATCCAGGGTGTCTGGTGTTACTTTGGGTACCTGGACTGATCTCTGGCTGTGTGGAGTTTTGTGTAGACTCTTCCCAAAGACATCTGTGTCCCACAAGAAGCTGCCTGAGGGAATAGGTAGCCACCAGCCATGCTGTCCTTGTGGCAGCCTGGGCCCTGCAGATCACCTGGCACTGGCAGAGGTGCTGAGGCTCCCTCTCACTCTGTGCAAGTTGAGGGGTGGCCTCAAGGCCCTCTTGACCTGACACTTGCTCTCCATCAGCCTTGCTGGGATGTGCTGTGAAGGCAGGCAATATTTCCAGGCCCATCTTTAGTCCAAGCATTTGGAATTGATATGAGAAGGAATCAAGATTTTGTGTGGATTGGGTCACTCTCTCACAGTGTTACTGCAGGTGATGAGTTTGGTGGATATAACAGTGAAATGACAGAAATCTGGGGCTCATAAGCAGAAAGGGCACTTTTTAGCATTTCTTTTGTATTTATTAGGAGCTGGATCAAGACCACCACTTAGTCCTCCTCCATTACTAGCAGATTCAGTTGCCATAATTGCGTTCAGGAAAAACATCCCACTAGCAAGAGCTAAGTATACAAATCCATAAGAATTACAGCACTGTGGTTTTCCCTAATGCGAAGGGTCAGAACTTCCAGGAAAACACAGGAAGAAATCATTAAAAGGCACTTAAACGAACATTAAATGGTATTTTAGAAACTTGAAAAATGTTGAAGGTAGGTAAAATGTCAACTTTATATCATTTTTCCTTTCTTTATACTATATTCAGATCACCTTTTCAGGAAGGAGTGCCTAAGGTGAGCAGGATGTGTTAGAATTAATGGGTAATAACATTTGGGAACTTGACAAATACTGTTTCCCTAGGACAGTGTAAAAACTTCTTTTTCTTTATAAAGTATTTGAAATTCTGAAGATGGGGAAGTTGCTCTGCGTTGGTACCAAAAGATGGGTGACCACTTTTTAAGTGTTCAGAAGAAGACATAATTAAATAATTTTTATTCATTTGAGAGTGAATTTCCAGCTACCATTTGTGTAACAGCAAGAGAAAATCCTCTCCTTTACATTGCTTCCAGTATAATGGTAAGTGATATAAGGAAAGATATGAAATCATGCTAACAGGGCTGTTCTCTAATTTCTAGCTCATTTCCACAGACTTCTGAGCTCAGCTAAGGCTGTGAATCTGGGTGATCTCAGCCAAATGAAAGTTATGAATCTCTGGGGTGTGAACACTGCCAACTATTGCCCTTTTCTGCATTCAGTTAGAGTGGCTGAAGGCATGGCTCGAGTATGGTTTTGGCAGCAAGACAATTAGAATGTCATGATTTAAAAGTCTAAAATCCGGTAAACCCAGTCCTTCACCTGGCAATGTAAGCAATTCTTTAGCCATCAGCCAGGATAATATATGGTGCATAACAAATGAAATTGAAGCCCTACAGGGCTGGTCCTTTCTTCTCCAGTAAATACTCTTAGGTTTTTCTCCTCCTCCCACAAGCCTTTCTCAGAGGTCCAGAGGGAAGGGCAGCTTTCACAGCTGAAGTGATGAACTGATGAGAGGGCTCATGGAGTCAGTGATGCCACAGCTATGCGAAAGTGCCTGGTCACAGCAAGGCAGAGGAGGAGGAGAAGGAGGAGAGTTTGCTTTGTGGACTGCCTTGGCCTTGCTCTGTGCATCTGCAGGGCTGGCACAAGGCAGGGAGCAGCTCTAAGTGCCCACAGATTTCCCATAGGGAATGATGCCAGCAAACCAGATAATACTTGGTAGTCCATAGCATACTCCTGTTTTCTGGCTTTGTGGTTGTGCTGAGAGATCTCAAAGGACTGTTTTCAGGAGTTAAATTATTCTGGAGTTTCATGCATTTTTTAGGACTTTCATAATGTCCTTAAATTGGATATTTCCACATTGTCTAATCTTATAGCCTAAGAATGCTGTGGGTTGGCAATACCTCCTGCCCTTTTTGTTATTACCCTGTGTATCATTTTATGCAGCACAGTCAAGATTTGAGAGCAGCTGACAGTCCAACTGCACTGTCTGTTTAACTGCGGGAAACCACACTTTATCCCTGTCTGAATGCTAATGGAGTAATGATAACAGATAATTAATTGAATGCCTTTTTATTTCTTTTTGTTTATTCCTCTCTTTGAACATACTCCTTAAATACACAAATAAAATCCTCAATTAAATTTACAGATTCATGAATTGAACAACAAAATCTTTTTTTTTTTTTTTTTGGCCTGGATCTCAGTGAGAATTTTGCTGATTTTCACTTGTGCTCCTCTGTCAAACACTTTCAGTTGTCAGAATGGGTAAGTATACACTGGGCTGTCATGTGTGTACATGAATGTATCAGTGCTTATCAGAATGGTGGAAAGACATGACAAGAGTCTGGGATTCCTCCTCTGTCATTGTGTGTGGTGTGGAAGCCAGGAGCTTGTAAGGATCAGTGCAATGGGTCACACTCCCCTACAGAGGGATCATTCTTAATGCACTTGGATGGGTAAATATTGTCTACCCAGGAATGACCCTTTAGAGTTTGTGACGTAAGAAATGCTTGTCAGAGTGAGGGCTGCAGGCTCAGCATCCCCCAACACCACAGCATGGTCATCCACTTAATTACAGCAGTACGTGATCAGTATGATTGCACATGCTCAATGGTGTCTTTATGCCTTAAAAATAAGAAAATTGATCTGAAAGCGTTTTCTATGAACTGCTGCTTAGTTTGCAGGAGGTTAGTGACATACAAGCAATCACACAGCAAGTGGCAGGTAAAAACAAACAGGAAAAAGAGGCTATCACAGCTAATAAAGAGTCTTGTTGCATGCTGAATAAAGCTTTTTATGACTTTATTTTTTTGCTTGAAGCAAATAGTACATTTTGTTTCTGTTTTGCAGTGAGCATAAGCTTTGGAAGGTTAAACAGAGAGTATTAGATTATGGTAAGTGGTCATCAGAGGCTTGCTTTACAGTCATGGCCTGTTAAATTGTTTACTGAACCTCGTTATATATATGTCTCTGAGGCTGACGTGTCTTAAATCCCATTTATCTGGAAGACCTGAGTCTGTTGATTTTTTCATAAAGCCTGAATGAACAAACATAAAGTTTAAGATTCTCTTTATTATAAGCTGTGGTTTATAGTATAATTATAGTAGTAAGAAGTCACTGCAAACATACCAGTTGCATCAATAAACTTTCAGCATTTTCTTTAATATCTTCATTGATGATCTGGACGAGGGGATTGAGTCCACCATCAGTAAATTTGCAGGTGACGCCAAGCTGGGAGCATGTGTCAATCTGCTGGAGGGTAGGAGGGCTCTGCAATGGGACCTGAATAGGATGGATGGGCCAGGTCCAACAACATGAAGTTTAATAAGTCCAAGTGCCAAGTCCTGCACTTTGGCCACAATAATCCCCTGCAGTGCTACAGGCTGGGAACAGAATGGCTGGACAATGCCCAGGTGAAAAGGGATGTGCTGGACAACCGACTGAACATGAGCCAGCAGTGTGCCCTCATGGCCAAGAAGGCCAATGGCTCCTGGCCTGGATCAGACAGTGTGGCCAGCAGGAGCACGAGGTCATCCCGCCCCTGTTCTCAGCACTGGTGAGGGCACACCTCGAGTGCTGTGCCCAGCTCTGGCCCCTCAGTTTGGGAAGGACCTTGGGACACTCAAGTGCATCCAGAGGAGGCAATGAGGCTGGAGAGGGGCTGGGAACACGAACCATGTGAGGAACCACTGAGGGAGCTGGGGGTGCTCAACCTGGAGAAAAGGAAACTCAGGGGTGACCTTATCTCTCAGCTCCCTCAAAGGTGGCTCTAGTCAGGTGGAGGTTGTCTCTTTCTCTAGGCAGCAACTGGCAGAATGAGAAGACACAGCCTTAAGCTACATCAAGGGAAGTTTAGGTTAAATGTGAGAAAGAAATTCTTCACTGAAAGAGTGATTGCGTGCTGGAATCATCTGCCCAGAGAGATGGTGGAGTCACCAGCCCTGGAGGAGGTGTTAGGTCATAGGCTGGACTAGATGATCTTAAAGGTCTTTTCCAACCTAGTTGATTCTGCGATTCTGTAATTCTGTTGTTGTGTATCTTTGCACATTTTTATCAATACAGGTTTTTAGACCTGCTTTTCTACAGCTGTCAGTTAATCTGGTAGAAGCTGGACAGATACCAGGGTCTGATCTCACTGCTGGGAAGAGGCTGGAACAGCAAGGTGACTAGTCATGCAGTGAGCCCCATGGCACTCATCCATTGTGCTCATGGGTCAGCTTCTCACTTGCTGCCTTTGAAGCTGTTGTGTGTGGTTTTGTTTGCCTCAAAATGCTGTGCTGGGCACTGTCTGTTTGGGAGCAACTCGAATCCCTGAACAGAGTGGGGAGGAAGCAGCAGCCTGGACAGCAGGCTCACTTAGAGGGAGACTGTTCCAGGTGAGCAGAAGTTGATCCACACAACTCTGTTTCTGCTTTGGTGCAAATCCTGTTGCTAAGGACAATTCAGTTTTGACATTGGGTGTATAGGTAACAGTGCTAACTTCAGGTTGCATTGAGCATCTCTATCTTGTTCACCTGAAGGAAACAGTTTTGTGGTTCTGTAATACTTCAGCAAGGAATGTAAAATAACTTCATATGAATAACAAAGAAGCAAGAGGTTTGGGTGTTTCAACATTTTGAGATGTACAAAAAGTGACAACTTTCAGAAAACTATTTTATCTCCTTCTCCCACCCTCACTTTTTAACTCCGGTTCTCAGTTCAGGGTATGTAAACCACAGCCCTGAGGACAGCCCACAGCTGCTGTGTGGGAAAAACAGGGAGAGGCTGGATCTGTGCAACAGGAGCTTGGACACCAGGGGATTTCCAACAGCCTCTTGAGGCAGGCAGTGCCAGTGACCTTGGTGTTTGTACAGTGATGCTCAGTTAATCTCCATAGAACGATACCTGTTTGGATGAAAGTCAGGTGCTGTTGGGGCAGTCTGCCAGTAAAGACTTTTACGTATGTGGTTTATTGATTTGCAGAATTCATTGAGGTATTTCCACATTTCCTAGAACCAGCCTTGACAATATGTCCTCAGATAACCTGTGTTGTTGGATAATCCAGGCAGAATGAGAGGTAGGGCCAGGGAACTGCTGGAGTACAGGAGCAGACTGCTGGAGTGGGCAGAAATAGGTTTATGGAAGCAGAGGGGGAATTCAAAAAAGTGCTAGGGGATGAGATGTTTTGGGATAAATTCCCTTTTGCATCACTTGCACATGCCTATAATCTGCTCTTCAGCTGGGCTTCGGGTTGCTTGGAGTTGTTTTTTTTTTCCCTAAACAATTGTGGATTACACTGTGAACAGTGAGTTGTACCTCTATAATCTGTAGCTTTGTGGGGGACTTCTGCAATGTAAAAGAATTTGTAATTTCTCTGAAAATGTGGAGAAATCTGTATTACCAGTGTTACACTTGCCTTTCTCCCCCATTCCTGCCTCATTCATGTATAACTCTGTAACTGGGGGATGGAGCACAGTGGCACATGAGCAAGTTTATAATAAGTAGAAATTAAAAAAGGGATGGAAAATGTGAAAGCTAATAAGGAAATATAGTCACATGCCAACAAAGAGAAAAAAGGTACATCTGAAAATATTGTTGCAGAAGCATATAAATTTAAATTGGAGATAAAGCCCTACTAGTATTATTTATGGGCCAGACTCCTTTGTTTTATAGTGGGAAAATGTAAAAAAAAAAAAGCAGTAATGAAGATCATTAGCAGGAAACTGCTCTTTACCTTTTCTAAAAGCCATATATTAGATGGCTTCCCATTCTGCAGTGTCTTTGGGAAGGAGGATCCAATCTCATCCTGCAGAGGGAAGGACACAAGCTGTTGGTGCAGGGCTCAGCACACGGTGGTCTCACAGCAAACCAGGGACTGCAAGGCTAAAGCAATGTTTAACTCGGATTACTCCTATTTTAATAATTAGCCAATAGCCAGTTCCCATACTTTGAAGGGCATGTTCTGCTTTGGTGGCATGCAATGTGCCCCCTCTTTTCAGTACTCAGCCATTAAAAATGCACTGATTTCCAGGAGTGACCTGCAAATGGCTGTTTTATGGGTCTGACTTGCCCCTTCATCTCACCGGAAGAAAAGGATGAAGTTGAGTGCATTCCCACATAAACTGGGAGATGGGCTTGTTTCTGTGAAACAGTACTGAGTGAACCCTTCTGGCTGTATTTCCAGGCACCCAGCACCCTGCCTGGGCCATAGGTCTGGTGGGAAGGAGAGGTGAGACTGCACCATTGAAGGTACAGAGCAGGGGAGGGCAGGTTTGCTCCCTGAGTGGAGGAGATGATTCTTTTCTTGATCCATCTCATCTCATTTTCTCCCTGCAATGAAGTTGTGTCAAAATAATACACACAATACTGTGCTCTTGGATTGAATCCAAACTACGAAGTTCATTCTGTGAATATTATTTCTATAGATTTTTTTTGCCTTATATTTTTACTTCCTTTCAAATATTCAAGCTGGTTAAGAAGGACCAGCAGAAATGACTTATTTCTTTCAGCAGCTGGCAGTGAAGTAAGACTAATATTTTTCCCTATGATTTTTCTAAGCTTTGGATTAAATCTACAGATGTGGTGTTTTAAGTAGGGAGTATTCAGCTTTGTTCTGCTCTGCCTGGTTCAGAACTGGACGTTGAATGTGTCTCTTTCATGCCCTGCAAAGGCAGATACTTGCTTTCTAGCTGCTTGTGTATAAATGTGTATCCAAGTTGGACAGGTCTGGTGAAGAGGGAGAGTTGTGGTCCTGTTAGTGGAGTCTGTCTCCAGTATCCTCTGGAAATGTCCTAAATTGGATTGCTAAAACCTCTCTGTCTCTTTTTCACTCTCTTGAAAATGGTTTTAGAAAAGGTTTCCAAAAGGAAATTCTGGTGCTGGGGGCACATTTTCTTTTGTTGAAGTGCGTGTTTTTGATCGAGTGAATAAAAGTCTTGCTGCAGAAGAGCATTCCCTCTCTGGGGTGCCTGCAGCCTCACTAAGCCCGGCCGCAGTTGGTTCTGCCCTTGAAAATGGGCATAAATGGAATTAATTATATGGGGGACCAGGTTCAGTAACTGCATTTTAAAAGGCTCTCAGTAAGTTATTAAATCAGCAAGAAAGCAGCCATGAGGCTCAGCAGATGCAGAAGCTGTGTGCTGTGGTAAACCTGTGTATGTAAAATTTCTCTCTAAAAAGATTTTAGCACTTCACATGACCTCTGCTAATACTTATTTTTAAGTGATAGTCTGTGTCAGCTGCCTCAGCTGCACACTGCCGGGGGCTATTCTCCAGTCTGGACTGCTTTCCAGTCAGCATGAAGTAGCCTGATATGAGCTGTTAACTTGTCCTGATAGTTTTTGTTGGCACAAACATAGCCACGACCCAACTGCAATGGCAATGCAGCCATGCTTTCCAACAGCCCTTGCATGTTTTTTCCAAATGCTAAAGCCTGTGACCTGGTTGAATGGAGATGTAAGAGAGTTCTTTCAGGGATACTACACAAAAATACCTCTTTTTAGTAATTTTAAAAATATATATCTACTCCACTAGACAACAGGATATGAGGGTTTGAAGAGGAGGTGTAGGTGTGATCAGTTGGATGGGATGTTGCCTGTATCACATAGGGGCACAGGTCTTCACACCTTAAATGTGTTACATACAACTTTATTCTCAATATATACTCTCTCTATGTGTATATTTATCTGCTGTCTAGTAATATTTTCCTTCCCACTGCTGCAGATACACCTGCAAGTTGCAGAGTTAGTAAAACCAATTACTTTTTCTAGTGTGCTGTCCTCTAACTGAAGTGTTGAGCTCCTGCTGAAATGACACTCTCTGTGGTCATCAAAATGCTGAGTATTGACAGATGTCCTTTTCAACATTATAGCTACTCCTGTAGTTATACCAGTTCTCACAAGACCTCGGGGTCCTTTTCTTAATGCAATCCTCTATGCTGACTGGCAAACTGAACAGAAAGGCTTTTTGCCTCCCTAAAAATATACCAGACTCATGAAATGAGCAGCAAGTGCTGTTAGAAGGTCACTGGTCACCCGGGTCATTGGAGGCTGCTCCTCAGCTGTTAGGTGTGGAGCTGTTAGGTGTTGTCCCACACAATGCAACATTTTCAATTCAATAAGGAATTACATTATTTTTTACTTGCTGAGACTCTCAACTCTCTGTTGTAGAGCCTAAATGAACAACCTGCAGCACATACTCTGCAGAGATGACTGACTGCAGCTTATTAATCACATTCTCTGCCCAGGACCAGACAGTGAAGAAGTAACTGACCTTCCATATTGAACTGGATAACTTTAACATTAAAAGACAGGAAAATACACCAAATAAGATAAGCACATCAAGGCTGTCTGCACATGGTTGCTTGAAGAACACACAATCATTAGCATGAACATTGCAGAAATTATGGTAAATGCATACCTGCTTACATGCAAAAGAGACTTTTCCTGTGCAAGTGCTGTCAGTGAAATTAATAAACCACTGAAAACACAACCTGCCTACCATACTCCTTTGGCCCATGATGGTCAGAGAGAGAGTCAAGCTGGCTGGTTAACAAGGAGAACAAGATCCTTCTGTCCTTCGCAACTTAGAGGACCACAGGTACCTGACTCCCAGCTGTAGCCAAGTTAAAGGTAACACTTCTAGTGTAGATTGCTCCTAAGAAGAAGCATGCAGGTCAATCATGCACTTTCCATTGCTGTCACTAGTAAAGCAAAGTCTTATTTTCTAGGGTTTCAAATTCCAAGTGGAGAGTAGAGTGAAGCCCATCAGAAGACTTAGGCCTAAAGAGGAGCTTTGAGTTGCAAGCCATCCATCTGGACCTACACTAACCTCTCATGGTCTCTTCTTTTTTGTAGGCAACATCTTTGTTGTCAGCTTGTCCGTTGCAGACCTCGTGGTGGCAGTTTATCCGTACCCTCTGATCTTAAGTGCCATCTTCCACAATGGATGGACCATGGGAAATGTTCACTGCCAGATAAGTGGGTTCCTGATGGGCTTAAGTGTCATCGGGTCCATTTTCAACATCACGGCGATCGCAATCAACCGCTACTGCTACATCTGTCACAGCCTTCGGTACGATAAGCTCTTCAACCTGAAGAACACCTGCTGCTATCTCTGCCTGACCTGGATACTCACAGTGGTGGCAATTGTGCCAAACTTCTTTGTTGGCTCCTTGCAGTATGACCCCCGGATTTACTCGTGCACCTTTGCCCAGACAGTGAGCACGTCGTACACCATCACGGTGGTGGTGGTTCACTTCATCGTCCCGCTCTCCGTCGTGACGTTTTGCTACCTACGGATCTGGATTTTGGTAATTCAAGTCAAACACCGGGTGAGACAAGACTGCAAGCAGAAACTCAGGGCAGCTGACATCCGAAACTTCTTGACTATGTTTGTGGTTTTTGTCCTTTTTGCTGTGTGCTGGGGACCATTAAACTTTATTGGCCTTGCTGTTTCAATTAATCCTTCAAAAGTGCAGCCACACATTCCAGAATGGCTTTTTGTCCTGAGCTATTTTATGGCCTATTTTAACAGCTGCCTCAATGCTGTGATCTATGGGCTTCTTAACCAGAATTTTCGGAAGGAATACAAAAGGATATTGCTGACACTGTGGACTCCCAGGCTGCTGTTCATTGATGTGTCCAAGGGTGGGACAGAAGGGATGAAAAGCAAGCATTCTCCAGCCATAACAACCAACAACAACCACGCTGAAATACACCTATGAGTCAGGACAGTACTATTTATTCTGGATTACAGATTATATATTATATATAATATACAAGAGCCTTTCGTGCTCTGTGCATTGCACAGCTGGTTTTACCCTCATGCAAGGAAGGAGTCTGCAACCTTTCATGCTTAGCTTATTGCTGTGACATCAAGGCTTTGAATAAGAATTTTCAGAATGGAAATGACTGATTTTTTTTTTTTTTATATGTCATCTTTCACTGTGTGCCTAATTAATCGGTTTGGTTGCTTTTGCCACAAGCATGCCAATACCCGAAAAGGGAATCATTCAGAGTGCATGGAGAAATGCAGTTATGCTTGAAATGCAACCATCAAGAGACAGCAAAATTGCCACTTATTACACACAAACGTTTCTCTCCTCCCTCTGAATTCTATTTTTCTAGCATAAACTTAACCTGAACTGTATTAAACAAAATGTAAACTGCATGGCTTTTTACATTATGTATTGGTAACTGTATTAGCCAGCAGGTGTATGTATGGGCATGGTGTGTGTTTTCCTTTTTCTTTCCTCTTAAGGTTTAGGAGCTAGCCTGGCTAGATGTGAGGCAGGCAGAAGCCAGACCAGTGTGTGTCTGATGCACTCATTTTAATTG
Organism: Pyrgilauda ruficollis; assembly: GCF_017590135.1. NCBI lineage: Eukaryota > Metazoa > Chordata > Aves > Passeriformes > Passeridae > Pyrgilauda > Pyrgilauda ruficollis. The sequence continues at coordinate 10,975,414 of NW_024528821.1, read as the reverse complement.
AGTATCTACAGACTTTAAGTACCCTTGCACTCTCCTTCCCAGGCCATGAGTAAGTATATGACATATGACATAATCTAATTGAAGGAAGATACTTGGAGCCTGATTCTAATTTAGGCAGTATCCTGTCATGGCCAGCAGTCATTTCTAACATCTTTCAGAAGTCACTGCTACATGAACATCACAATAAAAAAGATGAACATAGCAGAGTCCCATCTGTGTAACACAGATTGCGACTTTTAGGTTCCAGTAACATTTACACTTGCAGACAAAGGCAGAAGGGGAAGACAGTGTTTTTACTACAATCCCTCCTTTTACCCATCACAGAACATGAATTTGCTGATGGGAGAAAAAGTGAAGATTTTTTTCCCATTTTATTCACATACAGAACTGTAATTAACTCACAGAGTGGGGAGGCGAAAGCTACTTAAGCATAATTATGCATCAGCTCTGTTTAAGACTGGACTGTGCTATTTGTATCATTGGAAACAATGTCATGAAGTTCTGGGGAGGCCAGTATCACATCAGACATAAACACATGGGCAAAGATAAGGCTGTTTCTTTAATGGAGGATGAAAGGGGGATGTGTGTGTGTGTGATGGCAGCTGTCTGTAGATATGACTTCTTTGTTTCCTTAGCTTCATTGTGAATTCATCTCTTTATGGCTTTAAATGTGGATCCTGCTTTGAAACAATCCCATAAAATCAACAGGTAAGACTCCCCTGGTGCAACTCTACCTTCAGGTTAGCACCCCTGCCTCGATGCTGGTGTGCTGAGGGGCACAGCAGAGAGAGGGGCAGGTCCAAGCCCTGGGGGTCTAATGAGGACAGCAGGCAGCCTGCCCCTGGTCCAGGACTGCAGTCTTCTCTCTTTGGTTCTAGTCAAAGCAGGACTAGTTCCCAGCACTGAGCCCTGAAAGACTGAGACCAGACTTTGTAGGCGCCTGGAGATGGAGGTACGTAGGATTTCCCCAAAGCCTGAGCAGGCAGTGTGCCTAATCCTTAGTGCAAATAGTAAGCCATTTGTGCACTGCTTTCTGAAACCAACTTGCTGCTGAATGTCCCTTCTGCTGATTTTTTTTGGAAAGAGGAATTAAGAGAAATTAAGGCTCTTTCTGAAATGGGCCAAGGAACTTTGCGTGCTGCGTTGCCTCCATGAGGACAGAGTGTCTCTGCTGCTGCCATGTGGTGAAGGTCACTGCAGTAACAGGGGGGCCCTGCATTTATAGGGTGCCCTGGCACTTAGGAAGTTTCAAACTTGAGCATCTCAGCCACTTCAGATGAATGTTGTTTTAAAATGCACTGCAGCCAGCCTCCCATAATAGGAATCAAACTGAGTTCTGTTTTGGCCTCTTAATCTGCCTCAGCATGGCCAAATAAAGGTATTTTGACCCTCAGAAATAACTGTTGTCTGTTCGCCTTCCAGAAAAACCACCCTGGATGAATTCACACCATTCCATGCAAGCAAAATCATTTTGAGTTAAACTTGGATAAGAAAAGCACTGAGGGCACATAACTGCAGGGAGTGTTTGTCCCATCACGCCTGGGAGATGTCCTGTGTTCCATGACTAGTCTTCAAAGTCATTTGCAATTAGCCACAACAGTGTTAGTTAGAATCACATTAGCAAATAATTTGAAGCATCTAGTGCCAAGTGAAATATACTGCTTTAAGACAATTGTGAAGAATCTTGTGCAAGCTTGCCAAATATCTCAAATACCCCAAAGCTGGGGTTTCATCTTATGGATTCTTGTCTTTTTAACTGAATGTTCAGTGGAGGTCATTTGGGGGTTTTTTATTATTATTTTATTATTTATGCTTGTATTTGCACTATTTCTTATTCAGGCTCCAAAGTTAACAGCCAGCAAGTATTTGAACCAAACCAAGTCCAAAGAGGTCCTGAACAGGCAAGCTGTGAGAGTCCCTTGTACACCTGGCAGGAATGGGAGCAGCAGGAGCACGATAGGGCATCTCCCCAGGACTCACAGAGTCACCACTCAACCAAACTATGCAAAATGATCTGCTTGTCTTCTGCCACAGGGTCTGAGCCCAGCTGCTGCCCAGACTTCTGCAGGGACAGGCAAAGTACCTGCTGTGCTGGGGTGGGTCTGAGCAGCTCCCTGCAGCGCAGACCCCGCAGGCTGGGGGTGGCTCTGGCAGCACAGGGTGCACTGCCCTGGCACGACCTGTTCTGAAGGGCTCTGAGTGTCCCAGGGAGGTGCCCAGGGCTGGGCTGATTCAGCCACCATGGTTGGAAGCTTGAGCTCAGTCGTGCTGGAGCTGAAGTTTGCAATATGAGCCATGGAAAGCAGGGGATGTAGCCTCAAACAGGAAACACTGTGCCGTTTGTTAGCACTTTGAGAGAGGCAGCGCTTAGGATAGGATGGAGATTTATATTGACTTATTAAACTACCCAAGCAGCTCCTTATTTTTATGTTAGGAAATGGTTAACAGGGTACAGAGAGTTTATTTTTGTTAGCACTTGTTTACAGAAAAAGGGAAGTGTGTTTTAGCTGAGAATGCTGAGCAGTGTCACAGTTTCCCTATGGGAATCTACTTTATTCCGAATTTGAGATTTCAGTGAGATCCCACAATTTTAATCACATTCTGCCAATTCCACCTGTTACATATCTGGCCTTAAGTCTCATTGAGATCTCATATAAACTAGTTTAAAATCACTTGCTCTGGGTTTGATATGGTGTCTCAAATACCTATTCTAGTCCCAAGCCCTAAAATTGTTGTAGTGGAAACTTATGGACAGGCAGTATTGCTGTGAAGAAAGATGAATCTCTTGTCACAAAGAAATATTTTTGGATGTTGCTAATGAATGTTGTTTCATCAATTTAAGAAGAATGTAACCAATATATTTATATATAAATGTGTATTGCATATGCTGTTTCCATTTTAATGTTTAATTGAGAATCCTTCGATATACTTTCCTATTGCCATTTTTGTTCATAAAATAGATTAATTCCCTTTACCTGTTAAAAATGTAATAAATCTGCCATTGGACTACTTATTGATTTTTTTTTTCTCCACTAGCAGTTACTTTTTAATAAATATTTGGAACATCAGCTTGAGTTTTGTTGACTCCCAGAAAGCAGATTGAATTGACAAACCTGCTTGAGTTCACACATATCTGAGCAGCCCAGCTTGGACCTGGAGGTGAATGACCCAGGGCATCTGAGACATCTCCTTGGATCCACATGTTTTCTTCCACTTGCCTGTGAGCCAGCTACCTGATGCACTCTGGCCTTCCTCATCAGGGAGGAAACTTTCTCCATACAGCCATTGGTCTCCTCACTGTGTGCCTCTTCAATGTCCTTTGCCTTTCTTGTCCCTATCCATGCCTATCCTTGGGTCTGTCGGGGGCTGCTGTGGAAGCAGTTTGTCATATCCCTTCCCTTGCTCTTTCCTGGGAAGGGCAGCACAGCTGAGCTGTGAACAGCAGGGTGTGGGAGCCAGGGTGGTTGCAAGTCAGGGCACAAGGTGGTGTTGGATTGTAGGGAAGGGATGGGACAGAGAGGGGGCTGGGGGCACAGTGAGGGCTGACACACACACACACACTTGGTCTCCATCACAGAGCTTTGTGAGGATGCTGTATCCAAGGTGTTCTATTTGTGCTCTTTTCCCGGGGGGCTGGGGTGGAGAGAATATAAGAAAGTAAAGATAGTGCAGGAAGTAGTCTCACCCCTAAGGAGTTGCAGCTGGGCCAATTACCAAAGATTAGGAACAGGCCTGACTTTAACAGGCCACAGCTGTGACCAGTGAGAAGAAGAGTGCTATAAAAGAGTGGGTTGGGTGGTTAAGATGGGAATTGGAGTCAGCTGGTTGCTTTGAGAGGGAGGAAGAGTCAGTGCTCTGAGGAGCTGCCCATGAGAAAACACCAAGAAGGTATGAAACTTTTGTGATAAGGAGACAACGGTATGGAACTTCTGCAATATGATGACAACATTTTCCCGCCTCTGTTTTGGGGCAGGTTTTGCTGTGCTCATTCAGTTCTTCAGCCAGTAGGTTCTACCCACAGGTTGCACTGATTATATTCCCGTGCTGACTTGAGTGGGGCTGTTCTGGGGGAGTCTCTATGCTGGCTGTGAAGCAGTGAGTAGGGGAGTATGGAGAGGTCCAATTGTAACTGCAACCTGAGCTCCTCTTTCCTACCCAGATGTCACATATCGCCATGGTGTTAAGGCACTAGAGGCTGAGATTTTCCAGTAAAACAAAGAACATCCATTAAACCAAAGAATTGCTGAAAAGCTGTGGAGCAGACATGTTACATGTTGAATGGACAAGGACTGTTCATTCAATTACATCCCCAAGCAGTATTGTTACTTTTTTCCCTAATCTTTTCCAACAGGCTTCTCTTCCAACAGACTTCACCTGCTGCTTCTACAGTGAAGCCTGCAATGCTTGGTGGTGTGACAAGCAGAAAGCAGTGTTTATGATAGTGGCAAATCTCAAAATGTCTCTCTGTGCAGAGAGTCCTTTCATGGACTTGTACCTGCTGTTTCTAGCATGTGGAACAGAATGAATTGAACTAGCAGAAGTAAGGCAGTATTATTTATTTACTTACATGTCACAAAGTATAGTAACTGGGAGATAAGACAGATATAAAATGCAAGAGGTGTGGTAATTTAATACCAGGATAAAATCTCACTCATAGTGACTATTTAGAAATCAATATTTGTCCTAATGTATTTTCCTCCAAGCTTATAATTTATAACATGAAACCAGTCAGTAAAGAGCTACTGCATATGTATTTAGAATTTTATTGAAAAAATGTAAATCACTGGACTTAATGCAATACTTCTTACCACAAAAACCCTCAGATAAGAAACGCAGAATAGGTTCTCTTAAGAACTCTGTGATGGGATATGCAAATTTTTTTCATTGGTGATAAGAACCATAAAATTCATATCACTCATGAACTACACTTGTGAATGGAAGCTCCCTAATATTGTTAACTGAATTTTCATTTTCAAGCACTTGTTTATAATATCCATTATTCATGTGCTATAAGTGCTGTACAGCAGAGATAGAATTTACAGTACAGGGTCGGTTTCCAGAGCAAACAAGGTGGGTCTGAACTATTAACTGAAATATGTTTCTATATTTTCTTCCAAGCATGGTCTCCTGATAAGGTTTTTAACTAAAATGATTGCTTCTAAGAGATCAGGGAAACTTTAATGTCTTTTAGATTAGGTGCAATGTCTGTACAGTCATGGCTTGCCTGGATTACCTTTTAAATAGACTTGAGCTATCAAACCAATTTATGTCTGTCCACTTGAAGCACATAATTTATTTTGTATGTGGAATATTTTATACATAGCACATTTAATAAACTGTTATGTCCATCCTTCATCATTGTGCTTCTCCTGCAAGCAAAATTTCTGAATTTCCCTGGAAATAGGATGCAAAATTGTTTTCTCAACTATAAGCAGGTTGCTTTGCCTTGAGGTAGTTTTCCACTGGTTTTGATAGGTGTGTAGGATAGAGGTTTAATGTGGCATCAAAATACAACCATCTTCTGGCTGAAAAGTGATAGCTGTTTTGCAGTTTTTAAAAGGGCATGGAAAAAGCTCCAAAACAATTTTCAGGAAGTAATTGTAATAGACATTTCTGGTTGAAATAAGAGAAAAATATTTGAAGGGATTGTACGAAACTGGGACCTGGCCAGGACAATGAAGTTAAGAAACCCCATAATATAAAAAATGACCCAAGGATTTTTATGGCACAAGGACACACAGATGGCAGGGAATGGGTGTCTGGCTGCAGAGAAACAGTCAATACTGTAAGAAAAACTAAAGAAACCTAGAGAAAACCAGAGCACACTTTGGAAACTATTAAATGAACACATGTATTGGTGGTGTAGTAAAATTTTGCTTTTGTTCTTTCTTCTCTTTCCCTCCCCAGCTAGGATTTTGTTGTAAATAAAATGAAGTGGTTACTGTCAAATGCTCCCAAAGGACAATTTTCTTTTGGTTTGTGTCTGGCTCTAGGGAGCCCCAAGCTGTAGGAATGGCAATGTGGGCATGGCTTGGCCAGGCAGGGATAATGAGCTGCCCCTGGACAGAGTGGAGCCCTCAAGGGCTTAAATCCCCCTGGGGAGAGGCTCTGCTTTCCCAGGCAGCATATGGCTGGAAGAGGAGGATATGGCTGCTGTGCTGTGGCTGCTGTGCCAGCCCTGGGACACTGCAGGGCTCCAGCACCCCGAGGTGGTGCAAAACTGGGACCATGTCCAGTTCCAGTGGGGTCTGGTGGGACTGAAGCAGGAGAGACGTCTTACTGAGGTAGGAGAGGGCAGCTCTGCTGAGGGTGGGAGGATTGCTTCCTTGGCACAATGCTCTTCATGGGAAAGTCAAAAGATGTTCCAGAAAGCAGATATCTCCTGTGGGAAACAGAGCTGCTCTGTCCTCGTAGCCTGTGGCTTTCTCTGCCCTGCTGGTGGTGATGCAGCAATTAAAGTGGCGACAAGGAATGTTGTTCACACACAGGACCTGTCCTTCTTGCTGCCCTGCCCTGGCTGTGCCCCTCCCAGCCCACCTGTCCTCACAGAGCTGCTGTGCTCCTGCCTGAGCTGGTGACACCAAGCCCATACACCTAGCCCTGCCTGGGGGGTGTGAGAAACATTATTTAGGCAATGACACAGGTTAAACCCTGCTTGGCTTAGTCATAACCAAGCCATGCATGAAAGTGGTAGCTGGGCCTTTGTCTGCAAACCTTGAGGGCAATTGATTCCATGTGAGACTCTTCTGATGTCTCCTAGACCAGAAATTTCCCTCCTTCCCTCCCAAACTCATCCCTTCCCTGTAGGCCACCACTGAAAGAGAGGAGTAGACAAGTGAAGGAAAAAGAACTGTACTTTGACTTGAAGCCCTTTGGATTCTAGAGTAGAACTTACACTGCTTTCCTCATTGTATAGAAATGTGTATATGTATGATTATTCATTTATTGACATAGCCTGCATTTTCCTAGAGGAATCAAGGCCAGACATACATTTCAAATTATTTGCTACACAAAAGTTCTGGGTTTATTTCCTCCTGGGTGCTTCAGAACAGATGGAAAACGCAGCAGGTGCTGCTAATGTTTTTCTACCCTTGGGAAAACTTGTCACAGTTACCTGTTTATCTTGTTTATTTTGACATTTTGCTGCCTGAAACTGCTCTGTAACATAAAAACACATGCAGGGTGGTTAGAGTAGAAGTCTTACGGATTCACATATTCTTGAACAATTGAAAATCAATAACCTACAAGCAACAAAGAAAAATGTGGGGTTTTGTGCATGTGGAAGACAGCTGGTATTTTTATTTTTACTGAGGAAATGCCATGGAATGATTTGGGTTGGAAGGGACTATAAAGCTCATTTAATCCCATCTCCCCTGCCTTGGCCAGGGACACCTTCCCCTGGACCAGGTTACTCAAAGCCCCATCCAGCCTGTCTTTTAATACTTCCAGGGATGGGGCAGCCACAACCTCTCTGGATAACCTGTGCCAGGGCCTCCCCACCCTCAAAGGGAAGAATTTCTTCCTTATATCTAATCTAAGCCTGTCTTCTATCAGTTTGGAACCATTGTTTCTTGTCCTGTCATTCCTGTCTTGTCCCTTGTAAAAATCCTTCTCCAGCTCTCTTCTCTCTCCTTTAGGTACTGGAAAGTGCAATAAGGTCACCCTGGAGACCCTGTATTTCCATCAGGGAATGCAGGGGCTTGCACTTTGTGTATCAGTGCCTGGAAAGTGTAAAATGAGTTTTGCTTTAGATGCCATGCCCAAGCTTTTCCTTTGCTTTTCAACAGGTCAATGGAAGCCTCAGTTTATTTTTGCCACGTTCTTAGGGCTGTGCAGAAAAAGAATGAGGAGGCTGGTAATACAGACACTGAAGGGTTTCCTGTGCTCAGCTTGTTGAAAAAGTGAGGTTTGTAGATGAAAAGCAGGGCCAGTTGTGCTGGCTGTCTGCTGAGTCCTGCTCAAGCCTTTGTGAGAGCTCTGAGTGGGGATGCTTCTCCCCTGCTGGTCCAGCTGAGGCCTGCAGAGAAATGGCCAGGCTTTACTCCAAGAAGGAAATAAAGACTTTGTTTTTAATTGTGGGTCCTGGAGCTGACAGAATGTGTCATTTCAAATGCCAGACTTTTCCCTCACTCTGCTTCTGATGCTGAAATTTTGGGAAACAATGAATAATCTTTACTGCTCCCACCCCAAGAGGAAGCATCTTGCGAATGCTTGGAGCTGGTTGCTTGCCTTAGAGTGTGTTTGTGGGTATTGTTGTTTGAGGAATTGCTGTTACATACAACCCCTCTTTGAAGGGGCACGGAGCTGGGCTGGAGCAGCACAGCTGGTGGTAGGTAATAGCTGGGGTGGCAATTGCACAGTGTCTCCATCTTCATGCTTTGTGGAGTACGGTCATAGGGCTTTTGGGTGAGGTGCAAATTGCACCTCTCTAACGTCACTGTCCCCTGGGGCTGCAGCAGAGAGTACTTACTACAGCTGAGATGGAGGTGGGGTGGCCACTTTGGAGCAACTTCTGTAGGTCTTCTAAATTCTGAGTGTTGGTTTATTGATTTGCTCATAACTCCGACTTCTTAGTTGTGCAGTTGCATCTGAAATTTACCTTTGAGGCTTTGAAGTAAAATGAATCCTGACAACTGTCTAAATTCAGAGCTTTCAGCTGAGAGTTATGTGTCAGTGTTTAACAGAAATGAATACTAGCCATTAAATATCTCAGCTGCTAATTAAATGGACTGTTTCTATGTTATGTGTAAATCCATCAATATCTTCATTTTGCAGCCAAATAGAATTTCATTAAGGCACTTCAGAACTATAAAGGGACAGAAACAGCATTTTGGGGTATTTTGGGTTTAGTGAATTATGTCACTGTCTTGTAGTGATTACTAAATACCTTAATGATATGTCTGGTGGAATTTATTCTAGTTTTGGCAGGGCCATTAGGATGATAAAGAGCTCAGCAGGGAATAGTAAATTACAGCTGAGCTCAGAAATGGTGCTTGAATCTTTAAAGTCCATAGTTGCTGTAAGTCTTTACGAGGGTGTGTAAAAAGAGCTGGATAGCTTTGTATGCAAGTCTATTTGTCAGACACACTGCACATCAAACACTGCCTTAAGCTGCAGTTCCTTTATATGACCAATGTGGAAAGGCTCCTTTTCCCAGCCTCTGCTCTCATATTTTTAGTTAGCAGCTAGCACTGACCTTGGTTTCCCAGATTTTGTGTCAACTTGAAGAGTGGATGCTACCTAGTGGCTGAAGCAGGGGACTGAGTGGAGGTCACAAGTCAGGACTTCTTGCCTCTGTTCTTGCCTCTCTCCACTTGTTTTGTGACCTTGAACTGAAGTGTGCTTTACTTTGGTTCTGAGATGTAGTTAATTACACTGCAAAACACTGAGGATGAGACAATTAAGTTATCTAAGGGAATTGCACAATGATTAATCCTTAATTTGCTTTGTGGTTTCCTTGTTTCTCATTAAGCCTGCTGAAGCAGGACCTTTGAGGTGAAAATCAAAGGTGAATATTGGTTTTAGAAGTGTAGAGGACTGAATAAGTCAGATGTGACAAAGCTTTGCAGAGCTCATGATTTTATATTGGCCTGGGGCAAAACCCAGGGCCTGGGTCGTGTCTGTCACCTGCTGCAGTCCCCTGATTTTTTATTTTCTGTAACAGAACAACTGTTGTGAGAACAGTCAAAAGCAGTGGGGGAAAGATCAGAAATGCAGGCCATGCTTGATTTGCTTAGATGTGCAATTATCTGTAACACATTAGAGTCCAGTCAAGCTCATTTATAATTTCCCTCGTGGGATTTGGGGAGATGTTTCAATGCAGACATAGGACTGATTTTATTTTGGTTTATTTGGTGTTCATACTAATGTCTACTGTCTAATTCTAGTGTCTGCAGGTGTTGTGATAATTGAAATGAGCCAGTTTTCTTGGTGAAAATACTTAGTGACAATGAAACATCAGATTTGCTGCAATATTCTTTGGCCATACTGAGTAATTCTCCCTCCAGCATTGGGTCATGCATATGTATTTGTGGGCTAAACTCCCCCTGTAAGTGTGTTAGGGAGGAAACAGTAGGACTGATTCTTTTCCTTTGTTTCCCAGCAAAGTGAACAAGACTAATTTCACTGAAAGCTGTAGTTATGCTAATGTAACATCAGTGTAGGAGGAGAACTGCTCCCAACCTGGAATGATTTGGTTTTATCAGTTAGAAATTAGGACTGTTGGAGGTAAAAGTGGCAATAAAAAATGAAAGTGAGAAGTGATTTAATGATAGAAGTATAAATAGATATTTTTAAAAAATTGGACATTGCTCCAGCAGTTCACATGTAGGCAAAATTAACAATATCCATGATGTTTGAAAGGGGGCAAAATGTACCATGTTCAGCTGACATGGGACTAGGGATTTAGTAGGAATTGGCAGGCAAAAGCCCTTTTAAAAAGCAGTGTAGGAGTTGTAGTCTGTGAGGCTGGGGGTCACTGTCTCGCTATACCATGAAAAAATGGTATATATACATAATGGTGTATATATATAAAAAATATTTAAAATATTTCTATGCTCTACAAACCTACATTGTGTCTGTATTGAATATTCTTAAATGCAGTGAAAGGCTGTATTTGGAGAGAGACATCAGAGATATTACATTAATATATATGCACATATATGAACTCTCACAGGTAGTATTGTTACTGCTAGAGTCTCTCAATTTGAGGAAAAATAGCAGTGGCTGTGTGCACTGGTGAGAGATAGATTCATGGATAAAATGTGTATTTTAAGCTACAGTGGAGGCTTGTCAAAACTGAGGCATAATAGCTTATGTTCTCAACAAGAATATCTCATCACTTAGATTGGAACCATTTAGCCTGGAAAGGACCGAGTCCAACCAAGCTCTGCCAAGTCCAGCTCTAATCCATGTCCCCAGGTGCCACATCTGTGTGTCTTTTAAGTCCCTCCAGGAATGGCTGAGTTGGAGGTTTTCACAAACAGGACAGGACTGCTGGGATACATTCTTTGAGTTTTATTGTGGTGTCAGTCTCATTACATGCTTGAGACAATTGAAAGATGGCAACAGCTCACGCCTTGCTAAAGATGTCTTTGTTATAGAGTATTTTAAAAACTTTCTAGCCAATAGCACATTGTTAAAGCTTACAGATGATTGTTCTAGCTAATCACTAAAAGCTCACATACACTTGCTTCAAACAATGCTTGCTTGTCTGCTTTTCTATTAACAATACATAATACTCTATTATTAAGTTTAAAACCTTCTGCTATCTTGTTAGGCATATTTTTCTACAGTCTTAAGGTCTATCTTAGCTAAACCTAAAACTCAAACTATTGTTTCATGTCCTTGCTTGCTATACTACTGTAACTTTTCTACTTTCAGACTTTGCAGCTCTAAGTTCTCTGCTCTTTCTGAGGCCTACTTTTACAGCTTTCTGAAAATAATCTTACCTTCACTGTTTCCCACAATGGTGACTCCACCAGTTCCCTGTTCCACTGCTTGACAGCCCTTCCAGTGAAGGAATTTTCCCTAATATCCAATCTAAACATCCCCTGGAGCATCTTGAGGCAATTTCCTCTTCTGTTGCTTGTTGCCTGGGAAAAGAGACTGACCCCCACGTGGCTACAGCCTCCTTTAGGCAGTTGTACAGTGATAAGGTCCCCGTTGAGCTTCTTTTTCTCCAAGCCTGACAGCCTCAGCTGCTCCTCATCAGCCTTGTGCTCCAGCCCCTGCCCCAGCTCCACTCCCTTCTCTGGGCAGGCTCCAGCCCCTTCCTGTGCTGAGGGGCCCAGGGCTGTGCCCAGGATTCCAGGTGTGCCCTGACAGTGCCCAGCAGGGGTGGATGGTCACTGCCCTGCTCCTGCTGCCACACTATTGCTGGTGCAGGCCAGGTGCCACTGCCCTTCTTGGCCAGCTGTGCACATCTGGCTCCTGTTCAGCTGCTCTCTACCAGCGCCCCCAGGTCCTTTCCCTCTGGGCACCTTCCAGCCCCTCTGCCCCGACCCTGGAGCACTGCAGGGGGTTCTTGTGTGTGTAGGATCCAGCCCTCTGCCTTGCTGAGCCATCCAAAACTGCTCTGGACCCATCAATCCAGCCTGCCCAGATGCCTCTGCAGGGTCTTCCTGCCCTCCCAGCCCGCTTGGTGTCATGCAGACTGAGTGTGCTCTTGATCCCCTCCTCCAGATAACTGATAAAGACAATAAACAGAACCTGTCACAATTAGCTGTAAAATTGCATCCACTGCTTTGGTTTGTCAGCTAGACTGAGTTTCTGCTGCTTCTAAGTCACTTGGTTTGGATTTTATGTAGATGGGATGAGATGCATGAGGGGTAAATGTTTTGCAGACAACTTCACAGCTGCTGTGAAATTAGATATTCAATTATGTTATCTGTTGTGTTTCATTATTCAGAAAGATATCCAGAGCTTTTGTAACCATCCTTTTCTAAATAATTTAACTGATTATAGGACTGTTGTTGGCTGTGTGAAATTCCACCTAAGTGCTCATCCCTGGGCCACCTTCAGGTGAGCAGCTTGTGCAATGACATCTTGACTCTCTGCCAGCGCCTTAGATACCTTTCCTGCCCTGTCGCTGGGGCATGGATGACTTCAGTGCTCAAATACAGCCCTAAAATGACATATGGAGTTGGCAGGAATCCTGAGAAATATAAGGGTGAATTAAGAGCACCTCGGCACTGGACTGGGCTGGGCATGGGGATCTTTGAGCACCTGCCTGGCTCCCACTGCACTGCCTTTGGCTCTAGGTGAGATATCATATCATGACGTCAGTAAAGAATAATTACTGTGGTGGTATTTCTTTTTGTAAAAGGACCTCTACAGTTGACTTATTTCTAATTAGCTGGTTAAATCAGGTGAAAAGAAGGTGTTGTGTTTTAGGCCCCCTATTCTGTTAACAGCGTGGAAGGAATGATCGAAGGGAAGGGTAACCCCAGTAAAGTCTGCAAAGAGGATGGTTCACAGTGATTGCTCTGAGGGCTCCCTGCTCAGGGGATTCATGTGCTCAGGCAGACAGAGCTCTGCAGCCACTTGTGCCAGTGGCACCCTCAGCACTGGCTTGGCCTGTGGGATGCAATTCTGCACAGGGTCCTCTGCAGTGCACAGCAGTTCTTGGGAAAGTCTTGGTATCCAGCCAAGCCCTGGTCAGCCCCCACCTGATGTTTATTTTTGAGTATTTTCTTGTTGGAACAAAATGTGCTTTGGAGTCTAGTGATAGGAAATGGGGCTAAGGAGTCTGACAGAAAAACTGAAACATAAAAACCTGAAACATAGCAGGATTACTGCTCCTGTCTTTCCTTGTTTCTACATCTGTCCCAGGCCACTTGAAGATTGAAGGGATGCCTAGAGCATCTGTGACCAGGTGGGTCACTGTTGTAGGACTCCAGCAAAGCTGAGTGCATGAAAAGCTAGAAAATACCAAGCAGCTGTTTGCAGTGATGAAGTGAAAAAATGCATTTATTGATTACTTTTTAAGGTGAATCAATCCTAAAAAGAAGAGCTATAAAGACTCTTTTTATTATAACATTATTAAGCCTTAATGTGGGCAAACTGCCCTTATAGCAATTACTGTACTTTGGTATACTTAAGGCTGCCTATGAGACTGGTTTAAGAGGTGAAACCATTTGTTATTTCCTCTACTACCCAAATATAAATTATATATCCTGCAACATTTGGTAAGGCTAAATTTTCAGAGCAATCAGAAGCTCAATTATTCATGTCCCATATTAACATCAATATTTCATGGTTAAGAGGCATTTATGTCAGCCTGGTGAGATTTTTAAGCCTCCTTGATTTTGTGTTGTATTTAGGGAAAGACTTTAACTCTGGAAACAGACTAATAGGCTGATGCATGGGCTTAATTCATGTGAAGTTCTTCTGCTCAGCTGGAGCTTTGAAAAAAGATGATGTGGCCATGCTGTGCTTGGCCCTCACCCTGCTGCAGATCCCTCGGGGCTGTGGCTTGGGACATGGAGTTCTTGGGAGCTGATGGGAAGTCTCACTGGTAACTTGGTGGGATGCTGGAGCAGGTCCCATCCTGGGTGATGTCAACTCAGCACCTCAGTTTTGAGGATTTTGTGCGCTACAGATTATGAAGGTGCCCAGAGGGAAGCTTCACTGAAGTACAGGTCACAGAGCCCAGCAGTCTTACTCAGACTTGCCTTCTTCATCTTTGAGCTCTAACCCTGGGGATGGGATCACAGGTTGTCACCTTTGTTCCCATCTGACAAATGAGATGGAGTTTGTTGCTCTGCCCATGTACAAAGATGCTCAGACCCATTTGGGTCTCCTGTGTTTAAATTTATAGCCCTGAACTTGAAATTGGGTACCTCCTCCAAGGAGAGATTTAAATACCTGGAGTAGCCTGAATTTGTCTGTGGGTGAGCACCATAAACAAGTTTAGATAAAAGGAAAGAGCATTTCAGAAAACTCAGGGGGAATAAAACCTGGTAATTTCTACAGGGGCAAGGTTCATGGAGGAAGTCAGAGAGCTTTCCCTGCAGGGCTTGTTTTGGTGTTTTATCCCTGCCAGGAGCATGTCTCCCCTCTGGTAAGCCTTGGTCCTACCACAGGGACTTGTTGAGGGGACAGCCTCTGACACAAGAGGGAGATGAACCAAAGCACTTGGTCTCTTCTACTGAAACACTCCAGCATTTCTATTAATGCAAATATTTCCCTTTTTTGAGTTACCTTCATTGTCTGCACTCCTCTCTCTTATATTAAGGAAAAAACCCACCAACTGCTTTTTGGCTAATTTGATTATGATCTGATCACAGTCATTCAAAAAACAAAACAACAAACAACTAAATAAATCCTCTTTTTGAAATCTTCCCTTTGTGGTGTGGTTCAGCTTTGATTTTGATGTTTTATTAGAGAAGCAGAGTTCACACTGCAGTAATCAGAGGCCAATTGCTACTTCAGTACAAAGCCTGACTCCCAAGAGTCTCATAATTTGCCTGTACAACAAGTAAATAGCTGTTGTCCTGCAAAACTGAGGTATTGTCTTAAAAGTATTCATGCCTTCTCTCTGTTCACCCCACCCCTTCCTACACAAAGGCTTCCCCAATATTCCTGCTCAAATTCAAGCACACTTCAAGCAAGTGGCTGATGTTGGCAAAAGGAATGTACAAGAGGCACCCTGGTCATGGGTCCTGCCTGTGTCCCCACCACTCACAACTGCATCCAGCTATGTCACACAAACTATCATAGGCAGAACAAAATATCTTAAAACCAGAAAGGCAATTCTAGCCCTTTCTAGCTCCTAGAAGGGCGTTCTAGTGACTCTCTTAATTCCCAGTGAAACTCACCTGCGTGTCAGTGTTTGGGGGTTTTGCACTGTTCTTCATCTTATCTAACTTTTCCCCCTCTTCTGTGAGGTTGTCTTGCTGCTGAATCCCAATGAAGTTATTGTGTCTATCCTTACTCATGCCTTGGTTAATGCTGGCAGGCTCTGTTTCCAGGTCAGGTAATGCCAGAAGTACAAAACAGGAGAAATGAAGCTCTTGTGCTCTGCCTCCCTGTGCTGTGGGAAGCCTTGCTTGGAGCAGTCTTTTCCTGCACTTGGGAACAAAGGGCACACATAACTGGAAATGTTTCTGTTGAGTAGGGCTGTCCTGTGTGCATTTCACTTGGTTTTAAAAGTGTCAGTGGCATCTAAACAATTCATGGCAAGTGGAAAACAATTCAAACTGGAACATTGCTCTAGGTCTGATAATGGCTCCTATCTTTTTGGGCCTCTTCCTGCTGTAAGAGCTGAAGGCTCCTCAAAGGGTTGGAGAAGAGCCTCCCAGTGTGCCTTGACAGACTTCTCAGTGATACTCCTCAATACTCTATATCGTTCATGCTTCTAACACGCTGCAGTGTCAGAAATGGCACTAAGCTGAAATGGCACAGAACCTTTGGAATGTGCATATGAGTTTGCCCTGACTGCACACTTCTCCTGTAAGTTTGGTTAGGTTAGGTGCTTCAAAAAAAGGAAAAGATTTGTTCTGTCAGTCTGCTTCAGAGTCGACTGACATGTCTAATAAGTCAAATAACATTTTAAAAATTGTCCTTATATCTGCTGGTGTCCCTGGGGTTATATCTGTATGCAATGCTGACTGACTACAGCAGTGCAGTCAAGAGAATCTGCATTTTTTTGTCAATTTTCTATTCATTAGCTGCTGCTGCTAACGACACTTTCTTCACATCCTTGTCTTGAGTCACTACACTCTGTTATTTGGAATAGGGATTGATCCTTGATGTGTTTTTGCAGCAATATCCAGTATCATTAGGCTTGAACTTAGCTACAAGTCTTGGTCTGTGTTCCATTGCTAGCACTAATTGATGTCAGTTTTAATTTTGTGAATCCCTGACTATTTGGATGTGTCTGTATATATACAAATATAAAGAATGCCTGTCTAAAACATCATGTTACTGGTGTATGTGGGAAGTGCTGGGATCTCCTGTGAAGCATCTTAATTAGTTTTGCCTTTCATGTTGACATCCTAAATTCTAGGCTTGATTTAGGGATCAGATTTTTTCTCCCTTCTTTGTCAAAACAGAACAACTTCTTTAGAGCAGAACATAATGCAAATACTAATTAAAACTGACAAGACAAATTGATGTCACCTATTTTTAAGTGGAAGAAAAAACTGACTAAGAAAAATCTATTCTGCCCTTGTTGAAGTTGGCTGAAACATGATTACTGAAATCTGTGAGCACAGAATGAGTGTTCTGCTTTTGCTGTTTCTTGAGGCAGGATCAGCCATCCATGAGCTGAGAGAGCAGAGCTGCTGCCCTTGGGGCAGGACAGCAATCCCAGCTCCCAGCTTCTCTCCAAGCTGCTGCACTTGCTGACAGCTGGCTTGGTGCTCTCTGCTGGCAGATGGGCTTTGGCCAGATGTGATCCCAGATGTGATCTCTACAGATTGCAGATGTGAGCGTTGAGGCTGGAAGTCATCAGCCCTGTCTCTCCAAAGTGCTCTGGAGCTTGCTGGGAATGGCTCCTCAGTTGGAGCTGGCAGTTTGTGTTGTGCAGGAGGGTGGCCCATGCCAGTGGTGCAAGCAGCCTCGTTCAGCTGCTGTTTGGCAGGGGATAGGACAGGTGCTGCCCACAGAGAACTGGCTCTTGTCACAGATGACAGGAGCGTGGGAGCCCTCTTTGTGTAGCAGGGAGTTTGGATGGCTGATAATTACTTCTTTCCCTCCCTCCCTGGGAGGCAGAAGATGTTACAGGCACCTAATTATCATGAAAACTTAAGGAGTTTTTTGGTTTAGATCTAGTTTTCTTCCAGCACGGAGAACTGCATCATTTCCAGTGCATCCTGGTGATGTGCTGATGGTGTTCTGCTGCTGAGTAGCCCAATAAGAAGTAAATACCCACACTTATTTAGTGAGGTGCATTTTTTTTGATGGTAAGACATATAGATGCTAAAAACAAAAGTATTTCCTGTATGGATAGACATCCACTAGGGTACAGTGCAACCACAGTATGCACAAACCTTTATGAAAATGGAGATATGTCAGATATATTTTCATCATGTCTTAAAATTACATTTGTGGTGTGGTGATCCGTGCATTGCATTCCCTTTCAGTCTCTATGCATCTGCTAATGATAGCTACTATTTATATGTTTTTTCCCCCCATGTCTTCTGAAGATTCTTCCACTGCTTTCCTCAAGCCTGTGCTCTTTTTGGTGGCCTTACTCTTTTAATCACCCCTGGGACCCATCAGTCTGTCAGTGCAGCTTCAGTGCTCAGCAAATTGCTGAGTGCTGGAACTGTCCTTAGGTCAGTGGCTTTTATTCTTATTCTACTCCTATTCTTGTTTGTTTGGGGAAGTAAAGGCTACTGGGAAAGAAAGCCATTGCCTTTTTCTTCCTGGATTAACATGTCAGTTACCCCATCTCTAAATAAATAAAAAAAATCCGACAATTTTTCATGTTTGCCTTTTGTGGTTTAAAAAAATCCACCACCCCTTCTTTCCTCCTGAACCCTTGTAGCTAATTGTGCTGGTTGAAATGGGTTAGCTGTCTATAGCTTGAGAATGAATTTCAGACAAATATCTGAGTGTCTTTAGAACTTGTACTTCTTATCAAACTTTTACATTAAAACTCTTGTAAACAAGCTTTCCAGAGCTGCTCTTGCTGAGAGCTGGCTTGGTGCTATCTGCTGGTAGATGGGCTTTGGCCAGCAAAACACTTGAGAGAGGCTCCATGAGTCTCCAGGGAACCAGACTGGTGTAATCCATTTCCATGGATGACACTGAGGGCAATAAGGAGGCAATCTGCTGAAGGCAAATAATGGCTCACATTTTTTTGATGTCTGGGCTTCTGTGGGGTGAATGGAGTATCTGTGTTTTTCAGATGAGCAATGAAGGCCAGCTGCAGGGCTGGGCTGGTGCCAGTTGCAGTTTCTAGAGTTTTGGTCTGGAGCATGAAATGAGCTGCAGTGAGGCGTGTGGAAAATCAGATGTCTCCAAAGGCAAAGTGGTGATCAGTAACCTGATTAGAGTGAGACCACAGGGGGTGTTGGGGGCACTGAGATCTGCAACCCTGTCTCTGTGGACGGCAACCACCCATTCTGGAGCTGCAGGAGAAGCTCTCTGCCTGGGACATGAGGCCTGTCTGGCTGTGCAGCAGGCACCACTGCTGCCAGTCAGCTCTTCCACCACTGAGGCTGCCAGACTGGGACACTGTTAGGGATGTGACAGAGCAGATGTGAAGTACCTGATGTCAGCCAGCATGAATCCATGTCTTGCCTCTTGAGCAGCAGTGAAATTCAGGAAGAGGCAGGTAGGTGTTTAATAACACCTCCTTTAGAGCATGGCAATGAGGCTGCAACTGAGCTTCCTGGGGTAAGATATGGTGGTAAGAGGCACTTGGGGAGCAGGAGGAAGGGCAAATGGCTCTGAGATCTGGAATATACATGAGCAGATTGATGGGTGTGTAAGGACCTTCCCAATGGTTTGTGTTCATAACAGACAAACTGCTCCAGCAGCAGCAGGAGAATGGAATACTGAACACAAAGCTAAGGAGAAAAAAAAACCATCTGCAAATGTAGTCTTTGTGATCCTTAGGGAGCTGATTTGTTCCTAAGTGAAGCCCCATGTGACTTGGATCTATCTCCAGGGAATCACTGCAGTACAGGTGTGCCAGACTTCATGCTGCTGATCACCTAAGGACTGGTGACATCAGCTGTAAAAACTGGTAAAGACCTGATCCCTGTTTACTGGAATAAGGTGACAGTGCAGACATGATTCTTTACATTTTTGAAATAGGTGAGCACAGCAACGTGGAAGTTGTCTGGGACTTCCAGCTTCCCAGCCATATTATCCCAGTTTCAGCAATGGGAAGTTTTTCGTGGTTTGGTAGCAGTTGTCAGTGTGATGTGAGCCTGTATTACTCTAACAATTAGTATCACATTAAAACCAACATGCAAGGAACCTGTTTTAAGTAAGGGTGAAAACTCTGGTGGAAGTTATTGTGACAAAATCTTTGTCCTTTCAGCACCATCTGGGCAGGGATGCCCACACATGACACAGGTCTGCACTCTCTGGCCTGACAGGCGAGTGAGGAGTGGAGCTGCTGGCCTGGAGAGTCCCAGGAGTGATGGAGGGAGGTGCTGCTGTGCCAGAGCAGGCTGGGCTCTGGCTGCTTTCCCCCCAGTCCCTTCCCACTGCCTCCAGCCCAGCCATGGCCCGTGGGGAGCTGAATGCTTTGCAGCACAAACGTGCGGTGTGCGCCTGGATGTTATCACAGCAGAGGCTGTGAGCCCGCAGCTCTCCCCAGGGCTCCGGCATCTTCTGGACAATAACTGAGTGAATCACTTGGCAGGGAGAGGGGAGATCTAGTGCAGAGGGAGCTCCATGGCAGAGCATGGCCCAGGTGCCTTTAGCTCCCCAGGTGCTGGACCTAGTGCCTGTTTTATCCCAAGACATTTTTCCCAGTCTCTTTAGGCCATTGTGGTGGTGCCATCCAGTTGACAAGTCACACTGGGATGCAGATAGATATGTCTGAAGCTGCACTTGCTGAGTGCTTTATGTTGAATGAGTCCTGGCAAGCAGCCCATGTGCTGTAACTTGGCCAGCTAACAGCATGCTCAGTGTGTGTGAGCTGGCTACTTTGAGCCTCAGCAAAAACAACTGGAAGATGTTCCTAAGACATACATAGGAGAAGCTGTCATTTTCCCATGGAATTGCAGATAAGAGTAAGATTCTTTGGCTCAATTTCTTAAAATATGAAATTCCGAAATGCTATCATTGCTGATCTCAAGATCATTTTTGAGTACCTCAGCCCGCCTATTGTCAGCCCTCCTTTTTTGCTGAAGTAGTACCAGCACCTTGGTGAAGATCTTTGTTAGTGACTGGCTGAACCAGGGCATCCATTTACCAGATGCAGAAAAGATCTGTTCCAACATCTGTCCAGCATGCCAGTCACACAAAGCAGATGGAAATCACATGGCTTATTTAACTGGCTAAAGTACAGTCACATTGCCAAAATACATGCCCAGCTTTGCACTTCATGAAATTTTTCAAGGTTAATATTTCTGCTGTTGTTGTGTTTGATTACTAGAGGTAGTGAAGCAAAGATTGTCAAAGATTATTAAAGCAGAAAGTTTTGCAGGTTCAGATAGTTTGGAAGTAATACTGGACATACGAGACTACTGAAATGTTGCTTTTTAAAATCATTGTTTCATAACAAGCTTTGCACATGTAGCCCTACTAACAGCCAAGATACTAAAGATTTTGTATAGTGATGTCTTCTTAGAGGTGGGGGTGTGTAGTTACACTGTGGGTTGGATGCTGTTATTTTCTAACTACTGTTCAATTACAAATTTTCTGATTCTCTCTTAACACTGCTTGCTGCTTTTCTTGCTCTCTGGTGTTCTACCCGGCAGAATCCTCCAGCTTTTTTTTCCTTAACAGCTCAAGTAGTGTTCAGAGTAGAATATTGCTAATAATTACACCAGGGATATATCTTTCTGAAGGCAGATATTGAAAATTCAAAACTAGAAGACACAAGGAGAATTCAGCAATATTTAAGTCTCAACTCTGGCATCAGTTTAGATGATGGCTGTATTGCTGATGATCTCTCAGCATTGTCAAATGGGAGTCCTTGAGGGTAGTTTTGCTTTTACTCAAGATGAAGTAAGGGACAGGTTTGGGTTGAAAACTGAGAGCTTAAATCTTTAGTACTGATTCATACATTGTTTTTTGAAGTGAGAGGCATTTAATATCTTATTTTTGCTCATGCGTACCAGTGCTACGCAGGTGAAATCCAGTTTCCATCTGCTAAAGAAAGCTTCTTCAGCAATCAGCATTGGCAGCTGCTGAGGCCCTCTGAGCTACAGCAGAAGCTGTGGTAGTCTAAGAAACAGCAGCTTGGAGCTGTTCTCACCTGGGAGCTCCTTCCATGAGGTTCTCTGGTCAGCTGAGAAATCCTGATGACTTGACCTCAGTATAGTTTTAAAGACTTCTGGCTCGGGATCAAGGGTGGGTGTTGTTTTGCCCTCAAAATGCCTGAATTACGTCAATGACTTGGATTTAGTTGAAAACTTCGGAAGGAAATGGAGCAGTAGCAAGGGGGAAGGCAGCTGAAAAATAAGGATATGGCTCAGGGTCAGTGAGATGTAGAACTAATCAAGATAATATTTTTGAGATTACTATTAATGCTAGAAAGCTGTGTCTAAATGAAGACCACACTGACCCGTGGTACTTAACCCTGAATCACTCAGTAAATCAGGACACTGCGCTTGCTGACGTGCGGCGCAGCGAGGTCAGGGATCCCAGACTTAGGAGGGTGCCTCAAAGGCTGCCTCGTGCTCAAGCTGGGCTCAGCAGAGGAGGATCATGCCCTAGTGATTCATAAATGAGGTTCATGTAAATCAACAGTAACAAATTTTGTTGTTCTATTGTTTTATATTTTTTTTCCTTGGCTCTTCTATGAGGAATTTAAACATCAGGAAGTGGCTTGGTTTTTCTGAAGGAAATTCACAGCACAGACAGACATTTCTTTTGCAGGGGACATAATTGTAATTTCAGCCAGCTCTGCCTTTGAATGTCACAAACATCCAGAACCTTTCTTCACTACCTGGAATTTGCAGGATCTCTCTCTGCAGAGTACTCATGACCTGTGCCTCAGAGAGGGTTTGTTTAGACTAAACTCTTCTAAAACAATAAAAGGAGCAGAGCTTATGATGTGAATGCCTTGTAGCATACATCCACTGCACGTTTGCAGTTAAGGGTCAGGCTTGGAAGGAATCACTTGACTGGGTTAAAGAGCCTAAAATAATCTTTTAGTCACGGTTCAAAATTCTGGACAAACTTTCTGTAAATGAATTCTCTGTAGCTTCTCCACCACAAGGGTTGGAAGCTTAGAGTGGCCTGGTCTGCCAGTCTGTTCCTTAAAAATTATCGAAGACGTACAATCAAACCCTTGATTCAATTTCCTCCCATTTGGCTCTACTGGTTCTATCCCTGGGCTCAACCAGGGACCAGCAGTGATGGAGATGGAGATTAGTGGTGATCAATCTAATTTACTGGTTGGCACATTTCCAGTGAGCTCAAATGGACTAGAGTTAATCTAGTTTTCAACTATGCTTGTGTTGTGAGTGCAAGTTAAAATTTGCTTTATATCCCTCTTACCAGATGGCCTTACAGCTAAAAGTATCAGAGTGGGAGGAAGGAGATCTGGCATTAGTTTTAGCTTTTCTACAGCTTTTCTATATCATCCTGGCATGACTCTGTGAGGAATTCTCCCCAACACAGTGACTGAAGAGCTTTTATTTATTTTTTTTTAACTTTTTTTTTTTTAAATGAGAGGAGCACATACCCTTACCACAGCTCATCTTGCATGAAGTCATAGAGTCACAGAAGGGCTTGGGTTGGAAAAGACCTCAAAGATCATTTTGTTCCAGCTCCTCACTGCCATGGGCAGGGACACCTTGCCCTAGACCACGTTGCCCAAAGCCTCCTCCAACTTGACCTGGAACACTTTCAGGAATGGGGCATCCACAACTTGTCTGGACAACCTGTGCCAGTGCCTCAACACCCTCTCAGGGAAGATTTTCTTCCAAATATCTAATCTGAGTCTGCCCTCTGTCAGTTTGAAGTAATTTCCTCCTGTACTGTCACTGCTTGCCCTTGCCCAAAGTCCTTCTCCATCTCTCCTGTAGCCCCTTCAGGTACTGGAAGTTGCTCTCAGGTGTCCCTGGAGCCTTTTATTCTAAGATGTGTGGCACCACTGCACATGTGCAGCACAGGGTGTCCCTCTAGTTGTAACGGGGAGTTTGCACTTTCTTTTGCACTTGATTCTGCATCAGATCTGTTTTCTTGTAGTGCTAGTAGGTGATATTTTTAATTATTTTATTATTATTCTTATTTCTTTTTCTTGTTACATATATTCTCAGGTAAACCTAGAATTAACCTAGATCATCTCTGATGATCAGGATGCTGCCAACTTCTGTGCCTCACTGACTGTGCAATAGACCACGCAAAAGTAATTAAATGCAAGTAGCAATGAAGGTTGTACAGGTGAGGAAATGCAGATGTGTGTCATTAGTAGAGGTGGACATATGAAGGTTTTCTTGAATTTCTTTTTTCTCTGCTGCTGCTTACTTTCTGTATTTTGTTCTGCAAACCACCAGAAATGAGGTACTGAAAGGATGTTTCACTTAAATTCTTTTTTTTCCCCCCAAGCTTTCATGTGGATCTCCAGGTCAAGTCTCTAGAATGTGTAAATGACATTTATAAAATATTCTTCCCTGTCAAAATTAGGCTAATTCAGATTCTTTGAGTTTTAGGACTCACATGAATGGAGAAACACAGTTTTTTTTTAAAAAAAACCTTTTAACCTCAGAAGGAAGTAATTGTTGTTTGATGCAAAAATATTCCCACTTCTCCCTCATTAGAGTTTATCTTTCCCATTTGCAAAATTCCAGGGCTGTAAATCCCTCTCTCACTTGAACATGATTAGTGGAACAAATGGAAGGGCAGAGAGGGGAGAGGAGCATCCCAAGGTTGGTGAGGACACACAGGCTTGAGGTGGAGTAGTACAATGACACCTGCAGGGTGGGCCCAGGGAAAGGCAAAAGTTAGGAAAAGCAGCAAAACTGAAAATAGGCAAGGTAGCAGGAGGCTTCCCAGGCAGCCTGTTTGGAGGCCTGGGCTGCAAGTCCCCTCCCCTGCAGATGCTGGGAGTTCAGGTTGCCCAGAGAGGTGGCGGGTGCCCCATCCTTATAAACATTCAGGGCTGGGCTGGACGAGCCTCTGAGCAGCCTGATGTGGTTGAAGATGTCCCTGCTTATGGCAGCGAGATTGGTCCAATGACCTTTAAAGATCCCTGTCAATCCAAACATTCTGTGAGTCTGTGTTGCTCTGAGTTAGCTCAGTGGGGGGAGGACTAAATCCTGGAGGTGCCAGTAGGGTCACCCCTGAAACCAGTTCTTCCTGAGGCCTTGCAAGACTTGGTCTTTGTGTCTGGCTTTCCAAAACTGCCAGGTGGGAATGAGAACCATAAGAGGCTCTTCATTCCCTTTGTTTAGCAAGCCCTTGTCAAGGACTGGGATGAGTAAACCACTCCCATGCATCTATAAAGGTGTTAAAACAACGTGGGGCTTGGCTCCATCTGGTAGCAGATGCCTGCATGTGTATAAGTACTGTGGAAAGAATAATTTCCTTTTAATGCTGAAAATGAAGTTCTATATTGGAAACAAAAGTTGTCATGGAAGTTACTCTTCCTCAGTGCAGCTCACTCATTCCTCTGCTCCGTGACTGAGGCAGTGAGTCACACAGCTCCCGTGTAGTTCAAGCAGGAGAGCCTACGTGATGACATCTGATTATTGTTCTGTTTAAACTTTTCTCCTGCTGGTTTTCAGCAAGCAAAATGAAGGGTTTGTTTCAGTGCATGTGTCAAGCATGGAGGTGGGGGCAGTGGGCTTGTTTACCCTCTAACATTTTCCCTATACAGAAAATACTGTCTTTTCCTGGGAGATGCTTCATGTCATCCTGGGTTTTTTTTCCCAAGAATCACTTGAGATCCACAAAACAATGGGCTTCAGCAGTTTCTGTTTGGAAGGAAGTTCCATCAGGCAGGAGAAATATGGATTTAGGAGCTTTTTTGGGAACCTGGTGTTTCAGGACAGAGGGGTTTCCAGCCACTGGGATGTAAGACAGGGGCTGAAGAGCGGGATGTTCTCAAAGGGGAGCTGGCACAAGCTCTCTGTGCAGCGTGTGGGACCAGCCTTGCCTGCCCATCCTTTCCAGATTGCAGGATGCATTCGTAGGAAAGCCTCCACTCTTCCTCCAGGCTCTGAGGTCTTGTGGAGCACAGCCATGCTTCCAGGCATGGCTGTTGTGTTCATCCAAAGGCATCCTCTTGGGCAATGTGATGAAGGCTTTGGTACGGGCTACCCTCCATTTCTGACATATTCTATTGTCTTTCTCAAACTAACAGTTAAAACACTGGGTAATGGCACTGGGTGTGCACATGGATTTTCCTCAAGCTCACCTAGATGACAATTTCCTTTCAAGTGTTTTGTACATTTTACCTTGTTCTTAATATTCACTTTATGTTATCCATCAGTTCTAAAGAAAAACATAATACATTAATTATTCTGCTGTTTTGGGGGTTCAGAGTCAGGTAATGAAAAAGCTGACGATAATGCAACCATAAATTCTGTTAATCCACAGGCAGTATTATTTAAAATATTTAAAAATAAAACTCCACCACATCATTCATATTAACTATATCTCATATGTCATGATTTGGTGCTCATGTCTTTCTTCTCAGCAGCAAGTCTTTACATTTTATTGTTTAGGTCAGAAGGGAGTAATAAAATAAAATCTCTTTTTTCAAAAATAACTGGATTGTATCATAAGACTATCAGCCCTGATTTGCTTTATGGCTAGCCTTACTGAAAGTCACTGTTTCAAATAGTGGCATGAATTATAGCAGCAAAAAAAAAAAAGTATCTTCTGAGGACAGCAGAAAAATGATGGGATGTAAAATGTTTCTGGGAATTAATTTACTGACATTGTGTCATCTTTCAATAAAATGTAAATCATGTGCCTAATATAAAAATAATTAGGCAAGGCATGCAAATGATTATGAAATCCAAACCTTGTGTATTGATTCTGATTTTTTATATGGTTGAAAGGGTCTGGAAAGTTTAATAAAGATAGTTGATAGTGATGAACTTCAAAGTCTCAACCTTTGCTGAGATTTCCCTTGTGAATTGTATGTGATTCAGAATTTACCACCTTAAAGAGATTTTTCATCTGAAAAATCACTTACCTGTAACTTTTCTCATCTGAAAAATCACTTACCTGTAACTTTTAGGGGGTTCTCTATGCTGAGAAGGCTCCTTCCAGGCTTTTGTTTCTGCATGTAAACTCTGAACGTTTTGATTCATGGAAATGGTATCAGTAACTCCAGCATCACCCTTCTTCCCTTCGAATCTGTCACCCACCCAGCGCCCACTGCCCTGGGCAGGGTTGTGTCCCTGGATGAGCTGTGCTGCTTTCTGGGCTCCTCCCAAGGTCACAGTGAAAGCTAGACTTCGGGATTTTAACCTGACCCCGATTTCTCCCCACAGATTTAGTATCTCCAGCCTTCAGTTTGGAGATGTGGCTGCCCTGGGAGGGATTTCTCCATGACACAGCCCTTGGGTCAGGATGGGCTCTGCATCCAGCGCTGTCACCTGCTCTCCTGGGGAGCACAAGCCCTTCAGGTTATGGCCAATGTTTCATGTGAACTCAGATATTTTCCTGACTGTTTCTCCTTGGGGTCTGCAAATTCCCTTCTTTTGATGGATTCCAACATGTTGTACCACATCCATTCTGACATTTTAATTATGTATTATTCACATTGTCGAAGAAATTAACAATTGGAGTGGTTGAAGCTTTTCAGGATATTTTTCCCCAAATAACAATTTTGTATTTTGAGCACCAGCCAGATTCTCCATATGGCTAAAATGTGCTAGAACAGAAAGACATTAGCATGGCTTAATAAACTTCATGCATGGTTTGCTATTGCAATATCAGAAAGAAAACAAATATAGCCACTAGTTCTCCTTGGAATAACTCTGTTAAATTACTGTTGTTTGAAATTAGTTATTTTATGGCTTATGGCTGATATAATTTGCATTGTGATAAGTAAAGCAGCATTCTGTATGTTTAATATCTTTCAGTTTGACATAGGCCTGCTTGGGTCTTGCATAAATCTTCTGCCCAGTGAGAAGGGAAGGCAATAGATTGAGTTTAGGTAGGCATCAGAAAACAGTGGGTTTGGGAGACACTCAGGCTCTATTCCAAACTCCACCATGCAGCACAACTTTTGTTGATAGACTTTTAGCCTGTCTTCAGTCTTTGTCTGTTTACCTTTGTTGGTTAAATGTTCTGAGAGCCAGACCTAGCTGGGCACACAGACCGGCTTTCCTCCTGGGTTTCACCAAAAGGTGCAGTGGCCATGGTTACATTGGTGCTGGGCATTTTGTCTGTCAGCAGAGGATACTGCTGAGCAGGCTGCTGATTGCTCCTGGTATGTGCAGTGTAGCACTGGGGAAAAAAGGTAATCCCTGTGTGTCTGAACTGTGTGACTTAAATGAGCTTCACACAGAGGAGTCTGGCACTCAAATGCTTGTGGAAGCTTGTGTTTGGGTTTTAGGCATGCATGATTTAGAGACAGCTTTGTGTGTGTATGAGATTTGCAGGGCTCAGGGTGTTCTCCTGTATATTATGTATGTGTTCTCCTGTATATTATGGCCATGAGGGTCCTGTGAGATTCAGGGATAAACTATTCTTGGGACAGCACTGACCCCCTGGACATGGCCGGCCCGTGGTGGCCGTGTTCAGATCACGCCCTGGTAGGAAAACCTGCTCCGCTCCTTAGCGGTGACTCCTTGGATGATGCTGAGTGTGGGCTACACAAAAATAACTTCTAGGGGTGAGTCCCACAACAGAGCTGCTGCTGCTGGATCTTGTGCTCCCAAACCACTTTTCAGCAATTGGCACTGGAGGAGGATGAGCTTGGGCTTTTTCCACCTGAAAGAATGGCAGATATCTCCTTGCTACTGATGCAGTCTGTCTTCTATGTTTTCATGAATGAGAGTACCTATGAAAAAAGTTTATTTTACATTATTTTATACAGGCCACTGGTTTGGAGGCACTTGATGTTTTAATTAACTTTGAGTGGTTGTGGTCAGAATAGTTCACACAGCCATTCCCCAGTCTGATCTGCACCTCTCTGGATTCAGAGCACATCCACCCTGATGCCTTCAGAACACATGAGCGAGTTCAGATTACCAATGTGCACAGGATGAATGTTTCTATTACCCCATCGTCGTTATCATCATCATTTTATTCCTTGCTCAAGAAGTGACAGTGTGGCTGTAATTAGTTTTGATTGTGCAGGATGGCAGCAGTAATTGGGAAGGTGTTACATGAGAGGGGCAGGCTGTGGCTCCTTACACATAGCTGCTGGCAGCCTGTGAATGCAGTGCTATTTGTATATTCAAAAATAAGGAGGAAAATGCTGCTAGAAAGCAATCTTCCCTGAGAACACGTTTTCCTGGCACTGTGAGCTTAGGAGTTCACAGTTCAGCTCTGTCAGGATGTGTCTCTGGGCTGCCACCCACGCCATGGGCTTAGGAGTATCACTGCTGATTTCTGTTCTGCAAAGGAAAATACTCCAGGTAGGAAAATATCTTGGTGAGTACAGTAACTGTGTAAGCTTTCTTACCTCACCATGGTGAAGGCCTGTCCCAGGCTGGTTTTCTTGGGTGGGAGATCTGCACCATTTCCATGCTGTGCCTGCTCATATCCCGGTGAGATGTCTGGTAGCTTTTCCCCGCAACAATTGTATCCTGATGTTTCATAATACATTTGGTAGCTTCATTTCTACTGCCAGTATGAAAAGTAACAATAGCAAAGTATTTCTTTTCCTGCAGGAAAAGCAAGCTGGCGCCCCAGCTCTGCAATGTCTGAGCTTTACTGCTCACCCCTTTGCAGCTGACACCATGCTCTTGAAAATACTGCTTTGGCACCAAAAAATAGTGTTGTTTGCCACATGGGCAAACCTGCAGAGAGAGCCTAGAGCTCTCAAGCTCTGTCTCTGGGCCTCAGCCTCAATGAGTCATTTAGAGATGTCAGGTGGTGGAGGAGAGCCCCTCTGGCTTCACCAAAAGCGAGGAGAAGGCAGAGCTGTGGGGAGGAGAGGCCAGCCAGCAAAGCTTGCAGAGGCCCTTGTGCTGGTGCTGGGCTGAAATCTGCCTTCACTGCCTCGGCATTGCCCAGCAGGAGCTGCAGGATGGATTGAGAGCTGGTACAAACCAGAGCAGAGCGTGGCTGAGTGTGTGTTGGCTGCCTCTGAGCCACAAACCTGCTGGATTGAGAGCAGCCGAGATAAATGGCATGTCTGAACACAGAGCATAAATAATTGTATGGGAAGCTTAGTGCTCCCATGCCAGTGTGTATAAATATTCATATTATTCCATGAATCTGTCATTATGTGCAAGTGCTTCATCTTTCCAACTTTACTCCTGCCAAAAGTCCTCACTCATGGAAACACTCTCACTGGAGGCAATCAGATGATTGATGTGAGTAAAGGGCTGGGGGAGCTCTTCTAACAGCCTGATTTACAGCAGTATTTCATTCCTAATTTCTGCACACTGGGAAACAAAACCCAAACACAAACTCAGCTGTTTTTGAGAGACTTTCTCACTGTAGGGTTCTTACTTCATGAGGACTGAATGAAACCACAGAGCTTTTCCCCCGTCACTAAATGTCTGCATCCACTTATTATTATCAGTGATGCTGGTGAAGTAATTTTTGGGGCTGAATCATCTCCTGAGCTACTGCTTTCCATAGTCTAAGCCAGGCTTCTGGCATGGCTTATAGCCCACAGGAGTAGCTCCACTGGTATGGTTTGTTATAGTTGTTAGTGCAGGGCAAAATAGCTGGAAGTGATTAAAGAGTGAAGTGTGCTCTGAACTCTGATACCTCAGGAGAATTCATAAGCTCAAGAATGCTAAAGCTTCTCTCACTCCTGCTTCTGCTTAGTTCAGAGCAGAGCAAAGGTTTGCATATTCCAGCAGGTGGCTTCCCTTTGGGGCTGGCAGACACAGAGGCTGTGGTGGATGCTGTCCCCTAGGTCCATCCATGCCTGAGGACCAGACTTTTTGTTCTCCTGCCTCCTGTTGGCAGCAGAGCTTGAGTAGACCCCTGCCTGCTACCCTGGACATGGCATTTTGAACATAAGTTGGTCCAGCCATATTCTAAACGATGGCATGGGAGCAGAGCAGGTGTGACTGGGCAGTCACATCAGCTGAGGTGCAGCATCTGACTGTCTGTGCTCCCGACTGACTGCAAACACCATCTTTGCTGCATTTGTGTAAACCTGGAGTTGCAGCAGAGACCCTGGAATAGATGCAGGCTAGAGAGAGAAGGGATCAGCACTTTCCCATATGGCTTTCATGGTCACATGCCTCATCTGTACCATTTCTACGCCTTCTCATGCTTAAATATCGGTGTTGAGTGTAGAAGAGTGTGGATCAAAATGAGCACAAATGCTGGTGCCAATTAAAAGTCTCATTGGAGATAAAGGGTATTGGCAGTTCTCCCAAAAGTATCCTTTTCTCTGTTTTCATGGTTGTGTAGGGCTGCTAAGTTCCCTGTGATGAGTCACTGAAAGAATTTATAGAGGTAAGAGGGATTTCATGCTCTAAATATAGCCTCAAGTCAGCCCACAAGGAGCAGCCACAGGAGCTGGGTGCTGAGCTAGTAAATACAACTCAGTGCTGCTCCCAGCTCCTCCTGACTGATGGAGCTTGGAGGGAGGGAATGGACAGAGCAGGAAAAGAGTCTGCATTTATAGGCTGGGGCCACAAGAACTGAGATCACAACATGGTGAGGAAAATCACAAGTGCAGATGAAAATGAGGCAAATCACAAGTACAACAATGGGAGATCTTTTTAATAGCCTGTTCCCAGATCCTCCTTCCATCAACAGTTAGATTCCAGCTGGCCCCACCTTTCTTGTCAGTAGCTGTTACCTTCTGAAGTTTAGTTGGAAGAAAGGAATAAGGTGATTCCTTACCAGTTAACTCAGTACCTGCTTGGGTCTTGGTTTTGGCAATCCAAACCTTTTCCCAAGTGTTTTGTTCACCATGATTTCATTGCAGCTGCTTGCTCACATCCCCAGCATGGGGATGGGGGAGAGAACTGGAAGGGTAAAAGTGAGAAAACTGAGTGGGCTGGATATGCCAGCTTCTGCTATGAAGATAATGAACTCTACCACAGCCAAAACCAGCACAACAAGACTACAGGTGATCTGAACACTTTTTTTGCATCAGCTTTAATGGACTTTCAAAGTTACCTTGAACTTAGTGCAGGTTAAAAACCGGCTTCTTGCTTTATACTCTCTGAAATCCATATGATGAGTTTAACCAATTTGGAAATAGTTTAGGGAGAAGTGGCTGTAAAATAAGCTAGAAATATTTCTGAGTTTAGGCAGACCCTAAAAATCAATTTATAGGAGGATTTATCAACACAGAAATTATCTACTCGTGAACAACCCCAAAAAAATGCACAACATTTTCTTGCCAACAGGAAAACATGAATCTGTACATTAAAGTAGTACTTTATTCTTCATTAATTCTGCTGTATTTTCATCCCTTCCCAGTGACTACTCCTCCCAGGCCAGGGCTGGGCACAGACAGCTCCTCTATCTGCACTTGCATAGCTGAGCTTATTTTCCCACACAGGAGTGTTGCTGTGATCACGTGAAGTCTGTGAGCCAGAACAGACAATTACACAGGCATTTGCACACATCAGCTCCTTCCATGTCATTTTTGCTATGCAGCCACTGCAGGGAGGGTGTTTTGAACTGCTTTGTCCCCCACATCAGGTACTTCACTAAGCAAAACCACTGCTTTTTCCTGTTCTCCTGTCCCTGGTGGTGTTACCTGTGAGCTGTCTGCAGCTTTGGTGGCGCGTATTGTGGTTTTCCTGGTCAATTTGCTTACCCTTTGGCTGCCTAACCACGTGGGTCTCGGTGCTTTTCCCAAGAGGTTCTCTCCAGGCTGCTCTTTGTTTGCTGTAAGAGGGTCTCTGGGTTCCTGTGCCTGTCAGGAAGTGGGATGGTTGTCCCCAGCCCTTTGGGGTGCAGGCTGTGCAGCTTCAGCCCTTCCCTGTACCATGTCCATCTGCTGGCAGCATGCCTGGAGGGCAGCTCTGCTGAGAACATTGTGGTGTCCATCAAGCTAGCATGGATTAGAAGGCTCCTTTTGTAAGATTTTATCGATGTTCTTCAGCAAGTTGCTGGCCAAGGCTAGCGCATTTCTTTTATTCTCTGAGACCTCAGATAAGACCCTTTTGATGCTGAACTGAGCTGTGAGCTCTGGTAAGTACAGTACAACACTTGCTCTGCTTTCCCTGACCCCTTCCCTGAGATGTGGCTTGCTCCACACCGAGGTCTGAGCCTACTCCCTGCTTGCATAGCAAAGGACACCAAGGATTCATTGATGATGTTTATTTCCAGATGAAGCAAAGCAGCTCAAATGGGAGAACCTAGCAAGCTGTGAGCACAGGGGGCTGAGGGATGCTCCATCCCAAAGGTGTACTGTGCTCACTCAGGTTTAGTGGCAGGAGATGAGCCTGGTGTTGGACCTGTGTCCTGTGGGGCTTTGAGCCTCCAGACTTGCAGCTGAAATGATATGTTTGGATTCTGAGCCTAGTGCTGTGTTTTAGTTACCACTTTAGTTGAGGGTAACACCTGTGTCTTGGTTAGACAAAAGATAAAGGAGGGAAAAGCATTTTATTCATAAGTTTATTTTTCAGGCAGTGTGGTGTTGGCACAAAGACAATGCTGGAAACATAGGTGGGACATGGGGTAAGGCACTGGGGCTCCTGTTCCAGCAGTGAGGGCAGCCAAGGTCAGCTGAAACCAATGTCAAAGCTCAAAGTGGGAAGCCTGCCAAGTCTGTTCTTCATTGCCCATGCTGCTCATTCCTGCTGTGTGACCCCCAGGCTCCCCTGGCACTGGCAGAGCTGTTGGGAGGCTGTGCAGGGCAGGACTGTGCTGAGTTAAATGAAAACCAGCCTGCAGTAAAACCAGCTGTGATCTAAAGCAACCCTTCAGTCCTGCTTTTCTCAGCGTGCAGGAGGGAAGGACAGGGGTAGAGAGGAGCCAGCTCTTTCCTTTAAGTGCTGCTTTATGAGCAGCACGAGTGGCTTAGGCTCCTCATGGAGCTACAGCGCAGGCACAGGCGCGGGGCTGTGATGGGAGCTGCCCTGCAGGCTGCCAGCACAGGACAGGCACCAAGGAAATCTGCAAGAATTGTCATCTTTGAGAGGATTAGGGAGACCTGTGGTGGCCTTTGTAGGTGTGCTGTTGGTGCTCCAGTGTGTGCATGGGCTGGAAATGTCACCTTGGGTCCAGCACTGATAGATTCACTTGCTGCCTGGGCAGGTCCAGGAGCCCACCCGGGACATGGGCACACAGCAGCACCTGCCCAAGCTGGAGGACTTGAGGGCTGGCCTGGAACAGCAGAGCAGGACCAGGGAGAGCTGTGGTCATGTTGGTGTTTATGGCTGAGAACACAAAAAAGAATAGGGAATGCATCTCTCTAATTATATCAAAAATGAACACAGCTTTTTGTGACACCCTTGCATGTTAAAATGGGTACACAAATTTCCAGGAGTCATGGTTTTATTTTCAGAACAATTTAGAGCAAGAGAAAGAAAAGGTTAAATCCCTTGAATTCGATAAAACTGCCAGGGAACCTGCTTTGTTTTTAGCACATCCTGGCTTCTGTTTACTTGGGTTTTCCACGTATGGTTTGGGGAGTGTGCTCAGAGTGCAGATCATAAAAGCAAAGGTCATCATCCTTCCATGAGAGGACTCTTCCCACCCTCTGCAGGCTTTGCTGTGTTGCACAAATGCTGTGTTTGCTCTTAGTGTGGAACAACTTGTTACTTTTTGGGAAATCAAAGAGCTGCTCTGCTTCCAAAAGCGCAGGACCTGGCTGTGTGCAGGGGTCAGTGCTCAGGAGCATGGCAGGTCCATGCAAGTCCTCACAAACAGATCCTGTTGTCATCCTGCTCTCGTGTGCTGTGGCTCCAGAAGGCCCATGCAGCTCCTGGCAGCACTGTCCCAGTCCACCCATGCAGCTCCACTGCATTCAGCAGGGACGGCAGGGCAGAAGCAGCTTTTTACTCTTCCTTTCAAACACTTTATTATTTAATTACCTTTTAATTCTTATCTCTCAGACTCAAGCTGGCTGCAGGTTTGTCCCTGGGCTGGAAGGGGTTTGCTGTGTACCTGTGGCTGTCACTGCCTTCCTCCCTTCTCCCCTCCCTGGCTGTCCTGAGCAGGGGTCAGGCTCTCCCTGTCACACCAGAACCAAGTGTCAGCTCTTGGGAAAGGGCACCCTGAGGTTGTGCAGGTGATGAACAAAGCCTGACTGATTGTCCAGGCTGCGTTTTACTTCCAGATGAGCTCTGGTTTGCCTTCTTCACCCTGCCCTCAGCAGCTGCCTCGTCGTTTCCCCTGGCCAAGCAGGGCCAGAGGAGCTGTGATGCCACTCTGAGCTGGGAGAGCAGGGAATGCAGCACAAGGAGCTCCATTCATTTTCCCCAAATGCTCAGTGGTAGTCCTGTTCCTTCTCCTACTTTCTTTCCTCTTATTTTCCTTTTGTATCAACCTCCTGATAGGTTTCCCTTGTGTGGACCAGTGTGGAGAAGGTTCCATCCTCAGAAGGATGCTGTAAATCAGTGTGGGGGACAAGTGCATCACCATTAGGTTGTGCTAACCAATCCTCAGCATGGAACTTCTAAAAACTTAAAAAGTAAAATAATTACAACTACTGCAACTCAATACTTACCTTTCCTTTCAAGTTTTCTACCCAATTTTGCATCCAAGTCTGGAATTATATCCACTTTACTGGATTGTGTCCAGATAGGGCTATTATGATGTTGTCATTTTTTCTCTTTAAATCAAATTACTTTAAAATGGTGGCCTGTTGCCTGAACACAAATATTCTGAAGTTACTTTGGAATTTTTTTTTTTGGCAACAACACTTGCTGTAGATAATATTTTTATTTTCTCCAAAGTTAAGTCACTTTTTTTATGGCTCAGACAGAGCAACTGTAGCAAGTCAGAAAACAAATATTGTCTGTAGTCCAAAGTATAATTAACAAAAAAACAATCAAGTGCTGGCTGGAATATTTTTGTGCTGATGACTGGGATTTTTTTTTTTTTTTTTTTTGTTTGTTTTTGTTATTGCTCCTGTTGTTTTTAGAAAACTGCATCAACGAGTTATACTGGAAATATTCAAGGTCAGGTCAGATCAGGTTCTGAGGTGTTCTAGTTGAAGATGTCCCTGCTCATTGCAGGGGGGTTGGACTGGGAACTCCAAAGTTCTGTTCCACCCCAAACCATTCTGATTCTGTGATCCACACCAAACTGGGTAAAACACAGGTGGTGCAAGTGGTGCTATTTACCTCAGAAATGGAACCAGACTCTTTTCCCAACACTGAAATTTATTTAGGAACAGATAATGTCAATTTTTTTCCCCTCTAGTTCTTTGGTAAATATATAATAATGTTAATTATTGGCTTTATAGTCTGCTCTTTGGGGGGAGACAAAGCATTTAGCAGCAGGTCTCCATTTTAATATGAGAGACAATTCAGCTTAGAAAAATTCCCTTTTGCTAAATGAGTCTGTAATATTTATTGTCTCCTGAGAAATTTGCTCAAGTAATTCCATTAGTAAAAAAATTCAGGGAGAGCCAAGTTCAGGAAAATAATAAAAAAAAATTTAAAAAATAAGTGCTGCTGTCTTAATTTAACACAGTTTGTATGTCTGTATTTTTAAGTCACATTTTCGATGTCTGAGGCCAGTTTTCAAGTGTGGGGACTGTTTCCCAGGAGTGCCAAGCTGGTACATCCAGCTGCCAAAAACAAGTTGGCTTTAGGCAGGTCAGGTCTGGGACTCCAAAGTGGCTTGGGTGCCAGCAAGCACACAGCTGCTTTTGAGCACCAGAGCAATATTTCACTAATCAGACAGGTCTTTGAATTGGGTGGGTTGGTTGAGCAGTAGGTCCCTAGTTCCTGGAAGCCTCTTGGAGAAGAAGAGAAAGCCTGAGCTCCTGGCCTGGCTCTCTGTGGGGTCCCTGGGAGCAGCTGGAACCTTTCTGGTGGTGGCAGTGTGTCACAGGCTGGGCCTGGCTCCCCCAGCAGTAAAACAGCTGTGCCCAGCTGTTCTGCCAGCAGAGGCAGCAGCACCTCTGGGCTTTGGGGGCAGGGGAGGTGTCGGGACCCAGGACATCTCTCTGGATGCCCTGGATGGCTCAAAACCCTGGCAGGAAGCCAAAGACACCTGGGAATTTGATCTCAACCCATGGAGCAAATTACCAACTTTATATGAAGAATTACAAGTCACAAAAGTTTAAGTAGCATAACAGTAGTTGTTACAAGGTGAAAGGTGGAATTTTGAAGAATTTGACTATGGGGGTTTTGGGTGGCAAGATGGAGGGATTTGGGCATTGTCCTGTTCTTCTCCCTTCTTCTTCCTAGCCTCCATCTTCTTGGTGATGGTGGCACTCTGGGATTGGTGTTGAGTAGAAAGTCACTGTCTAACATAGGTGATAGGTATTGGAACATAACTGTAAATATTGAATATGTAGTTTGTAGTGTAAAAGACACCACCAGCCCCGTGGGAGGGCAGTGTGCCTCGGACTGACCTGCAGAACAGAACTTGGCAGGCCAGACAGAAAGTGTTTTAGAAATGTTAAGAAGTAATAAACAACCTTGAGAATGTGAACCAAAGACTCTTGATCTATTCTTCAACAGCTGGGTTGGGGAAAAGAGACTTTTCAACACACCTTGGGATCGTCTAAACCAGAGAAAAGCCCAAGAGGGAGGATGGACCCTCCCTGGGCTGAGGGGCTTACACTGTGCCACCTGTGGCTGGTCACATCAGGTAAGGAGCATGAAACAGAGGTGACAAACTGTCAGTTGTCATCATCCTTAATTCAAATTGTGAAGGGGCTGGCCCTTCATCTTCCCTGCCATGAGAAAGGTTTCACAACCTCTCTTCAATTCACCGTATTTAGTAGTGAATTAAAAATGGAAATGGAAAGAATTTGCTGAGGCTCTCAGGAAGATGAATGATTGTTTCATGTGTTTCAGAGCTCTCCTCTTGCAGCCATGCAGCCCTTTCATTGATACTTACTGCAGGAGTGATGTAGGTCAGGAAATCCCACGGCTGGAGGGGAGAGCTCAGGTGTGGTCACAGGTGTGGTGTCACAGCATGAGGACCCTGGGCAGCTGGCACAACTTTGGCTTTCCATGTGTGCAACTACAGAGCTGTTTCCTTCCCTCTTTTCATCTGGTTACATTTCTCAGCTCTCTGTTCTCTGTATACAAAGATATTTTTGGAATTAAGTTCATGAAATGTTTTTTTTTCTTTGGTGATTGATAGATCCATATCACAAGCTTCTGAGCAAATAAATTCCCCCCTCCTCTTTCCCTGCTCAGCAGTCACCCAGAGGACTCACGCTGCTGCATTAATCTGTATGCAAGCAATCAGGTTGGTAATCTGTGCCAATAAAGGGATTTATGGTCTCTCAGAGCACAGAGGCTACATTCAATCTTGCTGACAGCCCTAGGGTATGCCCCATTTAGTTGGTGCAAGACAGCAGGGTGTTTTTTCCTTGCTGACTTGAAAGTGATTTCTGTGACCTAAAGGACATGGGTGTGAGGAGGACTAAAGACTTTTAAAGGCCTTGGTACAGAATCTGTTTTGGAGTGAAGAAGGTATCTCTAACGCCTGCATGAAACTAATAACAATAGTCCTTTACTGGAACTAATCTTAAAATATGATCTGATGCCTGTGCTTGCTGTGCTTGTCTATTTTCTTTTGATCTCTGCCTGTTTACACCTTGCTCTCACAGTTGTCTCTGCCATTCCCAAGCCAAACTCTACATTAGGCAGGCTCCCCAGCCTGGTTTCAGTCATGTCCTTCAGCCTTTCAGCTCTTTTTTTTTTTTTATTACAATGATTCTTTATTTATTTTATTTCATTACTTGGTCACAAAGCTGCCAGGAGCCACAGACTGTTTCTGAAGGATGAATGGAAGGTAACTGAGCAAAGCAGAGCTCCCATCAGCTGTCCTGCTGTTGTTGTGTGGAGGGATATGCACAGCTACAGCAAAACTGCTAGGCTGGAAGTATCCAAAGGCGAGCAGGATTTGAGACAAAACCTTCTTAGCCTCTGCTTCAGCCACTTATGGTGACTCCTTGTCCAGCTTTGAGCTTAAATAATTCCCTGTATTTCACAGAGGGAGCTCAGCTGCTGGGTGTGAAGGGGTTCCTTTGGGCCCTGCAGTGTTTGCTGCTCCTCGGTTCTCCAAGGAGCCCAAAACCCACTGACACTGGGGCTATGGGCAAGGAACCTCTCCTCTCAATGCCATGCCCAAAGATGTGGTTTCTGGTTTTTTTGGCTGCCCTGGCAATATAATTTCACCTGAACTACAAGCTTGTGCTGGAAATATTTTATTTCTCTACACTTGTTAAACTGATATTTAAGCTGTTAAAACTTTGCCTGCAGTATTTCATTCAGTCTGGGATGTGACTTTCAGCTTCCTTAAAGTGTTGTATTAAGTATTGACCTGCTGTGATTGTTGCACTAAGGCTGGGTTACACTAGTGTGTTATTTGGAAGAAACTGGGAAAGTCTCTCCATGTGCTCCAGCAGATCCCATGAGGAGATAGTAGGATGGTCAGCACTGAAGGGATGTCCCAGCTCAGTGGGGTCAGGAGGACCATCCACCTAACATGTGTCACTGGGGACAGCTTCCATCAACAGTGGACTTAGCACAGTGTGGAGTGACATTGTGTCTTGCAAATCCAAATTTAATCCAGATGACATTTATGTGACATTTAAATGGAAGTAGTTTAATGCCTTTAAGAGATTGGAGGTATCAGAATGCTCTTGGAGTGACCAAACTGTCTGGAAAGGGGGGAGAGGCTGTCTCTGAGAAG
Organism: Pyrgilauda ruficollis; assembly: GCF_017590135.1. NCBI lineage: Eukaryota > Metazoa > Chordata > Aves > Passeriformes > Passeridae > Pyrgilauda > Pyrgilauda ruficollis. Next base: position 10,936,381 of record NW_024528821.1, on the reverse strand, counting down.
GACAAGTCAAAGTAGAAAGGGAGGGCAATGTTTTTTCATTTTCCTGTCAGCAGCAGGGATGTGGGAGTCCAGCCCCATGGGAGACTCTTGTAGAGATCTGTTATTCCATGCAATTTCACCTGTAACCATTATGTCCAACACATAAATCCTAACATCCCATTACTGGAGTACTTGCATCACAGACTCCTTGGTGTGAAAACACAACCAAACTGAGCAAAAAGAATAAAATCTCTAGAATTTCCCTGGTGTCATCCCTCTGTGCTTCATCCCGTGCAGGATGCAGCTCCTGCAAGCTTAACCTCCTTCTTCAGCACACAGTCACTCCTTTCTCATGTTGACCTTTTCATTTAAACTACCAGGAAGCCCCAAGACTCTGGCTGGGACAGAGCCCTCTCCTGTCTATAAACAGTTTAGGAAAAATGAAATGCAAAGGTTAGCAAGAGGCTTGCAGAGACTTTGTTAAACAGGTGGCCATGTCATGGCTTCTTATTAAATAAACAGAGCTAGTCTGGAAATCATCCAAGAGGCAAAGAGGTGTTGACATTCTCATTTTCATTGCTGCAATTCAAGTTTTAACTGTTTCTTGCCACTGAAAAAATATGCCTGTGAGCATTAGTGACAGCACAGTGTTACTAAGCAGATTTTCCATCCTAACACTTCCTGGGGGTGACTGTCCCTCCAAACCTGTGCCTTCCATGTAGGAAGCAGGTGATGGAAGAGATTCCCCATGCAGTGTTAATTCAACAGGAATGAAGGATCAGGTTCTGGAAGATGTCTGACAAAGGCAAGGATCTCAAAGCAGTTGAGCTTTCATAGCTCTAGGAAGAGGAATGAAAACGGAACTTGCCAGTACAGGCAGCACACAAACCCAGGGCAGACTGACTACCTGGGACAGCAGCTTCACACTGGAGTGGGGAGAGATGTGTATTGAAAATAAAATGAGCCACTCCAGAGAGGCAGAGGCGTTGCTAATGGCCCAAAGCTAAGGCAGTGGTTAACACAGCATTCATTTTATTTGCATTTTATTCTATTCTTTTCAAGCTATATGGGGAAGAGAAACGTCTGGGGTCAGAATGAGGAGCAGATTTTCAGCACCGTGCTCAGTTGAATGGATGCATAAATCCCATTAGCAGTAATGGAAATCAGTTGTCTAACCCAAGTAATTGAAATTGTGTGCTGAATTCGCTTTCTTCCACAGTAGTAGGTCTGAATCCTGCTTCTTGGGTTGCTGTTGGTAAATAAAATGTGTTTTGTTGCTACCATGCATATGCATAAAGGAAATATCTTCCAGATTTTAAGGTGTGGTGCAGGTCTGCAGCTGCAAATTCATCAGGGCTTCTTGGAAAAGGCTGTTTGCCTGAGGAAGGTGGGGACAGGGGAATGCTGCCATAAGGGAGGTACCAGGCTGTGTAGGGACAGGTGTCTATGGAGCATCAGCTGGTGTCCAGGACATTGTATTTACATGCCTTGCTGAGGCAGGATTACATGTTTCCCTGTGTTTTCTAAAACACTACCATTGTGCTGTCCTGCTGTGATAAGGACAGGAGCCTCCAGGCTAGGCATAAAAATTGCTCCAGGCCAAGAATTTCTACTTTTAAAAACTGTTAACTAGATCTAACTGGCCACCTTCTTCTTTTTGTAAAACTGGTTCTTCCTTGAAGGCTACTTTGAATTTGCTCTCAGCTTCCAGTGGGATTTTAATGTAGGCCAGGCTTATGTGGGTAGAGGAGGACAGCAGTGAGAGATCAGCAGAGCTTTTATTGACCCCAGGTATTTTCCCCAGTGAAACTGAGTAGCAGAGGAGTCTTCTAGTGGGTTACAGGCTTTGAGAACCATCGAGTCATGCATTTTTGCTCAGCAATTTGCACCTGCAACTACCCCTGGAGTGCCAGAGGAAGAACTCCCATCACTTTGGGAGGGATGCACTTAGCTGGAACATGAGAGTCACCAGAATACTGGTGTGGATGCCCCAGGATTGGACACTGCTGATTGGTCACAACTTCTGCTGGATGAATAAGTCACTAATGTGTTTTTTTCTGAAAGCTGAAGGGATGGTGTGTCATGCAGCTCTGGTGGTCTGCAGGCATGTTCAATTCTGTCCATCAGCCCTTCTGCAAATGAGAAGGAGCAGTGTTGATAAGGACAAGCTCATTATTCCTGCTGCGTTAGCACTCACATGAATAGCAAATACAATCCTAGTGGATCAAGAAATTACTGTGAAAGTTGCAGGTCAGACATTTGGGTATGACTGGGACATTTTTTACCTTTTTTTTTTCCTAATTTATAAACCTGGAAATGAGACCGTAGTAGGAATATGTGTAGAAGTTAACAACCCTTGTCAGATCACAGTCTGCAGAAGCATGCAGGGCAAGATCATGTTTTGCAAGCTGGAAGGAAGTCAGTGTTAGTGATCCAGACATGGAACAACCACCCAGATGACAATGTTGGTTGGGTGAAGGTAGACAAGAGTCTGTGCACTGAGTTTATCCTGAAAGAGTTTGCAGGATTCCAGCACAGTTTGGCTATGAGAGCTCAGCAAGTGATAAAGTGCCATATTGTGACCAATTAGAAGGGTGACTGGTCCCAGTGGGCCTTTGTATCTTCAGGTAAAAGCCAAGGAGGGAAACAAGTGGGCTTGGCAAGGAGAGAATCCGCTCAGCCCTTCATCCAACTCATCTCTAGGAAGAGAAGCCAGCCGGGTAACACTCTGCAGAAGTTCCTCCACTGGCAACACAGCTGGGAGAGACAGATTAATGTCCTTTTCCTGCAGAAGGATTGGATCAATATCAGGCTTTGTAGACTTATTGTCCTAATTTCAGGTCTAATGTGATTCTTTGGCCTGAGTTCACAGACCCAATGAGGCTACAGCTACCTGCAGCTGTTGGTGGCTCTCTGTGAATGTCCTTATTGCTGGGAAATCAAGAGTGACTTGCCTGAGCTCACCTTGCAGTGTGAGTGGGTTTATAATGTTACAGCTGCTCCTTGTGGTTTATCAGTTAATGGTCTTTCAATTAACTTTGTTCTACATTGATGTATCCATAGGGCTGACTTTAGACCATACTGTCCTGCAACACCAGCAGGCATAAAGTCACTCACTTGAGTAAAAAACCATACAGAAGCATGTTGAACCAACAGGGTCATCTCTATCAGCCAGAGCTGAGAGTTTCACAGCAGAGTTATCTTGATGGGACATTCAGTTATGTTATAATCTTAATTCTTTTGTGTTTGTGTGGCGTATTAGCCTATCTGTGTTTTTGCTTGGGTTTATGTAAGATTATGGTTTCATGTCCATCTGCTTAATCTGGCCATCTATTTTCTTCCAGTCCTCTGGAACACCCATAGCATTCCATTTGTCAGAAGTCAACACTGAATGATGCTAGTGGGTGTCAGGGAAAATGGAACAGAAACTGTTGCCTGGTGGTTTCTCTCTCCAGCCACATTATTCTGCTGTGAGATCCAGAAATTATCAGGTACAATAAAAAGTGCTGTTTGCAAAGTCTTATTTTACAGACCCTTGTGCAAAGAGAGAATTTCAGAGGCTCATGGACAGCTCTCTCTTGGTTTGGGGCATTAGTGATCAATGCCAATGTCAACTTTCTCAAGGCAGTTTTTTTAAGCTTTTATTTTTCTGACAACTCTAGCTTATCAACTTTATAAGGGTGCTTGTGTTCCAAGTTTGACACTTATTTTCCATGGATGAATGTTATCTTCACAGCAGCCTGTAGCTGAGTGTAGGAGATTTTTTAGATCATTACTTTTAGGGAAGACTTTGACTCATGTGTGATAGTTGAGGAGACAATTACTCCTATTTAGTTGCCCACAGATTTATTTAGGCTGAGATACTGGCATCCCTTTGACTATACCTAGGTGTTAATTGGTCAGGAGTGAACTGCCTCTCTTGTGCAGGCCCCTGGTGAAAGAAATATCTGCTTGGCCATCCTTGTCCAGCTCTTCAGGAGTCCCAGGCTGGCCCTGTGTATACAGCTGTAAACAACAAAATAACTGAGTGTGACTAAGAGGCAAATGAGTTATTGCTTGGCTCACCCCAAGTAGTCAAGACCTTCTGTGCCCTTAGCACAACAACTTGTGTTGTTTTGATATAACTGCATTGAGGGTAGGGAACGTGCAGCAATGGGGAATGGCTGAACCCAAAGGACTCTCTGTACCTTACTAAAAATAGCTCATTTATCAAAAAACCCTGTATTTTTGCAGTTCTGTTAGGGGAATGATAGGACAAATTGACCAAGCATATTTAAAATGTGGGCTTTGGGATGGTGCTGGAGGATAGAAGGCACCTTGTTTCTGGTTGCAGTGGATCCAAATGAACACTTGGCATAAATAATCACAGAACCACAGAAGGGCTTGTGTTTGAAGGGACCTTAAAAATCAGAGTTCCACACTCCTTGCCATGGGCAGGAGGCACAGCTTCCACCAGACCAATCACACCCATCAAATCCATATTTCTCCAGTTCAGAAACAAGGATGCTGTGCAGGACAATGTCAAACACTTTGCACAAGTCCAGGTAGATGCCAGCTGCCCTTCCTTTGCCCACTAGTGCTGTAACCCCATCCTAGAAGGCCACCAAGTTTGTCAGGCATGATTTGCCATTAGTGATGCTGTGCTGGCTGTCACCAGCCACGTCCTTGTTTTCCACGTGCCTTAGCAGAGAAAGGAGCATTTGCTCCATGGTCTTGAGGCACACCAAGGTGACACTGACTGTTCCTGTAGTTCCCTGTGTCTTTTTTTCACCTTTTTAAAAACGGGGGTTATGTTCCCCCTTTTATAATGAGTGGGAGCTTCAGTGGAGTGCCACAGCTTCTCAAACACGAGGGATAGTGGTTTAAGTCACTCCCTCTGCCAGTTCCCTCAGAGCCTGAGAATATATTCTCAGCTAGGTGAATGCAGAGGACAGATTGTGCAATTATTTACCTCTGGGAGGGATAGAATTGGAGAATGGTGTGATTTATAAATAAGGAGGGGAGGATTATTTTGATATTAAAAGCTGAGAAATCAAACACCAAAATACAGAGCTAAGATCAAATTTAATTATTCATTTCAGTACTTAGAACATCTTTGAGAGATTTGCCTTCATTTCTATATTCATTTAATAATTTGCATAGCATAACACAAGGAGGTGTTTATGGAACCCTCAGATATAGTAAATTCTAAGGCAATGCCAATTTATCTTGATTAAATTGATACGAAGTCTAAGTACAAAAGATGAAACTTTGCTTTTGGCACTGTCCTTTAGTGCTCTGATTTGTCCTTTAGTGCTCTGAAACATTTTGGCTGAAAAAAACACCCTGAATACTTCACAGGTCTGTAACAGGCTGCTGTGCTCCACTCCCATTTCTCCACGTGGCTTTCTATTTTAAACAAAGTTGAATTTTGGTGCAGGGTATTAAATATGTGTGGTATCACTGCACACTCAGGGAAATTGCCTCTATATTTTCTTATGCATTAAAAGGAAGTTAATTGCATTGCCAGTTGCTTCATTTGATCTTTTTAAAGGTTAAACACAGTCCATTGTGGTTCATGCTACAGAGTGAATCAGGATTTTTATGAATGTGATCAAGATATCTTAGTCACTTAAGAATGAAGGTTAGCATTTCTCAAACCCATTGAAGAATATGGGTGTGTTTTCAAAGCTCAAAGTTTAAAAGTTGCAATTAAAATATTGTCCTCAATGTAATTTTTAAAAATCTGTCATCCCCCCCTTCCTCAACTCTAGAAAGAATGAGAAAATAAAATAACAGAGCAGTAGTTCTTTCAGAGTGAACCCTTGTCCCTAGTGCAGGCATGATTTAATGCTTACTGTTTCTTATGCCAACTTAATTCTTCTAACTTTTGGCATGTCCAGAGTGTGAAGTCAGTCCAGATTTCAAATGCTTTTTCATTTCCAAAAGGGTGTGTGATTTATGTGTTCAGCAATGCCAGGCTCAGGTGTGGGGGGAGGTAAAATAAGGATACACTCTCAGCAGACAGCTGTTGCTCTAAGGGGAGGTTACTTGTCCAAGTCGGGAGCTGGGAGGACCTGAAGCTGCTTGGTGCTCTTAGGATAGGAGAAAATTTTGGAGTCTTAACGAAACGACTGTGAGAGCTACTAAGTTATGTGCAGGATTTCTGTTGTGTCTTACAAGCAGTGTCCTAGGTAGCTGCAGACACGAATTACTCTGACTTCACTTCTCCACAATCCCGCCTGCACACTTAGAGTGGTGCATTGCCAGCAGGTGCCAATGGCACCATGTGAGAAGCCTTTGCAGGAACGGCTTCTGAACACTGCAGCTAAAATGCCCCAAATTAATATCATTATTATTTTTCTGTAGAGGACAGGCACTGCAGCAAGCAGGTTTGTACAGATAACCTCCAGCTCTCTGCAGACACTGAATCACTTTTGTGGGCGTTCTCAGCTGAAGGTATTAAGTTCTGTTTGAGATTTGCTTTCTGCATGGAGTAAATCCCTTGTTTTAATCAAATGCCAAAAATGTCAAAACGTTTTGGGGAAAAAAATAAATCTGCCCGTTTTTTAGTTAAGGTTAAGAATAAACTTTACAGGAGTGCCTAAAGGAAGATGCTGTGGTTTTGATTTACAAAATCAAAGGTGCTTAACTGGTTAAATTAGGGAGGGGGAGGGTGAGAGTCACAGAAATGCAGGGTAATTCATTCTCCTGGCAGTCACACTTGCTAGGATTTTTGACTTTTTCCTGTCATTCTTACTAAGCACTGCTGTGACCCTTGAGGGACTGAAATACTTTTTGCAGGAGCAGCCCAAAGCTACACAGGCACAGTAACAAATTTAGCCAGATAGGCAGCTTCTCCTGAGAGCAGCCTCCTACAGCTTGTCTCAGCAGTAGTATTTGCTGAGGGATGTCTTGGTGGGTGAAGTTCACAGGCACACTGTCCTACACTTTGTGTAGCTTGGATTCTGCTCAGATGGATTTCTGCTGGTTGTTTGTTTCTTTGGAAGTGTGTCAGGTTTTGTTTTTCACACTGCAGACAACTCCGCGTGCCGTGGGAAATCACTGCACAAAGATGCCACTGCAAAGCCAAGTGCAATAGTCCCTACAGTTGTTTCTCACTTGAGTAATACTTTCACTGCCCTTAAAAGCATTGGTGTTCCACACAGACACTTTCTATAGGTGTCCTGGATTGTCTGGTGGGAGGTAATTTCACCCACTAGATAGTGCTTCATGTTGAAAAGTGCTGATCCCTACAACACTGCCTGCTAAGCACGTGAGCAGGAGTGGAGAGCTGCTTGAGATAGCAAGGTATATCCATGCCATCTACAGGTAGAAGAATGAAGCTGGGAATGTGCAACTTTGGCATCTCCCACGCTGCCCAGGTTTGCTCTCTTGGCTCCTGCTGTGCTGGCAATGAGCTCTGCCATGCAGGGAAGGGGCAGCACTCTGGGGACAGACCCCATCCATCCTTCTCTGGCAGGGCTGGTAGTGGCAGCAGGGAGCCAGCAATTTTGTGGTTCCTGAGCCTCCTGTGTGAGTGAGAGCAGCTGTGACACCTGTGTCCCTCTGTCACCTTGGCAGGAGACGTGAGTGGTGCCCAGCTGCGGGTGCTGTGGTGCTCCTCCGTGGTACAGGAGAGCTTGCAGGAAGTCATCCCAAAACAGGCTGCTGGAAGAGGGAGCTCATAAAATCCCTGTGGTCAAGGGCACAATGTGAAGGTGTTTTATCAGTAGGGAAGGGGCAGGAGGGAGTCACTGGAGCCCAACAGTTTGTCAGGGAAGAGAGAACTTTTTAATTGACTGTTAAACCAGAATCGTGGAAACCTGAGGAGAAGAGGCACCAGCATGTATGTCAGCACAGATAGGCATCAATCTTCCCTGGCTAGACAGCAACATGATTACTTCTGGAATAATGTCAACAACTTGGAAGTGCAGTAAGCTGATTTGGTCTGTTTCAAATGAAGGGAGGAGGTGGGATGCACCTCCTCCCCTCATTTATTCAAGCTGTTTCATTTAAATAGATTGTTTACAGCTATTTTTTAATTAGGAATAATTCAAACATGTACCTCTATTTTAAAAGATTTACTTTCATTTTGTTATGGCCTGTTCCAAAATAAGGTCAAAGTGAGGACAAATACCATCTTAGCCATTTTCTTTCCATGTTTCTTAATGTTTTTGTGATTTCCTTCACCTTAGCCTAGGAGATCCTAGCAAAAGGTATGGAGTGGTTGATAGGAAATACTACTAAATAGCTTAAATTTTATCAGCAAAAGAATTTCTTACATTATCAGGAAGATTTTACTTAGGAACAGTTTAGTAAGTGCAAAACATTTGGAACCAGTCAGCAGTCCTGCACATCCCATGGTGGGACCTCATCTCCTGAGCAGCATTCAGTGCTACTGATGGAGAACATGAACATCTGTCCCCCTCTGCACGGACTTGATGTGTCAGCCAGTGCCAGTGGTTTTGGTTGATCCGCAGCTGTTGGGTTTAGCTTTGGGGCTTTTTGTCACCCTGCTTGTTATGCTCCAGATAGAGCAGCTCTTTTGAAGGGGAAAATGCACTGAGCTGTTGAAAAACCTTGGGCAGACAAGATTAGAGATGTAATATACAGTGACTGTGTGACATGAGATTGCTACTGCTGTCATCCTGCCTCAGGACTGTTTTCTGCTACTAGATGTAACTGTTGCTGAGCATCTGCTCTCTTCAGTTCTGCAATCTCTTCTTGGTTTTGGAGCACCTCTGCTTTCCTGTGTAATGGCAAGGGCCATGCAAATGAGGTGCATTTTGTAAATGAGGTTATGTCAAGACACTGTGATTTATGACCATAATATCACAGTCTTGTCTCAACTTCTTTGCACAACTTATCCTAATGGCATCTACTGTTATCTGGGAGGAGAAACAGAACCTTAGCTTACAGCTCAATTTATATTAATTGCACTTCCTTCTTACGTGCCTGGACCAAACTTTTGATACTTGTTTTGCAGGAGTTTAGGGAAGGCAATCAGCAATACCATGGCCTGTTGTACAGCACACTTCAAACAATTAATATGACATTTTCTGAGTTAAAAATTACTAGTAGCATAAATGACCAAAGTGGTTTGTCAAAGAAGAAACATCTGCGCAGAATGAAAACCTTTGAAGGCACCAGCCCATTAGCACCCATTAAACTGATGATTTATGGGGCTGTGCTGGAAAGGAGGCTTTCCAAACACCTTGGGGCATGTAAATTTTATTCCCCAGCTGCTGACAATCAGTTAAAAAGCCCTTTGGTGTATCTTACCTTCTTTATCCCCCTCAGTTCTCCTTTTGGAAGTGCAGCACTTTGGCCGGAGGCTCCAGTGAGTGCAGGTACTGTGTCCAGAGAGGATGTGAGGGTGTGAGCGTGGCCTGACTGACACTCCCAGCCACAGGCTCTAATACTCTAATAGGCAACTTCTGCTTGTTCAAGCACATCTTCAGTTGCCTTCCCAGCTGCTGGTGGCAAGAGGAGGTGAATGGCTGGAGACAGCAACCATCAGTGACAGAATGATTTAGCAGAAGACTCAGACAGGCAGCACATATCTGGTGTAGAAAACAAGAAAAAAACAGAGCTTTAGCCCCAAATTCTAGGTATGTTGTGCCATTAAGACATTTTTATTTTATCTGCTCAGCTCTATCTCCACTGCATAAAAATTCCTACCAGTCCTTTTAAATTTAAGCGAATTAAGGGCACACACTGAACTACTCGTTATTAATATCTCAGCACTATTTTCTAATTCCCAATTCATACTTGAAATGGATTAAAACTGCTAATCCTTGACAAGGCAGCAAAATGTGATGCTAATTTATTGATGTGCTCTTTTAAGAAACTTTGGGTTTCTTGTCTATAAATTAAATTTAAACAGAGCATTCAGGGCCCTTTCCAAGTTAGAGAGGGGAGCTCTGTGCGCTGACACACCACGTCCTTGGGCTCAGTGCACAGTGTGGCTGGGGAGGGGCTGTCTTTGTTCTGGAAGGATGTTTGTGCCTTGTTAGCTGTCTCTTAAGGCTGACTGTGCCCATGGCTCCTCCAGCTCATACCACACCAGCTGCCTTGGCTCACCTTGGAGAGGCTTTGACCTCTTCTCTTCCACTGAGCTTTTGCTGCCATCCCTGGCTGGGGCTCTGCTCTGTTCCGTGGGTGTTTCTAATGAGCTCTCCCAGATGTGGGATGTCACTGCTGAGCCTGGGAGAGGCTGTGTTGTTCTGCTGGGAATTGTTTTGAGTCCTTGCACATTTTTCATTACCTTGCAGCTTAATTTCAATCTTCCCCCTGTACATTTGTTAGTAACACGCTCCTTTATCAAAGGAAGTGGATTATTTTCAGAATATTGCAATTATGTGGCAGTTGTTGCTTTCCCTGGTTGTTGTTCTCTTCTCTGGGAAGGAGTAAACACTGGAAGCTTGGAAAAAGCCTGCCATAGGAATCTGTGCTCTGTGCCCTTCTCAGAACTGAGCAGAGCTGCCCCTTGCTGGAACCAGCCTCTTCCACCCACACAGGCACTTTTACAGCTCTGGAAAGAAAACAGGAGCAGTTTGTGCATCTGTGCCAGACTCGAGAGCTCTGCTGGGGTGGGCTGTCCCAGGAGAAGGCACCTTGTTTGGGCTGGACTGGCACCCACTGAGCTTTAGGTAAAGAAGGTTTCCAACAACAACCTCTGGACCATGGCTGATGTTACAGTGAACCCTGCATGGGCATTGAGGCATCAGCACAGCTTCCCTTGGGTGGTTTGACTTCTTGTCAAACCCAGTTTTGAGGGTTTGGCATTTCTGCCTTGAGTAAGGTCAACAACATGAAAGTTTGGAAGCCATTTCATGCCACCACTGCCTCCTTTGTCCTGTCTGCTATCCCAGATATTTTTTGTTTGGAAACATTAATGTTAGTTTTAAAAACACCAACACCAAAATTTGACAAATAAGTTTAAATGAAAGCTTTTCTGAAGAATATTTTAAAAATGGCAATTATCACCTCAGAAATCTGAGAAACTGACAAGTTTTATCAAATCTAAATGACTTTTGCAATTAAAAAAAGGCAATTTGCTAATGAACCCAAACGAAAGTTTCTGAAACACCGGCCCATGTTTCTGTCCCTTTATCACACACTCCGCACACTTCACTGCTGTGAACAACTTCTGTCTGACTGTCCTTCAAGGGCTCTCAATTAGTCCAATAAAGTTTTGGAAATTCAGGGGAGAGTGAGACTTGTAATTCCCAAATACTGAGGCTGGGTTAGTGGGGTGGGTAACTGCTGAAAGTAATGCTTGCACAGGGCTCTTTGGTGGTGGCTGGGAGTTCCTGGCAGTCATTTTCCATCCTGAGCCCAAACGCTTTCCCACCTGGATCAAACACAGAGTGAGCTCAGCTGAGTTGCCTGGAATGCATTGTCCTCTCCCCAAACAGCTTTTAAGTGGAAAAAGCAAATGGTGTCTGAGCCTGAATGTGGCAGGGGTGGGAGTGAGGGTTGAGAAGTGATTCCTGCCAGGATCCTTAGCCTGGAAAGTTAAATGCACACTAAACTGTCTCAATATAGTGGTTTTTTCACTGCTAGTGAAGCTGCATGCCAGGAAGAGGACAAGACTGGATCTGCCTGGCACTTGAGGCAGGTTTTCACAGCAGGCAGAGCTGGCTCCCATTTACACTGCTGAAAATTCTCTGTCAAAAAGCCACTGGCTAAGACACGTAATGTTAATTACAGATAATGTCAACTGAAATACCTGGAGGAGACAGGCAATAGCTGCAGTCTGTAGAATCCAAAGGGACTTGTTCTGAGTGGCATTAATTTTTAATGCTTTAATCAGGATGAAATCCCTCTACAAAGTCTTAAGGGGAGTAGGAGTAGTCTGTTTAATTTTTTTAATATGACCCGAAGGAGAAAGCAATAATTTCAGCAATCTCTAGTGATGACAAATTTCTTAACTGGACAACAGGAAAAAGAAACCCCTCAGTTTTGCCCAAGACATTTAGAATTCAGCTGAAGGCATACAGAGAGCACCAATTCCACTATCTTTATAAGTCATTCTGTATGATTTAAATCTCTTGCATGCCCTTTTTTTTTTTTTTTTTTCTTTTTCTAAGTGAGACTTCATGCTGCCCTGATAGACACTTCCCTGCTGAAGCTGAAGGGGTTTTGCCTAGGAAGAGGCAGGTTTCTCCCCTCCCTGCTGCTACACGTGTGTAGCCAGCTCTGGGGTGAGCTGAGCAGGGAGCACACGCACAGCATGGAAGGGGAGCAGTGACAGGGGACTCTGCACCCCCAGCAGCTCCTCATCCTGCTCTGATAAAACCCTTCCTCACAGAACACAATGGTGCATTAATAACATTTCAAAACCCAGAGCTGTATTCTACAGGTGTGCAAGGCATATGGCTTCTCCCCTATTAGCAATGCAAATTTAATCAACTGGAATAATATTCAAAGGGTTGGCTCAGCACGAGCCAGCAGCCAGCAAGCAGTTGTCATTTTTTCCCTGCTTTTGACAAACATAAGAAAGATCTTTGATTAAAACTTCAATTCTCCTTAAAACCAATATCCCTTTGAATGAAAGGAAGCAACATCCTCTAGAAGTTCTATTGTATTTCTACTGTCACTTCCTAAGAAAACTGCTTTTTATGTCCAGATTTGAGCAACATCAGAGAGAAAAATCTGTTACTTTCCAGTTGAAAAGCAATCCCTGTCACCAGACGTGCTGGAAGTTAGCAAAGTGGCGAAGTTCAGGTTGATCTGCATATTTTCCCATGTGAGACTTTTATTGCATTTCAATTTAATTTCATAGCACGACACTGTTTGTTGTTCCCTGGCTCTTGCTAACAGCTTCAATATGCTGGATGTCTTCTCTTCTGTCTGTCAAGCAGTGTCAGGTCACTGGGTTTCCAGACTTCACTGCAGAACAGAAATCTGAAGTGTCTCAGTGCCCTCCTGGCTGCAGCAGCACAGCCCTGACAGCAAGGGTGGCACTCCTGGGAGGCAGCATAGTCACCTTTAATTTATGTCACATCACAGGTACCACAGCCCAACAGGAGATTCTCTTTGCTGACCCCTTCCCAGCCTAGCAGAGTGGCATGGTGCTGGGAGGGGATGTCCTTGTTCTTCTGGGTTTTTGGGGGTTTTCCAGTGTTTCTGAGGCACCCAGTGCCACCCAGGGGCTGGCACTGAGCACTTGTAACTAATGAACCTGGTCTTTTTCTGCTGGCTGGCACCAGGTTTGGCCTGATGGCACTTCACTGGAGCTCATTGATGTTGGTGAAGAAAAGATCTGGTCCTTGCCTATGAAATAGCTGTATCCACATCCTGTGGTAGGTAAAACTGTCTCTCTTTTGTGTCTGCCTGTACAATGCACGAGGTGCTGCACCCCAGGGTGGCCTCCTCTTACATCTGAGCAGTTGGAGGAATCACTGTAGTGTCACAAAGTCAAGTAGCTGTGGGAGGGCTGGGAGACTTCACTTAGAATCTCAGATAATTGTGGTCACTTTATTTTTCATTCACTTAATGAAATAAAATGTAAAATTACCACAGCAGATAATTGTGGTAGTAGTTTTCTCATGTTGTGGTTCATTAAATGCTGATTAGCAATGGTTTGCTAACAACTTTCCCATTTCCAAAAATACCATTATTTACAGGACTAGAAACAGATTTTCATTGATACCACTTTATCTAGAAGGGCCCTGCTTGACACATGTATTTGATCATAAAAAGCATCAAAGTCCATCTGACTATTGCAGAAACCTGAAATCCACATTGCCTGAAGATGGGGAGGTGGATTCTGTGGTGGCAATAAAGTTGGGCTTGTCCTGTTGAGCAGCTTTTCTGCTCCAGCACTGAGGATTTGTGCCCATCTGCTTCTTTCCAGGACCAGCTGGGCACAATGACTGGGCACTCTGCAGCAGTGGCTAAGGGCTGGGGGGATATGAAGTTGTTTGGGATGTGGAAGCACTGTGGGGATATGGGACAAACCTTGGACCTGTGTTTTCATGAGGTAAATAAGAACAAGGCCAGCCTAAGGAAAACACAAAGCTGAAACATGAATGCTGGACTTCAGCAGCCAGAGCCCATGTCTGCCAGGAGCAGAGGGGGCAAGCAGGGCTCTGAGATGCCTCCTGCTCCTCCTCCTGCTCCTGGGGCTGTGCTGCACCCTCTGCCTTCTGCTGCTGTCAGCATCCCTGCCTTGCCTAGGAAACAGCTTTTCACTGCCCTGTGCTTTGTGGATGGGGCTCCTCACCCTGTCTGAGGCTCTTTGATTAATGCAGAACTTGTCTGCAGGCTGTTTGCTGAGTTGTCTGCTGCTGACAAGTTGGTGTGGTGGCCAGTGTGTTTCTGGCTGCTGGCCAGGTACATGAGGTGCTTTCTGAGACACCATCTGCTCCTTGCTTGAGTGTTTGAGTGCTGCCAATCAGCCCTGGAGTGCCATCACCCTGTGCATGGCCTCCAACCCAGTTCCAGTGGCTCATGGGAGGGCTGCAGGGAATTGTCCAAGTGCTCCATGGGGCCTCCTAAGGCAGGGTGACACCTGTGGCCCTGCTGGCTCTGCCATGCCCTGCTGGGCTGTGGGGATGATCAGGGAGTCAGGGAGAATGCAATGGAAGCTGGGAGCAGGACTGCACCCGACCTGGAGAGGAAGACAGAAGGGTTGGGCAGTGTTCACAGCTGGCAGGGGTGCTGCAAGAGGCAGATGGAGCAGGGCTGCATGGGGATGAGGCAAACATCAGCCCTGAGAGCAGGAAGCAAAGCCTGGGGCTCCTGATGCATCATCACACGGACTGTGGAGAGCAGGGATGTGGTGGTGAGCACGGGCAATGCCCCTTGCTTGTGCTCCAAAGGGTGCAGGTCTTGGATGTGTCTCTCACAGAGCTTTCCTTTTTGTTTTCCTGGAGAAAAGTACACTTCAGCGTCTCTTCTTGCTATGTCACTTCTTCCTCTTGTAGCCAGGTAGGGAAGCATGAGTGCCTGAACATCTGTTGTGATTCTGGGGTTGTGGCTTGGTTTGGTTTTTTGGTTTTAATAAAACTTGTTCAGCACTGAGAAACAGTGAGCAAAGACTCTTTGGGCACTTTGATTCCCTTGATTGCTGATTTTTGTTTACTTCAACCTCTTGAAAAGCAAAGCACTTCTTATCTCTTCACAAGAAATGAAACCATTTCTTCAGCTGCAGCCTACTTAAGGGTGTTTTTCTGATGCCTGTGTTTTCCCCTGAGAAAACATGAAACACAATGCAAGGAGTTTAAGCAAAAAGCCAAAGTCCTTGGACTCCAAAGGCATCAAAGCTGAGCTACTTTCCTTTGAAAATAGTCTTGGGTGGGCTGTGATTATTCCTAGGCATTTATAATGCCACCCATCACACAGGTTTTATCCTAGCTAATTTTGTCTTGCATTTCTTGATGGTTTTTGTCTATTATTTTTTACTTTTGATGCTAAATAAGCTTAAATATGCTCCCAGGAGAAAATCCATCTCTGGGAGGTGGTGTAGCTTGGGATCAGGCTGTGCAGGCAGCCCTCCTGGGGAGCCAGTCTTGTCCAGGCCAGCAGAGTGGCTTCTGCATTGGTCGTGTGTACCAGCAGATCTGTGTGTCCCCTTGCTGCCACCACCCTGGGTGTCCCCCCTCCTGTGTGCTCTGAATGGACTCCTAAATAGCTGTAAATAGACTTTCCCCCTCAGCTTGAATGGCCACAAACACGAGTGAGCCTGGCTGCTCTCGACGTGCTCTCGTGAGCCTTGGTCAGGCAGCACAATGAGGGAGTTTTGATATTTCATCTCCTGAGCAAAACCAATGGAGTCCTGCAGCTGAGGCATTCACCTGCCGATAGACTGGCATGTGCTCAGCTCATTTGGATCTGGGAGGGAAACCTAGACTGCTGCAATGACGTTGCAGAAAGAAGGAGTGAAAGGTCAGTAGGTCCCTCTGCACGGGGCTGAGCAGCTGCTGTCTGTCAGTCTGTCTGGGGAAAGAGAGATCTGCAGAAAAAGCTGCAGCATCAGCTGAGCCTGTGTCCTGTGGAGGGGAGGGGGCCCTGAACTCTGCAAACCCAGCTGCTTTTTGGGGTGAATGTGGCATGCAGCAATGATGTGGCATGAAAAGACACGACCCTGGAGGGCTCAGCCATCTCAAAGAGGACCAGACTGGCTGGAGGCACTGATCCCACAGAGGGATCATTGATCCCACAAAGGCTGTGCAGAGCTGCATGCTTTAGTGAAATTCAGACACGAACCCAGTCACAAGGGAAAACCATCCATAAGGCAGCCCTGAGCTGAGCAGTGCTCAGCCAGTCCCTGCAGGTGGCTTTGGGAAGCATCAAACACTTCAAAACCACTTTGGGCAGGAGGAGGCATCAGAAACATCCCCATGAGCTGCAAGGCTGAAGGGAGGGGTGTGTCCAGCCTGACTGGATCCCTCCCACGCAATGCCTGGAGCAGTCTCATCCCTCCCTTCACCTGGCTCCTGGTGATTTAGACTAGGCAAGGAACATTGAGGATTTGCTGCGGAAATTGTGTTCACAAAGTCAGATCTTGAAGTGGGGTTTTCTTATGGGCCTCGCTCATGCCAGGAGCAAAATCCTCATGTTCCAAAACCTGTCCTGTGCAATTGGCCTCTAAATACATATCAGGCAAACAGTTTTCTGTTTTCCTACCTAAGTTACCAAAGAAGCTTTTCATATGACTGCTTCTTTTCTTAATATTCTCTCTCCCTGTCAGCTACCAATGCAATTTGCTTGTTTGCATATAATTACTTCATTAGACCTTTTTTGTTCAGATTGCTAGTTTTTAGTTAGAGGCATTTTTTTAAACATTAAATTTTTAATCTTGTAAATTTGCTGTTGTTAGGATAGCTTCAGACCAAGTGAAAGTAATGACTTCCAGAATAGAAATAATGAGATCAGAAGTAAAAAAATTCCAGCAAGACAAACAGTGGCAAAGACCCCAGGAAGGGCAGATTTTATTTTTTCCATCTCACTGCTGATCAGGAATTTATCCTGCAGGAAACTCTGCTGGTATCAATGGAGTGAGTATGGTGAGTATAAGCTGGCTTACAGAAGAACATGCTCCTACTTTCATTCCTTGGAGTTCCTTGGCTTCCAGCAGCCTTTCTGAATATGGTGATTCCCTGTGTCAGTACATCAGGGGTTGGACGTCTCCAGAGCTACTCCCTGTGACTGTGTGGGTGGGTGACATCCCTGCCTGTGCATATCAGCTCTTTCTCACTCCTCTGTAAGTGGCAGGGTGCTCTTGTGGGGCTGCATCAGCATGGATGTTCGCTCTCTTCTCAAGGGCCATGGGCAGTGCTCTGCCCCTGAGAAAGCAGACATAGCTTCCAGGCAGCTGCTTGGGCATTCTGCCATCTGGATTTGCCCCTTTGTGCTCAGTGGAGGAGAGACATGATCCCAACAGGTCCCTTCTAGAAAAGTCAGACTGGGCTGCGAGGTACCTGTGGCTTGGCTAAAATATTCTGTGATAAATCAAAGGAGCAGCACACCTTGGACAGCTGACTGTGATGTTTGATTCAATGAGAACATAAGTGGAAAAGGGACCTTTCAGGGAAGTTTAAACTTAAAAAAGTGGGTTTTATAGTTCCAAACACAGTGAGCTTCTGATAGCTAAAACAATGAAGGGTGTAAAAACAGTCACTTTAGGAAGTACCCATGACTTCATCACCCAGCCATCTGTGCCAAAAAAAGGGAAAACAGGCAAATTTAAAAAAGTTGTTACTGCTGGTGAGTGACACCGATGCTAGGTTTATTTAGAGCCTGGAATTAAGAGCTGTGCAGAATGATACACAGCTGATTTGGGTGACATGTGAATACAACCCAAGTTCCGAAATTTCACAAGACAGTTTTCAAGGCAGAAATGGTTAAGGGGTGCCCTTTACACATCACCAGCTAAATGGTGTGTGCTCACTGTTTCAGAGCTACTGTGCCAGCTGGACACCTGCCAGGCTTGTAATGCTGCTCTAAAAGGGATCACTCGCCATGCAGAGTTTTTGCTTTTTCTGCTATCCAAACAGGCTCACTTGAATGTTAATTTGTTCCCAGCTGCCAAAGACCCATTTCTGCAAGAAGCTGAGCCCTGTGCCTGCTGAAGGGCTTGTTCCCATCCCTGCTCCACCGGGCTGGGGCTGGAGCCAGGTGACACTGGCTTGCAGGGAGCAGTGTGTCATTGGGTATAAAACCTCTGGCACAAAGGCATTTCCTTCTTTCAGAGCCCAGTGCTGCAACCTTGGCCGAAAAGGGACAGTGACTTTTCTCTCTCACGGGAGGTGACAACTGGAGAGGGCACATGGGAGTGTTTGGAAAGGAAGAAGCCTCTTGGGTTTTTGGAGCTGGGCTATGTGATGTGCTCTGGTCCTTGGCCAGAGCGTGCCAGGGGACAGCAGTGACATTGTGAGTGTGGCAGTTCAATGTGGGTGATCCAGCCCTTGTGGGCTCAAAGCTAAAGCCACCAGGATTCCTGTGCCACCAGCTTACTGCTCCCACAGTGTCTGGGCACCCTGGTCCTTCAGGGGCAGGTTGGGGATCCCTCTTGCTCAGAGGGGCCCCCAGAAACTATCCTCATCCTTCTTTTGCTTTGTCATGCTCAAAGCGGCAACATAGCAGACAGTGGCCTTGGCCTGGGTTCCAACAGGACTGTTTGACATCCCCTTCCTAGTTCTTTTAGATGTTTGCTGTATCTTTTGATGGAAATACATAGGTTTTTCAAGTCCATGTGGCAGAAGGGAAAACAACCAGGGGATGTCCTGAACTGCCCAGGGACAACCAGGGGATGTCCTGAACTAACCAGGGGATGTCCTGAACTGCCCAGGGGCTGCAGACGGGAAGCGACTAAAACACTGATAGAGACTAAAGCAGGTGGGAGAGGGCAGCAAGGCAGAAGGTTTGATGAGATGCAAAGGGTCCCTGTGGTGAGGTTAATGCACAGTGTGGTTGGCATGATCTCTTGCCAGCCTCATGCCAGGGCTCTCAGTTCTCTGGGCACGGGGGGTGAGAGGACCCCAGGCTGTGGAAGTGGTGCCACCCTGCTTGGTGTGAGGCACTGGGGCCACGGGCACGCAAGGGAAAGAATCCCCCCTCCTTGTGTCCACTTGTGGGTGTGTAAACCATTGGAAAGCCAAAAGGCACAGGCAAATCTCTGCTGGGTGATGTGTTTGACAAGGGGCTGGGATCTGCACTAAAGCTTCACTGCTTTGATCAGAAGGAACATAAATAGGTTCCAATTTACCTAAATCTTCCTTCTTCTGCTTAATTTCTCTGTCAATATTTTTGGATGCTTCAAGAAAAATGTAATTTTTTGGTGTCTTTTTTTAGCCAATGAAAAAAATTGGAAGACTGTTAAAAATTTGATTAAATATTTAAAGCACAGTTTTTATTTAGAAATTGGCACTTTATCAAGTTAAACAACCCATTAAGCTTGTAATCATGCTCCCTCTTTTGGGGCACAATGCCTTTTGCATCTTTTAAAATTAGTATTTGTGTCATCACTCAGCATGTGCAGAAGGGAAAATAATCTTCCATTGCATTGTTTCATTTTACTGCTGGCTGTAATAATACTTTTAATATCTTTTTCATTGTTTATTTGCATTCTTTTTTTGACACATGACTTACGGAGAAAATTTGAAAACAAGTCACGAAATCGAGATCCCTGATAAGCTTCTGAAACCACTTAAATATTCAGCTTGAATATTCTTTCATCAGTTGGTTTGAGTAATTGCTTTTTCACTGCTAACAGAGGCAGTTATTGCAGGTTTGAACGTTGCTGGAGTCTTGAGGCTTTTTTAAGGTTGGGTGATCAAATACTTCAAGGTGTGGCTTTTGCAAAACAGCAGTGGTCAGTTCTGGGGGATGGAACCCACAGAAAGCCCTGTGAAGGCCAGAAGGAGGAATTGAATCCTGGACTTCTGTAGGGACCAGGGATGTCAGAACCTTTCCCAAGCCCTGGATGGGAGAGGGGATCACTGGCAGCCACGGCACCTGCTGCTCTGGTGGTGTCCCAACAACGGAGGCTGTGCCTTCCAGACCCCAGGGCTGTCTTTGCAGGGTGGGAAGTGAGTCCTCTCCCACATTCCACATGCCAAGGATCCTCTCTGTGTCAGCAGGGCTCTGTTTAGTGAGTCAGGGCAAACCTTTATTAGAAGGGCAGCTCCATTCATTAGCATTACTCTGTGTGCAGTAACAGTGATTTGAGCAGAATTGTTCTCCTCCCCAGTCTTACATTCAATGAAAGTTCTCTTATTTTTGTTACCTCCAAAACTAGGAGAGTCAGGCTGCTGGTTTTTTGAATGGTGTGTCCGCTTCCTATGGCAAGGCAGACTGAGAAATGCATTGCATTCATAGACTGCAATACATGATGTTTTAAAGCCCTGTGTCCTTCTGCAAATATAATCTTTTTCATGGAATGACTAAAAAAAGGGGGTTATTTGCATTAAGAGATTCACAATGAATGTTTGCAGATTGATCTTATAGCATATTGTCACTGTGGGGCTGAACAGAGACATTTCAAGCAGGAAAAGCCAAACCTTTATTACACACAGCTTATATTTATATGATTATCAGAGGGCACCATGTTTAATTCCAGTTGCTCAGCATCTCCTTGTAACTCATTCCATTGGTTGGTAATGGCTAGTGGAGATGTTTATTAATACTTTTCTCTCTAACCACATTTACATGTTTGTAAGGTTTTACCTCTCTGTGACAGCCTGTAAGTATGGCTGCAAAGGATGGAGCCTGCAGCAGCAAGGCCATCGCTGCACTCTGTGTGCTGGGAGTGATAAGGTCGTATCAGCAGAGCAAGCAACTGAGCAAAACCTATTGTTGTTTGTGGGTTGGAAGGCAGTTTGATATGGAAACATAAAAAGACATGCAACCAGATCATTCTTTGCTCTGTGCCTCATACTTGGAATTAGTGCCCAGCTTTTCAAAGTTGTTTTCCCTTACTGCTGACAGTTCATTTACCACGAGGAGTCCAGGCATTTCCTGGCATCCTAAGTTAGATCCTGCCTATGTCCCAAATCCCTGAGAGCCATGTCTCCTCAAAGGGAACTTGCCAGAACACACACTTGCTCTGTCACACCTCTCCCACACCAATTCTTTCCCAGGGGCTCGCCAAACACAGGCTTGCACCAGCTGAGACTGACCCGCTGAGGTCCCTGCAGTGGCTTTAAGGGTGTCACAGAGTTCTGGCTTTTTCTGGGGTTTCTTGTTCCTTTGTGGCAGCTCATGTGAGAAGCCTGATCAGCTTGTCCTTGCTTGTTGGTGTGTGATAAGCAGTTGTACAGTTAAGATCAGCTCCAGGGGCAAAGCCTCTGAGGATCACTGTAACTGCTGGTACTAATTGAGTTTCTTTATTCCTATTAATGACAAGTAATGGAGCTTCCTGCTTTGCCTCTCATGTTGCCATTGACTATTTCCAGGTTCTCATACTGGCTTTCCATGAACCTCATTTTTTTCCCTGGGCAATATAATAGTCATCCACAAATTTTTCCAGTGAGCAGTGTGCAAGAAAACATGCTTCAAAAAATACCCAGAGTACGGGCAAAGTCTCTTACACACACAGTGCAGTTTGGTTGCTTTCTGAGCTAATTCCCAGTTCACAGAGTGGGAGGAATATTCACAGGTGTCACTGTAATGTGCTGGTTCTTGGAGATTCAAAATTATGTTCTTTCTCATAAACTGGGGATAACATATGTAACCTTATGCTAAAATTATGCAGTGCATCAGTGAGCTATTCTTTTTTTGCAGAAATGAATATTGTTTATTAGATGAGGTATTTCTTCATCCCAAATTTTCAGAGCACAGTTATTTCCTTGGTGAATATGAGTAATTCACACATATTCTGCTACATTTCCTGTTTGATTCTAAGGGAAATACTTGCAGCATCCAGCCTAGAGGGTCTGATCCCCAATGGGAGGCTGACATGACTTGAAATACCAAAGAACTGAGGAAAATATAAGAAATATGTAAATATTGCAGTTGTTGTTGTCAAAACTCATAGACTCACTTAGACTGGAAATGATCATCAAGTCCAAACATCAACCCAGCCCTGCCAAGGCCACCACTAAACCACGTCCCCAAGCACAACATCCACATGTGCTTTAAACCCCTCCCGGGATGGTGACCCCACCCCTGCCCTGAGCAGCCTGTTCCAGTGCTTGATAACCTTTCCTGTGAAGAATTTCTTCCTAATATCCAATCCAAATCTTCCCTGACACAGCTTGAGGCCATTTCCTCTTGCCCTACTCTTTGCTATTTGTGAGGAGACTGACCCCACCTTGTTACACCATCCTCTCGGGTAGTTGTGGAGGGCAGAAAGGTCCCCCCCAAGCCTCCTTTTCTCTAGGATAAACAATTCCAGCTCCCTCTCCACAGCAAATCTTACACTGTTGTAGGATGCTATTAAACACTGAAATGACAGGGGTGAGGTGAAGTGTTAGCAGCACATTTGCATGGGTGGGAAAACCAAATGAGCACTGTTAAAACTGAAATGAAACCACCAGTGATGCAGCAGATTGTAGTGGGTTACAAAATAGGAGAAAGCTTAAACATGTATGGATATTTTATAACTCCATCATAGGATATTTTAAAGCACAGGGCAAGCAGCAGTGAGTAAATATTTAGGGCTACAATTTTTGCACAGTATTTAGTCATATATTAAATGTTTACAATATACTTCTCTCCCAGAATTCAGCCTACGGGGAAGAATATTCTGCTTTTCTGGGAAGTGCTTGTCTAAGTCATAGAACAGGTTAGGATGTGCTTATTTACCCTTTATGTAAAGACTGCAATGCTTGCTAGGAGGGGCAGGTGGAAGGGGCTGTCTGGGCCCCTCAGTTACAACCCCAGGTGATGACTGGAGGCTGTAAATAAATGAATATAGTCCTGGAGTTTGTTCCCAGTACTGAATATGTTGTGAACTGGGTACTAAAGCAGATGTGTGTGCCCATAAACAAGCCTAGCTATGAGGAGAACTGTGTGCAGAGATGTGCTTGCAGCTGTGACTGGGAGTGGTTTTGATGCCTCACACGCACTCTTGCTTCCTGTTCTCCTCCTACTTGAGGTAGCCTTTCAAGTAGATTTACTTCTTAAATAAAAAATGCTGGACAGTAAATGTGAATTGCAGTAATAAAGTAATTTACTCACTCTTGTGTTTGCTATAGACCTTGAATAAGAATAGATGTACATTTAGAAAGCCTGACTGCTTCCTAAATCGTGAGAACATGGGATTCTATTGGATGCCAAATACTGCAAATCAGAGCATGCATTTCTTATAAATGTTCAACAGTTTCAGGCTAGCCATGATTTGCCTTTATTTTCACTGGTACCAGCCAGGATTGGAAAGCACACAGACATTTCCATTTGATCTCTAAAGTCATATGTAGCCTGTTCTACCATAGCACATGCAACTTTGTTGGAGGGACAACATGACCAGCTCTTTCTCTCCCAACAGCTGACTGAAGGACCTAGCAAGCTGCATCTGGATGCAGAGGAAGGTTTTATTGCTTCAGCAGCCCTGAACTGCCCCCCAGCTCCCCAGCATGGTGACTGCTTGAAAGGAAGCTCTGCAACCAGGGTACACACCCAGTTGTCTCCCAGTCAGTGCTGCACAAAGGTATGCTGCTGTTTCAAACCCTTGTCACTGCAGTGATGTGGATATGTTACAACCACCCTCTCTACTTTTCATCTGTCTGTCACCAGCTGGCAGTTGTTGGTGATTTATAGGATTAGATTTCAGACCTCATTAACCAACATAAGAGCATCTATGTGCTAATTTCATCCTGTCAAATATTATTTGTAATAAACATGCTGGTAATTTCACCCAGTGGGGTTTATTGACTAAAAGAGCAATGAGGCAGTGCCCACACA
The DNA here is from genome assembly GCF_017590135.1 of Pyrgilauda ruficollis. Taxonomy (NCBI): domain Eukaryota; kingdom Metazoa; phylum Chordata; class Aves; order Passeriformes; family Passeridae; genus Pyrgilauda; species Pyrgilauda ruficollis. The sequence goes on along the minus strand of NW_024528821.1, from coordinate 10,912,564 downwards.
CTGATCTGGTGGGTCTGTCATTAGTGAGCAGGCTGGGTGGTACAGCCCCATGTGCTCCTGGAACCCTGCTCAGCATCATGACAGAGCCCAGTTCAGCAATCCCTGCTACTGTCAGTGGAATGGTAACACCTACAGCCCTTACTTACCCTGGTAATTCCAACATCTTTAAAAGCATCCTGGTAACACAGGCCTATACATGGGTATTTTCTTTTTACCTGAAAGCTCATGCCAGCATTCGTAGCTTAGGCAACAAAGCATTATTTATTTTAAGAGCCTAAGGTACCATCTGTTAGCAAAGCAAGGAAAATAGAAGTATCTGAAGGCACAGTTGGTCCCATGGCTCCTGGCTTTTGGTGCTGGGACCCAAAGTTCCTTTCAGTAATGTTCTACACTTGCTCTGAACTGTGGAATGCTTGGAGGTGACATTCTCAACCTGCCTGATGTTCTTCATGCCACCCAAGCCCACCTCTGGTGTGTGGTTTCTCTTCCTTTCAGGAAGCAAGGCAAGGCTCTTAATCCCACATCCCTGCTTAGGGCAAATCACTCTTGTCAGGAAAAGTTCCATTAAACAGTGCTTGTCTTACAGCCAACTCTAGGGAGTCAAAAATCAGTGAGTAGGAACTCCAGAGAGCAATAAGGCCACAGGACAGACCTCGTGAGACTGGATACTGAGACCTCAGGATGGGACTATATTTTTCTCTACTTCGAAATAGCTACAGTCCATAGGGAACTTGTGACAATTGTAAAACTAGAAGACAATCCAAGTTCTCTATGATGGAAGTGCTGGGCTCAAGGATAGAAGGTGGTGCTGGAGAAGGGTGTGCATGCATGGCCAAGGACACACGAGGTGCGTGTGAGCCCCAGCCTGGGCCTGTAGAGCCATAGCAGAGAGGTTCTGGAGAGAGCTGCCTCCTCTCCAGACTGCTGCTGGGGATGCCTGGGGCAGGAGCCACCTTCACCACGTCTCACACTCCCACTTTCACTGGGCACAGTGAGGAATGGGCATCCAAGTACTAAGGATTTGTTACAGGACTCAGCACTTGTACCTGGGATGTTTGTTACAAAGGCAGGCTGTTGGTACAATATAAACAACAATAAACCCTGCTGGAATCGCAATTCTGTGGTTAGGCCAATTCCCCATATTTAGAAAAAATGATTTCTATGTATTTATTAAAGTCTGTAATTGCTCTGGCTAGGATCGATACCACTGGTACCCATTAGATGAACAGATGGTGCTTCTCCTGTGTTTTGTTACTGCTGCCACAGATGGGGAGAGCTCCTGTTTGAGGAAAGCCCTGTTTGGCAAGGGCTACCTGCTGGGGGTTGGGATGAGGAAAGCAGCCTGGATGCCAGGTCCTTGCAATCTCCACCCAAGAGCCCATGATCACTGACATGATCACTGCAAGCCTCCCCAGCAGTCAGGGCAAAGCCAGCTTAAGAGGAAAGTGTCATCGACCTTCTGTGCTTCTCTTTAACACCTCTGGTCTTCCACCACAGGCAGATTTACAGAGGGAGGGAGGCTTTTTCAGTGCTGGAAGCTTCTGCCCTGCTTCCCTGCCATGGTGCACTCTCCACCAGCGGGGCAGGGTGTGTGGCACAGCTCCTGTTCAGCCATCCCAGCAGCGCCCAGGGCACCCAGCTGGCTCCAGCCAGGGCAGCCCTGCGTTGCCTCTGCTGCTCCTCCTTGGCTTCCACCCACAAGACTTGGCTGCAATGCCCTGGGTTTTCCCAGATATTAACACTTAGGGCACATGTATCCTGAAATAATCTGTCCTGGGCCCTTAACTTGCAAACCAGGTAGGCTGAGCTTTTGTACTGCAAGGGCACATGTGGCTTTCACCTGAGCACACTTGTTTTAGAGTAGCCAGAGCTGCTGTGGATTGCATTGGGAAGGAAGTTTTGTGAAGTTTTTTCCCAGGTTCCTCTCCATTTTGCTCCCTGAGCAGCTCTAAAAGTTTTGTTTGGCACATCATAAAAGCTCTTGGGTGGTTTGGCAACCAGACAAGCAACCAGTTGTCTTGTCCCAGTAGCCAGGCCTCCAGTACCAGCTCCCAGCTTCAGCTCCTGTGCTGGCTGGGTGCATCTCCTGACACTACTGAAGCTGTCACATTGCCAGAAAAATGTTTCAGCAGCTGCAGCCTGACTCCAACTGCTCTTAAAATCCCATTTACAGGATTTCCTCTCTGCTTTGCAGGGGGACAGTGCTAAGCAATGTGCTTAGCTGTTTGACAGGCTCTCCTGACAGCTTCAGCAGTGAAACATGGCAGGAAAAGGGCAGGATGGCCCCTGATCCTAAAATATTCTTGCTCCTCTGTGCTTGCCATTGATTCTACTGCTCAATTTCCCAGCAAGACTAAGTCTAAATAATTTATAGGTAGGCATCTTTCCTGCTCTGAAAAGCTTCTGAATAGATTTGTAACTGGAAGGACCATTTTCCATTTTTTTTAATAATAGAAAAACGTTCTGGAGATGATCACCAATATCAGCATTTCTCCAAAGGTCACAAGCCTAAAACTGTTCAGGATTTATTTTTATTTTTACTTAATATATAGTTTGAATGCAGAACCAAAATAATGAGAATGAAATTCAGAAAAATTCAAGCAAATGGGCTTTGTTTCTATAGAAGCCTGTTAATGGACAGAGTATTGATATTCACTTTAGGAATGGGCCTTGGAAAGTTCAGTAATAGGATTTCTATTTTAACTCTACTGCCTTGAAGCTTAATTTACCCCTGCAGCATCTTCAGTTTTGAGATGAACAATCAGTAAAGAGGTTGTCCTTTGCTGGGAAATGCTTCTGATATTTCTGCATGGTGACAGAGGTACACCCAAGATCCTCAAGGGGACACTTTGTCCCTGCACTAACATCCAAACTTCTGAGTGCCCTGCCCTGGGCTGGACAGGCAGTGCTCAGGGGTGCCCATCTGGCTCAGTTACAGCTTTCCAGCTCTAACCTTGGACTCACAGGCACCTATTTTCATAGATTTTATTATTCCATAGCTGAATGGAAGTATATTTATTTTCAGGAGTTTCTCTTTTCCTGCAAAGGTTCACTAACCATTTTTAAGCAAAGACCTGGCTGTCCCTGCATCACACCCAGCAGTGCCTGCTCTTTGCCCGGCTGTGTGCCACACTGTGGGCACTTGAGCCCAGACACAAAGCTCTGTGACACCCACTGCCACAGCTGTGACAAAGCCAGCTGCTTCCAGGGGCTGTGCCAGGGCAATCCGGGTGGTGCCAGGGCAATCCAGGTGTGGTGCCGGGGGAATCCGGGTGTGGTGCCAGGGCAATCCGGGTGGTGCCAGGGCAATCCAGGTGTGGTGCCGGGGGAATCCGGGTGTGGTGCCAGGGCAATCCAGGTGGTGCCAGGGCAATCCGGGTGTGGTGCCAGGAGATTCTGGGTGTGGTGCCAGGGCAATCCAGGGGTGGTGCCAGTGCCTCCCGCAGTGGCAGAGGGGGATGTGAGTCCCAAGCCACCGTGCCCACTCCTGCCTTCTCCTGTTTCCCAACTGTCCCCACCACTTAACCAAGGCAATTCAAAGAATGGCACTCAGCTGGTTCTCAGTGCCATCTGCCTAAACACTGCTTTTTCTAGAAAGTCAATTAAGCTGTAGTGCTTCTTTGCCAGAATGATGGCTGCACTCTGATGAGAAATGCACTTGATGATTTAATAGGCATTTTGTCTTTTTCCTAACAAGATGTGTTGATTTCTGAGAGGTCTGTTATTCACCAAGAGAGGAAAATATATGAACTGAAGTAAAATGTAGAATATTTATTAATGTGAAGGATTTTAATCTCTGTGAACTAAAAATAAAACTTGTGAGCTATTTGGATTATTGGCATTTCCTAAATTTCTTTATCATTCGGATGTTGGGGCAATGGGTGGGGAACATGGAAGCTCTTTAAATTAAAAAGAGTTGTTCTGAAATAATGGAAATAATGATGTTTTGACTTTTGAAGTAAAAAAAGAATAATTTCAAGGTCAAAGTCAAAATGTTCAATAATTTTTTTAGGGCTCCAGTTTGAATGAATCAGTCCCAACCTGCAAGAGGATTCTTGACATTTCAGTTCACATAAATTTTTCATTGTCTTCTTTGGTGCTAGAATATAGAACATTTTCCAAGTCACAAATGCAATATGATTGGAAAACTCTTTTCCACTCAGCCCTGGTAAAACTTCCCAGGAAGGGGGCGAAGACACAGGCTCCCTGCCAGAGCACAGGAGCTCTGCTAAACCAGCATCTCCATATTCTTTCTCTCAGAAAATTCTTTTTCCTCCAAACCAAATAGCGGAGGGCTGGAGGGAAGAGCAGGAGACACAGTGGCACTGTCCCATGCTGGCTGGTAACCCTGCGGTGCCTCTGGGGCACAGAAGGTCTGAGTTTCAGTCTTTCTCTGGTTTGGATCTGCTTCAAACAAATACAAGCATCTCCTGAAAGCACTGCCCTCCCCAGGGCGTCTCTGCTCATCACTTGCAGGCAGACTCTTACAAGAATTTGACTTTATTAATGATTTAAGCCTTGGAATGGAGGCTGACAGCAGGTGAGTGTTGGGCAGAGTGTGGGTAAAGGGAGAGGCTGAGAGGGAGCCACATCAGGAACTGACTGAGGCAGGGCCATGGCAGGAATCAAAAGAACAGCCAGGATGAAGGAAGCCACAGGTTTACATCTGGCAAGCCCTTGCTTTGCCTCATCCTGTTTTCCTAATAACAGTTAAATATGGAAAGTAGCATGTCATCTCTATGGGGCCACATTTTTGTATTTACTGTAAATCCACCTGTGCGGCTGGTAGTCAGTCCCAGCGTGGTTGTAGAGCTGGAGCCACCTTGGTTTGGTGCCTGACACCAGAACTGACCTGAAATCCTGCAAAAAGCAATCAGCTGTCATTGCTGTGCCACAGCACCCTCCTCCCAGCAGTGCAGGAGGGTCTGTGACTGGCACAGTGTGCTTGGAAGCAGCCACTGACCACCAGGCTGTACAGCATCTGCAGGGGGCCAGCAGAGGAGGTGAGCAGCTCTGCTACATCGTGGGGAATGCTTCAGCAAACCCAGAACATACTCTCTGAAACTGAGCTTCCCCCCCAGGAACGGGTCACACAAACTGGTACAACTTTAGGGTTTATAAACTTTATAAGGTTATTATTATTATTATTATTATTATTATTATTATTGTTATTGTTATTGTTATTATTATATTATTGTATATTATTCTAATTTATATTATATGTTTATATTATATTATATTATATTTATATTATTAATATAATATATTAATATATTAATATATTAATATAGTATAGTATTAATATATATTCATATTATGTTATTATTTATATTATATGACTATATCATTAATATGGTTTATTTTATTACTTTTTATGATTTATAAGGTTTTAAGGTTTTTATTAGGTTTTATAAACTTTAGGAGGACTACTGTATGTGGTCCAGGATCCCCCTGGCACAGGTGGAGCCCTGTCAGTGCCACATAGGCACAGCCATGGGCACCATCACAGCACCAGGCCAGAGCCCTTCCTGGTGAGCCCTCTCATCCAGATGTCACAGGACATGAGCACAGTCTCCCACGGTGGTCTGCTCCTCTTTCTGCCCTTCCCTGCCTTGTGAGCATGTTTTTCTTGTGTCTCCTTGTGTCTTCTCTAAGCCCCATCTGCACTAGAAATCTGTTATACATGCTTAACCAAGAAATACTATGGTCGGATTGCCACATTTTCCCTTGGGCTAAGTTCATACAGAGAGGAGAGATAAAAATCACATACAACTGTCCTGCAGAAATGGGTTTACTTTTGCACTTTGTTGTTGAAGAAGGTTTGGGGCATTCTGACATTTTATGGACTTGACTAATGACTCACCTACAGTTACTCTCAAGTCTGGAAACTTGCCTCTCTGCAGCTCAAAGGATGTCTGAAAGATCAACCTCTTATCTCAGGGGCTGAGTTCAAGGTGTCCCAGGAGGAGTGATGGAACCCTGCTTGTCCCAGGACTGCTCCTGGACATCTCCTGCTGGGCTGCCAAACATCCCATTGCTCTGCTTTCCCTTGCCAGGAGGTTTTCCCTGGCAGAGGGCTGGGAAAGGCACAATGATCCAGTTGGCTGTGGAACAGTCAGGAAAAGACAGAGCTCACTTCATGAGGGACACAGGTTTTAAGATGCTTTCAGGTAACTTGAGAGCAATGTAAGGTTTATGTAGCAGTTAATAATGTGATATAGGCTCCTTAGAGGTTTACTGGTCTCTATATTCTTGAAGTTTTATTTCTTCCTACTGAGTTGGAAGCTCTGAATATAATGTCCTGAGACTAAACTCTGATGTTTTTTGAAAGTGTGTTTATTTAAATGCCAGAGAGAGGAACAGAGATTAAAACTGCTGAGATTATGCCTGAAGCAAGAGCAAACAGAAGGATTTCATTTTTAGGACACTGAAGAAATGCAAAGTGGCCATCTGCCAAAGGTTCCTGTGAGCTCTCAAACAGTACTGTGAGGTAAAACAATATTGTAATTTAACCAGAGGGTGAGTAATGCTGCTTCTGGCAGCTGCACAGGGGCTGGAAATATTTGCACAGCCTACACCTATGGATCTTCTCAGGATCCTGTTGGCAGTGCTGCTATGGAAAGGTCAGGTCCTGGTGCCTGGGCAGGGACCCAACTGTTGTGTTCTGGGGCTTCAGGATCAATGTTGTTCTTCTGTTGACAGAGATTCCTCACCTGAACAACACCCAACAGAAGCCCCTGGAACCATCCCAAGTACCCTTTAATTGGAATGTATGATTCGTTTTTTAAAAAACCCGATGTGTTAAATTACTGCAATGGTTGAGGCAAGGGCTGAATGAAATGGAGCTTCTTCATTTGATTAAAACCTGTAAATTAGTTTTGGAACAGGCTTGAATCTTGTGGCAGGATGGGACAAAACTCTGAATCCCTTTGCTGGTGTGTACCACAGGACTGCTTGGCACCACAGGACTTCATGCTGAGCTTGCTTGCATCACATGCTTAATCTGCATTTTATATGGCAAATCCTCTCCTGCCCCTCCTCTCCCTACCTGGGAAATTGCATCTTTGAGTTTAGATAAGGGCTGTAATTCCTGTGTTTCCAAAAGGCCCTCCTGAAACCTGCAGCATTCAGACAGTGCTTTAAGACACCCCTTCCCAGGGCACAGCTCAAGGCCAACTTCACACACTTGTAATTCCAAGTGACTGGAATTTATGGCAGCCAATCTGTCAGAGAGCATATGTTAGAGCAGTGCTCAGCTGATCAAGTGCATCACCTGATAACTGCTGGCAACTCTGCTGTGCGATCTACAGCCTGATTCTGAGTGGAAGGTATTTAGCCTGTGGCAGCTTATGAGACTAGCAAGAAATAATAAAACCCAGTGTAGATTTAGGAGGAGAAGATAAAATTTATTGAAAAACAATTATTGAAAAGCAGCTGATGAAATGGTTGAGGTGTTACAGCACCAGTAGCAGTAATCAAGAGCCCTGCTAAATCCTTGGGCTGCTGCTTCATTTCATATCTGGCTGGAAACAGATATTGAATGAAGGTGCCCAGCTTGGGCTAGCAAAAATGCAGGCAAATGAGGAGATAAAATAGCAGCCTTTTAAAAGTGACCCTGTTCAAGGGTACCACAAGGGATTTCCAAGGCAATTTTTTTGCAGAATTTAATTAAAGTGCTTTCAAATTTCTGGGAAGTGAGAAATTGCTTGGCAGGATTGTTGGATTTCGGCACTGTGAAGGCTGAAGAGTGAAACCTCACTGGTGGCCAGGCAGTGGAAATGTGCTTGGCTGGATCTCATTTGGAAAGTCTGAGGATTGCCGTAAGCAATGCAGGCATCCCAGGCATGGAGGGATAGTAGGAGGTAGGGATCAGCAGCCAGGCATAGACAGGCTTGGCCTTGGTGCTGGGGAAGATTCCTCTTTCTCACCCTGCTCAGACGTGAGGTTACTTTGACTCATCTAAAAAGTGTTCTGGAGATCATGTTAGCAGTCCAAGCTGGTCACAGCCTGTCTGTGGGGAGGTATCAATCAGTTTATGCCCTTTTCTCCAGCCTGCCGTGATGCTCCCATTGTATGCTCCCATTTCTGCTGCTGGGGTGTCTGAGGGGTTGGACTCGGTGCTTCTCCAGCCACACTCAGTGAGGACAGGGCACAGAGATCTTCCCACCCCTCCTGTCCCCTGCCTGCTGCTGTCGTGGCCCCTGGAGCAGGTGTTTCCTAGGTCAGGCTGCAGTTTACCCCGAGATTCATTCACCTCACGGCCCATGCAGTGCCAGCCTCAGGGTGAGATGCTCATTCCCACCTTCAGGCAATGAATCCAGTAGATTTTGCCATTGCTGCTCACTGTCTCACTGTCTCATTGTCTCATTGCTGCTCACTGCCTGGTCCTCTGTGCCCTTGAGGAGTGCTGGAGTAGCTTTGCTTTAGAAAGAGGAAATGTGCTAGAAAGAGGAAATGTGCTGATGAATTAGGAGCAGTGCCAAGCTCCCAAAAGGACTTGCCCTTTCTTTTTAATAAGGTGGTTTTCCTTGTAACCTCCCCATCATTTCTAATAAGCTCCTGCACTGTCAAAGCCACACTTTGCTTTCTTTCGCATTTTCCTTCTGCTTATGAGAAGGGCTTATGGGATATGAAGGTGTAAGAGGGGATTCTGCTGAGGATGGCTGACCTGTGCAGTCAGGTGGGGTACCCATCTGGCTTTCCTGGGGCTTTTTTGGTTGGGTTTTCCAAAAGAATGTTTCTGAAATAGGAGTAATAGGGCCACATATATATGGCCCAGGTTCCTTTCCAAAGGGGGCTTGGGGTGGAAGCCAGGAGGGTTGTCATGATGAGAACTGAGGTAGCAAAGGAAGGCTTATCCCATAAATTTAATTTTCTATCCCTTCTTGTGTCTACTGGAACTGTACCTGTACTGCTAAGTGGGAACACGGTGGTGCTGCCTAGGTGTGATCACATCAGTCAATCTTTTTATAGCAAGCTTTCTTCAAAAGGCTTAAACCAATTCATCTTCAAATTTGATCTGAATGCTTGATCATGCTAAACTGAAAACTCTTGTACAAACCTTTCCCAAACAGTCCTGTGAAAGGCAGAAATTGCCCAGCAGATTGTCCTTACCATGCCTGCTTTGGAGTGATTTGTTACAGTCAAATAAAAATGTCCAAAAGTAATAAATTAAAAAAGAAATTCTCTTCATCAGTGCAAGGAGATTGTACTCTGTAATTTATTATGGCAGTGACAAAGAAGTCTATTGCATGAATCTAACTTTTGGAGCCTGTAGAGATTTCCTACAGACTCTGTTCTCTTCTTTCTTGCAGGACCTTAGACTGGTACAGAGATATTGGCTGCATCCTCCACATCCAGATCCCACAGGAACCAACAGGAACTATTTTTTTGGCTCAGAGAGAAAAAAAGCCAGCTTATTTTTACCCATATTTATGGCAGCTGCCTCTGAGTGTCCACGAGTGCTCACCAGTAAGGATGAATCCCAGTTGGGGATTCACAGCTGGCCTGAGAGAGCCTCTTTCTGTCCTGAGCATCTTGTTAAAGTGCAAATCTCTTCCAGATTAATGAGAGGGACCGTGGTGTCACAGTGTGCAGTGGTGTTTTTGTTTGCCTGTGGGATGAATGTGTTGCTGCAATCCTGTAACTCATCCAGTGTGTTCAAAACAGAGGGGTCTCCTGTGAATTCCTGCTTCACTGCTCTCAGAGAATGACCACTCATCTGACAGAATTAAACTCAGCTAAACCTAAAAAGTGTTAGTCAATGATATTTCTTAAAGCTTTGTCTGGGTAAGTTTATATATTTTGCAGTTCTAGGAATAGCTCAAATAAAAAATAGAGCTTCTTTAGCCACTATTTTTACTTCTAAGGGTCTGAAACATATTTTTTGTCCAAAAATAGCAATGAGCTTTATGAAGGACTGCAGCACATTCAAAACAGTTTCTGGTAGCCTTTGAAATGCAATATTCCATCTTGTCCTGGGGAGACTTTATCATACTGTATCCCCATTGTCTGCCTTATGCCCAGACATGAGTTCTGTAACTTTGAGCTCAAAGAGGAGAGAGCCGGGGGAATTCCTCGGAGCCAAATTTGTGTTCAGCTCACACAGACTGCCCTGGTTCTCTCTGAGCTGGGTTGTCTAGCACGGACAGAGGGAGTACATCTTTGCTTTTAGTTAGCTTCTTGCTCATTAGCTGAGGCAAGAAGTTTTTCCCAGGACTGTGGCTGCTACTTCTGGAACTGCTCAGCTTTGCCCTGGTGCAGAACACCAGACCATCACTGGGAGCCCCACGCTGCATCCCAGCCCTGGACCTCGAGAGAAGCCCAGCAGGACTCCAAAAGTCCACCGGTTTTCTCCACAATGAGAAGGTTATAGGTTTATTATCTAACATGAGTAATTTCTGTGTGTGTGTGTGTGTGTGTGTCCACAATGAGAAGGTTATAGGTTTATTATCTAACATTAGTAATTTTTTGTGTGTGTGTGTGTGTTCCTGTGCGCACTCTGCTTGTTAAATAATCTGGGTTTTTTTTTTTTACTTTCCTCCAAGAAACTATTTTCAAAATTGTGGGGGAGAGGCTGCTGAAACCTACCTTTCTTTAGAGGAGACACCCTTTCAGGAAGTTTCCTCCTAATTTGTCTCAAAACCAAGACACTTCTCCTCTTCACAATGCCCCAGACTCTTTGTGTGCTTGCCAGGCTGCCCTTTATCTGACATTGCTTGGGAAAGCTGCTGAAAGGGGAAATGAGCTCAGTGCCCTAAACCAGCCAGCTCTGCTCTGTCCTTGCCTGGTCCTCTGTGCCCAAATCTGCTCCAAGACTCACCCACAGCCAGCTGGGGGCTATGGCAGCTGAGGACACTGCCACAGGGCCCTGGGGGAGTTGCTGTCCTCAGGAAAGGCATCAAGCCCCACTCTCCCCTCTCACTCCCTGCACATCCCCTGCGTTTTCTCTGCATCCCCTGGAGGCAAGGGGGAAAAGCCCCCAAGTCTCCAGGCTGGATGGGGCCATGCAGCTGCCCAGCCATGGGAAACTCAGACACTGGAGTAGAAATAATGCCACCTCCAACCATAAACTGCCCTTGAAATTTTAATTGGGTTGTTACACTGAGATGAAATGTGCTTTCTAGTTTTTTAACGTGTTTATTAAGTTGGCATATATGATTTATTATGTCCTTAATTATTAATTTTCTTGCTCATAAGTGTCTGGATTTTTTGTAAATTATGAGATAGGGAAGTGTAATGCTATCGCAGGGGAACCTTAAGTGAAATGAAGGGGTTGGCTTTTTAATGCAATTTATATTTATGAGAAACTAATAGAAGATAATTTTATATTATCAAAGTAATATAACTAATCCAAGATGATTTAAGGAATGATGATCAGATAGGTCTGTGGACTGATGTGAGCAGAAACTGAACAGCTGAAGAATTTAGGTCCTAATTGTGCAAAACACTTTAAAACTCCCTTTTGTTGGTAGGGAGGTTGTCCTGCATTAAGTCCTAAGCATGAAGGATGTTACTAAGCATTGCTCAAGGCTACCCAGTATTCTGTTTTCTGTGAAGTAGGGTTTGATCTAGGGCAAAATTGAATACAGGATGGATTCAAGTACAATTTTTGCTTGGGTTCGTTCTCATGAAGCTTCATCTGCTGAGCATTTGCAAATTATGAATGTCAAGAATGGGGTGAGCAAGGCTGGATTAAATTGGCTTAATTCAAGTTCATAATTTCTGGTGGTGTTTTATACCACTGTGGGTGAAAAGAGAGCTCAATTTGTGGATCAAGTTGTAACAGCAGTAAGTGTCATTCAGCCAAGGAAAAGAACAAGTATTAGAACACTTCAGCAAGTTACAAGCACAGGGTACAATCAACATTTTTATTAATACAGGTGAGCAGTTCTGAGCCTGCTTGTAAGTGTACAGTGGTTACTCATGCACTTTCAGAGTTCCTTAGTCAGTGCTGTGTCTGACTGTGAAGTTTCATATTGAAGTAATTCTGAATTAACAAGTCATTGCAAGTAAATAAAATTAATCCATCTGAATCCCTTGCATTAAATGTTCTTTTAATTCACAGCAATTTAATTTTTTTTTTTGGTACAGCATGTGCTGTAAGAGGACAGTAATGCTTTTATTCTATAATTCCAGTTCAAGGAGGGGAAAAGCAACAATATTTGAATCCCTGTTTCGAACTGCTTCCTGACAAATAAGTTTTTCCTGATATAAATAAAGGAGTTGTCAAAATTCACTTTTCTCAAATGTCAAGGTCAGCTAGTAAACTAGTTCAAGAGAAATTAATGAACCAGTAAAAGACAGATACAGAGGTTTGGCTCTGTGAACATGTTGGTTAAATCATCTGAGAGTCCACTAAATACACTTTTGATTACTTTCTTGACTTTATTTCTTTACACAATTTGAATAAATCTTAGTCACACTTCAGTTTTCCAGGAAACATATCTCCATTTGGGTCTTCTTGGAACCTTTTTTAGTTTTATATTAAGCAAATATAAAGTTCTATAACCAGTATGTGGAATAATGATAGCAGTTATTCTGCAGACACTTTATCTACATCAGTAGAGGTGTAACATAAAACAGGAATACAGGTTAAAGGGTTTTTTTAAGGAGTAATCTGTTGAAGTGAATGGGTAGCTCTGGTGGACTTTGCAAATAATTTCCCAAAGATTAATTCCCCAGGTGCCACAACTACTAAAACTTCCCACCCACATTCTGGAGAAAAGAGGAATAAGGATTCAGTTACTGTCATCCATGGAAACTTCATCTCAGAGCTCTGAGGATCCCAGCAGACCCAGGCCAGGCAAAGAGCAGGCAGACTCCCTGCCAGAGCAGGGTGCTAGCCACACACTGACAGCAGGAACAACTGGGGTCTCTTTCCTCAGCTAGCTCAGTCTTTCTGACTTATTTTTAATTCTGTGTCATCACCTTGATATCTTTTCATGGGTTGTTTTTCATTGCCTCTCACTGGAGAGGTAACAACAGATTTGTGGAGGCTGTACAACTTGTGCCTGAGGTTTTCCTGATGACAACTTCATGACTGGGCTGTTTGCTCTCCTGGTTTATTGCACTGCATTCCTCTCAATTTTCATCTGCACACCGAAAAATCACAGGCACTGACTCATGAAAATGCAAATTTCTTTTCCTCTTCCAATTCCAGCTTCATTCTTTCATAAGAGGGGAATTGAGGTTTTAAGTCAATAGCTTGACTACATCTAATGTGAATTGGTGGTAGATGCAAGAAGCTTAATACAGCATTGCAGCTCCTTCACTTCTGTTGTGAACTCAAGAACATTCTTCAAAGGGAATGTCCCCCAGGCAGGGGCTGCTCTGCTGACACCCCAAGAGATGAGCTGCTGCCTTTTGCTGTGAGTCACAGCAGCCCCAGGAGGGAAGAGTCTGGCTGAGGATCACAGAGGTGTGAGAGCAGCCAGTGGGTAAGTGCAAACCCTCTTCCCACACCCCCAGGAAGGGGACATGGCCAGCACCTGGCCTGAGGGAGAGCTCCCTGCACAGCTCTCAGAAAAGGCAGCTCATGCATGCAGAGGCAAGGGGAAGTTTTCCCTCTGCCCAGCCCTGCCTGTGGCACCTGGATGTGGCAGCCAGGGCTGGATCGCTTACCTGGCAGACCTGGCCAGGGCTTCCCCAGCTGAGGAGACCAAGTCCCTCCGGGAGGTTGGTGGCCATAGAGGGACACCCCCTCCCAGGGACCCCTGGTGCCTGCTTGAGATTCCTGCTCCCTCCCTCTCTCAAATCAAAGTTCCCACTAACCTCAGACTGCCAGCCCATCCAAGGACTTGCAAAAGGAATCAGTTAAATAAACACAAGATCTGACCTCCCAGAGGAGGGCAGATAATTGAGCACTAATTGGAGCAACATTTTAAAAGCCATTATGGATTTTATTTGCAGTTCAGTAACTGCTTAAATGCCTGGCTCTGGGGCAAGGGGGTGATGCTCATCCTTACTGGGCTGGTAAGGTGCTCTCTGTGGGCACTTGTGTTTGGACACTTTTTGGTTGTGTTTCTGAGAGCTGAAGGAGATGCTGGTTCAGTGATAGCCTGGTTTTGCAACACAGGCATTTTAAAACCAGGGCTAAAATGCTGACAGCTTATTTGGACACAATGGTCATACATTTGTTTCACTCATCACCAACACAACTGGTAAAACCAAAGCAGGTAACTAGAGCCCATAATAAAACCAAGGCGTGTACAGCAGGTACTACTAGAGGAGCAAGCGGATCTCAGTTCTAATCACAGAATCATAAATACATTAAAGTTGGAAAAGATCTTTAAATTCATCAAGTCCAACCATCAACCCAGCACTACCACCATGTTCACCACTAAACCATGTCCTCAATGCAAATGTTTTTTGAACACTTCCAGGGGTAAATGACATTAAGGTCCCTCAACGCCACGTGACACTGGAGCTATGGTCTCTCCACTCATCTCTTAGATAAGGATGGTGGGCACATCCCAGAAAAAAATCCCAAAACTACTCCCTGTTGCATTCATCTGATCTATCCTCTCTTGGTGCTCCCCACAGGGCATTCCTGCATTGCCTCACAGTTCAAAGAAAGCCCATTATTTAACAGAGAAGCAAAAACTGATTTCCCTGATTTAAGTAATTAAATTTTAAGGCAACTGAAAGAAAGCAGAAAATTTCACTGTACAGCAACAAAAAAAAACCAAAAAAAAAAAACAACAAAAAAAAAATTGAGCTAAGAGATGCCAAAAAAAAACCCAAAGAAAAATAATGCAAGGTACAGTTTTATTTATCTATCTAAGGGCAGCAGGGAAATACTGATGTCACTGATGTTCTGACTACAAAACATGGTGCAGTGTGTGAAGGGTCAGTGAGCTGCTGGCCACCAGCAGCTCCAGGAGTCACCCCTGTGCCCCATGGCCTGCCCCTGCCAGCACAGCTCACCAGAGGGACAGACTCACCTTCTGGCCTCTTCTGCTCCAGAACTTGGAAGTAGATACTTCTTTTGAAATATAAAGCTTACAGGGCTTCAGATGTTTTCAGAGCCCAGACCAATGTTGTGCCCATTAGTCAGAGAAATATTTCTTCCTCCTCTGAAATCCTGAATTGGCTTTTGGTCTCAGATCTTATGCCAGAGATTACCACTGGTTAATTATGTTGGTTTTCAATAGTTCTCCCTCTACCTGCATGTCCAACAGTGAATTGCCTAGTTTATCTCTGCAGTAACCCACATTCCAACTCTGCTATGTTACATTAAACTATAAAAAAAGAGCACAGGAATAACAAGAACAACAAAAAAGTGGCTAGATCTTTAGGAGCTCTGAGACCCGTTAACTGAGGTGTGATTAACCACCTGATTTGTGCAGTACTCAGCAAGAGCACTCAGGGAAGAATTAGCATCCTGAGGAGAGCACAATAACATCTTGAATCTTGGCCCTGGCTGAGTAGCAACCTACATTAATATTATAATAGTGTAAGCTAAACCAAGGAACATAAATAGGAAGGACTACATCACATTGGTTTGCACATGAATCCAGAAAAAATTAAATACATTTTTGGATTTGGGAAAAGAACTGAATTAAGATCAGCTTTGCCTTGAAAGGCATATCATACCGGCTTATATTAATAACTGTTGGCTTTTACCTGTAATAAAACATATTTGGATTATTTTCTAGTTATTCTGTAGTTGTGATAGAAAAAAAAAAAACTAAGAGAACTATATATCTATACTAAACGTGTACCATGACACTGAACACCTGTGAACTCCAGGTCGGGCAACACGAGCAGGTGACAGACTAGAAGTGCAGATTTTGGGGCTGATAGTTGTTCCATGGGAGGGTTATCATCTACAGTTTCAGCACTTTTCAGTGGAGCAGCAGTGAGACGCATGGCTGTGTAGGAACCTGGAATCTGAAGATGGTTTTGTACATGCCGAGCTGGATCCATGGCTTGCAGGGACCTGCACTCTCCCTGTGACAGAGTGTGCAGGCTGGGTTCCACACGTGACAGTGCAAGGGCATGTGAAGTTTCTCACTGATGAAAGGATGATTGAATGAACAGTTCTCAGTGAAAACCCACTGTAGAAACCACACTGAAGAGGCATTACTCGACAGAAAGACACTGCAAGATCAAGTAAGCAAGTGTTGCCAGGGGCATGGTAAGAGGTGTGCTGTGTTCTTAGAGGAAGGGCTGGGCTCTCTGGACAGCCCAAATCCCTGTGGGAAAGACAGAGAACTGGTGAGACACACTGGTTTTCAAGCAAATGCTCAATTATAAAATCAGTTAATAACCTCTGATAGGCTCCCAAATGACTCCAACTGGCCAGCCTCCTTCTCACTGCCTCCATGACTCACACCACTGCCCAAATTAGCCTAATTGGGACCCAGCCAATCCCCCATTCCTCCTACTTAAATTAGCTCCACTCAGATGGAGATGGCCTTGGCAGGGGCTGCTTTCTAACTTTGCTGTCTCTGCTGTGTCACAGGGCAGCCAGGGTGATGTTGGTGGGTGGCTGCTGCAGAGCTGGGGAGGCTGTGTCTGCCCCAAGGCAGGCTCTGTGGGCTTCCACACCCACCCTGCCTGTGAGAATGGGGACACTGGCCCTTTCTCTCTGCAGTGAGAGGCAGAGGCACGAGGCCTGTAAAGCCTTTCTTGTTACCTTCCTTTCTGGTTTGTGTTCATCTGGAGTGAATTCAGCTGCAAAGAGATGGACCGTGGAGCTCTTGTAGTTTAATTTGAGATTGTCACCCAGAGGTGTTGGGGTAATTATCTTTCTAAATCTGTGTGTCTTGACAATGTAGAAAACAATTTGGAGTCAAACAGGGGTCATTGACTTGTTTTATTCTTGTTCAAGAATGACAAATTATTACACCAACAGTGTGCCAAGGTTGATGGTAAGCACAGAAATGTGTCATTTCTCTGTCCTGCCTGGAATGAAGATTTCACCCTTGTGTGCTCTGGGTTCAGTTTATTGAAATACAGCAAGCAGCATGAAAAAAGCAAATAGGAGCTCTGCTCTAGCTGTGCACTGGTTTTGCAAAGAGACACAGGTGGGAGCCAAAATGCAGGGGAGAGAATAGCTGAACCAGCTCAGCATGCAGAGGGGCTCGTTGCCTTGCTGCAGGGTGGTAGGTGACAGAGAAGGTGAGAGAACAAGGGTGCCTGGACAGAGCTAGGGATTGATTTGTGTATAAACTGTGTTTGCAAAGGCTAATCTCTGAAAGTAATTGGCATGATCAAATCCAGCTCTCAATTCATGTACAGTCAGGCTACTGCCTAGTATATCCTGCCCATCTCACTTAACACCCATGAGCTAGCAGCAGTTTGTGCCAGGAATATGAGATGACTCATTTGAGCTGTTTAGTTTGAAGAAATCAGGTCCCTGATTGCACTGGTTATTCTGAAGCCTTTCTCACTGAGAAGAACAAAGTATGCCCAGAAGATGTGGAAGGTTTCTTTTTTAGTATGCAAATAATGTCCTTCACTGGGTTTATTCTTTGTCTTATTCTTTGAGGTGAAGGGTGCCCTGCATGCTCTGACAAAAGGTGGTACAGCACATACACACCAGGCAGGAGGTTGTTCCTGTGCTGTCTGTTCTTGTCTAATTTATCCTCATGGGACAGCAGGGGTGGCAGGCACCTCTGGAGATGGCACGGTCCAGCCCTGCTGGCAGCAGAACCAGCCAGAGCAGGCTGTCCAGTGCTAGCCCTGCATGTGTTTTGAGTATCTCCAAGAACAGAGTCCACAACTTCTCTGGGAACCTCATTCTTGTGTTTGACTACCCTCACAGTAAAAAAGTAAACAAGAAGCTTTTACTTTTTGCCTGTATTTCAATTTTTTCCTGTCACTGTGCTCAGAAGAGTCCATGATGGAGAACTATTTGCTGTCATTCCATCAGGTATAAGATCCCCAGAGAGACATTTTAATCCTGGATGTATTCTTATCTTTTCCAAAATATGTAGTTCAGCTGCCAAACTTGTGAAAACACAGACTGTTTTATCCATCTTTTCCTGTCTCATCCACCAACACCACATTTTTATTGGTCTCTTCTTGCCAGCTGTTGCTCTGTTTGCCATCATCCTCTTCTGGAGGACTGGATGTTTTCCCTGGATGCCAGTCAGCCTCTTTTGCCCTTCTCATTACCGTCTTTCCCTTGGCATGCTGGCTCCCAGGCTGGAGGGTGGTGGTGGTTTGGTGGCCTGCCTCAAGTTAGGTACCCACAAGGTGGCCAGACCTTGGGCCTAGAGTCAAGGGGGGGTTTTTCTGAGGAGAAAAAAAGGAGATAAACTTGATTTTCCCTAGCACATATGCTCAGTAAGGCAGCAGCTGTAGAGCTGCCAAGAGGAACTCAGGAGAAAAGTGAAATATATGGGTTTGGGGTTTGATTTTTTCTGTTTTCTAATAGAAGAAGGCATTATTCATCCAGCACAGTAAATTGCTAAGCTTCTAGTTCATAAACAAAATAAATAGTTGAAATAATAAAATGATCCTTTTAGAGCAGGCACAGAGTTGGCATTGCAGCCCTGCTTCTGAGAGCTCAGCGTGTGCCCTGGAGCCAGCCCTCCCAGAGCTCCATTACTCCAACAAGCACTCAGAGCAGGAATTGGCCCTTGAAAAGAGTGGTGGAAAACAGGGCTGGAGCTGGCAGGCTCAGCCAAGAAGGCTGTGCTCCTTCCAGGCTGAATCCTGTGAGTAGATGGGGCCAGTGTGTTGAGAACCAGCTGGACATATCCAGTTTCCAAGTGTGCTCCTCCTTAGCTCCCAAATGAGCAGAGCACTGTTCACAGTTCCATGACCTCCACAGTTCCTTCTCCCACAGGGTCAGAGAGAGAAAGCAGGCAGAGGTTCAGGACTTCACAATCATATTCCTTTAGAGCTGCAGAATTTCTATTCAGACAAGGAACTTAGAACCTGAAAATATACAGGTTTTATCTTTACATATCTCATTATTTTCTTTTCCCTCACAAACAAACATTCTCTTTTACATGTAAACACCAATATTTTCTCCAAAAAACTTCCAGCAGAGGTCTGAAATAGCTGTGTCTCTCCAGAAAGTCACATTATTTGAATAATTCCAGATTCAGACAGGTATTTAGGAAACAAAATTGTCTGTGAGTAAAGCACCCCTTCTTCTCACAGTGAAAGAAACAGTACTTCAAAGATTAAGACTCTCAAAGATTCATGTGTTTTTACTGCTGAACTTATGCTGCATTCATATTTCTACTGGAAATGACAATTCTGTGTTTAAGGGGTTGGCAGACTGTTTGTAGCAAGAGAAATTTTGATGTTGCAGGTTGCGTAGGGAAAGTAGGAAATGAAGCTCTAAACCACAGGATAATTGGCAGAGTTTTGAGATGTGTTGTGGGGTGGGGAAAGTGTAAAAGTACTTACCTGTTTTGGGAAGCAAAATATCCAGAAAGGTTCTAGTTTCAAAGGAATCCACTTTTTGATTGGCCCATCCATCAAAGCCACCCATTATTACGTGACTGAAGCAACACGCTCAGAATTATAGAATCATTTAGGTCTAAAAAGACCTTTAAAACTGTTGAGTCCAACCACTGATCCAGCACTGCCAAGCCCGCTACTAACTCATTACCAAGTGCCACATCTACACATCTTTTAAATCCCTCCAGGGATGGTGACTCCACCACTGCCCTGGGCAGCCTGTTCCAATGCTCTACAATCCTTTTGGTGAAGAAATTTTCCCCAATATCCAATCTAAACCTCCAATGGCACAACCAGAGGTCATTTCCTCTTGTCCTATTGCTTGTCATTTGGGAGAAGAGGCCAACCATCACCTGGCTACAATCTCCTTTCAGGTAGTTAAAGGAGAAATAAGGTTCCTCTGAGCCCCCCATCTCCCTTAGCTGCTCCTCCTCGGGCTTGTGTTCCAGACCCTTCTGGAACTGCAGCTTCCTGCAGTCACCACAGGGTTTTTGTTGTAGTAAGGAGGAACATTTCTGATAGAGGCTTTTGGCTGTAAGGTCCTCCATCCTCTCTGATACACGGGTTGTGTGCACCACTTAGGTTATGTTGAAAGAAACCCTTGTCTATCCTAGCAGCTGCTCTGAACTTCTGTGTTTTGGGGATTTAGTAACTATTTGAAGCATCTCTCTGTAATCCTATATCATCAAGCACACTGATCTAGTTTTCTGCTTATTAGCTTAATATATCCTGCAGGTGGGTGTTTTTATTTCATTGCAAGTCAGGCTGGAACTGCCAAGCTTCTCCTTCCCTGTTTGTGGCTGTTATAACCACGAAGAAATAAATTTTGCTCACTCTAACAGCCATGACCTTTTCAATCTTAAGTGCTTGTACTGAATTCCATTTGAGTTAGCAATTTTTCCTCCAGCACCCAGAAAAAAAACTCTTCACCCTACAAATAACTTTCACAAATGCAAAAACTCATTGCTAATCAGTCGGGAGAAACGTCTGGCATTTGGTGAGCCTCGTTAAGCTGGTGGCTCTCAACGTGTGCACTTCTGTTAAAGGGCATCAGGGAAGGAGGTGAGATGGTAATTGCAACCAGGCTCTGCTGCTGCTGCTGGAACAGCTGGGACAAGGAGGTGATTGATCAGTAGAGCTTCAGCAGCACTTAATTTGCTGCTATTGATCTTCCACCAGAGGCAACAGATACCGTGATCCAAGACCAGACTGTTGGGCCAAGATAAAAAGTACCTGCTTTTAATGTCCTTTGCTAACAACATGGCTGAGCTTGTTGTGCTGGAGAAACCCACCCCACACTGTGTGAGAAGAAGGTAAAGGAGAATCCCTTGGTTTTCAGGGTGAGTGCACAGTGAGATGGAATGAGAACAGGCTGAATGGCAGATCCCAGAGGCTCAGCAGCACAGGATCCAGCTGGGGCCCTGTCACTGCTGGTGTCCCCCAAGGTTCAATACTGTGCCTGGCGTTGTTTAATTTGTTCATCAGCGGACAAACATTGCATGAAGGGTAGATGCCTCCTCAGCAGCTTTGCTGCCAACACAAAGCTGGGAGGAGTGGCCAGAGGGAATAGCTGTGCAGCCCTTCAGAGGGACGTCAACAGGCTGGAGAGGTGGCAGAGAACCATCCAAAGTTCAACAAAGAGAAATGCAGGTCCTGCACCTGGGGAGGAATAACCCCACCCACCAGTACAGGTTAGGGCTGACCTGCAGAGCTTGACTTCTACCAGGATAACTGGAAAGTGGACTGGAGAGCAAGAGGAAATTGAACCAGTGTTTGGCTGGAGGGAAGTTGGCCTGACAGGGGGAGATGAAGCCATCAGAGGCACCCCCTCTGTCCTAAGCTGGCTGAGCCACTTCATGTTTGTTTTCATAGCCTTACACAGGAAAAAAAAGACTAGTTATTGAGAGAAACGTGCCATATGCTGTTGCATATGTCTGAAACATCTGCATATGTACCCAGGGATCTGATACATGTGATGAGCTTCTGTTACAAATCTAACAGAATTAGATTCTGTGAAGAAATTATCTTTTGGATTTTTAAAATTCATTTTTTAAAACTATTTCTAAGGTTTTTTGAAGGAAGTCAGCCTCCTGGCTTTGCCTTCATGGGACTTCGTGGAACCTGCAGGGTCCAGTGAACATAGAAGGTACTTACAGTTGTTTGTTGAAGAGTTACCAGTACTCTTGCCATCCCCAGGGATGTCTGAAGGCTGAGTGAGTTGCCCCAAACTTTTCCTTTAACCACTGTTACCAAGCAAGCAGCAGAGGAGTGAAGTAGATTAAGGAATCTCCCATCCTGGAAAAAGTTGTTAGACAGAAAGGATTATGGAAAATACCATATAAGGGATAATAAATTGGTATTTGTCTAGTTCCCCGTGGAGCTAGAAGGATGCCATAGGGGTCTGAGACACAAAGTGCTTCTGGACAGAGACAGAGAGCTCTTCATAAGACAGCAAAACATTCCAGCTCATTCAGTTGAACTTGTGGTGCAAAATTCTCAATCACATGTAAATTCCCCAGAACTTTTAAGGCAGAAGTCACAGAATCACAGAATCATTTAGACTGGAAAAGAGCTCGAGGATGATCAAGTCCAGCTGATAACCCAGCACTGCCTTGCTCACCAATAAACCATGTCCCTCAGTTCCCCATGCGCAAGTCTGTGGATCTTTGTGTTTTCCACCTCTCAGCTGGAACCACTGAGCACCTTTGTGTGTTTGAGCCCCTTAAACTTGCAGGTTTTGCATTTGCTGCAGGGAAACTGCCTGTGGGCTCAGATGGGGTGAGGGGTGACAAGGCAATTGGAGGCATTTCCAGGCTCCTGAAATGCTCCACTTGTAGCAGTGCCCAGAGGGAAGCAGTGAATGAATTTTCCTCATAATGGGGTTAGTCACTTCTTAATTCAGTATTAAAATGATCGGTTTCAATATTGAATCAACATTTAAGAAAAATCAATGAAAAATAGATTGTAAAACCATCTGATTTGTGGACGGTCTTGGGTGACAGCTACTGAAAAATGAAAGAAAAGAGCCCAGACTGAAGTCCTGTACTTCAAAATAACACAAAGTAAGAAATAATATATCATCAGTTCATTCAGTATTTCTTGCAACCTGCTCTTTTGTACCAGAGATATGAGAACATAAGATTCCTACAGAAGGTTTCTTGGATGGCAAAAATTCCTAGATACTGCTTGAATTATGTGCCAATAGCTCAGCATTTGTGGAAGGTGTCATCTAATTAAACCAGAATTTTTAAGTACCAGACAGCATGAAGACCAGTAATAAGAGAGCAAAATCCATCTGTATTACAGATGGGATATGCAACTCTAATAGTATGGCTTTAGGCAATGTTTAATTGAGTAGTTAAATTATCTTTTCCAGACGGGAAAATAAATTACTGCTCATCTCTCCAATTTATTTTAGCTTCTCCACATTCTGTTTCCTGAGGGAGTGGTGAGGGAGTGTGGGACATCCCCAAATATGCCTGGGATGATTTATTCACCCCATGTACCATAATTTCCCCTTCAAGGAGAATGTCTTATATGCATGTGGAAGTTGATGTGTATGTAACTGGCTGTATTCTGCTCTTTTCTTCCAAAGAATATCTGCTAATCACTGTGGTGCTAATCCCAGCTGTATGTTACATACATGTGTTTGTGTGGTTTTAAGTACATTCTTTAAAATAGCAAGAGAGAGGATTAGTGGTTCACCATCCTTCAGTCAAATCAGGAGTGTGTGTCTCAGCAGAGCCATGCAATTTGCCTATGAAGTTTTTCCAAGCTTTGGGATAGCCTGAAAATCTTCATATTGACTCACAGCATTTTGTAGAATGTGATCATTTGTGTCAAATAACCTGAGGACTGTTACTCCTCAGGTTGCCTAAACTCAACCAGATGAGCAGACAGCAATGCATGGCACTCTGTGTGGTACATGGGAGCAGAACTGAAAATGTTGGACAATTTCAGTATTAAGTACTGGATCCACGTGATTCTACCTGCCTGAACATTTTCCAGGGTCAAAGGTCTGCACACAAGAATAGCCATGCTAGAGTATGCTGGCTTGTGTGCTTTGTGCTGGCTACAGGAGCACATCAGGTGTTCCATCTGGGGTGGAAATTTCTGCCCCAAAGTCACTCCTTGGAAAGTCTGGAGCGGATCTGAATTGGTTGGGTGGGTTGGTATCTGACTTCTTGGCTGTGTTGTGTGACTGTGATGTTTTTGATCGAGTGCTCTGAGCCTAAAAACAAATTTCTCACATCTTGCAGAACTACAACCCAAATCCCCCAAATATTTGTGAATGTAGTAACAGGCCTCTGTGCATGGCAGCCAGCAGGGCTCAGTCTGCCCCTTTCCAAACAAAATCATGACTTGCTTTCCATTTGCTCACATCCTAGCCATGGTCTTGGCCGTGAGCTTGATGAAATAATCATCTTCCTCTTGTGTGGCCTGAAACTCTGCTGAAATTCTGGGGGACAGAGAAGGGTGAAGCAGGTTTAAAAGCACTTGGGGAGGAAAGGCTCTGTAGTAGTGCAGGAGAATCTTATTGCTATTGGAGTATTAATACCTCTGAGAATAACTAATTGGACTAGAGAAAATTACTTTTAAAATTACAGGTGGTCTATTTTTCCCCTTGGTAAAAGTTTTTTTCTAGCAAAGTTAATAAAAGATTGTTTTAATTAATATGGATGCTTATTTTCCAGAAGATCCATGGGTTTTAGAAGATGTCCTCAGGGGAAAATGCTGACTGGAAGAGCCGAGGGTGCAAAGTTGATACTTCAAATGTTTCTCTCCAGACATGTTGAGTTCAGAGTGCTTCCAGGCTGTAGAGGTACAGCATGGTCAGTGTGAGCCCTGAAAAACTCCTTTGCTTGGTGTGAGTTGTCACAACTTAATTTTTAACATGAAGGTGAACAGATGCTTTTTAGGCTGCCTGGAACACGAATCTAACACGCACAGTTTGTGAAAGGACTTGACTAGCCCACTGCTTTTCAATAAGCCTGTCTCTCTTAGACCAGTCCAAGTTTAGAGCTTTCAAGCAAACAGCCCTGGGGCACTGCTCTGTGGCAGGATCAATGCTTTGAGGGGTGCCTACACTGTAAGGATGAAAGGCTTGTTCTCCACTCAGTACTATGTGGAGCAGTAAATATATATTTTACTGCATGTCTCTGCACATCCATAAACTATGTTCCATATTGCAGTGCTTGGAGGAACAGAGCACTGTGTATCAACTGACCCAGGCATGGGGCATGTGCAGCTCTACAAGGGGAAAAATGACAGTCAGGAAAATACATGGAGTAAGTGGCTGAGAATCTTCAACACCACCTCCATCTCCCCACAGTCAGGCTGCTCACAGCTGCACCTTCCCCACTGCTGCAGTAATTTTTTCCACATGGAGCATCACCAGTTGTCTTTGAGAACTTAAATCTGCCTTCTGCAAGTAACAAACTGCACAGTGCTGGGTTGCTGTTTGCTGCCCAAGCCATCCACCTCCCATTGCCTGGGGGTTTGACCCACCTCTGAGCCAATTGTTACCTCCTAATTTGAGGTGATGAGTTTCTCAGGGCCAAAACATCACCTAAACAGAAAAGACAGTGTAATTTTAGAGTAGATGCACACCCAGGGCTTTGCTTTTCTATTCTTACTCCTCAGTGTCCTCAGTTTAGTTCTTGCACCCTAACCTGAGCTCTTCTTGTCATTGTGCTTGTCTGTCATCCCAGGTGAGAAGAAGAATGATGCTTCAGTTCATAACCCTGCCCTTTTTAGTGACACTTCAAAGAAATCAGTGTAGTGATACAAGTGATTTTATTGAGTTGTAGCACTGTATTTTATGCTCTGAAGGAACACTTACTTCACATAAAGGCTTTGACATTTTTATAGAAATGGCTATAACTGTGTTATTCTATACGAGGAAGAATTTATTAAGCCTTGATCTGGATCTCCTTTTATGTTATGCAAATGACTAATAACAACCCTTCTTCATTACCAGCTCAGTGCCCAGGCCAGGGTTATTAAATCCCCCCTTCCCTTCCTTCAGTCTGCATCTATCAGGCTGCCACACTAGGCTGCAACACATCAGAATTCATAAAACCAGCCCAGACTTGTACAGGGATATGAGGCTGCAAAATTAAAACCCAAGTTGCAGAACACTATGGGTTTTTGCCTGTTGTGAGAGGAGAAAGCCAAGGTATTTTGGGGCATGGTGTGTTGAGTGAGGCATGACAGCACCTTGTTTACTTGTGATTATGAAAAATTTCACAACCACCATAAAGTGGGGAGAAAAAGTACGGGTTCATTTCCCTCACTAGCAGATAACACATCCTACTTTTTGTATTTTCAGGAGTGGTTTCCACTGTGTTCCATCCAGATGTGCAACCATCCCCTACAACTCCTTGCTCAGTTCTCATCCTGGAGGTAGCTACAGTGGGCTGGGGTGCCTGTGACACTAAGCAGGGATGAGAAGATATTTCTGCATTCTGAGGGATGTTTAGACATTCACACTTGCAAGATGAATCTTATTTCTCCGAAAAATCCTTGATTGTGTTGGAGATTAGTTTAGGTTGTGTGAAACGCTAGAAGTTAGAAAGCAGTAAAGACTTTTCATTGTGTAAAGTCAATAGACTAAGAAAGCAGCCATCCCAGACTCATTTGATGCTAGATAGCTGGGGGAAGTCAGATGTGAATTAAACTTTAAAGGTGTATCCCAGAAGTAAAGGTCATTTCTCCTCAGTCTGGGATGCCCACACAACCTCTGAAACTGGGTAAAGGAGCTGGGGACAATAGTTACTTCTCTGGCTTCTGTATGCTCTGAAAATGTCAGCTGAATCAAGTCCTGTAGGTGAGAAAAGTAAAGGAAAACCTTGTTTTGTGGATGTGGATGGGATTTTGTGTGGGCTAAACACCAACTGTTCAGCATCTTTTGTGGATGGATCCAGCCCAACTGATCAGAAGTGGCATGTGCTGAGTGAAAAAATACATATCTGAGGGAGTTCCTGGCCATCATTTTATGGATGAAAGGGAGAAGAACAAGGCATGCCTGTGAGTTTCATTTTCTTAGTAGGGAAAAGTTATCAATATTCCTCCCAGAGCAGTTTTAGGAACTGTAATTATTATTTTGTGTATCAAAGGAGAAGGGTGTTTACACCTGACCCAGTCTCTGGGTAGATGAGATATTCTGTCTTGGGAAATTGTCTCCTTCAGGATGGCTGCTCTCACACAGCTAATGCAGAGCACAATTTTCCCCCGCAGTGTAGTTGTAGCAACCTGCCAGTGTTCACCCAAGGCAACAGCAGTTTTCTCTGCTTTCATAGCCTTTAGGTCAGACTGTGGCCTGATAAAAAGTGCTAGCGTAGATTCTTCAGAGCACAGTCTGTGACTTCTGCTATATAGCATTGAATTCATAAAGAAAGAAAAGTATTTGTATCCCAGCAAAACACATAATAAAAGTTATAATTTAGATAAAATTTTAGGGTAATTACTTATAATGAAGTCTGGATTGGTGTGAACATCACCAGCTCCTGCTCTTTCTGAACCCATGTCCAGCCTTTCATTGCACCCCTGGGCCTGCCCGAGGTCTGCTGCAGAAAGGGCTGTGATGTGCACCAGTGGTTCCCAGTGCCAGGACAGTCCCAGGGCAAGGACAGCCATGTGCTGGGGACTCTGCTGCTGCTGGGTCCTCAAAGGTGCTGGTGTGGTTTGAGCCTCTGTTCAGGTATCCCACAGCTCACTGATGAGCAGAGCAAGTAAAGACTGCAAAGCTGCAGTCTGGAAATGAGAAATAGTTGCTGGGTTATAAAATATTATGCAAGTAAACGAACAGCCCTCTTTAACAGCCAGAAATAAACTTCTTTAATGAGAGCTCAGCTATGATTCCCTCTATACCGAAATAATTTCAAAAAAGTGCAGCCAGCTTCTAGAAAAGGCTTAAAATATGGGATTTAATGAAACAGAGTTAAATAAACCTCCAGACCCAGCCATCCTTCCGGGGCTGTCAGATCGGCTGAGCTTTCCCGGCACCCCAGGCCAGATCTGGGGGCTCAGCACAGAGATGCTGAACACGGAGCCCCCAGCCGGGGGTCGCGGACAGGGTGGGTGGGTGGGATGGCGCCGGGCGCTCATTCCCTGCTGTGCAGCTCCATCTAGGGGCTGCTGCCTGCCCGGGAGCAGCCGGAGCCCAGCATCTCCCGGGCAGGATTCCGGGAAATCGGCTGCTCCTGGCAGGGATATGCCGTGGATGCAGGAGCCCAGGCTGTGCCGCCTCCGGAGCTGCCCCAGCCCTGCTGGGGAGCGGTGGGAGAGAGGTCCTGGCGCCAGCTGGGACCGAGCCTGCTAAGTACCAAAAGGATTTGGTGTTTTCAGCAGGCAGAGGTGACTCCTCTTTGCGATGGCGCTGGACACGAGGCTCTTAGAAGCATCCACTTTTCATCAGGTCTCTTCTCGAGCTTAGTCTGATTAAATTTCTTCAGTGAAAGCGTGGTCAAGTATTGGAAGAGACTGCCCAGGAAAGTAATGGAATCACCATGCCTGGAAGTTTAAAAATGTGCAGATGTGGTGTGTGGGGATGTGGTTTACACAAGGACCTGGCAGTGTTGGGTTCATGGTTGGACTTGCTGGTCTTAGAGGGTTCTTTCAACCTGAACAATTCTGTAATTCTAAATTAACTCAGGCTTACCTCGAGTTAAGCCTCATTTGGTGTGATTCTCTCTAGTTCACTGACCTCATGCCTGTGGTGAAAGGTGCTGTGAACTCCAGGGCTGGGAAGCAGGCTCAGGGCACTTGCAGCTCTCTCTCAGTGGAGGTATTGCTTACAGGGAAGAAGGGAAGAGCAGCAGCTGGCTCGGGGAGCACAGCAGCCAGGCAGCACCACGCCTCTCCGAGCTCAGGCTGAGTGCTGCTGGCTCCTGGGCCACTTCTCTGCAGGCAGTACTGACCTACAGTTAATCAGAGTAAGGCTTGGGATGCTGACAGGGCAAGTTTCTGGTATGGTTTTCTTTATTGGACTACACAGAAAGGACTTTGGTGAGGTTCTCTGAGGAGGACCTTGTTTTCCAGCTCCTCAGGGGGCTCTGCATCGCTCATGTCCCATGAAGCCTCTCAGGTGGGAGGAAAACACATGAACAATGTTGTGCTCTGGGAAGGAGTGGGGCATTGCAGCCTTGACATGTGGCATGAAGGGTGGTAAAAAAAGCCTGACCCTGTGGCATGCATTATCCTTTATAGAAGAGGTAAACCTAAAAGCATGCAGATTCTCAATGCCTGACATAGGAAAAGGGCTGGAGAACTCAAACTGTGAGTGAAGGCGCTCTGCTCCAGGCTTGCTGGGGAGCTGATATATGATCAAACACTAATTACCTTCAAATAAGAGGAAAACCAGCTCCAGGCCAGCTGACAGGGAACCTGGTGGCTCCATCTGATGCATATTCAGAAGCACATCAGCAGCAGAGAGAGTCAGCATGTAAAGTCAAGACTCATAAGTATTTGTTAGTTAATGATCCCAGGGGAAAGATCACAGTTTTGCCATAGCAGTGAAAAGAACATCCTAATCATTAACTGAGTTTACAGGTAATCACAGTTTCATCATACTTAGCCATTTTCCAATATATCAGAATCATTTTGCGGAGGTCCTTCTAAGCTGAAGAAGAATTGGCCACAAAAACAGACCTTTCCTGCTCTGTATGCAATAGTCAGCATGTCTTAACATGACATTTCATTAAAGGCCAAATTCCTACTAACCTCAGCAGAAACAGTAACAAGCACAGGAAAGACCAGCAAATTAAACATCTTCTGGCAAGAAAGATGCAGCAAGATTCAATGAAATGTGAATATTATTTATTTAAAGAGTGATTGCCATATCATTGGTGGATGCCAGTAAAACAGGAATATCTGTTACCGGCCTGGAGCTAACGCTCCCGTGCTCATGTCCTGTCCTCCATGTGCATCACATTTGCTGCAGTCTTGAAGCAAAGCTTTTAGTGTTTTATATTTTCCAGCATGCTTAATTAACAACTTTAGTAATTGTCTATAAATTTTGCCATGAGGGGATGATAGAGCAGAGACCTTTCACACAGCACCAAATGGATAACTACTGTGGGCCTGCCAGTAGAGTTCTGGATGAGGGAGAAGAAGAGGATGCAATCCTTTGGTGTAATGGTGAAAGGCCTGACAGAGGGAACATGATGTTCTCTCATTTTCACAGAGAGAACAGAAATGTGTGCATGTGTGGGGAGAGCAGTCATGGGGCAGAGACATGAGGTAATGGAAAGTATGACAGTAGAAAGAAATAGAACCCTGCCCAGACTTCTGCTCCTTCAGGTCCTCCAAGGCTCTCTGTTCTTCAGCAGCTTCTCACAACACACAAGTACCTACATGCAGACTAATTAGAGGAGCACTGATGTGTTTGCCTGAAAAGACTAGAAGTAATAAGAAGTCTGAAAGGAGGGGCCATCCTGTCAAAAGGAAAGGCTGAGAAACACTGATCTCTGCAGCTCATGTCTCCCTGTGACTGCATCCCATCCAGCCAGGGTCTGTGAAGCAGGGTCCTTCACTGCCTACCAGAGAGCCACTCCAAGAATCCCTGTCTGTCCCTATGTTCGCCAAGGGGTCTTCAGTAGCAGGCTTGAGTTTTTTGTCTCTTCGTTGTTAGTTTATGTAATAAATCAAAAAAAAATAAGGCTAAGTCCTCAAAACCTTCAGAAACCTCAGCTGTTTTCCCATGTGAGTTTTAAAGGCTGTAACCTGTGGTCCTGGTGAGGTCTCAGAGGAGCTTCAGGCAGGGTTTCCACATGCCTAAGAGGATCACCAGTTCTGGTCTGCAGAAGAACTGGTGACTTTCTCCTAACTTTTTGGTATCTTCAGATATTAAAATCTCCAAAGCTCCAGACTTTTATATACCATATCCTTCCTGTGGTTAAAAACAAAAGAGATTCCTATTTGCATTTTTAAGGTGTAGAAATGAACCATCCTCATAGATCTGTGATTACACAGTTGTACAGCAACTGCTGCTCTGTGACACATGCTGCACTCCCCATTTTCCCAGAGCAAAGCTGTCATGGGTGCTTTGGAAAAAAAAGCACTTCACTGAGAGCCTTCCCTTACTGAGGATGCTCTGTTGGTTCACTCTGCAGTATCTCCTGGGAACATTCTCCTCCTTGTGCCTAGCAGGAAAGCTGGGCAAAGAGAAAGCCTGACTTGCAGCTCTCCATCCTTCTTGGTGGAGAAAATATGAAGCATGCTACTCAGTAAATTAAATCTATATATTCATAGTGTCCTTTGAGCAGTGTTCATTCACCTGAAAGCCATACTAAGGCTCTGGCTGCATTCAGATGTCTTTTGGGTGAGTACTGGATCCAAACAAATAACTCCTGTCACTGTAGCTGACCTTGGAGAATTTTATTAGGTAGTGAAGATGCCAAATGCAAAGAACAGAACTGAAGCCACAGTGTCAGTTAAAATTTAGCTACTCTATTAATTAAGTCTTGCTTACATCCTAAGCTGCTGGTATCCTGTATGGCTATAAGTGTATTACCATTAATTTTACTGGAGAATGCAAATAACATCATTGTAATACTGATGGGTAGCTTAGTATGTAACAGGATGGTGGAAAACCTGGTAATTTTATAAAAGTATAAATTTTGTTGTGTGGATGGCCCAGTGTGCTGGATCTCTGCAATGCTTTCCAAGACACAGGATGAGCAAGTACTATTTTTTCTGTCAGCTGCAATGAAAATAAAATAGAGATTTTTTCAGGAGCAGTGGGAAGGAGAAGCAATTTTCATGTAACTGATGTTGTGAAGCTCATCAGAAATTCTTCACTTTTAGGACTGTTTCAACAATGAAATGACAGGTTTTTAAATCCTCCCACACAATGCAGTCATATAGTAGTATCACTAATTGCTGTACTATAGTATTATTTACTCCCAAGCACTGTCGTTCTTATTGCTGGTTTAAAGTACATGTGTATGTGTTCATATCTGTCAATCTTCTTTCTAAACCAAAACTTTCTGCTTTCTGTCTGCAAACAGTATCACCCTGCTTTCATCTGACCCTAAGTGCTGAGGAAAGTGGTAATGTAACCACTTGGTCAACCTGACTGCCAGGAATTTTCCTCTAAAACAAAAGGAAAGCCACATAGGCATGGCTATGACTCTGCCTCTGCAAAGGACCCTTTCCCTCTTGTTCTCCACGAATATTGATCTGAAAGCCAAAGGGGAATGTTTCACACTAGCCCCTGCTGAAGAACTTACTGGAGACCCAAGTTTCTTCCTGCTTCTTCTCACCTGCAAGCAAGGAACAGCTGAGAGCAATTCTGCTGCTGAGAGCATCTTTTGAAGGGAAAGGGCTGTCAGCCCAGAGCTAGTAGGCATAAAGTATTACAGTTCCTATTGCATTGAACAGCATCCTTTTATGAGCAGACAGTATGCAAGCCATAAAATCCATGGATGTTTCTGTACTCTGTAAAATGTGTCTTTAGATCTGTCCAGGGAACAACAGCTTTTCCAGTTTATTTGTATGGTGGAGTTGAGGAATGCATTCAGTGTTTGTTGCACAATCCCCTGCTATGGTGACTGAGGGATTGCTCTTCCCCTGCTACTCCCAGAGCACTTAACCCTGGTCTAGAGGTTAATGTGCCAACCCCAAAACTGGTCCGCTGATACAAATTATTGCCTAGTTGCATTTGCTCCAGCCACTCTCTTGCTTCCAGTGGTGTCTGTGAACTCAGAAAGAGAACAGAGCTCTGTCTCCTGCTGCGACCTCGTGCTGCCCAGCTGTCCCCACTCAGAGCCTGCAGAGCACTGCCTGCTGCAGGACAAATCCACGCCAGGAGCAAGCCAGAAAAGGGGGAATGGGCATGGTGGCAGGTAGAGCTCATGCCTGTGCCTCAACCCTAATTGCTTTTTTAGTATAGGTTCAGATAGTATTCCGTAGAAAGTCAGATAAGGAAAATAAACATCAAACACAGAATAAATGCAGAAGACACCACATAACCCTAGATGAACAGTTTAGTGCTTCTGTGTTTGTGTATAAAAGTAGGACCATCTCCAGGTTTTCATGGTTTTCCTGGGCTCTTAGAGCAGTCCAATGGTTCTGTCTTTGTTGAAATTTTTTTTTTTCTTACAAAATTTCTGTTGTAAACTAGAAAATTATCTCCCCTTTGTAACCTTTTTGGCTAAGGTGGAAAGTGATTGTGGTCTGCCTCAACTAAAACAATAACGTGAAATTTTATCTAATCATCTAGCATGAAATTAGTCAGATGCAACTTTTTTTCCCTTGTGATCAACTTGCAATCAAGGAACAGACTTTCAGCAAATGAACAGGTAGAATTTATCTAAATTTATTTGTCATTGCACTCTTTTATCCTGCTGTGGTGGAAATAAGAGGATTATCCACAGTCCACCCACCCCCTTTTTCTGTCCCACAAAGAGCGTTACACTTATGGCAAAAGGATAAATATAGCCACTATATTGTCTCAGCAGTTGGGGGTAACGAGCTGAGCCTTAGTCCATCCATTGGAAGATCTTTGAAGGTAATGCTTTGATCCATAACAACATTCCTGGTGAGAAAAGAGGCACCACCTGAGTCTCAAAACAGCCAGGTGCTGGTTTGATGTTTCTGTGCTTCAGATGGGAACAATCCCTCAGGGAAAGGGTGCAATGAAAACAGCTCATGAACTGGTGGAATGAGGTCATGTCTAGGGAGTTCAAAAACAGAAACTGTGGCCATGCAAAGTAAAGAATCCACTAGTTAAAGACCCCACTGAAACTCTTGTCATGCTTTACCAATACTAAGATTTCTTCTGTTTCAAGAGCTTTGTTATGGAGAGCTTTGTGTTATGCTCTCCTTTAGGCTGTGAGTTTCCTTTCATGTATTGGATATTCCTGTTAATGTCAAAGCTAATTGTCATGACTCTTTTTAAATTGTTTAATGGCCACTGTATTAGAGTTTAAATAATTCTGTACTGTATTGGGTTTTGTGGCATGGTTTTTGTGGAGGTTAAGACACCAGAAGCTTCCCCTTTGTTAGACAAAGTCAAAGTCACCTGGCAACAAGAAGAACCCATCACTGGTTGAGGATGAGGCCATCAGAAATACCACCCCTATAACCCTCCATCCCCACAAAAACCTTCTGCATTTTCCACAGCTAACTATAGCCCAAATAGCACTGGGAAGGGGATGTGTTTTCCATGCATTTGTGCTAACACACGCTAGTTTTTGGAAAAGTACCCCTCCAAACCTGCAAAAAAATTTGACACTACTCATTTTGTAGTTAGCACTGTTTGTCTGGGCAGGGATATAGAATGTCACATACTGGTTAAACTTCATATAACTTGTAAGACTTTGTTTACATTTGCCTCTACAGAAAAAGTGTCTGTTTCCTTCAGTATCTAGAGTTTCGCCTGAAATTGGTAAGTATTGGTTGACTTATATCAGCTGTGGGAATAAAGCCCTTCCCACTCTGTTTATGTAGGTGCCACAGGTATTACACAATGCATGTGGAAGGCAGCTCTATGTTTTCATTGCAAAATGACAGCAATACTAGAGAGAGGTGAAAATTACACTGTGAGACTTCCAAGTTCCATTAGCTAATAGGGGTGTCTGAGCTCTTTGCTCTAACTTATCTTGGGATGTGCAGTAACAGGGCATACAGCCCTATAATGCCCAGATAAAGGCTCTCTTTGCCAACCCAAGCAAATGGGTTAATTAATGTCACTGTGGTTCTATTCCCACGGAAGATGGGTGGCCAACTGTGTAATGTGCTCTGTGGTTGTTGTGCTTTCAGCCTGGACTGTCATGGAGAATTCCAGAGTTAGACAATCCATCATTTCATCTTTCATGAAACATCTTTTCTAGGGAGTAGAGGTTCACAGAACAGACAAATATTTATTTGTATATCATCCTTTTCAATACATTACCATGGAAACAAGTAATGAAAAAAAAAATACTCTCAAGCAGGTGGTTTTGTTTTCAAATAATGTCTTTTCAGCTTTCACCTTTCCAGCTCTGCTCCTGTTGGGGGATTGGATTCTCTTTCTGCATCTGCCACTAGATGGTATTGCTTTAACAGGCACCTTCCTGCCTCTTCTGCACCCTTGAGACACAGACCCCAGTAAAGCAGGGGCTGCCTGTGTTTTTAATGTTCTTCAAGCATCTCCTGGCAAATATTGTTGAGGACAAAGTCTTAGAACAGCAGATATTTAGTCCCACAGCTGGCAGCTTCTTGGTGCTTGCAGAACAGTTTCTGCTTAAGGACAAGTTTTATATTTGCTCTATAATCCAGAAGATAAAACAGGTCTGCCTGAGATTTCAGAATACCTGATGTATAAAATCTGAAGCAAACAGACAAAACTTTGTATCCTCCAGGTCTTTCAGCTAATACAAAAAATGCAAATAAAAGGCTTCTTTTTTCTTTCACAACTGC
Organism: Pyrgilauda ruficollis; assembly: GCF_017590135.1. Lineage (NCBI taxonomy): Eukaryota > Metazoa > Chordata > Aves > Passeriformes > Passeridae > Pyrgilauda > Pyrgilauda ruficollis. Next base: position 10,877,731 of record NW_024528821.1, on the reverse strand, counting down.
AAAATTTTTCTAACAGTTTTGTGTTTTCTTTATGTGCTCACAAAAGAAAAGCAGCTAATATGCAGGAAGTCATTCAGCAAAATTGTTATTATTCTAGGAGATAAAAACATCAGTATGGTGAGATATGAAGTAACTTTTTATTAAAAGTTAATGACTTGGACTGTTCAGCCTTAAATTATTTGTTACTTCCTAATCCTTGATATGCATCTTTATGGTAAGTTTATATGAGACTTATTCCACTTTTATATTTCCTTGTTTTGTTGTTCTGTTATTGAACTTTCTTATGTCATTGCTTTCCCTACTGGGGAAACTATCAAGAAAGTCAAACCAAAAGTGGAAAGAACATCCTTTAGTGATTAGATGTTCTCTGTACCCACATTCATAATTTTTCAGTGATCCAATTTCTATCTTAACTCTAAATTACCTTCATTGATTTTCTAAAATGATTTGTAATTGCTTTAATTGTTTATAAGTAAACAAAACCTGTTCCCACATTTAGGTTGAATGTTGGGATTGGCTAGCTGAAATTTTATTTGGTGTTTTGAAGAGCTATTTGGAAGTTTAAAGCTTGAGTTACACAGCAAACCTTCCCTGCATCCCCACCCAAGTGAGCAGGGGCTACAAAGGTCCTCCCAAGCCCCCTCCTGGCCCCCTCATGCAAGCTGTCACTTTGCTGGCTCAGGTAGCAGTGGATTCAAAGATGAGGAGGACTCTTCTGTTTCAAAAGAACATAAAATTGGTTGGTTTACAGGGAAAGCATGACCCCAAGAGCCAGACCTCACCCTGTAAGTGCTGAACAGCTTGAACTGTGCTGCACCTTAACAAACTCGAGGGAGCTGCCAGCTGAGCTATGTTCATTGCTGGGGAAAAAAGTGCTTTTAACAAAATTCACTTTCTTTCTCACGCATGTTGGAGAAAACAGAATAAAATGCCTCAGTAGTTGTAATCAGAGCGTGGAAAATCAATGTGTGGAAAATCAATGCTCCTTGTCTTCCACTACAGCTGCTGGTCCTCCAGCAGCTCCATTTAGTCTCCTCCAACCCAGGTGAAGGAAACTCACTTTGAGTAAACTCTGAGAGGCAAGATCACAGCAGGAACTACCAAAACCAAAGTGCTCATTTCCTCATCTTACCGATTGCAAGGAGAGCAATCATCTCTATTTCTTCTCTTCCAGGTAGCAGGATGCCATGGTGGCTCAGGAGGGAAAGAAGAGGCCACTGTGCCATGCCATGCACAGGATGGCACTGCAGCAAGGAGCAGGGCTGAGGCTGCAGCAATGCTGGAAGGCTGCACCCTGCAGGAAAAGATGAGGAAAGAGTCGTGTGGAGTCAGTGACTCACACAATTAAGGTTTGGCATGGCTGAATGGCAAGATAACAACATGATTTTACCATAAAAGGGGCAAATATGTAATTCCTGTGGTATATGAGATTCAATTAAATGGCAACATCAATTAAACAGCTCCCAGAGCTTTTGTGTGGAAGCTTGCAAGGCTTTATTTCCTGCAAAAGCTGTTCATTGAGTGTCAACAATTAGTTCCCCTGCAAATAATACTGATTGCACAGCAGAGTCTGTAACACTGGGCTCCTGTTGGAAAGCTGGGTTCAAGCCCATCCTTTGGTGAGTATTTAAGCAGAGTAGCTTCAGCAGGAATGTGAATGAATAGCTTGAGCAGAGCATAACCTTGGAAATGCTTAGTGCTCATCAGGCTGGAGGAGAGTGAACTCTGCAGGAGTCCTTGGACTCTCGTTTGCAAAACCTGTTAGTTATGATGGGGATGGTTTCTTTCAGATTTTGACCAGAATTTTTTTCTTTGGCTGGAGAAGGAATTTCAATTTAGTGGCAGGAGAGCAGAAGACCTTTAAGTGAACAAGCCTCCCTCCTAACAGGATGACATAGAGACAATTTGCAGTCTCCCTTTCAGAGAATGCCTTGGCCCTGTGTTATTTCATTTGAAGAGTTTTGTACTGATGAGTTCACCAAAACATCTCAATACCATAGGTTTTATTGGCTCTGAGACCACAGCCATTTCCTGGAAAGCCTCAACCTTCACCCAAGACATCTGACAGCAGTTTTGCCATACACAAACACTCTCCATATCTCTCAATGAAAGCACCTGTGCGCAGCACAGATGGCACCACTGTTCCAAGCTGGCAGTGAGCCTGCTCAGGGTAGTTTTCCCTGTAGAGACGATGACTGCTCAAGCCCAGCTGAAGCCACTGCTGTGGCCCAGGTCCCAGGCTGCCTTCCATCCCCACATCTCTCTGGCCCTCCACCACTCTGACCCTGTGTCCCTTCATCCCTCAGTCCCTCTGTCTCTCCTTCACTCAATCCCTCCATCTTTCCATCCCTCTGTCCCTTCATCCCTGCATCCTTCCATTCCTCTGTCCCTTCATTCCTCATTCCTTCCATCCCTCAGGCTTTCCATCTTTCCTTCCCTCCAACCCTCCATCCTTCTTGTTCTTTCATCCCTGTGTTCCTCCATCCCTCAGTCTCTCTGTTTCTCTTTCCCTCCATCCCTCAGTCTCTCCATCTCTCCTTCCCTCCATCTGTCTTGTCTCTTCTTCCCTCCATCCCTCAGTCCCTCTGTCCCTCCATCCCTCAGTCTCTCCGTCCCTAAGTCTCTCCGACCCGCAGTCCCTCCATGCCGGTCCCTCAGCCGGCGGGCTGCATTACTCACCGCTGCATTACTCACCGCCGACCGCTAGGCCGCGCCAGCCCCATGGTTGCTATGGCGACGGCGGCGCCGCTCCCCGCGCATGCGCGGCCGTTGCGGCTGCTTCCGGCGGGCCGAGGCGGCGGCGATGGAGCGCTTCGGGCCGGGCCCCGTGAGCGCCGTGCCGGTGGCCGAGTTCAGGCCGTGAGTCCCGGGGCGGGCGGGAGAAGGGCCCGGGGACGGTGGGGCGCGGGGAAGGCTGCGCGCTGGGCCGCGGGCAGCGCGCCCGGCACCATGAGCCCGCGGTGGGGCTGCATCCCGGAGCAGCGGCGGAGCAGCGGGAGGGAGCGGCGGCTCGGGCCGGAGAGCCGGAGCGGGTGGAGGAGGAGGCCCCCGGTTTGCCCCGGTCACGCTGCGGAGCCCTGGGCCGCCCCGAATCCCGAGCCCGGAGGCTGCCGGCCGTCGGGGAAAGGTGGCGAGCTAGGCTGAGCTTATACACGAATGTTTGTTTTTGCCGCGTAGGGAAGCGATGAGAGTATGTCAGTGTAAGAAAAGTATTTGTCAGCAGTGGAGTTTTTAACTTTGGTAATAAGCTGGAGGTCATCTTACTCTTCTGTGGGTAAGTGTTGATAGAATGGTTTCTAATTTCCCTAGGGAAGTTCTGGATGCAGTTTTGTCCTCCACCCTGACAGTCCTTCAGGCAAACGCTGATAAAGGAAAAGAATTCGGATGTTTCTCTTTTTTTACACTGCCTCAATGTATTGCAGTACATGAGCAGCCAGCAGTGCTGTTGGCTGCAGTGTAGAAGCTGTGCATAGCTGCACATAACTGTCAGAGGATGAGATATTTTTTCCCCCATTTCCACTTTTTTTTCAAAAAAACCCACATATATTTGTGTTTCAACGCCCTAAGGACTCATGTCTTTGAACGAGGCAGTCTTTGAAAGCCAGAAGGGCATTGCCTGGCTTACATGTTTACTTCATCATAAAATAGTCAGCCAGGCAGAGTGGGTGAGAACTGGTGGAAGCACACAGCACCAGGCTGTATGTGGTGTTTTGTAAACACGGCACCTGTTCTAGCAGGACAATTCAAGGAGACCCTACCAAGTACATAAAATTCCATAAGCCCTCTCTTGTCAAAGGTCTTTAGGTTTAGTTCTGTGAAGGCAAAGTTTTGGTGTAGTGGGTCTGGGTTGTGACTATTACTACACTTATTCTACCTTTCTTAGTTAAAAACTGAGAAATTATTTTTAAATAGAGGAAGAAGACCTAATAAAAGGGAACTTGGAGTAGTAAGCTGTTAAATTCATTCGGTGTACTTCCCTTTCTATCCCAGCCTGTATGATTTGTCATTTTCCTGGACTTCTAGTTACTTAAAAAAAAAAAAAGGAACTTGGCAAGTTTTAATGCAGGATACTGTCATATGACATGTGTATGTGTACCTAATATTAGATACTTAATAATTATACAGTAATACATTGATAAACATATTAAAATAACCCTCTATGTTATAATGATCGCAAAGCAGTAACAGGGAAAAGTCTAAAGATTATTTTTAATTTTGTTTGTGGGTTTAGACTGGCAGAATCATTACATTGTTTTGAATACTCTCATTTTTATTGCAGCCAACAAATGCATACTTCAGGTCTTTATTGCTTCCAAACAATACACGTATTCAGTTCTTGAGAAGTAATCAGCTTCTGTTTGGAACAAGTTCTTGTCCTGTTTCAGGCATATATATTGTGACTTTCTTTTGTGTGTAACTTCTCTTATTTATTTCAGAAATGAGGGTTCATTAACATCAACTTTAAGAACGCTTCTGTTCTTCACAGCTCTAATGATTACATTACCCGTTGGGCTATATTTTTCATCAAAGGCTTATGTATTTGAAGGTAATTTTGTTTCTGCCAATTAGCATTATTATTATTACAAAAATAGAGGAGAAGCACAATCCTCTAATAGCATCTTTGTTCTTTTTGTTTTGAATATTTGTTTCCATATATAGACAAAAGGTCCTGTAATGTCTAATTAGAACAGAAAATTATATAGAAGGTCAATGTATCTTTGCCTGCATTGTGGTCTGCAATCCAAAATTTGCTGTTTATTATACAATGGTTTATATTGCATAGAGGTGCATTGTTCCCCTTACCTAAAGGGTTTTTAACACTACCCTGCAGAAGACTTTTGTCAGAATCAACAGAGATATGTTTCCTGCAGGTATTGCAAACTAATCATGTGTTCGAGACAGAATAATGTTGTTTCTGAGGTTTATATTTTGCTTTTTGAAACATATGTCCATTTAAACAAGTTATATGCTATTTCAAATATTGCATGTGATTGCTTCTGGAACTTTCTTTTAATAATAAAAAAAAAAAAGTATTATGGCTGTTTGTTTGAACAAGCAGCCATGTTGTAGTCCTGATTCTGCAAGGCTTTAATACTTACCTCCTGCACTTCTAGGAAGTTATCTCCTTCAGAAGTGGGGAGGAGGAAGGGAGAAAGCAGCTACTTTATGAGCAGTTTATGAGTGTGTAACAGCTATTCTGAGATGATTCTCCTTTGGAGTGTACTGCTGTATGTGGTACATGAAGGCTCAAAGGTTGTTAAGTAACTTTCAAGATCCTTTATAGCTTTTTTTAAAATTTGAGGTGTAGCAAGCTGAGCTTTAACTTTGCTGTCAGTTAATGACAAGATCTGTTGGCACTGAAAGGATTGTCTTTGCAGGGTGATGGTTTTGGAGTGCTGTAATGTGTAGGTTTTGTTTGCTTTTGGGGAGACTTGGTTAGTTTTTTTTAATTAATTAAGGGAAAAGATATTTCAGAGTTTGGTATTTTGATATTTGAAAGCTTATTTTATTGAGATGCATTCATGTATCTTAACTGGTGGGGCATTTTTGTTTTACAGTCTAAATACAGAAGGTCATAGTCTTCTAAATTTAATTGTTCTTCTACTGTTTTCTCCTGATTTAGTGACAAATTATTACAGAATTCTCCCCCTTCTTCCTCCCACCTCTGTCCCCCATTTTATTGCCCCACAAAGAGAGTTGCATTTAGGAAAAAAGGATGTTGAGGTTTGTTTGGTACTGAAGGTACTATCAGAAAAATTGAATGTTGTAGAAGTCTAAGCTGTTGACATCAAATCAAGGTTATTTTGTCTTAAATATTGAATACTGTAGTGTTGCTTTGCTCAGGAAATGGTTTCAAGGCCATTAGCTATCACAATGAATTCTCACCTGTGCATCATTTTGAGCTCAGTCTTTTGATACAGGAGTAAATGTAACTTTGGTCTTTAGGGAGAATTGTGACTTGCCATGTCAGAGCTCCTAGCTCATAACTAATATTGTTTACTTTCTTTGTTTCCTCAGGTTCCTTGGGAATGTCTGACAGAGACAGCTATTTCTATGCTGCCATAGTTGCTGTAGTCACTGTCCACGTGGTCCTTGCTCTCTTTGTTTATGTAGCCTGGAACGAGGGCTCGCGGCAGTGGCGCGAAGGCAAACAGGACTAAAGTGAAAATTGTCCGTGTCTGATGTCCACAGACTGTAACTCACATTTTTTGTGAGCTGAAGGAAAGGCATTCTTCCAAATGTGTAATACACATGCACAAAGAGGAGGCTGGTGCCTCAGTTGTGGTAAAAATAAGACTTGTGTTCATCTTGACTGTGTGCTGGTGTTTTCTGTAATGGTGATGGAAGTTGTTCTTTAGCCAGCTTGTGCTATGTTGAGCTGAGGAGGCCTTAACTTGCAATTCAAGTGGAATAATTATATACTTTTGAAAAGTCCTGTAGCTACTTTTGCCATGCCTAGTATTTTTCTGGCTTGCTCTGAAAATAATATTGGCATGAAGCAAGCATTACATTTTCAAGGAATTAAATTGCTGTTTAAAAAAGCTACATTACTTACTACACAGCTACAGTGTAAAAGATGGAATTTCACTTTGCTGTGAATAGTTTCCTGATTTATGTGTGTTGTGGTTTAACTCCAGCCAGCAATTGAGTACCATGCAGCTGCTCAGTCACTCACTGTGACCCCTTAGAGGGATGAGTAGGGAAATCAGGAAAGCAAAGTGAGAAAACTCATGGGTCAAGATAAAGATAGTTTAATAGGTAAAACAAAAGCTGCACATGTAAATGTGCTGGTTTTCAGTACAGCTTCAAACCACAGCCCCATGGTAGCTATTACAAAGAAAACTACCTCTATCCCAGCCCAAACCAAGACAGTGGGATAGGCTTAATTAATCTATTTCTGTGTTTAGAAGAAAATTCAAAACCAGAATTGTTTAGAAACTCAGGTGATGTCTCTCTAATGTGAAGTACAATTTTTTTTCAAATATATTTTTTATTGCAGTGTAAAATTCAATCTTTAATTTCCTTTTGGGAGGACTGGTATTATGCATTGTTCATCTTGCTCCTCTTCTACAGTTTATCCTAGTGATGCAAAGGAAAGGGCATAGCATATTTGTTGTATGTCTTTAGACAGGTATGTATCTCCTTGATATTTGCTAAAGTATGCACTTGGATTTCCCATGGTAAAGCAGTGTCAGTAACAGTCATAAGCTGCTGTAATGGCTGGTAGGGGAAGGAGCAAGAGAAAACAAGCTGTAGTTGTCTGCAAATGGTGTTCTTTTTGAAGCACTGGACAGAAAAGTGACCAGATGGAAAATTGACTTCTCTTCATAACTACTTACTTTGTACACTGTGAAATGATACAATATGTTGATTGTTTTCTTTTTTTCCTTGGTTGTGCACAGAACTTCAAACCTTAGTGAGATTTTTGTGCTGTAAGATAACATGAATTTCATTCCACTATTGTGCTGTTGTTAGCAAGCTTTTTAATCTCTGGCTAAAACATTTTTCCTGAAGTTCTAGCAAAGCAAACTTTCTTAACCCTGATGATGGCTGTTAAGCTGTTGTGCTTGAGGTCATTCTGTTAATTTGAATTTTCCAGTTTATTGTGTTAGTTTAGCCTTTCTTGGAAGTTTTTTGCTTAATTCAGAGCTTGGCATGGTTTTGGTGCTGCATGTGTCTGTGGTAAAACTTACATATAAATGAGTCCAAAATTGGTTATCTGTGCCCAGTGGCTTGAGAATTATGTCCCCAAGCCTCATTCCTGTCTTGTCCACCCCAGTCCTAGGTGTGCACAAGCACATGCACCATGGCACACTAATGCAAGTCAGTTTTTACACTTTGTTTCTGCCGTGTTACCTTTTCTCATCCAGAGCCCCCTTGTCAGCTTGCTGCTGGCAAACTGGAGAATCTTCTCAGAGTACTTAAAGTGCAAAGTTAGTTTGTACATGGGCGTATTGGCTTCCTGCTCTCCAGTGTGTGAAGTGTACGTTGTGGAACGAATACTGCCTTTTAATAAAGACCTACCCTGCAATACAAGATCCAGTAAACAATATGTGCTGAACGCTTTTTGAATAATGTCTTCAATATTCCACACATAGAGTACAGCTTAAAGCAAATACATAGTGCTGCTCAATAGCTTGGCTTTTTATTTTTAATTTTTTTATTCACAGTGGAGAATAAATGAAGAGTTACACTTACGAAATAAAGATGTTTATTTGGTACTAGAAGACAGTGGCAGAAAAAATGAGTGTTACAGAAGTCTAAGATGTTGACTTCAAGGGGAACACACCTGTTATGCTACGTCCTGTGCTGTGTCTATTTTATGTTTCATGTAGCAGAATCCCTAGACAAAGTTAATTTCCTAGGGATAACAGGAAAATAATTCCTTATTATAACTGTTTAGTTAAAAAAATCTGACAAGTTTGGCCTCTGCTGTATGTGCAGGCACTATAATGTCTCAGCAGTTGGGGGTAATGAGCTGAGCATTAATCCATCCATTGGAATATCTTTGAAGGTAATACTTTGATCCATCACAACATTCCTGGTGAGAAAAGAGGCACTGCCTGAGTCTGCACAGCCAGAGCCAGGTGCTGGTTTGATGCTGCCTGTGCTTCTGAGTGGGAACATCCCTCGGGAAAGGGTGCAATGAAAACAGCCCGTGAAGTGTTGTCCCCTTGCAGCCCAGGGAGGTCCAGGGGGAGAATTCTCTCCCCTCCCTCCTTGCCAGCAGAGGGGAGCCTCATTGGAGCAGTCTGCTCCTGAAGCACTGCACCCTGTGGAAGGAACCCACACTAGAGCAGTTCATGAGGGACTCTCCTGAGCAGGAAGGAGGGCAGGAACAGTGTGTGAAGGACTGACCACAACACCCATTCCTTGTCCCCCTGTGCCACTGTGAGGGAGGTAGAGAACAGGAGTAAAGTTGAACCTGGAAAGAAGAGAGTGCTGGGATGTGAAGTAAATTGTTTTATTTCCTCTCACCCTACTCTGATTTGATGGGTAATAATTTCCTCAAACTGGGTTTTTCACATTATTGTAATTAATAAATTACTTCCCTGTGCTTTTCTCAACCCAGGAGCCTTTTGTTACATTTTCTTTCCCCATCCAGCTAGAAAGGGGAGTGTTAGCTCAATTTTGATGGGCATTTGGTGCCCAGCCAAGGTCAAGCCTACCACATTTAAACTGATAAAAGTTGTGGAGATTTTGTGATTTTCTATAGAATGGTGATGTAAACTTGTTAACAGTGTGGTATTCTAAAATGGTATTGTACACTTGTTGATTTTACTACTAGGAATGGATTTGAGACAACTCTTAAAAAGACAACTAGGAAAACTGTCTGCATAAGTCCTTCAGTACTTCACAGTTGCCTCTCACTTAATGGTCTATCATGTGCTTGCATAGACTGACAATTAGTTTAGCTAAAGCAAGCAATTGTATCTCACAGTGAGCAAATACCTTGAGACAGATTTTAGCAGAATTTTTCCAGAACATTTTCCAAGAGTGAATAGATAGTGAGTTGGGAAGTGGGAAATGAGTGACTTTTCATTAGTTTTTGTCTTCTGTACTTAATATGTTTTTTCAAATGCCTGCAGGACACTGTGGTGGTAGGTACCCAGCCTGTGACTGTGCAGGTGAGTGAGCAGCTTTGGTTTGTGCTTAGGGATGCCTGACTAAACTCATTATTAACTGCCAGCACTGAGTAACTGTCCAGAGCAAATGGTGATGATGGTGATCATGCTGCTAACAGGAATTATCACTGATGAAGGCAGATGAACTTGAAACAGTCTTTATAGTATATTTGAAACAAAATAAAACACTTGCATTGTAAGAAAGGTCCTAGTAATAATACTCAACATTAAAAAAACAGGACAAAACCCCAAGAAAACAGCCAAACACAAAAACAACCATACACTCCAGAAGGCCCAAGCTCCTGTGCTATTTTCACCCTCAGGCAGAGGGCAGGCTGTGCTACCTGATGACTGATGGGCCAGAGGAAGGTGTGGTCCTCACTGAGAAATTATGTTCTCACCTAGTGCCTTGGTGAACAATAAAATGTTTGATGTTACTGCATGTTTGGTGGGTTTTAGCCTGCTGTGACTACTGTAATTCCACAAAACATGCTTAGGCTTCTGACAGCCCTTGCAGCTGGACAGGGTGTACTGAGAGCATCAGGCAGGGGTGTGGTTGTACTAGTTCAGGTGAGTAAGAGATGAGAAAGCAAAGGGCCCTTAAATAACCAACTGAGCCATACATTGTGATATTCCAAAATACCATATTTTGGGTATGACAGATGTAGGTAGGGTGCAGCCCATGGGGCAAGAGAAGAAGGGTCCTGTGAACAAAGGAGTGACTTGGGAAGGTGGGGTGAGGGCTGGAATGAGCTAGCATGGCTTGATATGTGATGGCAGAGGCACCATATGTTTTGTTTGGAAGTGTTTATTCCACTGTTCTTCAAGGGATTATGCAGAACCATTGGTCTGAAATATTGAATGTAAATAATACAAAATGGTAAGCTAATTCCATTTTAAAATTCCAACTAAAGTTGTTCATAGGTTGACAGCTTTGCTGTGTGAGATCTGGGACATATTTATTTACTTTGTCTTGTACAAACCAGCATTGTTACTGGCTCTGAGTCATCTCATAGGGCATGGTCAAGCCCTTGGAGTGTAAATATTTCTTTAAAAATACCAAAGAGCAACTGCCACTCTAATGTTTCATTAGCTCAAATCAACTGTCAGTTTAAGAGTAATACAGAAGCTGCTTGTTTGAAGGTGACAGAGAGCAGAGCTTCTTGTGTCCCTGTAAAAGGAGGCCCTCAGGTGCATGAGTGGGCCTTGCAAGAAGAAATTGCTGTGTGATTCAGGGCCCCCACAGTCATTCTGTTATCACTGATACACCAGTGTCTGAATTTCTGAGCTGTTGGCATAGAGCTTGATTCTCTTTGTTAGGAGAAACACAGTGTTGTGTAACAATGCTGAGCTGTAGTTGGAAAAGAGGAAATGGTGGTAAGCTCTTGGGACTTGAGCTCTGTTTGAACCTAAGGCAGTAGGAAAAGGGATGGAGAAAATGCATGTGGATCCTGTAGAAAGCAGCTTCTTTAAGTGCTGGTCTCCCAGTTCTGAAACTATGAGACAATTGAGGTCCTGTTTCAAAAGGCAGGGATACAGACTGGGAAGTTTTGTGGGGAAGGATGCCCAGAGTGAAGAGATAGGAAAGTTGAGTAGTTAATTTGGTGACTGGCTGGCTGAATGCCTGGGATGGAGATTTTTTTTAGTGCAGGTTTGCTGTGATGCTTCACAACCCTTCTGTCCTACCAGCTTTGGATGGCTCTTGCTGAGATGATTCCCCTGTCAGCCCACTGTTTGGAGGGGTGATCAGGTGCTTACCTGCAGCTGTGCTCTTAACACACTACAGACTGCTCACAGGCCTGCAAAAAAAGCTGTTGCTGCTTTTAGTTGCCACATGAGACACTGCTTTAATAGTTCAAGTGGAAATGGCCCAGGGCATAGGCACAGGGGGTATGTTATTAATTAAAACTGTTTCTAATTGAAGAAGGATTTATGAGTGAGAGTAATAGCAGTCAGAGATTAAGAACAAACACTTCTGTGGGTGTGGGCCCATGCTGCAGGCACCGTGGAGGAGATGTTTAATACCTTTGCAGTTCTTCATCCTCAAGATGCAGTTTTTCTTACCGTGCTTAAGTCATTAATGTGGCTCTGTTAATGTTAGAGATCAGTGGAAGTTTGGCTTCACAGCTGGAATGCTGCTCATTTCAGGGAATGAGTCTTTGGTGTGTAGGTGGTTTTGTGTCTGACTGAGAAGACAGAAGAACCCACTTTGCTCTCAAACCATGTCACACTTTGAGCCCGTTCCTAGAATAATTCCTACAGAAGTAGCAAGTGTTGGATGATTCTTAATGTGAAGCATTATGATAGAGCATAGAGTTTCCTTTACAAACTTATGTCTGCAATGCAATGCTTTTTTCTTCAGAGTCAAGTATGCCCTCACCAAAAAATTCAAACCACAGGGTATTTTGATGATCTGGGTGTTGGAACTATTTTGATGGCTGTTTGTGTTAGGTGCAGCTACTTGTTCAAATGGGGAGTGGCCGTAGCTCATCATCTGCAGGTTTTGCCCAGTATCCATGAGACTTGGGTAGACACCAAATCCTGTGTTTAATAGAGATTCCTCTGCTGGCCTTAATGCTTAGGGGTTTCAACCCAGCTCCCAGTTTTACTTAGTGAAAGGTGGGCCTTGGGTTTTATATTTGAATTATAATGGCCTCTTTCTATATGATAATAACTGACTGATCATTAAGCCAGTTCCTTTATTCCTATCTAGCATTTATTTTTAACCTGGTACAGTTCTGCAAACAGCAGCAAGTCACTCACTCCTTTTAGTACTTCTCCCTCTTTACCTTTCCTTAGTAAGTGCTTTCCACAGAAGCAAATATTGCCTGTAGTGAGATATCTCTTATGATCCCTAGTTAAGATAAGGTTGAACTTTGTAGGGCAAGATGAAGCTTTCATAACGCTTGGTAGGTATTCTGCTTTCCTACCTGTGTATTTTCAGAATTGTTTGTTCTATCAGCTCTGATACTTAAGGCATGAAAACAGTGATTTCAAAGAAAAAATTTTCCAGTTTTATAGACAATTCATATATCAGTTATCTATTTGTCATGGGCCTTTGGGAGGAGTAATTAACAACACCAAAATAGCAGCATGTTTCTGCATTGTCAGATACTTACTAGGTTCAGAACAGTGGTCAAACAGTGGTTTGAACTCTGTGGTCAAATGTAGTTTTATTTTCACATATTACACGACTCAAGAACATGTAAGTACACTGAGTAGCATTGGCAGTGGGATCCAAGGTGCTTTCACTTCTCCAGCCCTAAAAGAAAATACATTGAGCCTTTTGATAAGGAAATCTTAGAGAACTCCTCAGGAATATGTGATGGATGCAGCTCTTCAAGATGCCTGCCCATGCCAAAATGCCGTGTTTGCTTTACATCAAGCTTATGCAAGGGATTCATTTGGAAGGAGAGTGGAGAGGCTTGTGAACTTTCTATCTCAGGTCAGCTGTACTCTAACTGCATGGTCCAAATTGCTGTTTGATGGGATAAATTATTTTTGTGTGGTTTTTATGGACTTCGTTCAAAAAGTGAACAGGTAATTAATCTCAGCAGGTAATTCTGCAGAGCACCAGAACTAATTTGCTGCAGTTCTATTCAGTTACAGATGAAGCAGTGGAGTAATGGGTCTGATTACATAAGCATGAGCTCAGTTGATCATATCTGTGTGTGGAGATAATACATTAACTGATTGACCAGTAAAGCAGATGAGAGTAATTTATTTTGTGTTGTCTCCTTGATTTGTGACAAGACAGTTTTCCTTCAGTTCAAACTCCGCAGTTTGCTCGTCTCAGAGATTCATGTACAGACGGATTGACCAGTAAGAGGAATTGGTGTGTTTGTAGAAGCCAGTGTGCTGCAGATTCCTGTGAAAAGCAGGTAAGGCTTTGCATCATAAGGGAAGTCCCCTTGCCTGCAATCCTGGCTTTTGGAGAATTAACAAGGACTGGTCCTGAATCAGATGATAATTGAAATGCAGAAAATGAGGTATTGGAGATAACTGTGCCAGGACTGCTGTGGTTTGGGTGGGTAAGAAGACTTATCCATCAGTAACAGAATGTTAACTGACTCTTCTTTTTCTCATTTGCATTCCTAGCACTGGCAAATCAGTATAAAGCCATCATTTACTCTTAACAGTCTTTGAAAAACACAATCTGTCTGTAATATTTCCTCAGGAAAAAATTCTGCTTTAAACTAGGCTTTTGAGATTTGGTACAAATTTAAGCTGCTTTAGCAAAAAAAAAAAAAAAAAAAAAGAGTTTTTGGATAAAACTGGTGTTGTTGTTGATGGATTTTTCTCTCCAGAATTTACTGCATATTCCTTTTGTGCTGAAAACAAAGGTGAATATCAGAATACTGTATATGGCACATTGTACAGTATCCATATACCACTTGCCTTGCCTGTGCTGCCTGCTCTTCTTGCAGCTATTTCCAAAGAACAGGGTAGGATCCAGCTGCACTCCATCTGTGAGTGCACAGGGAGAGCTGGTCTCTGTCCTGAAGAAGTCACCATACAGCAAGATCAGTCAGGCTAAAGGGATTGCCAACAAACAGCAAATGTGTCCAGGTGGAAGTGTTCTGTGCATTTGGCACAGGATGGCTCCTGGAGCTGTTGGACCTGGCCTTGGAGCTATGGCACATCTACCCTCAGAGAGGTAAAGAGATTGACTTTGCCAGTTGTTTGATCCTGGCAGATCACAGGATCAGAACTGGAGGGCACGTAGGGGAAGGGACTGGAACTTGAATTTTTTACCCACTGTCAGCAATATCTGCTATCTGCTACCACTCATCCACAGGGATTTTCTAGGGATTTTTTTCTGGTGAGAACTTGAATCAGTGGATACCTGGACTATTTTACCTAATTTTGCATACCTTGACCCTGTCTTCAAGATCTGCAGACATGGTAGCCTATGCTTTCCTTTCTTGTTAGTTCTTCTGAATATTCCATTAAATTCCTGTTTCAGTGCTTTTTTGCCTTTGTTCAGCTGGCTTTAGTCTTTTCTGGGTTTTCTTCAGGTATGCCTTTTCCCTGTCTCATAATTTCCTTCCATATCTAAAAACTTAAAGTAATAAGAAAGGCTCATTGAAATTTGCACACCGCTGGAGGATGGTGCTGCACTTGAATGGTGCCATTCCATTATCTTTTCAATGGTGTTAGTGCTGGGCTTTTGCCCTGCTTCACACTCCAAGAGCATGTCCCTTCATTTAGCCACAAGGTTCAGCTGGGAATGAGTTCAGTGGTCAGGATGCAGAATATGCATATGGTGCTATCCAGGGTAAGGCTTAGCATGAGAGAGGAAAATGCAGCAGTGAGCAAATGATAAAGGAATTAAACTAATATACATTCCCTATTTTATAATGTATGCCTTGGGGTATGTGCATGTCTTAGTCTTAGCTCTAAGCAGTGCATTGTTTGGGAAAATACATTCAAGCATGACTAATCTGCGTTTGTCTCCCTCTCCCAAAACATTGTTTCATTTGAAATGTTTTATTTCTCCGTATTTAAAGAATATTCTTTTATAATGCAAAAGCTATTTTTCATTTTTCTAGAACAATTGGTTGAAGTGTTTCTATTAATCTTTCTATTATTTAAACCCTCCTATCTGCAATACACAATAGAAACGAATTTATTTTGTTTGAGACAAGCTTGCTTTTTATCCTACAGAAACAATGACTCATGAGATTCATCCAACCCTCATCTGTATTCCTCCCCCAGCTAATAAGTTAAATGTGAGTTTTGTGTTTGTATTAAAAGACAGCCTGTGCATACCTCACCAGGGAGCTTGTTTGAACATGGAGTTCACAAGAGGAAAATTCCTTGCCACAGTAAAACTGCTTCATTGGGCATTACGGAGCTTTGCAAAGTTTGCTCCTTAAGTGAAGAAACAGCATTAGATTTAATTCACTGCTCACACAGTGATCCTAGTCTGGTGTGCACTTCACCAGGATGCCAGAAGTTTTGTTGTTCTGATACAAGAAGAGACTACAGAAGGCAGAGACCTGTAATGCTTTGTCTTTGGGCCTGTTAGTCCTGCAGATGGAGAGCACTAGGATGTATAAGATTCTGATCTAGGATAAAAACACCCTCTATTTTCATTCTGAAACAGTCCTGCAAATGGTTGTGCTGGTCTAAGGAGGGACTGTGAAGGATGGGTGTAGGTGTTTGTAGTCGGTGTACCTGCTGAAGCCCCATGTGGTGAGGAGACACCCTTAGCTGGAGCTGACTCCCCATTAATGCAGAGAAACTTTTTAAAGCTGGAATGAGGTATGGGCTTGCAACTCCCTGGTGTGGATGGACTACATGGGTTTAGCTGGGAGGAAATAGACCTTGATCAGTACAGTTCACTGCATGAAAAATAGTGAATTTATCTGCAAAGCTGTGGATTTTGCATTGGGCTTTTTTAACTGAGAAAAGTCTTCTGGACATCCAAGTACTTCTATTTGGTGAAATCTGGAGAGGAATGCAAAAGAAGCTTTCCCAAAGGAAATGTATATCCTGTACATCAACTTGTTCCTGTTTGGACACTGCTCACAAAACACTGCCTTGCAGATATTGGGATAACTGGTATTTAACTAAGAAAAGACTCTTGAGATTGATTTTCTGGGAACAATAAAAACTTCACACATAATTATCTCCTCCCTTCACCTTTCCCTAGGGATGGCCTGTATTTGCAGAGGCTGTGCAACAGACATGTCTATTCTCTTTGCCAGCCAGAGCTAAAAGCCTCTTTCTGTATAACCCTAAGGCCAGGCTATCTATGGATTCCTGTTAAAAGGGTTTTTGAGATATTGCAGCTCTTCTGTTTTCCTGGAACTCTCCAAAGCAAGTGTGCTTCTGTGAATGGAGTTCTTGATAGGTGAACCTGCAGAAAAGTGACTCTGATCTGTACAGCAAAGGGTTAAGAAAACATACATCTGCAAAACTGAAAGATGAAAAGCAACCTAGACCATTAACTTCACATTTTCTTACTGAGAAAATCACTTTCAGCAGATACAGCATGTGGAAGGAAGAAGAAAAACACCACCACTGGCAGAACTGGGAAGTTGACCAATGTGTTGAAGCTCAGAGATTGAAGGCTCCAGAGGGTAATTCACACTCCTGCCTTACAACTCAGTCAGAATTATGGTTGCAAGTGCAGTGAGCACCAGAAGCTTACATGAGAATTCTGCCAGAAATATGTTGGGCAGCTCTGTGAATAGACAAGGAATGTCTTTAGTTTGACAGGTAATATTTACTTTCTCCCATCCCATCTCCAGATAACTGCAAGAGAAAAATACTGTGACTCACTGCAGGCCAGTAGGCCAAGAGAGATTTTTACATTTCTCTGACAGAGTGAATTTCAGTTGGCTTTGATGGACATGGTTTCACGGGCACTTCAGCACTAGGACTGACCTAAGATCAAGTCAGGCAGGGTTTTCTTTTGAGTGGATTTCTCTTGGCTGTTATTGACAGCTTTCCTTAATTTGATTTTCATGAGTGATGTGTTGATTTGACATAGTCCTATGCATGAGCTGAATGTAATATTCCAAATTTAAGACTGCAAGGTAAACAAATTCCCAATGCAAAAGGCAGTCTCAAAGACTTCCAAAGCCTTCTCATGATGGAAGTAATTTCAAAGTAAAAATCTATGTGCTGAAAAATACTTAATTTCACAGAAAAGTAATTTAAGCAGCATGTATTTTGCAGTTTGATGGTTTCCATACAACACAGTATTAGTTTCCTTGTTCATTTGTAGGTGTCTGCTCATTAAGTAAGATTTTCTTCAGAAAGTGTAGGGGCTGTTTAAATGCTTTAGGGGATGAGTATATTTATTATGAGCTGATAATCCTTGTAACTTGTTACATTAAAATATAAATGGATTATATTTCGATGAGAAGCATGAAAGTGATTACTAAACTGTGGAAATAAATGTGTTAGAACCCTAAATAGTGTAATAATCCTCTAAGGGAAAATTGCACCTCATTCATTTATAATGGTATTGTGATTGGCTTTGTTTTAGTCCAACTTTTGAGTCAATGCTTCCATGAAATTCTCATGACTTGCCTTCCAAAATGACATCAAAGACAAAAGGAGAAAAACAGTCTTGACAAAACCAGGTCACTACATCAGCAAGTGCAGAGTGGGCTGAGCAGCTCTGCTTCCTAAATCAAAGCCTTGCTGCAGGAGCACTGCTGTGCTCCCATTAGTGTGTCACAAATGCCGTTCTCAGCAGTGAGGGACCAAAAAGTGTCTCAGCTGCAGAAAACAGGCTGAAGGCTTTGGCCAAAGCCTGGTGCCTATCTCCTCAGAGAGCTGCTATGCTGAAATGAGGGCGTGGAGGTCCTCAAGGTACGGCTTTTGGGGGATGTCCTGGTCCCAGCTGTATTTTGTAGCCAGGAATGCACAAGGAATGAGGGGGAGTAGTGAGTCCTTTGTGCTTAAATCAAGCAAAAATCCCAGCAAGGGATCTGAGGTGTTCAGCCAGCCATGTCCTTCCAGAGGTCCTTTCATAGTCTTGGCCAAACTCCCAGCTGTGGGAGAGACTGAGGGTTTTCTAGAGGATACACATCTGGACTGTGAGGGAAATGTATGGGCCAGAAGCCTACCTCAGTCTGCCTTCAGAGCCAGGAACTGTCAAGAAACCATCAGCTCCCTCTCCTGCCTCTGTTCCTGTGTATCCCCAGAAGAGCTGTCCATCAAGGGACAGAGAGGGAGATTTGAATATGCACACAGGACCATGCAGGCTGCTTTGAAATTGCCATTTTGTCAAAATAACTCCATCTTTGGCTGTCTGCAGTGGTGGGGTGGGACCCAGAGTACACTCCAGAGCAGGACTCTCCTCCTGGATCCCATGTGGCTGTATCCTCCAGGCTTTTTTGTAAAGGGCCAATATAGTGTCTATAGCCAAAACTCAACAGATAATTATAGCTGGCAGGGCTTGGTAATTAATGTCTAGTGCAACCTACTGCAACATACTGCTGCTTTACATGTGTTTTGTGCAAAGTGGAAGTGCTGAGGCGTGCTCGTTTGCTGCTGTCTGACGGGGAGAGGGTGACAGATCCTACAGGAAGAAGGAAATGTGCCTCCCATCTTTTGGGTTTTTAATTAAATTAAATGCAGTGGCAGAAATGGCAAGGTGCCAGGACTTCTCCTGCGACTGAGCAAGCACTTTGCACAGAAGGGAACCTGGGCACAGGAGGCTCACACAGGTGTCTGTGTTCAAGAACAGCATCTGTTCTGGTTAACAAGCCTCACTCTGTGTGGCTGATTTCCTTAATGAAGAAAAGATCTTCACCTGTGTCTGTGACCATGTGGGTGCCAGGATTTGGTGTTTCCACATGAGTAGCAGTAACAGCACATGGTCTCTGGCAGGTTTCACTAAAGCCATCCAACAGCATATGCAGCAAATGCTAATGGAAGCCACATGGCACAAGCTTTGCTCTTTCTATGGAATACCTCAGAGAAGATTTAGCAGAAGCAAAGACCTGTCCTGTGGCTTGGAATGTCATGCTGTGCAATGGCTCCTAATGGAGCTGCTGCTGCCTGCTGAAACCTGGAGGCAGCACCTTGGCACAGGCATCCCAGGTTCCAGGTGATGGAGCTCACAGAGAGGTTCAGATCAGCTGCCTCTCCCTACACCCTTCAAGGGCTGCAGGGGCACGGAGAGGAGGCACCTGGGCATATGGGTCTGTGTCCCAGGGGAGGCTGTGATTGTACAAAGCAAATGCCAAGCACAAGCTGGCATCTGCTCTGACTCAACAGGTCATCCAGAGGAGGACATGAGGGAAGGAAAAGAGAAACTTACTTTTTTAATATTAGGAAGACCTGCCTATCTTTATGTCCATGCAAAATAGATGACTTCTACCACCTGGGACTTCTGTGTGTAGGATTTTGAGCAGAGCAAGCTAATAATGACTGAGTCTTGTTGGGGTTTAAAATGGAATTCTTGCTTCTCGGTGTAAATAGGAAGCGATAGTGTAGCATGTAGGAGATCTTTAATCTTCTAGATTTATTACATTTTGTAGGATTGTACTTTTTTTAAAGCTTTTTGTTTCATCTTGAGCACTAACGGAGGCAAGCAGGTAACTGAAGGGACACACAGAGCATTTTAATGGGGCTTTTTCCTGAATTCATCTGAAGCCAAGCCCCCTCTGACCACAGCCCCACCCTCTCATCTGCATTTCGTAAGGGTATTACCGCTGTAATTAATAGGACTTGTATAACAGTACCTAATTAAACTCTGATCATATAGTGTAAATTTAACTTGATTATCATTAGCCTCAGTGAACTCTGCAGGAGATTAATCCCTGTGATTCACTCAGCAGAGAGAGCAACAGCAGCAGCTCTGCGGAGGACCAAAATATTGGTGAACAGCAATGCTCTGTGCCCCCAAACCCTCAAGGTAGGTCTGGGTACCAACAGCAGCACCGGTGCCAGGGAGGGGGTGGGACGGCAGTCTCCCCATTTTCAAATTGCTTAAAGCCAGTGGAATGCCAGCAGGCTTCTACGGCGCCGTTCTTAAAATCACTGAATAAGGAGTCTGTGAGAGGATTATGGCTTACATAAGAGTTTTATGTCTGTCCTAAAGCTACAGCCCCTATGCATTTGTCCACTGTGTCTGCCAGTGATTCATAGACACCAGAATGTCCTGAATGACGACAAACCACATTTTGTTTAGGATTATTACAGATACAGGACCTGGTCCCAGTCTTATGAAAGCTGATGAGGTTTAGTCTGTGGGAAGAGAGCAGAGGCAATAATGTTATATTTCTTTATATTAATTCCTGCATGTTAAAATGCTGTATACTTTGCTTGTGCACATTATGCTGGAGAATTCTTTGCTAAAAAAACAAGTAAACACCCGGTAAAATAATGGGGTTTTTTCTGTTTGTAGTCCTGAAGTACAGGGCATGGGGTTTGTCCTGTCTTTGGCTGAACACGTCTGTTTGTTTGCTGCTAATAATAGTTTAATCAATGGGGCTGATTCCTGCATATTCTCTGTCTGACAGTAGCCCAGAAGACCCAGATGACAGCGAAAAAAGGTGTTCTGTATATGCCACTATTTCATTCTTTTTTGTTGTTCTGATGTTGTTGCTTAATTAAAAGCAAAGAGAAAGTTTTACTCCTGTTTGCATGAATGGTCACATCAAACAGTAGAGGAAAATCTAGGCCAAGCTGCTTTCAGTGGGCTAAGGAACATTATACCACTGCACCGCTTCCTTTCATAGTCTTAATAAACATCAGGCACCTTTTGAACTTTCTTTGAAACCATTAGTTTTGCTTTCCACAAGTAGCCCGTAGCCCACCTTGCCCCCGGTGTTGTTAGGAGCACAGCTGCTGTCAGGAGCTGTGTCCGTGTGGGATGGGAAGGAGAGGGATGTGCGCGGGGTGCATCCTCGCTGCCTGCAGAAATGGTGCTGGTTATGTAACGCCCTCGCTGGGTAACGAGGTGAAACTCTGTCAACTCTTCTGCAGGAGCTTGCAGAGGGTTTGGGGCTGCTGGCTGGCTGAAGGGTAAGTCAGGGACGTGTTCCTCAGGGGGGCTGTGTGTCGGGGGGCACACGCAGGTGTCGGCGTGTGCGGTGCTGAACAGGGGCTGCAGCTTTAGTGACTGAGGGGTCAGTGCAGGCAATGGTGCCCCTCAGCACCTCACCTGAAATAGATCATTTTAGAGTATTGCTACTTTGTGAAACAGCTCTGTAATTTGTCTGTGCTGGTTTTTTCTGGTTTTGTCTAACATGTCTCAAACACAATTAAAAATAAGCTGTGCCAAAGCCACAATGGCTTTCTTTTAATAGTGGTAATAATATTTTGTGAGAGAAGGCTGTGCTCAGGCAGTGAAATGCTTTATGTCAAGTGATCCCGGCTGCTGTTACTGTTCAGAATGTAACTTGCTGTGGCTTTGCTGTTGTCCTTTGCGCTTGCTATTTTTTCTTTCACTTGTAGACTTGTACCTGTTTGCAGCACAGTTGCTGTGTTTGCTTGTCCGAGTGCAAATGTTCATGTTAACTGGTGAGTGCATGCTGGATAATTGTGTCCATGACTGCTGGATGTCCTTGTCTGTTTTAAGACTGGAGCTGTAGGTCTGGATGTGCTTGCCCCTGTCATGGAAGAGTTGCTCATACGTGTAGCACTCTCGTGGAGCTACTGTCAAATGTGCGTCTCAGAGCAGAAAGCAATCTTGGTTTGCAGCAAGATGAACAAAAGGAGTGCCTGAGCTTTTCAGGGTTGTATTGTGGAAGCTGTGTTTGCACTGTAAGTACTGTATGTGCTTCAAGTACCTGAGAGCTACTGGGGGAACTGGTTCCCTTACAGAGACAGAAGGGCTGTGAGGAGGGGCTGTGCATCCACAGCACAGGCAGCTGTGAACTCAAAAGATTCCAACAGCGAGAAACAGAGCCCAAATGAACCTAAATAAGCAAGGGATCTGAATTATTCACAAACAGAGAGGCTTGTTCCTGAACAGTCAGGTGTCTGAATCCAGAGCAGCCTCAGGCCATGGGACTGGCATTGTGAGGGTGAGCGTTGTCCTAAAATGAACTGTGCAACAGAAAAATCAGTTGGTATGAGATAGAGGCTCATTTCCCGTGGGACTGAGAATCTCTTGTACTCAATTTTTAGACTCTTTTTGTTACTGTCTAAAAGGCACTTGATGTCACAATTCCTGTCAGTTTGGCTTTTGCATTTGTTCCTTGTGATATTCAGCTGGAATAGCAACCTGCCAGGGCCCACATCCTATAGCCTACTTCATCTTTGTTCTCTTTCTCTTACTGTGCTTGAGTCCAGTGGTCCCATAGATCTGGCTGGTCCCTGACCGGTTGTGTGGCCTTTGTGTGGGGAGATGAGTGTAAACACAGGGGCTTAACCTGAGGGCAGTCTCTCTCTCCAGAATCAAGGACTGGTTGCCGGACCTCGGGGGTCATGCATAATCAGATGTGTGGTGGCCACTTCTCTTGCACCTCCCCATTTCTAGGGCTTGTGTTGCTAAAGCTTTGCAGGGAGCCGCTCCCTGATGTTTTGTACCCCCACCCAGGCACCTGCAAGGGGTGCGGCGGGGGCAGCCGGGGCTGTCAGCCACAGTCCAGGACCCGGACCCCGGGAGGGGAAATGAGCTGATGAAATCTCATCTTGGTGGCAGGTGTGGCATATAACCATATTCGCACCAGGGGAAGTGGCTTCTCTGTGCTGCAGAAACACCCTGTCAGCTGGGAGAAGTTCAGTGGCTCCCCCAGCATGGCAAAGACAGCAATGGGGTTGGGGCACCCAGTGCTGCGAGCTCCCAAGCATTGTGTACATCAGTGAAGACAGGCAGAGTGCCATAAGTGATCACATGTAGAGAAATATCCCATAGCTGCATAGTTTTTCTTACATGATCACTGAGGTGGCTTTGCTTTTTGCTGGTGGCTTTGCAACTTTTGCAGCCCCGCAGCTGAGCCTGCAGGGTCCCAGTTGCTGCCTACAGATGGTAAGCCTAGCCCTACATGTCAAGCAGACTACTCTGTGCACACGCCTGTGTTTAATTACCATTATGAAATGGTAATAAAAAATCTAAAATGTCATTACAACGTGGAATGGGACTGGGATTTGCAGTCTAACTGCAAGCCTCCTGCTGGCAAAACTGCTCCAAGTTTGTCTGAACTCTACCACTGGACAGTTGTTGCCCTCTGTGAGCTGCTCTCTAAGCAGGCTGATGTGGCTTGTTGTGTTTGTCACTGACTTGCCCAGATAAGTTGGTGTCAGCACCTCTCCTAAGTCTTTCCAATGGTGGAAATTCTGCCTGGCTAGAACTCCTACCAGCCAGATGGCTCAGCAAGGGCAGTGCTAGGCATGCTTTGCCCAAGGAGTAACTTCCTTCTTGAAGGAGAGTTATTTTGATGTAGACAAGGGTCGTTAGGACTGCACTGATCCCTGGTGCTGGTACCTGTTCTGAGGATGGTGCTGATCCCACCTTACCAACGTAAAGCCTTTCAATGCACTTTGCAGTGAAATGACTCTCTGGTGTTTATAAACCTTTTAGGGTATTAAAATGGCCTTAAACCCTATTGTGTTTCTTGCTTTAGCTTTGAGCTGGCCCAGAGCTGGGCTTGACTGGCAACTCAGTCACTGCTTGCAGTGTAAGTTCCTTGGGAGGGGGTGATGGATCCCTGCCCTCTCCCAGTCCTGGTCCCTCCTGCCTTTGGTGCAGGCTGAGCCCTGAGAGTTCAGCTCCAAGCTGCAGCCAGTGACAGTGTCCACATGCAAGCCTCAGCAGCAGGATCAGAGCCACATTTCTCAAACTGACAAGTAAAATAAAGGCTTTTATTCTGTGGGGAGGAGAGGATAAGAATTATTTCAAACACTCTAATAAACTCCCAAAGTAAATATCTAAATATTCTTCCATTTCGGTGTAGCTCTTGGAAAATTTCCCAGGATGTCTTTAAAGAGCTCGCTGTAAAATAGCGGGATGCTCTTTTCCCACAGGTGTATGTTAAAACAAAAACATTTCACTTGGAATTATTACAGAATTACCTGGTCTTGGGATTACTGTGAGGAGCTTTTGGAAATCATTCACCTGTGCTGCGTTATGTGGGAAGTGCTACTGCTGTGCAGGTTCATGGTTTGTATAGCAGGGGAGGCAGAGGTTCAGAACATGATCTTGCCTACCTGGCTTTAAATGGGAAATTGTAGCGGTTCTTTTTCAGCACTGAAATTGGTTCTGTTCTTTAACTTTTTAACATAAAAAGGGAGGCCTTACTACAAATAGTAGTATTTTGCAACAACCTCATGGACAATGCCAGGTTTGCAACAACCTCATGGACTATACCAGGTTTTTTTTCTAGCTGAAGTATTTTGTTGCAGGAATCAACAGAGAATTACTTCCAAACTTGTTTTAACATTGTAACACAAACACCTGCACATAGGAAGCAGAAGTCTTCCTCTTCTTTTGCATCCTTCTCTGTCTACCTGGAAGAGTAGTGTGGTCCTTACCTGCTGCCACAGAGCACCTTGTGTTTTGCAATGATGAGGCTGTACAAAATATGCTTGCAGTGAGCTTCAGGAGATCCCCAACTTTATGACTCCCCACAAGGGGATCCACAATAGTCAGAGGTAGAGAGATGCCTACATGACTTACAGTGTAAGAAATTACGGCTTAGGAAAACAAGGCAGGAAAGTAGGTTTAAATGCTATGAGAAAAAGGAGGTGGGAGATTTGCTGAATGGCTTATTAAAATCATTCAGTGGCAAGGCTCTAGGTTCAGTGTAGAATTTCTGTCTGTCAGCCCACCAATGCTAACAATAATCACAAGCCTCCAGGGTACAGAGCTGAGGTCCCTCCATTTCCCGCAGGTACCAGGGAGCGTGTGAGACTCACTGCTGGCAATAGGTTGTGCCACCAAGGAAAACAATTGTCTTGGGGTGACTGTATGGTACTGTATCTCCTACCATCTGTTTTATGGCCAGACATGGCTGCTGTAACTTTAAGCCAGGCCCGGGGGCAGGGGGAGCCCCTTCTTTCGGTGTGATTTCACACAGCTCCCCGTATCGGCTCTGCAGGGAGGGAGTCTGTGCCTGGCTTATAGCTGGCCTCTCGTTTGATAGCTGAGCCAAGGGGTTTCCTGGGACTGCAGACAGCTTCTCAGTAGGTTCTGTGGTTTCTTCTGGAACTGTTCAGCTTAGCTCCAAAAGACCAGACCTTCACCGGGGTCCTGGCAGGGGGCTGCAGGGGCACCGCATCCCAGGCCTTGGGAGAAGCCGAGCAGGACTCTGATGTCCATCAGAGAAGGTTTGAATATCTAACACTATTCATTTGCTTTTCCATGCCTGCATGCACTCTGTGTGTTAAATAATAGTTTTTTTAATTTTCCTCCAAGAAATTCCTTTGTTTGGTGAGGGAAGGGGGTGCCAAAACCTGCCTTTTTTTAGAGGTGACATTCATTTCAGGCTGTTACCTCCTAACTTGTCTCAAACCGAGACAAATTCATGAGTAGCTGGTTTGAGGCTAAAGAAGGCAGTTCCATCTTCTGCTCCCTGCAATCTCTGCTGCATTGGCACAGTAGTGGCATAGCTGAAAGCTGATCTTTACAAAATGTCTCTCCAAGCATTAGCTTTCAACCATCCAAGCCTGATTTTTCACGCAGAGAAGGCTGGGAGTAACAGAAGTGCCTTTTCAAGGGTGAGTTTTGCTTGAGCTGGTCATGAAACTGCACCCTGAGGGCTGCTGAATCAGGTTGCTTGTAAAAGTCAAGAGCATTTTGATATACAAGATATTTATGTTCCTCTTGAAGTGTTATAATGAGGATAGAGTGATAGCATCAGGGAAACGGGGTCACAGAGCAGAGCCCTGGGAAAGCGCATGCCTGGCTCCTCTGGTGCTTACCTGGGGATGTGTTTTGGTTACCAGCTGCTAAACATAGCAAAGCTGGAGCTGCAGTACCATTCTACTGAATGTCAAAAAGTTTGTTGTGCCTTACTGAAGAGCAGATCACTGTAGCCTTAATCAGATGTAATACAGAAGCTGTTGAAAAGCACAGCTCTGTTACCATCACGGTACTTTTATTTAATTTTACATTCAGGAGGAAGTATTTGTTGAAATGAAGCTTTAGTTCCCAAAGATGAAGATGTTTCTAGCTGGAATGGTATCTATGAGTGCATGTAACTTTTTATGAGGGTAGAAAAATGTTTTCTGGTAGGGTTATACATTTGGTGTGTGTGTTCTTTGCAGTCTTCACCACCATGGAATTGGGGTAGGGGTTTTAGATGGTTTTAACAGTTACTTAGGAGGTGATGGAAAGCCTAAGGTTTGGAACACTCTTTAGATGATACTTTGGTATGAGGCCTGTGAGGATGAGAATGCTGCACTGCCACTGGAAAGATCCATGAGGCATTTATGCCTGAAAAAACACTTCCCAAATTAGCCCACCTACCAGACAGGGGTTCCACCTTGAAGGCATTGTTGGGGAGCCCATGAAAAGTGCTGAAGAGTACCCCAAACAAGTGATATCTTGGAAACTGGATCCTTTTCAGGCATTTCAGTTTGGATGTCCTGAGCCATTTGTCAGAAGTTTAATAGTATTTATCTCAAGTTCATCTGGTCATGGGTGTTGGGGGTTTTTTGAGGAATTTAGTTTTAAATAGCATTTCCCCTGTCTAGATCTTTATCATTGTTAGAAGATTTCTCACTCTG
Organism: Pyrgilauda ruficollis; assembly: GCF_017590135.1. Lineage (NCBI taxonomy): Eukaryota > Metazoa > Chordata > Aves > Passeriformes > Passeridae > Pyrgilauda > Pyrgilauda ruficollis. The sequence continues at coordinate 10,850,960 of NW_024528821.1, read as the reverse complement.
CATAAGTGTTATTTCTGGCTCTCACAGGCATGGCTGTTTTACACAAGTCAGGATTTTTTCCAGGAAGGTGGAAAGGTAGGCATTGCTCTCCCTGGCACATTGTGGGGATGCTTCTGCAGCCTGGCTTCATCCTGCTCACTTACCTGTGAGTTCTCACTGGGCTCTACCAGAGGGTATTTCTGCAATTCTGACAATCTGACATCCTCCATGTCAGGCTAAAGCTGTTAATTTTATTTGGGCTGGCTTTGTTTGGTTGGTTTTGGGGAGGAGATCTGGGGTGGGTTTGATCTTTTTGAGCTGGACTCTGGGGTTAAGGCTTTATCCTAAAGGTGCTAACCAAGGAAACTGAGCCATGTTAGAAATAACACAGGTACTATTTGCAGTCTTGCTTCTGGTGAGGGATAAGTACTGGAACATAAAACCTGTGACTGAATTTTTCAGTTGTGCAGCAGCACTTTGTTGAACAGGGATGAACCTAAGCATGAATTTAGTTTCACTACAGCACTTGCTGAATAAGGGTCTAAGTTAATAAAATCAAGTAATAGCTGGTGCCAGAACTGCCTTCAGCTATGTAGGAAATTCAAGGCTATATCTTTCAAACACACAAGCCCACTGCACTGCAATGGCAAGAGGAAAAATTCAGTTTGCATTCACCAAAGCTGAAATTTGGTGGTTGTGATGGATCTGCTTTGCAGTAACAATGCACTGGGTGGCAGTGCTGTTGGAACAGAAGCTACCATTGGTGTTTGGAAACTGCTCTTCTATGGAAGGAAAAAATAGACTGTTAAGATATTCTTCTGTGAAATAGCTTCAGACAAAGCACTGAGCACACAGCAGTGTGTAGGAGAAGAAAAATGTGCATTAAGTCTTCTTTATCTGTTGCATGAGTAATCAAAACTTATGTAAATATGCCTTTTTATAAACTTATTCTTATAGAAGAAGCAATGGTAATGCCTCTGTCTTTCAGATGTAGGTATGGAGTGTAGGTAAGTAGCATTACATGTCCATTATCCCTGTGGATCATGGAAGAAAATAAACCAACGAAGAGTAATTCCCCATGACCATTACTTGGAAACTTTAACAGAGTCCCAGACCCTCTAATCCAGGATGGTAATGCTATCAAGTGAGAGAAGTATTTCAGATTATGTTGATTCAAATTCAGAAAAGTGCTGTGACAGCCTGCCAGCATGAGTCATGACTTTTGGGAGTGTTTGTACTTCATAGGCTGTTCCCCAGTAGAAGACACTTCTCTTTTGGACAACTTTCAACCTTGTGCAATCAGTCCATCTGTTTTAAAGATAAATATATGTATATTAATAATGAGAGGGATCCTAACAGATTGACATTTCATGGGATTTTAGGGATGAACCTCTGTCTGCTAAAGTCAGATGCAGCTTTGCCATTAACAAGTGTGTTTGGTCACTGCCTAGTCTAACAGTGCAGTTGCCTTTATAGACTAGATTTATCCAAAGGCATTCTGTAAATGTCATTCAGCATTTGCCCGGGGGTTCCTTGTGCATTATTTTGTGAGTTATTAGGGTTTGGAAACTAGATTTAGAAATCTATCCATATGTGGAATACTTTAGAAATTCACCTAAAGATAAATGAGTAACAGACCTGATATTCCTAGGTTTCCTGTGCCTGGATTTTGAGAGCTGCATTCTGTTAAAGGGCTGGCATCTCCAAAGAAAAGAGGACTTTTTGCTGTGATGTACACTGAGCTTTGGAGATGGTTCTGTATTTGGACCATCCTTTCAACCACTGGCATACCCCTGTGCTATAACCTATAAATCACCCAAGGAAAAGCATGAGCTCTTTGATGTTGTACCAAAGTTCTCTGGTGCCATAGAGCTGCCAGAGCCTGGCATCAGACCTGTGGGTTTTATCCCAGCTCTTTCCTTCCTGTGTGTTTGCCTGAACTCCGTGTAAGTTGACTCAGAAGATCCTGGAGTTTCAGCTCTGGAGTCCAGGAAAGCAGAAAGGATGCTCTTGGCTCCAGTGCCCTAACTGGCTTGTCCTTTGTCTGGGATAGTGCAAATTATTCTTTCCAAGCAAATATTTACTGAGTAAACAGCGGGGGAGAGTTCGTATACAATTTGTTGCCATTACGTCAATAAAGATTTATCCTGTTGTGTGTTTTAGAAGTTTAATTAACATGAGCTTTGCAATATGTGCTGGAAAGTAAATAACAGGCACATTTACTTGGCAGAAGAGTAATGCTTCTTTAGAGAAAGTTATGAAAGGTTTTCCTAGTGCATGCAGCTCTGTTCACTGGTACCATGCAGGCCATTCCTCAGTGCACACACTTTTTACATCCCCTGTGTGTCAGGCTTAGGGGAGACTAAAGTGCTGTACAGATCTCACAGTGAGCCTTTGCACAGGGAACGAGTTTTACCCCACTATCTGAACACCATGCAAACAAGCAGTGAGACCTGAGACTGAAGAAGATGGTGAGTTCCATCAGTTTGGCTGTTGTGCAGACCTGTTCCTGGAAAACATATCAGATGCACAGGCTGATGATGCTTTGTGGATTTTATCATGTTAGTGATCAAAAATATCCAACATAAGCAGAATCCCCACAACTGAGCTGTTTTCATTTGGAAGGACTTCTTGGCTGAGAACTTGGCTGTACACTGAATTATAAATCGCAGCCAGCAATATTTTACAGTAGAGTCCTGATATAACCTTTAGCAGAGAACCACAGAAGGCAACCATGTGAGGTCACTGTGCTTTTGATGCTGTCTGCCCTATTATCACTCCCAAAACCTGTGTGTCCCATCCTATAAGTGATAGATCATTCTCTGATGTCTCATCCATTGTCTGGTTCTGGGGCCTTGCAGATTATTTACATGTGAGGTTTCCACTGGGGATTCCAAGGTACAGGCTGATGAGTGGTGAGCACTGGGAGCTCTAGTTAGAGGTAAGAAATCACACCTCACTGTAGCTGTCAGCCCTGTGAATGCTGCTCTTGAACTTTTAGCTGTCTGACCAAGGAACTCTCATTAGATTCCCTGGAACTGCCTGCATGCTCAGGGCCAGTTATAAGTGTTCATGTCTTCAGGACTTGGGCTCAGCTGGAAAGGAGAAAAGTTCTGCCCTGGGAGAGTTCTCTCCAACATGATCATATCCTGGGCTCACAGACAAGGTCTCTTCTTACTAGACTGCATCCCCCAGCCTGCTGGAAATGTTCTCATGCTTCTGGTCCTTTTGATGTAACATCTCACATCTGGGATAATGATGTCTCTGAATTTCTTTCATCATTTCATAAGCAGCTAGAATGTGCAAAGGCACTAACTTCACTATTAACATAACATTTACAACAGGCTTGATAAGGAACAGATTTCTTGTTCATGGTCAGCCCTGTTTGGCTGAACTGAACACAACAGACAAACTTCTCTTACTTTTTTCAGTACTTCTGTTAGTGTGTAACTTACCTTTCCCCCTGCTTCATTCCTATTTCTCTTCCTGTTTTGTTCTTCAAGTATCATTTAAATTATGTTCAATGCTAGTTAAATTCTATAGAAACACTACTGATTGTGCTTCTGTTCAGATTTGTCCAGCCTGTTATTCTAAGACATCAAATTGATAAAAAGGTTTCTGACACCCTGCAGCAATGACTATTTTACCAGGTTGACATTGTAGAAGAGTAGAGTAGAAGTATTTTTTCCAAGGTTGTCCAGGAATAGGCACAATGTTTGTTAACTGTCTCTCATCTCCCCATACATCTTTATTGCTCTGCCCTGTGACTGGGCTGTTACTGGCTGGTTTGTTTGTAGCCATCCCCTGCACTTTGATAGAGAAATTGCAGTGGGTGATAGTTTTTTCTCTGGACCTCTTTAAAACTCTCCTTTCATCTGCCTCCTGATTTTGCTCTGCCTATTGAAATTTCATGTATTCTGGGAGGCTGGCAGTCCAGATGTTTTCATGACAATAGTGTCTTTATCATCAGGATTTCATAATTAAGCAATTATTCTTTTTACAATACAGTCATTCTGAGATTTTTGTGTAATAAGCAGTTAGATACTATAATCTGCTAGAAATGCATTTTTTGTGTAAGTATGGGTTAGAATAGATTTTAATTTTACAATTTCAGAGATCTAAATTAGACATTGTAGTAAAGAAAAATTACTTCTTATGTCTATTAGAACATTTATGCCAGCCAGAGTAAAATAGTTCCATGTTTTCAATCTTAGTTTAAGTTAAAACTGCTGGGAGAAGAGATGGTGGGAAAATGGATTGTGATTATGCAAGGAAATGTAGCTAGAATTTTTAAGATACTGCAGTGCCCTGTCCCCTCCAGCTCGGGAATGGGAAGTCCAAGTGTCAACAGAAATAAAATCATAGTCATTTTGAGCCAGCTGGAAGGTGGAATAACTTCAAGACACTTTGTTCTGATTATTTCAACCACTTCTTTTTGCATGCAGCTGGAATATTCAGCCAAAAGTAATTTCATTTCTACCTCTTCCTCTTTTTGTGTGTGTGTGTGTTTCATCTGAGAGATGCAGTGGAAGCAATTGCCTGCAAAAATGGGCACATTTTGATAAAGAATAATTTCCCATCATTTCCCTAAAGAGCTCCCTTTGTAATGTCTCTCACTCTGTCTTACCACTCTTATTTCTTTTCCTATGTGCAGTAAAGTATTAATCCTTTCAAATGTTAAGTCTGAGTTTAGTCTTAGTTTATGTGTTACTTCTTAATGGCAAGTGTTAAACACCGATTTCTAAGGATGTTCACAGTGGCAGATAGAGTTGCAAAGAACACTGGATGAGTATGATTTCAGTTTTTTCTTCGTAGTAGAAAACTGCCTGAAAACTTTATTCCTGGTCTGTCTCCATTTGTGTTTTGATGGGAAAACTCCCCATGGCTTTAGGCAAACAAAATGCTTTGAAGATGTAGATGTTTTGCTGGACTTAAGCAACTGTTAAGCTTAACTCTTAAGCTTAACCATTTCTTGAGCAGGGACTGTCTGAGGATGACAAGTGCCACAGATTTCTTCTCTGCAGGCTGGCAACACTTTGTCCAGCTGCATTTCAACCAGTGATGCCACTAAATAGAAAGAAGATAAACTGTGTATAAGTTGCAGGAGAAAATCCCTAATAGCCCATGAGTTGTCCTGGAGAAAAGGGATGCTGCACATCCTTGAGAACATATCTTTTCCTGCCATATTTAGCATTCCCCAAAATCCTTTACTAACCTCATCAGAGGTAAAAAATATGTGAGCATGGGGTCAGCTTTGCTGTGATGGGGAGAATTCTGGGAAGGGGAAGACAGATGCCATCCCAGAGGTGATGGGTTTTGATTGCTGCTGTTGTTGCCCTGTTGAGGGGAGAACAGGTAGAGAGAGCAGTTTTGGCCATTCACGGGGTCCTTAAGTCTTTTCTGCATTTAAAAACGAAGCTGTGTGCTGTCTGTGCTCTCATCAGTCAGACTGAGGGAGCTGGAATGAAAACAGCTAGAGCAGCCCTGCAGAGGTAAAACAGGGATCCTTCATTAAGGGTTCCCTTGGACAGTTTCTTTACCTGCAGAGGTAAAACAGGGGCTCTTAATGAAGGGTTCCCTTGGACAGTTTCTTTGCCTGTGACTGTGAAGCTGATGGTGGCACTAGTGCTGTAGACAAAATTTAAAGTTGCTCCATGTGTCAGCATGATGGACTGCAAGGTCCAAACTGCTGCACGGAACATGTGTGTTCAGGTGGTGGCTGTGAATCACTTGAGGTTAGAAACACTCACTCTGTGCCTTCCTGTCTAAACTAAACAGATCTTTGTGGTCAGCCTGAAGTAAATGATGACCACGTCTCATCTCACTCTTTCCAACCAGACCCACTGTTTGCTCTAAGAAGTTAAGTAAGAGGTGACGTCGCAGTCTGAGCCAGGGATGGCTTTCATGTTACGTGGTGCTCAGAAAGTAGGTTACTGGGTCAGGAACAGCAAGTTCTGACTGTTTGCCAGCTCGGCCCTTTTTTTTTTCCTGTGGTGTTTATACTGCTGTGACCTGCCACGCTGAAATGAGTCTAAAATGAGCAGGAGCCGTGCTCCAGACCAGGGAGATGGGCTTGATTGGACCCGTGCTTCTGTACCTGCATCCGATTGTCAGTCTGCAGGATGCTTGCTGTATGGGGGCTCCCTTTTTGAAGAGAAAAGTAAAGCTAATTGGAATCCAGTGGCTAGGAAAAAAGACAGTAATTTTTAAATTATTAGCTTGAAGCCAAAAAGCTTTCAAAACTCATTGAAGAGTGAAGAGATGTGGGCTCATACATTCAGTACTAGGGGAATTTACTCACAAATCCAGGACTGCGTTAGAGAAGATCACTTGGAACATCTGAAAAATTTTAATCTAGTTCACAAAACTGAATCTTGGGATAACTGAGTTTTGATTCCAGTTGTGATCAGTTTGAAATACCTCTGGCTGTTTGTGCTGCTTTGTCCAAATCTGGTTACTCCCTCCCCACCTCCACCCCCACTCCGTGTTCTGTCTTTTTAAGCCTCCACAAAGCCAGAGCTCAAGACCTGCTGCAGGGCATGGGGACAGAGGGCAGCTGCTGCCAGGAGTCCCTGCAGGGGAGTGCCAGGCTGAGGGTGGGAAACCCGACAGAGAATTCAGCCTCCTTCCCAGGCAGAGCACAGGGGCAGGGGGATAATGGTTGGGCTCGGTGATCTTAGAGGTCTAAAGCCTGGAGCAGCATCCTAAGCACTGCTATGATTTTGTATTTCTGTGTCTGCCGTGCAGCTGACTCAGGCTGCACATGGGTGTGTACCTGTCCCAAGCATGGGACCCCACAGCCCCTCCTGTGCTGGGTGATGGCAGCCTGGAGCAGATCGCTCATCCCACTGCTGCCATAAGCTCAATCTCTCCATGAGTGGAGCAGGAAGGCAGCAGCAGTGGTTCCTTCATTTGCAGGGCTGGCATGAGCCCTTTGTGGTCCTGGTCACGTCCAGCTGCCATTAGCACCAGCTGCACACAGCTGCACTGCCCCAGCCCTGCAGCTGGACATACAATGTTATATCCAAAGGGAAATTCCTCTGGGTTGGAGGCAAGTTTTCCTCTTGCTCAGTGCTTTTGTGCCCAGATTTCTAGAGCATTATACTGCAGCTCTCCTCCCCCTGGTTAAGTGCAAAGAGTGGGGTACACAAGAAATGGGTGGCCTGGCTTCAAATATTTGAATAATCTCACCAATTAAAATATTGCTCAAAGCAAAGCCTCAAGATGTGTTCAGTGGCTCATTACCAAAGCTGACTTAAGAGGAAACTATGTGGGCCATTCAGTCAAGTGATGCGTCAAGCTTTCAATGCTTCTGAAAACTCTTCTAGAAGAAATTAAAGGGAAAAAAAAAGCAACCAGGATTCGAAGAGAAATTGCACCTCACAAAATCTCTCTCTTAAATCACAGAAAGCTTTCTTCTGCCAGACCAGATGTAGTAGGACAGAGAAAGAACAGCATTGATTAATACTCATTGCTGAGATAAAATGGCATCTAATAACTATGCATCAACAGCACTCCCAGAAAATGGTCCATGCAGCCTGCAAAAGCCACCCTCAGCACTCTGGTTTGCACACAGCTCTTTGTGTTCCTTGTCCACGACTTGAAGACATCTGCAACTGGAGGAAAACTGTTGCTCAAAGACAGGTGAGGTGGGTTGGCTAATAAACACACAAATCTCCGTATTTTAAAGCAAGGATCAGCTCATCTCCTTACTTTTTAATGAAACACACTCAGACTGCAATATCTCACAGAAGACCTGTTATTTATGAGACTGTCAACCTCTCAGAGCTGCAAAGGTTCCCCACTGGTGGCAGCTCAGCAGGGCCCTGGTTATCACTGCTGACTTACAGTTCCCTCTCTGCTGGCAATCAGTTCAGCCACTACCAGAGAATTATGTTCAGCCTCACCCCAAAGACCCCAGTCCTGCGAGGTGCCAAGTGTTTGGTGTGGGAAGCAGCATTGCAAGAGGCAGGAAGGAGGTGAACATCTCACCCCCTGTATGCCCCCTCTTCTTAGAAGGCTGGATCAGATTCTTAGCTGATAGAAGTAGACATGGTTTTGTTGCCTTCAGTGGAGCTGTGCTGATGTGTGCTGGTGCAGAATTTGGTCAGGTGTCTGTTTAGAAGCTACAGGTTTAAGGAGAGGTGTGCATTTAAAACACAAGTCAAGTCCTTGCTGGCCTTGTTTCTTAGGAGTTTCTTAAATTGTCCTAGGAGCTGACCTGTATGAAAATCCACCTCTTTCTCTGGTGTGCCATCCCTGGTGGGTTTGCAGGCACTGCACAGCTCGATCCTGCCTTTGCCTGCCTGGTGGGGGTTAGCAGAGGAAGTGATGGTCTCTTGGTTAGAGAGAGCTGCCACATCACATGTGCTCACTTCTGCTTCTGCCCTTGCACTGCTTTGGGCTGTGATCTGGTGCAGAGCCTGGAGCTGTTTTTTTTTTTTTTGGGGGTGTAAAGTGACATAAAAGACCAGAAATCTGTGTCTGCTCTTCATTCCCTGCTGCACAAATAGCTTTCCAGCCCAGCTTTGTCACTTCAACAGCTGACACATTAGAGCAAAAATAAAGCAAATAAAGCCTGATATTGGGCTTCTGCTTTGGAACTCACAAACCATTACTACAGCAATGGAATGCCCTAGTGCCTGGCCTTGTTTCCTCTCTCTGAAAAACAATGACTACAGCACTATCGGAATGTTTTTACCTATCCCTTTCTTTTTTTTCTTTTTTTTTTCTTTTTTTTTTTTTCTTTTTTTTTTTTTTTCTTTTTTTTTTTTTTTTTTTTTTTTTTTTTGGGGGTGTAAAGTGACATAAAAGACCAGAAATCTGTGTCTGCTCTTCATTCCCTGCTGCACAAATAGCTTTCCAGCCCAGCTTTGTCACTTCAACAGCTGACACATTAGAGCAAAAATAAAGCAAATAAAGCCTGATATTGGGCTTCTGCTTTGGAACTCACAAACCATTACTACAGCAATGGAATGCCCTAGTAATACTCTGCTTCCAGTCAAAGATCTGAGGGAACTACATGATCTTTAAGGTTCTTTCCAACCCAAACTCTTCTATGGTACCGTGATACTCTCCATGTATGGGATTCTGATCTGTGAATATATAGTTACGCTTAATAAGATGTAACAGTTGCTCAGGAGACTGATAATAGGATACAGAGTCCTTTATCTCTGTTTCATGTGTTGAAATCCAGACCAGGCCATTAGCAATTAAAAGGTCTTACCATCTGATATCTGTCCAGTGACCTGTGCAAAAGGAGCCTCAGCTCAGCAGTCAGTGCACAAACTCTTCAGGTTTTAGATTGCTGGAATTTTTTCTCTTTTTTCTTTTTTTTTCCTTTGAAGGGAGGAAAGTGTCTTTTTCAGTTCCATCCCTGCCTTCTTTAGCACCATGACCAGCTGTTTGTAGGCAGGCAGGCAGCCAGGCAGACGTGGGGCTGTGGTGTTTTCCTTCCCTAAAGATGGTTTTCCAAACCAAAGCTGAAGTATGTTAGACCAAGACCCTTGGGAGAGCAGCCAGCACTGGCTTTACTCATACTGAGTTTGTTTTGGGACTAAATACACAGTTGCTTTTTCTTGACATCTTAATGCAGCAGCTATTTAGACATATAAAAATAATAGCTCATAAAGTAAGATTAATGGGTTTCCTCTCTTTCTATGGTCTGTATGAAAAATACACCAAATATTTATTTTCAAGAGTATTTGAAAAATGGAAAAGAAAGATGAAAACCTTTACTTATTGCTGCATTTTTATTCAGACACAGACATGCTTGTATTCCATTAATTTATGGTGAGACTTTATGTTACATATTTATATCTTTTCCATTTATTTATACCTGCTAAGATATTTTTTTCCATCTGAAAACCGACAAGTGTGAAAGATTCCATAGTTACCATTCATTGTAACAGGTGTTGTGGGAAAGGAAGAATTTTCTTTTTCTGTCCTCAAAACAAGGCCATGCTAATGTTCATACACAGGTGTTTGTGTTTGAGAGAGTTTAATAGCAGGAAAGACCATGGTTACAATGGCTGGCCAAGCACAGAATTCAAATTCTCTGTGAGCTGAACCCAGGTCTGTGATTTCCAGCTGGGGTTTGAGCAGTCCCCTCTAAGTGATGGGAGCTGGGGCTCCTCGGGGGCTGGGCAGCCCCATCGTGGTGCCCCTGTGTGACCAGGTGAAACTGGCTGCTTCCTCTGCCACCTTCCTTCACCCCGCTGGGAGCACCAAGGAGGATCCACGGCTGCCCTTCCCTGCAGGACTCAGAGCCTGGCACTGACCTCCCCAGGCCACAGCCAGCCTCTGCCATGGTCCCCCCCACCCCTCACCTTCAGGCTCTTGTGAAACGTCACCAGTTTTGGAGGAAAATGGAAAGCAGGGGAGAGGACACAATTGAACCCTAATTGGAATATTTTAGCAAACACTGTCACTTCCAAGCTGCTCTTGAGCCATGTCTTTCTTGGTGGAGATCTGAGTCCTGGAAGATTCCCTCCAATGGGAAATATTGCAGTGATAGGGCATTGCTCCTCTTTCCTCTGATCTGAGAAATGCACCTACTCCCAAATATAGGTCCTAAGGAACACTTGCCAAATGGATGCCAGAGCAGCAAGGTTAGGAATCTCCCACTTCCCTTTTCTCAGTATCTCTGAGAGCTTTGAATTCTTTCCTCAGAGTTTACCCTTCTTGGACAACCACTGACACATCCATCAGCACAGCCTTTATCTCATGGGAAGGAAAGGCAGACTCAGAGCTGGGGTGCTGGCTGATGTGCATTGCTGCTGCTGCTGGTGCTTCACACCAATTGAAGTCATGGCACAGCAGTCCAGAAAGCTCCACAATTATTTGGGTGTTACATTTTGGTCATCCCAGGATCTAAAATTTTGGCCCAGAACCTTTACTTTCATGAAAAACGAGCAGGAGAACTGGGGATTTCTCCCATTCCCATGCATTTATAATACATTGTGATGTTCCACAACTAGGCAAGCGTTTTCTTTCTGTTTTAGTAAGGAGGACTCCTGTTATACCAAGAGAAGGCTGGCAGTACAATCTCCCTAAGCTTGTAGAAGGCAGTTTGTAACGAATTCCTTCAGGTCATCTCTTTATGTAAGTTCTGACCTGGTGCAGCTGCCTGAGCTCCCAGATGCAGGTGGAAAGATTAGCTCATGTGCAGAGCACGGTGAATGCTGGAGCTATGTGAGCTGTTCTCACGTGAAGAAACCCTGCCCTACATTAGACACCCACAAGAAATCGTGGACTCACTTGGAAACTTTTGCAGAAATCAAGGTTGGATCCAGCATTGCTCATCAAACTCCATGGTGGCCACAGCAAATCTGTGCTGCTTCTAAGCCCTTGTGATCCTGCTGTGTACCTCTCCCTTACCTCTGCACTGCACCCACTCACTGGTGCTATTCCACCTCTTCAGGACTCTGCATTTGGTGTAGCTAAACTCTTTAAAGAAGCTAAGTTGAACCTGATCCAGACATCCCAGGCAGACACCAGTTCTGTTGCCTCCATCACCATGGCATGGCTAACCCCAGACCCTGAGGTGATGCTCCTGGAGACAGGAATGGTGCTGATGGAGCTCCTTACTCAGAGCCAGGGGTGTCAGCAGTCCCACTGTGTCCATTCCCTCTCTGGTGTTTGAAATGCAAGTCAGCTAACACCTGGAATACCTGTCTGTGACATGGGAGGTGGTTTGCAGAATTTACATCAGGATATGGTTAGTATATCTTCAGGGAGAATTCCTCACTGCATATATTTGTTTCAGATTTTGGAACTTGCCAAAGAGGAGGAAAAGAGATTTGAATTTTCTTCCTTTGTGGGTTTGCTATCCACCCATCCATACAGATGGATCCGTACTCTTCTTAGACTGTTCTTGTTTTTCCCTTTTTGTATTGAGCACTCTGAGCTGGTGATGGACAGAGATGCCATTAAGATAAGCACATGTACTGTACACAGCAGGATCACAAGCATCCTCTTGAATGCCCTTAATAAAATGTTCAGCTCTTCTGAAGGTCAGAGAAGGCTGTGATACAGATCAAATCCTCAGAACAGCTCCTGACACGCTCACTTCTCAGCAGCTTCCCAGATGCTCAGTGGTGCTGCTCCAGGTGAATTAAGTGGGCAAAATCAAGCTTGAGCATTAGCCACGTTTTCTTAATTGCAGCAAAATATGGTGGGTTTGTGTTTTAGGTTTTTCTTATGAATAGGAACTGATCAAGGCAAATTAATGCTAGAGTAGGCTTTTTTGCATTTTTTTTGGCCACTACAGGGAGTAATTAACCTTGTACATACTAGACTCGTAGAAAAGTCTTAGGTGCTCACAGCAGGCTATCTTCATGCTTGTTGCTTCTGGCTATTTAATTGTCCCCCATGAAGCACCACATTAGGCAGGTTGGCTGGAAATTGGGAAAATCAACCATTTTCAGGAAGAGTTTGAGCATGGTTACAGCATTTAGTCACCTTGCCCCAAGATTTGCCAAAGACCACAGTAAAGGAGTAGTGGACAAGTGAACACAGTGAGCCCTGAACAGCCTCTTCCCTGGGCTGTGTGGCAACAAAAATTGGTTTCATCTATACTTCACCTGAAATTACATAAATTATTTTTATTTCTACTCTTTGTTCTCATGCCTTTCGACTTTGTGTTACCTGATAGCAAGGTTTGAAATGGGGCTGGCATTGCAGGGGGTATGTCCAAGGGGGCTGCCCTGCTCTGGGGGCTGGTTTTGGGGTCACAACTGAGCTCAGGGCTGCAGCTCAGGGCTCTCTGCTGCTTGGGGAATTTGATGGCTGAGGAAGGGGCATCCATTCCAGCTCCACGTCTGAATCCCAATAGGAATAACTGCACAATAGCCACCTGTAGAGCCCCCTGTGATTTTGGTGGGCTCTCCTGCACCTCCGGCCCTCGGTCAGTGCGTCCTCACTTCTGCTACTTCCCTGCTGCCTTTTGCCCCAGGCTTGGCTGGGCTTACCCTAGGGATGTGTGGTTCTCCATCCATCCGGATTTTTCATTGCTCTCTGGGTCTCCCTCAGATGAAAGGCTCTGTTTCAGTCTTTTAGGACTTTATTTTATTCCTCTGTGGCTTGGGGCTTTTTTGCAGGCAGGGCACTTGCCACTTGTGCTCTGACACAAGCAGGCAGGGGTTACTTAGCTACCCACATCCTCTCAAAATAGAAATTCACAGCCCCGCAGTACTTAGACACATTTTCATTAGTGTGTACAGGGAGCTTTCTTCCAGCTATCCCAGTCTATTAATAACAGCTCCAAACCTTTGGTTTGCCCAAGCATTTAGGAAAATTCACTTTTTCCAGACAGGGTGTTTCTGTACTCTGAGATCAGAGGTGCCACCCTGTTCAAGTGCTTGGTGATGGAGAGAGGGTACATGGCTCACTCACCCAGTTCTTTCTTTCCTGTGATCTGCTCTTTCCCAAGGAGTATAAAAATACATGTCTTTTACTTATCCTTTAACTAAGAGCTGACTACAGAGAAGGGGACAGAAAGAAAAATTTGGATATATATTAAAGTGTAGGAAATGGCAGGGAGATAGAAAAAATAGGAGAGAGATTAAAAGGTGGAAAGAAGGTGCCTTTTTGTTGTGAAGGGATTAGCTGAGAGTCAGCTTTTCAGATGCTTTTTAAATAAGGCATTCTCCTGGAAAATACAGATCCTGATCGATTCCAAAAGCCTCAGGGATTTTTGAGGTCAGAGCTCCCCTGGGAAAGGGGACAAATTAAACTGAGCAGGAGTGCCATTTGCAAATGGACTTACTACTTTTCAGTGAGAAATACAACTTAAAGGTTTCATAGAGTTCAGCCTGAAGTTTCAGTAAAACGTTATTTTGTTATTTGCCCCATGAATAAGGAGAGGTTCTTCAAGGGTGGATAAAGAGGCTTGCCTTGGATGGTTAATACAAGGAGAAATGCATGGATGATACAGGGAAACAGCTCCAGGGGGTGTGATTCACATGGACCCTTCTGCCCCACACTGGTGAGGGGCTGTTCTGAGCATCCTGCAGCCCCACGGTGCCCGTGGGTCATTTGTCCCTTTTGCCTTTCCATGAGGCTCAGGCCCTGAGCAGGGAAGTTTTTTATTTCCCTGTTGTTTCATTGACACTTTCATAGAATCACAGAGTGGTTTGGGTTCTAAGACACCTCAAGGATCACCTTGTTCCCAGCCATGGACAGGGCCACATTCCACTAGACCAGGCTGCCCAGGGTCTCATCCAACCTGGCCTTGAACACCTCAAGGGATGGGGCAGCCACAGCTTTTCTGGGCAACTTGTTCCAGTGCCTTACCACCCTCACAGGGAAGAAAATCTTCCAATATCGAATCTAACCCTGCTCTTTTTCAGTTTAAACCATTCCCCCTTGCCCAGTCACTCCATGCCCTTTTCAAAAGTTCCTGTTCAGCTCTCTTGCATGCCTACTGGAAGGTGCTACATTTCCTCTGCCTGCTTCCTAGCACTTGCCATAACCCAGCCCTGAGATGTTTGCAGCCTGTGAGGTTCCCTCCCTCTCTGCCTTTCTTATTTCTTTACTCACAGCTGGAAAAGCTTAGTTGACACATAGGTTGATTACTGACAGTCCAAAAAAAAGCTGTCCTATCCATTTGTCTCAGGGTCACAGTTCAGCCCCTGATTTGGCTTAGTGGTCCCACTGCTTATTTGCATTTTTCTGTACATGGCTTTTCCACTTCCACACATTAATCTTTCTTTGTTAAGACTCTACCCATGCTGAACAGATGAGGCATAAATGGCTTGATGCAGGTTTAGTTTTGGGGATTTTCTACTCTTTAATTTCTACAGTCCATTGAACAGGAGCAAAGCTTAAGTTACATAAATATTAAGTATATTATTTTCAATGGAAAGTGCACCCTGCTTAGCCTAACCCTCCCTAGCCTAACCTTAACTACTTGCCTAGTGCTTAAGAACTTCCAGGTGTGAAGTTTCAGGTGTGCAGTTGGTTGTGCTGAGGAAGGGATGGCACTCCTTCTCTGCTGTGGAAATCACCTCAGGCTGCTTGGTTCATCTCAGTTGGTTCCCCTGAGGATAATTTTAGGATATCCTTTGAAAGTCCTTTCTCCTTGGCACTTATATAGACAGCCTTCATGCCACCAGAGATGAATGTCAGCATCTGCTGCAGACTTTGTGTTTCAGTCTTTTAGTGTCCAGTCAATGGAGACACTTTGGGTACCCGTGATCTGTAGGTGAGCACCTAAATTAGCATAGAGGCTATGTGCTTTGAGTGGGTGTCGTGTCTTTGTTACTGAGCAGGGGAGTAAGAGGATGCAGCCCTGGGCTCATGATCCTCTCAGGCTTGGCACAGCACATGCCCAAAGCCTCTCCACACTCTGGATCTGGACCAGTGCCCCAGAGAGATTCCCTTTGCAGGCTTCCCTGGGTCATCCCTGCCTGATAACCATAGACAAAAGAGGAGACAACCCAGACACTTATGGGATGGCTTGTCTCCTCCATTTCAAACCCAACACGTGGCCTGGCCATGTGCTGCTCACCAGCTGGGGCAGTTTTGGGAATGCTGCTAAAACTCCTTGTGAGAACTTACAGAAAGGAGTTTAAATTTCCTCAGGCACTTTATCACTTCATCACTGCAGGTTTCTCCCTGTGGTGGGTGAGGCAGGTGCTGTGGCAGTGATGTTCTTGCAGGGGGCAGCTGCAGGGCTGTTCTTTGCAGTGCTCTGGTGTGCTACCCCCCAGCCCTGCTCACTCAGCTGCCACTGGCAATTGGGACTGTTCCATTATATTTTAAAAAGCTGGTTTGAGGCCTGATTTATAGAACACAGATCTGTCACACTGACAGTGTTGATTTTTAATATGCTCAAGCTTTGAAATCGTCTGTTTTGACTTTTTCCAAAGTTTTCTTTTTGGCAGCTCAATTGCAGTGCTCCCTACTGGGACTGACTTATGGGGAAGTAAGGACATAATGTACTCACAAGTGTAAATGGTGTATGTTTATTCCCCTGAATAGAATAAGTGGCAAACCCAGAGGCTGAATAACATAAGTTCGTCAGCTATGTACTTGTAGCTTTCTTCATAACAATTATGACGAAGTTTTGTATTTTTGTATCAGTTTTGACATATAATAATAGTGGGTAGTGATGTAGCTTTTATACTAACTGCAGAGAGTGAGGGCACTTATGCCAGCTCTGAAATACAGAGGTCATTTAAATGAGATTAAAGGCTTTTAATATCAATTGTTGTATTTTCTATTTGTATTCAAAAATGGCCAGCTTCATTATATGGGGAAAATTCAAAATAGTTCTGCTGAAGTCAGAAAGCCCAAATTTACACCCTCAGAAACACAAAATCAGTCTCTCCTAAGTGTTCTCGGAAAACTTGAGTTTTTTCTTTCTAGATGAGGTTATTTCCATTATTTCAGAAGAAATTTTTTACAAATACAGAAAAAGAGAGGGAAGGAGAGTTCCTCTTTCCTACCTCACAACCCCAAGAGACTGAGCAAGGGGGGGCCCAGAGTTGGACACAGCCCACAGTACATGGGATGGGTGCGGATGCAGAGAGAAATGGGCACTGGGCACTGGCATGGCCCGAGGTGCCCGTGCTGGCTTGCCAGCCCCTCTGTGCTGCTCACCCATCCCTCTAAGCAGCGCAGTCTCCTGCCCACTGCTGCCATCTCCAGCTCTGCAGAGAGGTTTCATGAGAAGCCAGCTGTGTTTTAGCCACTGCCTGCTCCTCTGGCCACTGCTCTGGCTCCATCCCATCTTCCATTCGTCCTGGTGCTCATCTCAGCTGCTGTGGCACAGTCTCTGTCAGCTTGAACTCTGCTTGTACCCTTTCCCTTCTGAGCTTAGAGATCCGTGTTTTGGCACATCCTCTTGAACAGCTTCAACCAAGCATGAAGGGAGGCATGGCATTGCTCTGCAGTGCTGAGGGACTGGTGAAAGCAGCTGTGCCCCTGCAGGTTCTCATACAGCTGGGTTTGCATCAGCTGCTCAAAACCCCTTTTGCTAAGCACTGGAGTCCATCTGCTGCTGGGGGATGCTGAGTGCGTGTAGTCCAGGCTTGCCTGGGACCTGATGAGCTTCTGTCCTTCTCAGTTAGTTTGTAACTGGTCACTGAGCTCTGTACTCCCTTCTGGCAGTTTGCAGGAGGTTGGTTTTTTTTGCTTAGTGACCAGCTTATTGTTTGGTTTTGGTTTCAGTGCTGAAGGTTTCACATAAATCCCTGATTGTAAGAATTACAAGTCATCAGGCTCAGGGCTGTATTTTCCCTTCTGCCCTGCCACGAACACAGAAAATGCAGTGCCAGGGCACAGAGAGCACTGAATCCACGAAGTGCATCCTCCTCCCATTCCCGGACCTGTCCCAGCTACTCTGTGCAAGAGCAGGGTAGGATTTACTGGGTGCAAGTAAATCATGGCTGGATCCATGAGGCACAGGGGGACATTCCTCTGAATTTCCCAGCATGAGATTTAACCCTGAGCCCAGCAGAAATATAACTCCAGTCCTTACAGCTCTCCCATTGCCAGAAGAAGTCAGAGTTATGGTTATAATTAAAACATTGACCTTGGAGTCAGTGCTGGCAGAGTTCTGGTGTCCCTCCAAAGGCTGCTCTCGGGGCTGGCTGCCTGCTGTCAGCACAATGCCACTCATCCAGCCTCAGATGGATTAACCATCAAAAATAAAAATAGAAAAGGTTTCTAGAGCCTTCACAGGTGCAGTCCCAAGGGTGCTGGAGGTGGCACAGGGATGCTCAGGAATGGCTTCTGCTCCCATTTACAACTCCATCGGACATTTGAGTTGGCTGTTACTACCAGCAGCTGAGAAAAATCTGCTGAATTTCACTTGAGACTTCTTTCATCTTCATAGTTGCAGCTAATATGCCCTTTTGTCCCAGTATAACTCACCGAGAATTTGATTAACAGAAGACATACTTTGCTGCCAGACCATTAGAGGGAAATAAGAATTAAGATGTTACCAGTGTACTCATTTCTTGTCTTTATGACAGTGAGTACCTGGGCTATGCTGAAGCCCACACACTGCTTAATTCTTTTATCTATCTGCCTGAAGACCTGTCTCCACTCTGAAAAGACAGCCCAGAAGAGGGACACAAATTGTCCTTCTGCCTGCTGAAGCCCAGCAACAGTCTTGTCCTCTTTGTACCTTTGAGAGGTACAAAGGTCTGCATGCAAACTCCTTTGAAATTACTGGGCTTAAAAGTTCATGAACAGGAATTCAATTCTTTCCTCACTTTGTTATTTGTGTGATATTTTCCTCACTTCATAATTTATGTTATGTGAACACAGAGAATTGTGGTTAAGAACATATCTTCAAAACCAAAAATCAAATAAATGTAACCCAAGAAGAAATGATCACAGCATTCAGCTGGGGCTGAATCATGTCCCCTTTCCCAGTTGCATTTTTAAGTCACCAACAAAATACTAGGCTATTCATTAGTCAGATGGCTTCTCTTTTTCTAGGAAGGCAACACAGGAAAATAAGATGTTTCTTCCTTTTCCAAATTACAGAAGAAAAACATGCTGTCTTTATACAAGCTGACTAGTAAAGTTTTGCAAGACTGGTACTGCTCAAAAAGAGTACTCCCAGCTTTGGCCATACATATATATATATGTATATATATGTTCATTACCATTTAAACACACAAGTGCAATACGCATTTCAAAATAAAATGCACCGTCAAAGAACAATTTCCTGCCCATTGTGGAGGGTCTGTGAAGATAATGAAATAAACCCACTTGCCATTGTTGTTTTGCAGCAAGTGCTGGTACATTTTTTAAGCTACTGACAAGCCTGTTAAATAACTGGCCATCTTTTAAGCTCAGGCACCCTGGAGTGTAGGAGGCAAATAATTCTCAGGAGGGATTTAACACAGTTATGTAAAATAATCTGAAGCCATCCTGGTTGCTCCAGAAAGATTATAATTAAGCATGGGGTTGTTTTTTAAATGTCTGCTATCATCAGTTGATTCTCCTTTGCAACAAAGCAAAACAAAAGTCCTTTTCTCATTTGTTTGAGAAACGGTTTCTGTTCCTCTTCTGAAGAGGAAAATGATTTGGACATGTTGCTGAATGCTCTGCTGTCAGTCTGGGTATTTATGTCACAGAATATCTTTTGAATAGTAATTTTTAACATCTGATTAATCTTCCATTCTGTTTGAGCAGAGAAGCACCATCATGCTGGGCTAGATGCAGAAGGGTTTCAGCTCTCACTCACCAGTGCTGTCTTCTGTAAGGGCTTGCAAGCAAAATCCCAGGGGTTGTGTTCAGCCTTGCCAGTCAGGAGCCTGGCAGCTGCTTAGCTTAAAGTTGGGAAAACAGTTTTTTTCCCCGTAGAAGCCTATGCCAAGTCGATTTTACAGCAATCCTCTGGTATCCTAACATGTAGCTGAGATACACACGGAGAGCAACCCGTGTGCCCTCACGTGCTGTGTCCCTGTGCAGGGCGAGGAGGGGACCCCTGGACCAAGCTGTACCTTGTGCATTTTGTTACCTTCTGGTTTACCCCATTTCTCTCCTGTGTCCCCTCACTATGTGCCTTCTGCTTCCTTGTTCACATCACCCTGCCCTCCACATCACAAGTTTTTTTACATTCTGGATAAAATAGCTTTTGAATTAACCTGGACATGTCATGATTTAAAGAGAAAATCCATCCCCATGCCGGCTGGTTGGGCTGGGAGTTTGGCTATCTGTGCCATTGCATCAGCTGCCACCTGTGCCACACATCTGAGAAGGAAACCCTCAGCTTGTGTTTGATAAGCTCCTAGCCAAGGCAGATAAGCCACTGTGCTGCTGACAGTCTCCCACAGCTGCATGGTTTAACCGCAGTGGCCAGGGCGGAGGGAGAATTGTGGAAGTTATTAACTGGCACCCAGTTTTTTTAATGATGCTGTCATTTTTTTATTTCACTATAACTAAAGCAGAACTTCTCACAGATGACTGTGTTTAGGGTCATTTGGGTGCCCTGCAATATGTTCACATATTTTTCACTGCTGAATGAAAAGGAGAAAATGAATGTGATACTTGTTGTGGGTGTCTGTCTTGCATGCGGATGGTCCAGATTTCTGCACAGCTCCTTTTCTGTTACATGGGGCTTTCAGGTTCCACTATTGATTAAAGAGGTTGCTTTTCTAATTAAAAGAATTCCCAAGTCTAACTATCGACTTGGGCAATAAATGTGCCAGGTTGTTAAAGATAAGAGGCTTAAGTCAGAAAATATCGTACCTTCTCTCACAAAAGAGGTCAGTGTAACTCGAGCAAAAGAGTGTCCTAAAAATCAGAAAACAAGCAAAGGAAGCGAGAAAGTAGGAGCCAGGCAAATGCTGCTTATGTAATCACAGCAGAGCAAGTAGGACAGAGGAGAGAGTGGGGAGCCAAGCTCAGCTTTCGCCTGCCTGCTGCTCAGGGCGAGGCACGGCTGCATGTGTGCCTGCTGCTCCTTCTGCAGGGGGCTGCTCTCACCCAGAGAGCCTGCATGGCTCAGCAGAGAGTGCATGTACTTGCCCAAGGTGAAGGGACAGTGATGGGAAAGTGCCTCTTTTTGGGATGAACTTCCACAGGGCCTCAGTGCACAGCTGCTTGTGGTAGGTTCAAAGGGTTTTGAAGGTACATTTCAACCCCTTCTGTAAAATATTCCTTCTCAGCTCTTGACACACCTCCCCAAAATATTACAACAGCACAACCATTTCCAGAAAACAGAATTTCCTGCAATGAGGTTGAAGTCACCAGGCAGCCTCCCATGCCTTGCCCAACAAACTGCTATGGCACGAGAAGTTGCGTGCAATGTTCGTGCCTCTGAGTCAAAGCCTTTGAAGGAGCTTTTCTCCCTCCACTGTTCCTAGAAACAACTCAGCACAATTAACTGGGAGTAAGCATTGAGTTCTTCAATAATTCAGTTTGGTTGAGATGAATCCTGCCCTGGGGAGCCTGAATTCCTTGAGGTAAAGCATGACTACCCTTGCTGGAACCTATTCGCACCTCTGGGCATAGGTCTTGTATGCGGTTCTCAGTGTGTTGTGACAGTTACAGGACTTGCAACATTTTATTTGTGTACTCATATCCATCACCTGCGGACATGAAATTCCTGCTTTTAAGGGTCAATAGACAGGTATTTGCTGCTGGGCAAACAGAAGTGTGTGCAGTCAGCAATGATGATTCTAAGACCCAGCCTTGGCACTGTGAGGGTGTGGTTGTAGCTCTCCTTGGTCTCAGGCACATGGAGGCACTGGGGGTGTGATTTCAGCTCTCCTTGGTCTCAGGCACATGGAGGCACTGGGGGTGTGATTTCAGCTCTCCTTGGTCTCAGGCACACGGAGGCACTGGGGGTGTGATTTCAGCTCTCCTTGGTCTCAGGCACATGGAGGCACCGGGCCCCTCTGATGCTGAGCAGAGAGCAGCAGCAGGACCCACAGCAGTGTGGGGTGTAGGATGGTGCTGGGGGCTCTGGTGCATCCAGCAAGCAGTGGGAGCTGGGCAGGATGACCAGGAGTGGATCTGAAGGGGGTCTGTGCTTTTGTGATGCAGTTGCTTCTGAAATACTCTTTCACAGTGATAGCAGGGCTTCAAACAGTAAGGTTTTAGTAAACTCTCACCCATACGTGTAAGAACCAAATGTGGTTTTGGTCCCGCTCTCTTCACATCATTAACTGGTCTTTCTTTCCATTTTCCACCTCAAATTTTTCAATTTCCCTATGCTTTTAGAGAGCTTTACCTTACATCAGATGATTTTTTCCACTTTCTCATGTAAATTTTACCCTTGTCTCCAGTCCTGAAGTATTTATAGCTCAATGGCACACATAACCATTTGGTATACAGTAATTTCTCTTTGAATACTTTCCATATTTCTCCTGTGTGCTTTTCCACCCACACGTGTTCCATTGCCTCATCCCAAAGGATGTCTTTATTCCTCCTTTATGCTTCTGGTATCTATTGTTTTTTTCATGTCTTTCTTCTTGATGGGTTGAGTGTTTTTGCACATCACACAGCTTGAAAAAAAATTTCCCTTCAGACTCTTCCATTGAACCAAATCTTACTCATCTGATATGCACACAGACTGAAACTCAATCCTGGGTAAAAAGCAACCTAGCTGTTGCCGAGAACCTATTTTTGAAGAATTTTTGTGACAAAGGCCTCAGATTGGCCTTTGCACAGGGAGTAACTTCACCCACAAGAGTCCCACTGGCCACAGTACTGTTGTGACCTTGAGAGTTGTAATTTTACCTCAATTTTCTTGTTAGCATTTTCTTTCCTATGGTATTTTTGCACCAAAGCAGAAAAATTAATTTTTTTTTTTTTTAATGTTGACATTTTTTTTCTGGTGGGAAAGCAAATGTAATGGTGATTCAAATTGTGCAGTTATTTTTTCCTGTTTTTATTTAGCCCTGTAAGGTAATACATAGGGAATAGCTGCCTATGGCAAGCACGTGGGTGCAGGCTGATAGAGAATCATGCATCAAAAGACACAGATGGGACGGCAAACTCACAGGATTGAAAATTATGACTCGGGATGAGACTTTAAGAGTCACAGTTAAATAGTCACAGTGCATTAGTTAGAAGGACTACAGTCAGGGATATTAAGTGATATTCCTTCTGTTCATACAAGCCTTTAATTCAAGAAGGATGATGATAGTTTGCAGAGGAGCAAGAGTGACAGAGGGATTGGAAAATGCATAAGTTGGTAAAGTGTCCACAACTTCCACCAGCTGAGCTTGCCAAAGAGGAGGCTCAGGGCTGATTTGACTGCAGAAAGGGCTAATATTCCCTACAAGGAACATTTGTGAGTAGGGACTCCTCCTATTTAGCACATAAAGGCATTATGGGAGTCAGCATCCAGAAGTTGGAGTTCTCAATTCAGTTTGCACAGATCATTGTGGCTCATCAGAGATCAGATCCTCCTGTGCAGGGCAGCTCCAAGTGCAGACAGACTTTTTGATGTGCTGGTGGCCATTCCAAATGTGCCCCAGCCAGAGACCCTGGCAGCCCCTCCTCGGGTACCTCTGCATAAGGACAATGGGGTGACACAGTCACAAGCCACACAAGCACATCCCATGCTCTGTGTGTGCTCGAGCAGTGGCTCAGGGAGCAGCTACTGCAGACACTGTGTGCTGCATCAATGCCTAGAGCCCTGATGGGATGGCCACGGTAGATTTAGCTTGCAAGGGCAATAGTCTCTTTATAAAGAAATGCTGCAAGAAATATAACACTCTTTGGCCTTACTTTTCTAAGATGAAGAGTGCCAAGAATAAGTTAAAATTTCCTTAGCATTTCTGAAAATCAAGCCATAACTAATTAATCCCTGCATGCCATTTGGGCTTAATTATTTTTTTCTACTTGATTTAAAAGAGCAAGAGAGAAACTTTGGACTTCTCAAAACTTTGCAGCAAGTTTGTGGTCACAACTTGGAAGATCCTGAATTATCACCCCATCACTACTTATTTCCCCCTTTGTAATTGAATGAACTTTTACCATCACCAGTGCAACCTATTGTGTAGCACAGACCATGTAAGCTACAGGACAAACTCCAGGAATACCCCTGACTGCATTCCCATTCAGAGCTGGGATATGCCAGCCAGGAGCACATCCTGCCTTTAATTACACTGAAGAAGTCTTGGTGATTTGGTGTCCTACATCAGCATTAGGAAGCTTGGGCATTGAATTGCTATAAATCAGGAGCTTTTCTGCTCTCACAACAAGCCCAGTGGGAGCCTGACTTTCTCAAAGAGCTTAATTAAAGAGTGCTTATTGTCAGCTCACCCCTGCAGCCCATTAGAGCTCCACAGAGATTTCTGTTCTCCAACATCATTGTGAAAAGTGGGGCAGTCCTTGCTTCTGAGGAAGCTCTGTGTTCATAATCACTTCCTCACATGTCAATACAGTCCTGGTGATCTTATAGTCATGTTGCAATTAGTTGCTGATAGCTGTGAACGGGGCATATCTGAATAACTCTTTATGGAGATCCTACTGGCCAGTCAGTTATCCAACAGAGTCATAATTTTCCTTCTAGCTAGTACTTTCTCTGACTGTATCTCAGTGTGCTTGAAAAAGCGAAAGTAATGTGTGACATTTCCAAAAAAACAACAATTTTCTTTCTTCAGAAGCACGTACAACCCTGCCCTCTGAAGGATGCAGCCCCTTGTGCTTTACAGAGAGAACCCAAGCTCCCCTGTCATTAAGGCTCTTCAAAACATTACTTACTTTCGGCTTGAAATCCATGTCAAGGTAGAATTGCACTGCAGTTACATGAATTATTCAGACTGTAACCTCTGCTTCTTGCTAGAACCAGCTTCAGGTTTTTCTGTGCATAGGGCTCGTGTACTTGGGCCCCCGTTAGTCCCATCCACTTTCAGCAGGCTACTTGTATGTGCTTTATTATTGAAGAAACAGCTGCTATCAGACACCAGGATGCAGAGCTGGAGGCAGGGGGACGCGAGAGAAGAGAGGGGTGGTGTTCCACCACACATGCTGCCAGGGCTCTTGTGGGCCAGCTCCTTCCCGGGCCTGTCCCACCCGCTTCCCAAGCTGAAGCCATCGGGCACAGTCATCACCATGTGTGTCCCAGGAGTGCTGAGGAAGAGTTTTTAAATTTGATTCAGAATGGACACTTCCCCCGTGACCCAGGCACAAACAGGCACCTCCCTCCTGCTGGACTGGCAGCGCTGCAGCCAGGCAATCCAGGGGTTGAGCAACTTCTGGCTCTGCTGGCAAACCCAAACCAAAGGAGCTGAGAGGACACATTGATTCAGGTTTGTCCATTACTAAGTAGGATTTCCCAATGCATTTTTGGGGCCACCCTACCTCCAAATTTCAGCCTGGAGAGGTCAGAGATATTTGAAGGCTTCAAAAGAAATTTTGGACAGCAAAAAATGAGAGGAAATCTCATTGATCCAGACTTTGCAAGTCATTCTTAGAACTTTCCCATCTTCATGATTGCAGCTATAAATAGATCTAGTATTAATCAAACCCTAGCCAGCTAAATGTGCCAATACTAAGGAGTAAAGTGTAGGCTGTCATCCTGCCTATTGTGGCTATTCCCAGTGCAAAACTGACTTTACAGAGCCATCTGAGAGACAGGAAGCTTTTCTGAAGTGATACCACAAGGAAATACCTCTGACTTGTGTTCTTTGTTATTACAGTGGTGTTTCAAACTTGCTGAGTTCTTGTGTTCTTCACTCTGTGCTAAGCAATCCCTAAATTGTTTTCATTATATTGTGTCATCGTTGTCTTCCTGATGTCTGCTTCCCCACCCAGGAAGTGTTTACAGAATCCTCATGGAGGGCAGGAGTTTGTCCTAAAGAATAAATAAGTGGCCCTGGGAGGAATGTTTTGCCTGTCAGTAAGTGATATATTGTAATATGTAAAGCTGGCAGCCCCTTGCTTTTGGCTCATGTGGTGGTTTGTCCACAGTCCCTCACCCCGCTGTTTCACCATGATGTCTTCTGTGCAGATACAGATCTGTCCAAACACAAACTCTTCAACTGCCTTGTGGCACTGCAAACCCCTGCTGCACACCATGTCTTAAATGCCTGCAAAAACAAGTGGCTTTCTGGCACGGAGCAAACCCTTTCCCTCCTTGGCACTCTGCGCACAGCAGATGCTGTGCCACAGGGGGCACCTGCAGCGAGCCAGGTTTGGGAACCAGCTCAGGGTATGGAGCCAGGGAAGTGCCACCCCTGTCAGGGACACCTGCCTGTGGCAGAGGCAGGGCCTGAGCAGGGATGCCCAGGGAGGCAGGACTTCCCCATGCAGCATAATCATTTTTCTCAGTGGAGCTGGGGAGCAAGTTTGGCTCATCGGACACAGGGAGATGGAGACCCCCAGAGCCCTGGAAAGGGGAAAGGAAATGCAGCTCCAGTCCCCCTGGCATGAAAGTGGTCTGGTTTTGCAGGTGGGCTCCTGGCTTTGGAGAAGGGATGTTTAGCAGCTGAAGTTCCTGAGCCCTCTGAAGCCCTCTGAAGTTTTGTGTATCACCTTTCACTGAAAATTAGCACCTGGTGATTTTCACTGAAAATTCTACCTGATTAACTAACTGAAGAAGTTTCAAACTCCTGGAGTTTAGCTGTTGCTTTCCCCCAAAAATGGTTAATACTGAAAGCTCTGCTCAATTTATTAACCATCGAACCAGGAATTAAGATCTAAAAGTTCGAGTACACTAGATGTCACAGTACTTCCTATGAATGCACACTCAAAGCTACACCTTCATCCCCACTTTAACCAGATTATCTATGATAGTAAGTAGGATAAAATTTTCTTCCTTATTTACTAAAATAATACTGGCAAGGAAAATTTATTTTGCATGATCACTTCTCAGTCTGAAACACTTCTAGGCTAAATATATTCATCTAAGACATGTGCTTTGGGCATCTGTTTTCAAGCTGCTTTCTCCCTTTGCCATCACTGTGTGCAGCATAGGTAGACGTAAAAAGATAATTCTGCCTGAAGATTTCTGTTATCTTTTTGTTCAGTTGGAGGATATAGCTCTACTTACTCCCATTTCAAATTGCACATAAAATGCAGTCATACACCTACCTGGCTGAAAACCTTGGTGATACCTTCTGAGTTAATCTTAAAATACAGCTCAGGCCCTGCAGTCACAAAAAATAAAATCCAGTGCTCCAACATGCAGGGGAGCCTAAGAGAGAAACTGTCTTTCACAGCACACAGTTATCTCTCCCAGAAGAGAATTGATATTCACAAATGCTCATTTCCCTTTAAAATTTTGCCCATTATATGTTTTATGAGGACACAGAAGCAAAGGTCCCTCCTATTACCATTCCGAGAGGATTTTAAGAAAATGTGATTAAGTTCTCTCCCCACCAGACTTCATGAATGAAGAGACACTTCACCCTCTGGGAAGTGTCAGCAATAAAATTTTTGTAGTAAAAATACTGCCTGCTTGTTCAGCCTTATTTTTACAAGTGTCAGACTTATGCAAAGTTCATTTTTACTGGGCCACAGTGCATATTACTCCAAAACACTCTCCAAGGCAACTCTTTTCAGCTTTAGAGGTTGTGTTGAAATGAGCCACCATGAGATGTTGAGTCCCACTCAGGCAGTTTTGTTCTGTGAAAAATTCCACATTTGTTTCTAACATTTGTGTCTGGGCTCTTGTTTGTTAGGTCGAGCAAAATGCTCACCTGCTTCCACTCATCTGAGTGAGGAAAGGGCATGATACAGACACATTAGGCCACAGGATCATTGAATCATGGAATAGTTTGGCTTGAAGAAGACTTTTAAAGGTCATCTGGTCCAACTCCCCTGTGCTGTGCTGGGACATCTCCAACTAGATCAGTTTGCTGAGAGCCCAGCTTAACCTTGAATCTTCCTGGGGGCAGGGCATCCACCACCTCTCTGGGAAACCTGTCAGTGCCCTTTTGGTGAAAAAATTGTAATTTAAATCAACACTTTTTTGTTTAAAGCCCTTACACCTTGTTCCATCACAAGAGGCCCTGCTAAAAGGGCCATCCCTTTGTAGCTGTGAGCAGCAGAAAAGCTACACAAGGAGGAAATTATTCTTCCAAGGATGACAAATAAGCACTATCTGCGATGCCTCGGCTCTGCCAACCAGCCTCAGGATGAAGAATCTGTCCTGTGGATACCCACATTTCCAGCACCCACTGCACAGGATGCAAATGCTTTACATCTTCTTTCTGTTTACTGCGCAGGGTGTCAATGCTGCAGCCACTGTGGGCAGGGGAAGCTGCACACCAAACCCTGCCTTGGCCTGGGCAGAGGAAAGCTTGCATTGCTCCTGGCAAAGGGGCAGCTTTTAAATCCACTCTCTAGATGACTTGGAAAGACCCATGTTCAAAAGAATGGGCTCCACCTTCTGGTCCAGAAAAGCAGCCCAACAAAAAGCAAAGAGACCATCTTTCATTCTTCTTATAATTAATGGATGGGCAGAAGCCAGTACACTGAGGTCTCTGGGTGTGGAAATCTGAACAATGAAAAGCAAGCTATTGTCATAGAGAGCAGACGTTCTCCCAGCTCCCTCTCTTCCCCAGCCTGTCAGCACAACCTTAGGCTTATCTGGGTTGGGTCACAGCCAGCTTGCCCTCATTCAAGCCCTGATCCTGGCAAGACAGTAGGTAAGCTGATCAACTGCTCCAGCCAGCTCCAGCAGCCAAGACCTGAAATAGAAACATGCAGCTGAACGTTGGCCATGCACAGGGACATCTCCTGGCTTCATGGAGGGAGGAGGAGGAGATGTTCCTCAGAGATCATTTCACTGCTCCCTGGCCCCTGTGTTTTGATCAGTGATAGCAAAGCACCTGATGTCCATGTGGACAATGGGTTTTGCCTGTGACTAGTGGGAAATTATAAAGTCAACTGGTTCAGAACCTCAAAATGTAAGTTCTTCTTTTAGAGGAAACCCATTGAAAAGCTGAGGTTTGCTCATCTTCACCAGCACCTGTAATTCTAACCTGTATTGAGCATGAAGATTAAAAAAAACCATCCAAAACTGCAGTCTCACGGTCACTAATCTGTGATGAAAGCTGCTTTTCAAAAAGGACTGATCTGACTTCTGTGAAATTAAGAAATGCTCTCCTAGCTCTTAGGGGCTGTGAGGAAAACCCTGAGACGTGCTGAGAGGTTCAGGAGCTGCATGAGACCACATGCTGCATCTTCCCACCAGGAGGGCAGGAGCTGCCGGCCTGGATGAATCAGGAGAGCTTTTGCTCCTGTCCAGGCACCAGCAGTGAGTCCCAGGCATACACAGGCAGGAACTAAAAAGCTTGGGCTTAACCATGGCTGTTCCCTTATTCCCTCCTAACATAAAGGTCATGTTTTTAATCTCTCTTCTCCTTTGGTCCCATCACTGAAGCCCCTGAGCTCTCAGCACTGTCAGATGCTCTGAGCAGCTACAGCAGTGCCCATGCAGCACCCCACCTGGGAGCACCCAGAACCAGGGGGGTGGTGAGACAGAGTGTGCTTGCTGAGGGTTTATGAAAGGATCATGCAACAGGAACAGCCTGTTCCTTTCTCACCTTTATAGATGAAAGTGTCATCTGGCCCCTAGAATAAAATACTGATTTTTTTAGTGAAAAAAATCACTGGGGCTTCTTACCACTTTAAGTATTTCAGCTTGCCTGCAGCTTTTTTTGTACTAGTTCTCATACCTCAACAATTCTTAAAAGGCTTCTTCAATCTGATAAGGCTTTGTTCACAAGAAGCTAAATATTTATTTACTGAGGCGAACACAGCCAGAAGGGTTTCTGAGCAGATACAAATGCATGAACAGTTAGGCAGAGGCTCTGAGAACAGCTTGTGTGACAGCATGACTGACGGACAGGTAACATAGTCAGCCACCTGCTTGGGGAGATGGGATGGAGAACACTTCACCCAGCACTTTCTGAGGCATGGAAATCACACAGGCTGCTCCTGCCAGGGTTTATGGGTGCCCAAAAGTACTTCTGTCATCTTTCCTCTTTAGTGCAAAGCTGGTCTGTCCAGGGAATACAAGTTGAAGAAAATGCACAGAGCTGGTGGCAGCCATTATGTAAAAGTGCTCCACGTGGAGATGGAAAAGACCCAACCCTTCAGTCTGAACAAAGGCCTGAAGTCACTGTTAATTCTTTGCAAAATTTACCCCCCACACAAGCAGGGGGGGTTAAAGTCACCAATCAGGCCAAACTTTCTTGGCCATCAAGGCCACCATAACCAACTGAGATATCCAGGTGGTTTATATGGTCCTGTTACTCACTCAGGGCTGCACGTGAGCAGTGCTGCCTGAGATGCCATTAAAGGATATGCTGGCTCCTTGCAGTACGTATTGGAGTCCATATCTTAAGAAACAATTTCAAGTAAAATACAAAAAAAAATTGGAAAGGAAACTACTGCCTCCATATGCAAATGGAAATTAATTTAATTATGAAACATAACTTCTATGCAGCACTGCCAAAAGGGCAAACAACTGAGAATTAACTAAAAGGAGAAAATTGTCAGTCTTTCAGCACATAACTATTTTGATCTGAACAGCAATAATTATGAAAATGGGCAGAAGACTGTTTCACTGATGATAAATCTGCAACATGTCAAGCAATATTTGAAGATTCATATTTAATTACTGTGACTACACAAATTAAACGGTGGAAAAAAGTTGTCAGTGCTGTTTTTTAAAGCAGGGAAATGGATCCAAAGCCAAAAGCAACATCATTAACGAAGGTAACTCAAAGAGAGAGAGAGTTTCCCTCTAGGCTAAATCTTGTGATAAAGGAGAGATCTCACTTATTATGCACTTTTGAACGTGTCTGGCAAGGTTAAGAGGTAAATAGCCAGAATAATTATTGTCTGGGTTGGTAATAGTTTTCTCAGTCACATATTTACTCCAAGCACATTCTTGGTGTTCCAGATTACTCATAACTCTTGATCACAATTTGTTGTTTTTCCTTTTTTTTTTTCCCCTCCAGAAATTACTTTAAGGCAAATAATTTTAGAAAACTCCACGCTCCACTAGTGGACCAGGCATGGCAGGGCTCCAATGAGCTTTTAGAATAAGGTGCAGCCTGGCCACCCAAACTGGTGGGGTTTGCTCTCCCCGTGTCACCAGCTGTGCCTGCTGGGGAGCAGCACGAGGTCTGGCATGAGGCAGCCCAGCTGCCAAAGGGCAGTGCAGGCTTGCAGGGTGCTTGGAGCTGCAGGTTGACCAGGATGAGCTCAGCAAAGACAGTGTGTGCTTTATTTTAGTGTGCACAGCTCTGGTCAGCAGCAGCATGCACAGCTCCACTGTGTGGATGGGGAAAGGTGTTTTCAGAAGCATCTCCTGGAACAAAGTGCTACAGGGAGCACAGTCCTTTCTCTGCAGTGCTCGGGCTGGCACAGGGAGTGCCCTCCATGCCCAGACTGCCTGCAGTGTCCAGCAGTCATGCAGCCACCCAGGTGCACCCCAATCCAGGGGTCAGGGAGATCACTGTGACATGTAGTTGCTGTCTGATCAGAGGCACAGATGCCCTGGGCTCACTGAAGTTTTCCCCAGCAGCTGCTCTGTCCTGACGGTGCAGATTTTGGCTGCAGAGTTCATCCCACCTTCTTGCAATGAGAGCCATGCTCCTGCCCCTGGCCCAAGTGAGGTGGATCCAAATACCAGTCCTGATCCTGCTGTTCTGTGGGAACTCATGTGATTTTTTTTTTTTTTTGCCTGAATTGTTCATCTGTAAAATAAACAGAGAAGTTTTTGTAGAGATTACCTTTGCAAAGAGCTTTCAGATGTATTACTGAAAGGGATATGTAAGAACCAAGTGATAAATAGTATTAGACACAAGGAAATATGCCAGAGTAAAGTGCAGATTAACCACTGTGCCTGAAAAACACACACTGAATTGCTCTCAAGGACACAGAATTTTGTAGGATGTATGAATGGGAGCGGTTGCTTTGGAAGATGCTCTGTGTGAAGTGGATTATGTGCCACATTCTGCTGCAGTTGTCATGGCAAGTATTCCTATTTCCCATGGCAACAGAACCATCAACTTTTTATGCAGTAAATAACTGCATAAAAAGCTACATTTAGTGACCAGGGCACAAGTTAATTCTCTCACCGGCATCCTTAATGTCAGCCCTTGTATGGAGATGAAACACTCCACTGAAATCAAGTGTTTCCTTCAGCTTGTGACAGGTTTCCTCTTCATGAGTTTCATTATGATTCAGCCACCAGCTGCTGTGCTAGTGACACTGTGTGTGCTGGGTATGTGGTACTGCATGGTGTCTGAATTCACTGAAGGAGATGATGACAGGGCAGCAAACCCACAGTGACTGCTGCTTTTGTGGTGCTCTGTGCGAGGGCTGTCTAATGCAGGGCACCCCCAGTGCTGCCACTGAAAGGACTGAAGCTCCAGAAGAAACAATGCACGTTTTAAAATGTATTTTTGGAGTGTCTTGCTTGTGTTTTTCCTCAGCTGAAATGACTTATTCTGCAAACTAGCACCACCACCAGGGTTAAGGGCAGGCATATGTGTTAAATGGATATGGGAAGGATGAAAACTCAGGGAAACTAGATGTCACAATGACAGCAATGATGGTCCGAAGGACAGCCTTTTGTTTTATTGAAACAAAGTTTTTTGTAAGTTAGCATTTTCCTGAAAGTGATTTCCAGTGCTCTGAGAACCCTCAGGCTCTGTTCTGCAGAACTATATTGTTTGCATACTGTGCTAAAATTTAAAAAACCAAACACTCCAAAAAAAAAAAAAAAAAAAAAAAAAAAAAAAAAAAAAAAAAAAAAAAAAAAAAAAAAAAAAAAAAAAAAAAAAAAAAATCCAAAAACAAAACCAAAAAACAACAATGGGAAAAAAAAACCCACACCAAAATCTGAAAAAAAAAATAGATCCACACCACAAACCTCATCAGGCTCATCTGCAAATGTGCTTGGCTTGCCAGACAAGATGGATGCTCTCCTGGAATAAGGAGTTAGAGGGGATTTCTTAATGAGGAGAGAACCTGAAACAGTTTCTAAGACAGTCAGGGGTGCAGTGAAGGTTTGGGGTCAGGGTGAGAAGTGTGGCAGTACATAACTGCCCTCATGATCACCTCCATATCTGGGCAGAGTAAAGAGCCAAGTCCAAAGACCAAAAATGCAATCCGTTTTTCATGGGCCTTACTACTGCAAAACACTTCCTGACTTTCATGAAAACATGCTCACTAGACAGCTCCCCTCTCCAATCACAAGCCCTGACCAAAACTGATCTTGATATAGATGAGGAAATTCCAACTGTCTCTTATAGTAATTTTCTATAGACACACAAAAATGTCTATAGAGCTGCATAATGAACCTGATTTCCCCAGGGAAAATCAGAGCCAGAGGTTAATTTCCTCTTATTAGGGATGACTTTTTGCAACATGCTTGTGGACAAAATCTGTCACATAATACTAGTTTCCAGTACCATAATCAATTCACTGATGGTGTTCAGCACCTCTCCTGTGCCCAGAAAAACCATGTGCTTTTCTGTGAGTAGAGAGTGCAGTAACATCCCACGCAGTTCTGAATAATTTTTGGCACATTTCTGTATCACTTTGTGGTAAAACAGTGATAAAATCTCATAGAGTTGCAATTTAACTTGTTTGTTTAGGTAGGAGCTGTGTGGCACAGCCTCAGCAACACATGAGGCTTTCAGTCTATCCTGCTCTCTGGGCAAAACCTCTGTTGAATATCAGTCCATTTGTTTTATGCATTCAGGAAATTATTTAGAAAGTTTCAGTGTTTTTAAAGAAAGGCAGAAGGAAAACAGTGAAAATCACCCAAGAACCCTGTTGACTTTTGTGCAGGGATGAAGGACACGTGTTGGTTTTTTTCTGTGTATCCTAAAAGACCATTACGGAAGGTGTTTGGGGAGCTCTGCCCTGGGGCTTGTGCTTCAGGCTTCTGTCCTTTCCAGTGCCTGGGTTGTGTTGTCAGTGGTCCCTTGAGACCATCAGGCTGCTTAGTTCTTCTAAAGAACCACTGGCACAGCTTATGCCTAAAAAGCCATGCTTGACATTTATAATCTGATTGTCAGACTATGCCTGGCCTTTCCACAGTGGTTGTATGAGGTGAGTGAGTTTGCATGGTATCAGGTACATACACAGATATACAAAGATATATTTGTATTGTTTTTTCAGTGTTTTCCAATCCAGGTGTAGTAGAAGTGTCAACCCCAGTGTCTTCTCCACTCAATTGCCCTGTTTGCTTTCTGCTGCATCCTTATCCATCTTAACTAATCTTGATTTTAATGTCTTCTTGTACAGAGCTGGGAAAGGGCCACTCAGGTCACTTGTTCATGAAAAGGAAGATTTTGCTTTCCTTACAAAGTGAAGTCAGCAGTGGCTTCTCTCAGCACCCCATTGCAGGTGGGTCTGCAGGGGGAGGGCTCTCCCACCAGCGAGGCTGCACAGGGGCAAGCAGGGCCTGGAACTGCCTGCAAGGCACAGCCACACTAATGCCACTTCCTGACCCAGTTACCCACTTTGGGGAGATTAGGATATAGCTGGGAGCCTGCTGGCCATAGCCAGTCCAGACACAACAGAGGAGGAGGACGACAGTAGCTGTGAGAAAGATGGGGAGGCATGGACAGAGCAGCTCCTGTAGCAGCAGAGCCTTCCCAACAAGGGTGTCCTTTGTCACCCACAGGTACAGCCTGGGTGTCTGCTCAGACCCTGGGGTTAGTGGGAAGTCCAGGTGGCACGGGGAACTTTCCATCTGGCATGTTTGGCCAGAAGCCCATTGGGTTTTATCTTGGAGTCAGCAGTAGCTGCTCTAATCCAATATGTTGAAAACTGTAAGATTATAATGCTACCTTTGCATGTGCCCTGATTAAAGGCCCAAGAGGGAAAGTGGAAACCTTCAGAGTGCAAGGAATAGTTGACCTACACAATTCCCAACTGCTGTGTATGGGATCAAGTAACTAAGAATGGACAAGTACCAGAGAGAAGCTGTAAAGCATTACCACCTAGTATGAATACATTTCAGCATAAGTATTAATAGGAAATATCCATGTTTATCAATGTGGATTTAATGTGCTAAGTAGTAACCACTGATTTATTAGGAAGGATGCACTTGCAGATGATGGACAGTAATTCTGCACTGACTTGTCTGTTCTTCCTCTGTGCTTCATCCAAGGGCAATACTGCAGCTGCTGCTGTTGCCTGGTGCTCCCTCTGCTCATTTGTCCTCTGCCTGCTGAATTCAGTGGGATTTGTGCCTTTAACATAATTATTATTAAGTTTCTATTTTATGTCCCTGTTCAAGAGGCTCCTTGGTAGCTGATTATACTAATCAAAGGTGACTTAACCCATATTTAAATGCAGCAGTCTGAATTTGTCTTCAGCACAGTCTCCAGAAGATATGAACCAAGCATCAAAGAAAATTAATTCATAGGTACATTATCCTGTGGGATCAAACTAAAATTTGGTCAAAGAGCTTTAGCTTTAGCTTGCATGCTCTCATGTAAGGATATGGGCAGAAGGCAGACATGCTCTTGTTTGTGCAAGTTTCCCCCCTCCCTTCTTGGAGTTAGGCAGAATAACAGATCACAAGAATACTTATCACAGAATATTTTACTGCAGTTAAGACAGAACACTTTATTCCTTTACAAAAATAATAATTATTTTTGGAAGTATGATCAGCCACATGAAAAGTATTCTTTAATCTTTTTCTGGGCCAAAAATATTACTTGGGCACTTCTCAGCTTTTCAAATAAATACATTCATTAATCTGGCCGAGGTATTACTCCATCACAAGGCAATACAGGGCCTTAAATACACACAAAATTTGGGTACTTCTGCTGCCTCTATAACAACCATCTTAAACCATTTACTACAAAATAAGGTACTGGATGATGGAAATTAAAAAATTCCAGTTGGTTCTCAAAAGCTTAGGTGGAATTTTGTCCTAAATGGTGATTAACTCATTCATGTATGTTCATAATCCTTTTAAGCAGTTGCATAATATTCCAAGCGGCCCTCAAAGATGCTGTGTAGGACAGCGAGTAGCTCATTTCTGCCCACAGGAATGCAAGATCTTATGCTAGAAGGAAATCCTGTTCACACTGGAGTAAATGTGTTTTTTATTAGCCTTTAATGGCGTTTGTCTTCCTTTTTCTGAACTTAATTGAGGGTGGGATTTTACCCATCTCCTCAGACAATTCTGGCTCAAAACTGAATTCTAGCTTTGAACCTTTTAAAACAGGGAAAATTAAGGTGAAACTAAATAAACCCAGCGAATAGATCCATCTCCAGGTGGAGAAGGACTCTGACACCCTTCCTGAAGCAGACGTGAGCTCTAAGCAAACAGGCCCTGCAGTGCCAGCAGCGCTCCAGGTGCTGGGGAAGCAGCTGTGCCACCTGCCCTGCTCCTACAGGTGGGCAGCGTGGGCCTGGCCAAAGGGCCCTTCCTCCTCCCACAGCAAACACTGGGGATGTTTGAGGTGAGGAGAAGGTCATAATGCCACAGAAGGGAAAATGCTCTACTTCCAGGCACTTTCAGTGAAACTTCAGACTTGACAAAGATAAGGCTAGATAAGGAATTTCAGGGACAGAGTTCACACGGGTAAACTCTCAGGCAGTATATTTTTATGTTGCAAATAAGTGAGACTAAAATATTCTATAAACTTTCACTGTATTCTTTGCATTAAATCAAATAATTAGTTATTCATCTCCCAGCTTTGATTTTGTTAAATAACCAATACCCTAATTCAGAGGCAAGAATTTAATCCATAGAAAATTCTGTCCTGGGAGAAGATCAAAGTGAGTCCGTGGTGTTAAGCACACACCTACAGCACTTGATCCTGAAAAAAAAAAAAAAAAATAGGTGCATGTTTCAATCAGCCTATCCCTTCTCACTGGTTCCCACGCATTAACCTAAGCCTCTGTTGGAGCATTTTTGGTGCCAGGATCAAGGACCTGTGGAGATGCTCACACTGGGAGAGCAGGGCTCTGAAAAGGTAGCAAGCAAAAAGGTGAGAACCCCAGCAGGTTGTGATGGCAATGCCTCCTCATTCCTCTGCATCTACCAACGCTACAGGAAGAGATTGAAAGTCTCTTGGGCGACATAAATACGCACGATAAGCTCGAACAGAAAACACAAAGGTGAAATGGCCCTGCTTATCAGGCACAATTAAAATGAATAGAGGATGACTAATAAAGAGGCAGTTTAAAATCTTTACATGACACAGTGTCAAGGCAACAGTGTTGTGCAATAGCACTGACACAATTAACTCTGTGTCCCTGCCTTGGGCAGAGCAGGAACGGGGCTCCCGCCGGCCTCGCCCGCACCGTCCCATGGCGAGCGCTGGGTGGGCTCTGCCGCTGCCGTCCGCGCTCCGGCCGCATCCCAGAGCCACCGCGGGACCCGCCGCAAACAGCCGCTCCGGACCAAGGCAAGGCTGCTTTTTCCTCTTTGCCATCTCTGTTCCTCTCTTTCCTTTTCCGTTGCGTGATCCCAAGGCTCGCGGTTACCGCTGTGTGAAAAGGGAAAATCATCACGCTGAGTTTCTGGGCACACTCTGGAGAGAGACAAGGCTGAGGTGCCTGATCCTGAACCGGGGCTGGTTGTTGACTTAGCGCTGAGGAATGCAAGCATTTCCTGGGTAGGAATTTTTGCAGTGTGTAATTTGCAAGCTAGTTTGGACAGCCCTGTGCTCGGGATGATAGATGGTGAATGGGAGTGTGATCTTCCAAAATACTGCTCAAGGTACCCTTCTAGTTCTTCATTTAATTCTGTTGCTCCTTGGTGCCTGTCAGGCTGCAGGATCTCCCAGTCCACTGGGCAAGTGCAGCAGGGGCAGGCTGGGTTCTACATACATATATATATAATACGTATATACATGTATGTACATATTTTTATATATATACATAGATGCTATATATATATATATATATGTATATACAATTCTATTCACACACAAGAACATGTATAAAAACGTGTGCAAGAATATTTATAAGAACAACAAAGATAATTTTTTTTATTTGATGTTCTTATTTTCTGGCCAAAACCAGCTCTCTCTGGGTTTTATTGCTGCTGGCATGTCTTTGCAATGCAGCACTGTCAAAAACTAACAATATAAACAAATCTGAGGCTACGCCAACCATCGCTGAGCACAGCCAAAGCTGCCCAATGCCACAACTTGCTGAACAATGTGTGAATTTTGCAGTGGCAGAAATGTCTGTTTCCCCGTTCTTTCTTAACTTCTGGAAAGATCTTGGTGGAAAGTGTGCTATTCTAAATGAGATAATTAAAGTAATTGATATGAAAACTCCTTCACCATTGCTGCAGAAGGAGGGGCCCCTGTATTTGCCCAGCCTACTAGCTCTACCTGCCAGGGGCTGCAAGGGAGAGATTGGAACACTTCAAATAAGGCATGATTTCTGGTCAGCAAATAATGGTTTTTTTATGAGGTAAAGTGGTACTTCTGAACAGTTTGCTTTATTAGAAGGCAGTGTTGATGCTGTTTCCTGTGCCTGTCAGACTTGTGGCATGGGGGGTGGCCAAAAAAGTGTCCCAGCAGTGCCAGCACCCCTGGCCAGCTGCTAGCACAGCTCAGGGCAATGGCTGTGGCACTTGTGCCTGGAGGGGAAACCTACCACAGCATCTTCAGGGCCACATCCTGCCTGCCTGTGCTTCCCACCCATCCGTCTGTGGGTGCCAGACCTTAAAGTGCCTCAGTCACAGAGTTCGATGTTCTCATCATTCCTCATCTACTCCCCAAATGTGTATCTGCATGTCATGTACGGAGGCAGTGACATCCATCCTGCTGGTGATGGCCACTGCTGTGCAGGGCTGCACTGCAGGCAGCAGAGGCACACCCTAACCCAAGTAAAAGGGGAGAGAAATGCTGCATTTGATACCCATTCGTACCTCGGCTGAAAGTGAGCAGGAAGGATTTTAACCACATGAATGAGGGAAGGGTTGCTGTGTTTCACATTACGAGGCCGTGTGCCTCAAAAACCCACTCTAAGTGAGAAAATGAGATTTGCCACTTGTGGCAGGCAGCACAACCAAGCTATTTTCTTTGCCTCCAATAGGAAAGTAAATAAGAAATATTAACTGTGTACAAAGGTGCCCTTTTACTTGTCCTCATCAATAACAGCTGATGTTCCTCAGGGTTATTGCTGTAACAACGTCACTTCCCTTTCCTCACTAGGATCAAGCTCATATTAAAAACCTCATAGCCTCATAGGAAAGTCTTTTGTCCACTACCCCGTTTGTGGGTTCTGCTTTTGTCCCCCATGCTGTGCTTTGGGGCACTGGCACGTGTGGGGATGGGACCGTGCAGGCTGCCTGTGTGCCTGCCCCTTTCCTCCTGCAGAACGAGGGCTGGGAGAGGAACAGGAATTTTGGCTGAGCAAAGAAAGCCAAAGGTGAGGATGCCAGCTGTGGGAAAGGGTACTAGGCAGTAACGTGCTTCCAGAGGGAGCAGATCTCCCAGCCTTCCATAGGTGAAGGAGCAGCTTTCCAAGAGGAGCTGAAGCGGAGAGAGGGAAAAAAGGACGCCAAAAAATTAACTTGTTGTAAAGGAGTGCACTCAGTTTTGGGAGCTGCTTGGAGAACCCCGGGGCCGGAGTCAGGGACCCAGCAATGTTCCCCCAAGTTGTCTCTACTGTGGCGTCAATCAGTGGTTTCCCACGGCAGCGCTGGTCCCCACCCGGCGGTGCCCTGAGAAGAGAGAGGAAGAGACTTCAGAACAGTCTTAATGCCCCAGCTTTGGTACCCACTGCTTCCAGGTACAAGAGGAGAATAAACCAAACTCTGGCGAAGGGCAGGACCATATGGCCCGACTGAGCAGCGGCCCCAGCCCCGCTGCTCCTGCCGCCGGCCGCGGCTCCGCGCCCGCAGCGCGCACGGCTGCAGTCACGGGCAGGGGAAAGGAGCTGCCCGCTGTCCTTGGAGAGGAGGGTAAACAGTTACACTGGAGAAAGGGAATTTTTTAAAAACCCAGAAAACCTATGAGGAAGGAAGCGGCAAATGTTGAATGGGTGACTCAGATACGGGATGACTAATCCCGTCGGGGCACAGCTCGTGCTGCGCGGAGAACCGGTGCCGCGCTCCGGGCGGGGAGCGCAGAGCGGCTGCGGGTCCGTCGGGGCAGCCGGGGCCGGGCCTCGCTCCGCACGGAGGGGGACGGGCCGGTCCCGGCCGGACTCCGCGGCCGGGGCCACCCCGCGGCCGGTACCCGCGCATCGGCGGCGGTGACCTACTTTCCGCCGGTTCCTCCCGGCGCACGGCACCGCCGCTGCCCGCGCCACCTGCCCGGCCCCGTCCGGGCCCCGCACTCGCGGAGGTGCGCCGCTCCTGCCGTGCGCCGCTCCTGCCGAGCGGTGCGCTGCGGTGCGCTCCTCCCGCGCGGTGCGCTCCGCCCCGCGCCCGCGCTCTGCCCGCGGGTGCCGGCGGCGGGTGCCGGTGGCGGCGGGGCGGGGAAGCAGCGCGCCTGTGCAGTGCCGGGGGCCGGGCCCAGCCCGCCGCGTTACACAACCGGCCGCCGCCACAGCCGAGTTTCACAAGTCCCGCCGCGGCTGCCCGCAGCCCGCGCCCCCCGTGCGCCCACCCCGCGCCGCGCATCGCCGGCACTGCCCCCCGCCCTGCCCGCGCTCATGCCATGTCACCGCCGGGCAGCGGGACCCCGCGGCGAGCGGTAACCCCTGTCGCCGGGGGGGCACCGCGCCGGGGCTGGGCATGGCACTGAGAGCGACTCCGGGACGCGCATCTTCCTAGACGGTGCGTACGGCCGGGGGACCGCGGACCCTGCCGGGGTCAGGAGTACGGGAGGGAGGGAGAGAGAGAGAGAGAGAGGGTCCCCGCACTTGCAGCCCGTGGGGAGCGGGGGCAGCCCGGGAAAAGCCCCCGCTGCAGGACCAGTATGCGGCACTCGCCGCTCCGTCCTGCCTTTGTCGGACACTGCCAGGACGGTCCCAGGTAAGTTCTGAAAAGGAAAACTGATAGCCGCAAGTCCTGTGGTTTTTTTTTCTTAAAAAATCCGTGTACCGTCAAGACGGGCGCAGGATGCAGCGCAGGGTGTCCGGGGGGCTCTGGCTGTAGAGGGCAGGGGGGAAGGGGGCTCCGGGACCGGGATGCAGGAGCGGAGCATCCCGAAGCCGGGCACCGGCATCCCCGTCCCTCAGCGCCCGCGGACCTCGGCGCACGGAGCCGCTCGGGAGCAGCCACGGGCTGAGCGCGGCTGAGAGCTGCGGTGATTTGGGATTGAGGGAAGCTGATTTTCGGGAGACTGAAATGGGTCTGATCGCAGGCTTCTGGTTCTGTCTTGAAGTTCGTCGTTCGTGGGATGTATTTGACTGAAATAGGCTGGAGAAAAACCTCCGAAATGAGTCTTGCATCTGGATTTTAGATAGCATCTAAAATCCAGGTTGAAAAGTCATTCTTCCCACCAGAGTTGTTGTGTCATTTGATTTTACAGAATGTTTACATTATAAATGGGGAAATAAGAAGGCTCTGAAAATCCCTCACATGTTTCAGCCGTGGATTTGTGAATGATAACACCACGCCTTGGTCCTTAGTGGCAGAAATTGTGAAGTGATTGCTCTGGGTAGCTCGCACTGGAAGCGCAGGTCGGAGCTGAGCCCTGTGTGATTCATCCCTGAGGTGTCGCACGCGGTTTGGAGGGCTGGAGTCCTTTGTGAAGTGCCACAGTCCCCGAAGGCAGGAGGCTCAGTGCATTTTGGAGAAGTGCAGCACATCAGTCCCTTTTTGGAGACAGAACTGGCACCCAAGTGCCAAGTACCCCTGCTCCGTGGATGAAGTTGTCCCCTTCAGCAGGGGGTGGCTCCGGAAATAATGCCCCTGAAATCAAAGCTGTTGAAATGCCCTATGCCTTACCTGCCTCGGGAGGGTAGGGTTATTTATTAGCTGAAGTTTATTTTGCTGTGTGCAGTGAAAGCTGTGGTGCTGATTTCACTAGAGGGATTAGACTTTCTGGTGTATACATAAGAAAATCTTCAGAGTCACTTCCTTCATTTTTGAGCAGAATGCCGGTGCTCCCCTGTCCTTATTTTGCTGGATCACTGCTGGCTAATCCCTAGCTTTGGAAATGCCAATTTGGCTTAAAGAGACAGCTAGCTCTTCGTGGGTTTGATGTGTAGGCTTCACAGTCCTCACAGATCCAATGGATGTTGTTTGAAGCAGCAGACACTTTCAAGAGTACACAGTGTGCAGCCCTGGTACTGATATCTGACAATGTGGTGTTTTGGTTGGGAATCTGTGTAATTTTTATAAACTTCCTAGGCTGCAGTCCCTCACCATAGTTATTCAGTGAGAAAAATACATTTGGATTTTGGGTTTTTAGAAACTGTATTAAAAAAAAAAAAAAAAAAAAAAGTAGATCGTTGTCCTGTAATGTGCTAATCAGAGTAAGTCAGCATGTCAGTGCTGCACCAGGGAGGGCCAGAACAGCTGCACTCGGGACTCTGCAGCTGATGGAGCCCTGACAAACTGACAAACACAGCAGGCACTAATGAGGACAGGACACTCCAGGAAAAGCCAAAAGTTGAAATTTGTGTGGAAAGGAGGCGTTTATATCTCTTGGGCTAAACATGTGTAGTACCAAATCTTTAGAATTTTTCTGGAAGAGTTAATAGGAAAAATGGAAATGGCTTTAGGAGTGGTTGCTTGCTGCTCTCTTATACTGATTGTTCCAAGCTGTGGATTACAATTAATTGATTTAGAGGGAAAAACTAAATTGGTTTGAAATGTGTTTATAATCTGCAAACTTCACTAAGATATGTGATGGTTCCTGGGTTTTAGCCACTGAGACTATATCTGTGTTGAATTATTTTTCTGGTTTAAGACATACATCAAGTATACAAAAATAGCTCAGAGTTAAAGATTAAAATTAGCAAATGAGTAGTTCATAATTAAAGTCTCATGATAGAGGAAGTGGCATTACATTGCGGAGATACTGATGTCAAATCCAACTTCTGCTCATTAGTAGTATCAAAATATTGGTAGGATGTCTTTACAGTATGGAGCCAGGGCTTGTCTATGAACAGAAGTTGCTTTGTTTTGTCCTAAATTACTCAACCTCCCAAGACTGACAGGTAATGGTACAAAGGTTTTAATGCCAACGTAGATCATTCTTTCAAGACTGGACAAATAAGCTATGTGCCTATATCAGAATAACTGAATTCCAGCTTGTACTGGAACAGTTACAGATCCTAGTGAAATAATGTGGCTTTAAACAGAACAGTAAAACACCAAAATAGTATGAACCAATGCTTTCTAGTATTATTGAAATGACAGACCTCTCTACCACTTCAGTTACAAATCTCTGTCAGGGAAGTCAGGCAGTAAACAACTGTATTTATTTGTTAGGACCTGGATGATCACCCTTCTTTTGAGTGAGTCCTGGCTCAGCTGGGGCTGTGCTCTGCTGCAGCAGCAACTCTGTGCCCACAGAATGGCCCTGGGGATCAGCTTTCCTGGCTGTAGCTCCACCAGCTCTGTCCCATCCTCAGCCCAGGCTGAGGCCATTCCATTTTTTTGCCTTGTTTTCACTGCTACTTTGGTGTGACCAAAAGTGTATGGCTTATATGCCCTGTGGCCCATAAGCTGAAGGAGCGATGTCCCTGTAGAAAAGTCCTCTAAGACTCTGCTTATTGTTACTCCAGTCTCACTTAAGCCCAAATTTAAGGGAGGCTGAGGTGGTGACAGGCCCCAGTAAAAGCTCTGTGCACAGCTGGGCTTGCTGGCTGCACATCTGCCCAGCCACAGAATCACCAGATTCAGTCAAACCACAAAGGTGTGTGCAATTAATGAGGGACTTTGACCTATTTCATATTCCTTTATTGTCTTTGGCCTTGTCTACATGGGGAAATTACACCAATATAGTTTAAGTCTGTTTATAAAGTGATTTGATTAACCTGATGTGACCTTGTGTACGGACATTCTTATTTTGGTTCAAACGAGCTTATTTGGGTTCAACCAAAACCTGCACTTAGTCAATTTGCACAGAACCGAAATTAGACATGCCTAAACTGGAAGGGGAACTGATGTCTCTAAATAATGACACAACTTTCTCATGAAAGCAGAACCTTCTGTAGAATCTGGAACAGAGTGTAATTACTGACAAATCTGCAGGCAAGTGAAAGCTATTCATAGCAAAGGTTTCAAAAAAACCCAGGGAAAACAGGCAAAACTTAAATATCTTGGTGAGACAAATGAAGAGGTGCCAATAATCCCGGTCCTGGAATACTGAAAGCAGTGGCACAAGGCTTGCATAGCTTGCAGCAAGGCTCTCCCCTGGCTCTTCAGATGCAGAAGAGGGCAAGCATTTGTGTCCTTTACAGGGAGTCCCTAGAGAGTCAGAAAATAAAAAAGCAATGCAGGAAATGTTAGGCCAGCTGGTTTGAGCACAACAGTACCCAGCGTCTTATGACGTATTTTGCAGAAAGAATAATTAGGCATGGAAATAATGAGGAAGCAGGCTAAATTACAACAAGATTTTATCAAAGATGGATTGTGCTAGACTAATCTAACATCTTTTTCGTATAACAGATTATTTATATGGGGTAGGGTAGGAATGTCATTTATCTAAAGCCAAGTACGTGATACCATGCCCCACAGGATGTTATGGCTTAAAATGAAGGCAGTGGTTCAAGACAAGAATTGAAAGGTAGACAAAAACCTGGTCAAAGAGAAGATACAACCATTGCATGCAAATAAAGTTCTCTGAATAG
This sequence comes from Pyrgilauda ruficollis, assembly GCF_017590135.1. Taxonomy (NCBI): domain Eukaryota; kingdom Metazoa; phylum Chordata; class Aves; order Passeriformes; family Passeridae; genus Pyrgilauda; species Pyrgilauda ruficollis. The sequence goes on along the minus strand of NW_024528821.1, from coordinate 10,806,848 downwards.
AAAGAGGTACTCAGAGAAAGTCATCAGGATGGAGGAGATTGGTGCTGCTGCTCCCTTGGGACCAGGCTTGGGCTGTTGAATGGATCCACTCTGACCTGTGTGCAGGGTGTGGGTGTGTGCCCAGGAGCTGTTGGGATGACAAAAACTTGGGAGGAATTGTCAGTCCAGAGGAGGGTCAGATCATCACATGAGAGGTATTTAGATAACTTTGCTGATTGGCAGTGATAGACATAAAATGGCAATTAATAGTGCTGTGTGCAAAGACAAGTCGTAAGCATGGAGACCAGTAACAAGAATTTCCAGTGTGAAATAGGAACTCGTTACTTGTCCATGCCAGAAGGGAGAGATGTGGATGCACTGGCTGCTCAGAAGATACCTGGGAGCAAGCGCTGAGATGCAGCTGGGAAGGGGACCACTGACATCTTTGGATACCAAAGGAAAATAATATAAGAAATTCAGGGAAATGTGGTAACAATCATTGTACAGATCATTGTACAGGGTGTCAATACAGGAGCTCCACGTTGCTTTTGGATTGATTTACTGATGTTTTGCATAGTTCCAGACACCCCTGCCAAGAAAGCATTAAATTCCAGCGGTAGGAGGGCTAGAGATGTGGGTACACAAACACACCATGTGTTTTACAGAGTGAGGTTAAAGAGCATCATCTCTTTAGCTCTGGCCAGGTGAACCAGTGAAGGGACAGGCTACACTGGGGTATTTTACACATAATTGGCACTATATAGCAAGAGGGCAGGAAAAAAATAAGATAAAAGATAGCATCTGCACTAGGTCAAATTTTCTAAATTGGTCATGAATAAATTTGGGTGGAGAATTAGAATAAAGCTTCTATCTACCCAAGGATTGAAGTTGCATAAGAGTTTTTCAATTAGGGTAGTTTTGAGATAGATCTTGATAATCTTATGAAAGAGGTTATACAATTAAATTAGAGAGTTCCTGGAGATAGGAAATTACATTTGCAGAGTTAGTTCTTTGCTCTGCAGTGTAGTCATATTTTTAATGTATGCTTGAAAGGAGAATGGATCTTGTTTGTTTACACTTTTAACCCCATGTATCAAGTCTTCTGCTGTTTTCTTGGGAGATGAGACAAGAAATGTTATTCTCTGTTGCTGCAGGTTTGAATCTTTTCTCTCCCACATGTGAGTTCCTCTCAACACTAGACATTGAAAATGTACAGTGCAGATTCCTTGTAGCATTAGACAGGCACAATTGCCTTCAGATTTTTCTGGCATGCTCCCTGTTCATCAGATTTTGGGCCAGAGACATTTTTCCTTCAGACTGTGTTGCCAGTAACCATATTACACTTCATGGTGTATTTTCTGGGATCTGTTGCTGGCATAAATGAACTCTGTGTGGCTCCGTGGACTTGCAATACTGGCAGTGATCTTCACCTGCCCTTTGCTGTGTCACTGAACACTTTAATCTTACATGCTTCTTATGTGAATCATAAGTTTATTGTATGATGTGAGGATGTGTTCTCGGGCTTCTGGTGCCTCTTGGCAGGTTGAAGAGATGTCGTTTTCCAGCATTGTTTTCCAAGACTGGAGTGCTGGGTTTGGGTTCCCTTTTAACCTCATATTCCTAAAGTAAATTTTGAACCTGGACTTAGTATCAGCTCTGCTCTGGTGCTGATCAGAGCAAAATTCTCTAAATCATGCAGGATAAAATCTAAACGTGACTGCTGACCATTAGTGATGAATTAGCAACTTTAAAAACACAGTGTCGTTAGTGTAAAGTTGGACGTATGGTGTCCATCTTACTACAAGAAAGAGAGAAGGAGGTAGATAAAACAAGACAGAAATTAAGCAGGCAAGGAAGAAGGAAAACAGCTCAACTTAGCCTGCAGCAGAGATCGCCTACCTGCCAATGTGCCTGTAAAGGGAAATTGAAATATTGAAAAACGTCAGCGCCGATGAAGGTAACACTGAGGTGGTAGAAGAGGAAGTGTGTTAACCAAACTCCATGGAGCTGTTGAAATGCATTGAATCATCTGACTGACTTGTATTCTTAGGCAAACACAATTATACAATTGATTAATTTGTCGAGATTCCTTCAGTGCATAACGCTATGGTAACCGAGAGGCTCGCTAAACATCACCGTGGAGAGTGCTGCAAAACATCTTTGTTTGGGGGAGAGGGAGGGAGGCAGAGCCAGGCCCTGGAGCTCGGGCTTTGGAGGACTGCTGCACACACACAAACACACACACCAATACACACACAAATGCACACACAAACACACACACAAATGCACACACAAACACACACAAACACACACACAAATGCACACACAAACACACACAAACACACACACAAATACACACACAAACACACACACCAATACACAGCAATACACACACCTGTGCACGGGAGCTGGGCTCCTGTTGCAGGTGATCCTTGGGCGGTTTGTGGTCCACGCACGTTCTGGGGATGATCAGAAGTGACCCTGGCTAACAACTGCCTTCAACACATTTTCTACCTGATCTTTGCAGAGCTGACAGACTGGGGTGACTGTACCACCCTCCTGCTGGCTCCCTGTCATCCAGTGTGACAGCAGGCAGGGACAGCAAAGGATTTGGTCTTTCCTGCACCACTCTCCCATGGCATGCAGGGCTCTGCCACCCTGCACATCACCTTCCGTCTGCTTTTGGGACCTCAGTTCTTCAGGGCTGCTCTGCAGGGGCCTGTTGTGTGAAATAGAAATGTGTTTTCAGTTTTACACCGAGTTCCCAGGTTTTGGCTGGCTGCTGTGTGGTGCCTGCACTTGTACCTGCACTGTTCCCTGTGCCCTGGCTCCGGGCAGAGGCTTCACCCCTCTTTATCCAGCAGCAGCATCATGGCTCAGCAGAGACCTGCGCTGAGCCTCTGCCTCCCCATGATTGTGGAATATTCTGAGTTGGAAGGATCATTGAGTGTTCCCCTCACCTATAATAAGTAAGTGTGAGATGCTTTGCTGAGTGTCAGTTATAGGCAGATTGACTTATTGACTAATAGATAAATGCAAAGATATTTGTAGGTGTGTTTATTCTTGTTTATAAAGTGCCCAAGCCTAGGCAAGATTTTTGAGTATGTAGCAATGGCAGGAATCATATCTATAAAAATGCTAATCTCCTCTCTTGCTTCATCTGTTCAGCCCACAAACACGTGCATACTCACATGCTTAAAAGAAATTAATAAGGTTTGTTGGTTCTTTTCTGGGCTCAGCCTACTTTAATCTTGGTTTAATGCAGAGCACAGTGTGGTGCATTGCTTCCGGACAATAAAGTTTTGATCATAAACAACATACTAAGTAAACCATTTTTTGGAGTAATTAATGAGCAATAGATGAGCTGATAAGAGCTCCCATTGCTGCATAGATATGGCAGCATTATAGGAAGATTTTCAAGCCAATGCCAAGGCTTTATCTGAAGGGGATGAGATAAACCCCTGGCCCTGATGAAGACAAAGGTTGAACTTCCACCAGCTTCTTTGTGGGGACCTCTCCCAAAGTGCCAGCTGAAGAGAAAAATAGGAGTCAGAGCTGGGTTTTAGGCTGTTCAGAGCTCTGCTGCACACACTGCAAATAGGTGTTTATGTGTAGAGGAGGATGCTGTGTGTTTGGTCCACTGTTGGCTTGTCACAGCAAAGGCAGCAATTAGGGAGGCTCTAATAGCTGGGGAGGGTTACACCCCTTGCTGAGGAAGTTTGACCATAAACCTGTTTGTCCTGTCTCTGAGTGCAATGTACACTGGCTCAATTTACAGTAACTTAAACACATTCTCTCTGATCAAACTGCTTCCAATCAAATTTTATTAAGTGATGTATTAAGTGTGTGTGTTAAATGACTCACAGGAGACAAAAAGGTGGGACTTGGGTTGACTCCGCTACTGATGTATTTATTAAAGATGAGTATTAATAGTTTGCCTTTACTCTTGAATGATTCGAATGGCTTCCTTTTGGGGCAGGCTTTCCGTGGAAAGGGCACAGCAGGAAGTATTAATAAAACAAACTCTTTGTGCTAATCTTGACACCTACATTTTGTGTTTAATTTTGCTTATGCAGAGGGCTGAGCCTTCTCATTAGTGGAGACAATGTGTCAACATAGGAAAAGTGAGTTACTGTATTTTCTTTCCGTCATAAGCTCTGGGGTTAACCTCCCACTCGCAGCAGTGATGGGCAGCTGTGTGGTTGCACAGAGCTTACACTGGCCTTAGGTGCAGTCCAGACAATTCTCAGTGCCCATTCTGCTGCGGCTTCTGAGGAAGCGCCTTCTTCCCTGAGCCGCCTTCTCGTCCCGTGGGACCTGGCCTGTCAACGGCAAGACCTCCTGGTCCCTGCGTCCCACTGGGACTGGAGCTGAAGTCCATTCTTTGGGGAAGGCTGTACAACTCAGGAAGCCTTGCTGAAAATTATTTTGCGTGGGAAAATTGTCCGCAATTCTGTTTTTTAACCTTCTGGAAATAATTCAGAGAATGGTAGGAGTGGCTCCCAGGAGAAGGTGGTTAGAAGGAAAGTGTATATGATTCTGCAATAGCCCTGGTGTATTGTCTGGAAAGGGCAAAAATCCATTGCCTAAAATGGGAGAAGAATAATTACAAAAAAATTGCCACTAAGCCATTTGTAAACCTGAACTGGGGCTGAGTCAGAGTTTTGTCTTATCCAGGGTACGTGTTTTGAATCTGGAGCTGAATTCCTTATATTGGATATATTCATAGTTAAAAGGGCAAGGAGTGTTCAAATGAAGTCTGAAGTGTTAGAATGATGAGTTTGTTCGTAGTACACTGTTGTGACTAGAGCAGAATTTCTGTTTTCACTCGGGGGATGAAAAAAAGACTAACGCCAACAAGAACAGCTTCTGTGTTGTGATTATTTTTGAAGGAAAGCATGTGAATATTAATAAATGATCCAGCTGGGATAGCATCTTTCTTTAAAATTGTCCTTTGAGATAGTGTATTGTATTAACAAACATGAATTTAGTTGTACAGTAAGTAAAATTTTATAAATATAAATCATCAACTTATTTCAAAAGTTGCAGTGCTGAGGAAATTTTTCTGGGATTTTCTAATGTAGTCTGGTTTGAATTGTTTGAATAAGAGATATTGGTGAATAAATCAGATAATGGGCTGCTTTACATAGAAGGCATAATGCCTATTTATGATGTATAGAAGTCCTAAGAGAGATGAATTGCCAGTTTAATCTTCTTTGGATTGTGTTTGAAATCTACTTTTATACAGCATTTCTGACTGCTTTAGAGATTACTCTTCAGACACTTACATAGACTTCATTTCTATTTGAGTTACAGCTCTACAAGGTCACTGGCAGGCAAATATTCATTCATTTCACTTGGTTTTTGGTCCCTTGACTTTAAGGTAATACTTGATGAGTGGTGCCAAAAGTTTTCTTCTGGCCTGGTTGCTCTTGTCAGAACTTGGAAAGCCCAGTTATCCCTTACCTGAAGGAGTAATAGAGACCAACTCTTCTGTCATTGGAGTCTTTGCTTTTACTTGAGAAAAAATTTGGAGTTAATTTTTGTCTTTCCTGACATAAACATCATGCTTTGTGAAGATATAATGTCAATCAGCTTTATTAGCAGCTGATTTTTCTCACAGCCTTGCAACACTTGCAGCAGCCTCCATCAAAGGGCCTGATGGGGAAACATTGGTGAAAGGATGACGTGCATGGCTGGAGAGTGGAGGAGCAGAATTGCTACTCTGCATAGAGGAAGCAAGCATCTGGGAGATATTAAAAACTTCTGACAGGGATAGGAAGATAATTCTCAAGATAATTCTGCATCGAGCTCTACACTGGCTTCTGTCTCTCGCCAGGCTTCCCAAGCCCTGGGTCACAGGGTTGGAGAAAACTGTGGGCTGGTTGTGTCACCCTTCAGCTGCAGATGCAGCAGAGCTTCCCCATTGCTGTACACCCCCGCCAGACCCAGAGAGTCTGTTATCACCTCCCACTGAGGGTGATGGTTTCTGAAACATTAACATGCATGTCAGGTCTAGATAGGGATCAGCAGAGGCTTAAATCATTGTCAGAAACAGATGTGAGACACCTAATCAGTTATTTCCTAAGGAAAATGAGTTTGATTGCATGAATAGTTGTAAATATTTAATTCAGCAGTTCAGCTACTACAGCAATGGTAAACAAGCTTCTGAGGCTGAAGAGAAGCATTTTGTGGCAGTGTACTTGATTTCTTATTCATTTTAACTTCAGTGTAGAAGAAATAAGTTTAGGTACTTTGGATTGCATTTTGTGACAGCACTGATCATAACCAGGGGCTCACTTTGAAGATCGCCAAAGAGAAGGACTGAAAGGTTTAGGTTGGAAGGGACCTTAAAGATCATCTGATTCCAACCCCTCTGCCATAGCAGGGACACCTTCCACCAGACCTGGTTGCTCAGGGCCATACCCAACCTGGCCTTGAACACTTCCAAGGGTGGGTATCCACTGCCTCTCTGGACAAACTGTGCCAGGGCTTCACCACCCTCACCATGAAGGATTCCCTCCTAACAAGTAACTTAAATCTAATCTCATTTAGTTTAAAACCATTCCCCCTTTTCCTATAAATATCTGCCTATGTAAAAAGTATCTCTCCCTCTTTTTTATAAGCTCCCTTTAGTCTTTGAATGCCACAGTGAGGTCTCCCCAGAGGCATCTCTTCTCCAGGCTGAAGAGCCCCAGCTCTCAGCCTGTCCCACAGCAGAGGTGCCCCTGCCCTCTCATCATCTTTGTGGCGCCTTCTCTGGACTTTCTGCAGCAGCTCTGGGGTCTTTCTTGTGCTGAAGACCCCAGAGCTGGATGCAGAACTCCAGGTGGGCTCTCATAAGGGCAGAGCAGAGGAGGAGAAGCACAATCCTTAGCATCCCTAACCCTGATAGGCATGGCCAGCCCAGTCCCTGTTTACAGGGTGCAGCACTTGTCCTCGGGATGAGCGCAAAGCTGGAGCTTCTGCCACTGGGAGATGTTCGTAGCACCAGAGTAAATTCTGGCTTTGAGAGGAAGATGACAGCCTGAGCTCCCATCCTCTGCCTCCACTTTTGCAGCTGGTGCCAAGCTGTGGTGGTGAGCACAGCCACAGTGCTGGCTGAGCCAGGATCAGGTGCTCTGTGCCCCCTCGGGCCGTGGCTGCCTCCTATCTCTGCTGGCTCTGGAGAACTTGCTCTACATAAGCAATAATTAGGGACACAGCTTTAGTTTCTTGTTTCTTTTGCACTTGTTAAAAACTAATTAAATTGGAAGAAATTACAACATTAAATCAGGGCGGGTGTAATACCAGTTTCAAAGTCGATAAGAGTTTCAGTACTGATCTCTTGCAGAAAGGCTTCTGAGAGGAAGGAAAGGCAGGAGGAAGTTAGCTTTTCCCTCTGCCCAATTGAATGTTTTCCCTGTTTGAGTTTCAGTTAAACCACGGTGTCGTTTGCTTGTGATTTTTAGCAGATGTGCACGTAAGCAGTGCACTAAGGAAGGAGGCTGGGAGCACAGATGATGTTTACCTCTCAAACGTGGTGTGGAATTCTGAGGAAACTGGGACTGCCAGCTAAAGGTCATGGGCGTTTTTAACTTCTGTTGCTGGCTTCATGCTCCTGTGTAGATGTTTGTCAGGAATCTTGCCGGTCTTGGTGGTCTTCCATAGTCAGATTATCACAGAAATAAGCTCCATGTGCTTTTTATGCATGTATATTACAGTGTGATTCCTTTCATCAGCTTATTTTAATGTGGATTTTCTCAGCCAGCCTAATTTTGTTCTGGTAAATACAGTAACAGACATTATTAGTATGTGGTTACACAATTTAAGGTACTTAAGTCAGGAAAGCCCTAGGTAAAAAACTTAGGTTTATCCTAATTCTGGAAAACACAAATATATCCTGCTTCTTTTACCCAAAAATTACACAGATGGTTAAAAATAGAGACATGTGCCAGTGGATCTGGCTCAATGGAGGGCCAAGCTCTGAATGCTATTTTCACTCAGTCCCAGGTGAAATATGTTCTCACACTGCAGCCCTTTCTGCTGGGCTAGTCTCTTACTTGAAAACCAGGGGCCAGAGGTGTCAGACATTCAGATTCACCATCTTTGTCAGTCACATTCATACAGCCAGGACTGCTCAGCAGGATGGCAGTGCCCACTGCTGCTGCCATTAACTTACTCAAGTAGAGGAGAGTTATCCTTTGAGATAACTCGTATTTCATTTAGTATTTCATTTAGTGGTCATACTGGCGTGTTGATTTTGACTGATACTGGGAAGATTCTTAGTACTGGACTATTGCAGATGTGAAGTAAATCATATTTTAAAATATTCTGCGTGCTTGCACAATTGTAATAACCCATAGACAGAATTTAGATGTCCAGAAAAGCACATATGTCCTTAATATCAAGGATGTCCTTCCTTGAGGAACAGGACCAGTTCTCTGTCCTGCATCCTCCCTCCACCCTGAGGGGGGGATTTTGTGAGGAATCCCCCTGTCCATGCTGCAGTGGGGGACAAGGGACCTGCACCCTGCAGCATGGTCGGAGCTGCTGAAGAGGCCAGAGCCTCTTTGAGGGCACAGCAGTAGAAATGTTGCTGTTTGATCCATTCCCCATCCCCTGACCTCTGTGTTTAATCAAATCATTTTTACATTAACATTATTTGGGAGGGACATATCTTTTCTGGTCTTCAATAGTTAAAAAAAAAAAACCTCCAAGAAAATCCCCAAAGTGAATTGGACATTCAGCCATGCTGAGTCATATTTTGTTATTATGACTGATTATCCAGCCAGCCATGCAAATAAACTCTAAGGGGGAAAAAAGGATGTGTGTGAATAGCTTATCTATGACAGAATGAGGCCTTGGGTCTTTGTGTATAATATGTGTAACAATAATGACCTAGTATGAAAGTGTTCCAGTGACTGACATATTTGCAGTCTAAAAACGATAAGAAAGTAATGAGAGAGAGATCTGTGGATGTTTATCTTCTCTTTTCTTCTTCCTGAAGGAAAGTTTTACTTTCTCATTATATTTCTAGTGCATGTCCATGGTACCCTGCTGGATGATGAATACGATTGCAGTTAATTGTTTAAATATTCCTTTAATCCCGAAGCTTTCAAAACAAATATCCATCTTTTGAGGAGCTAGTTGAGAAGTGATGTGGGCAAGATAGCGCAAAAGAGAATATTGGATGTGAAGCTAAAAGTGCCTCAGAGAAGAAAAAGAGAAGCGTATAGGGGTGTTTTAAAAAAAAGGAGAAAATACCCCAGTTATATTATTACCAAGATCAGTTATATTATCAGCAATACCAGCATAAGCAGCAACAATTCTTCTTGAAAAAAACTTGTAAACTTCAATAGTTCAACCTTGGTTCACCAGAGAAGGAATTACAGTTGGGCCAACATCTTTTCTGCTGCATAAGTCTTCTAGTGTTACTTAATGCAAATACTACAAATAAGTATGACTGTGTCCAAAATACATTTGCTGACTATATTTATCGTCTGTCTTCTTCATAGTAAACAAGAAGAGACATCTGTGGAGAAGGTCTGGTAGCCACAGAAAATATTTTGCATCATAGTCTCTAAGTGGTGCCATTATGGGCTATTCTCAGCTCAAAAAGCCATTCTCTACAGCAGCTGAAACACAGATGGATATTTGGTGTTTGTGCCCCTTTGTGACATTATTATAATATTTATATATATATGATGTTTATATATAATATTATAGTATTTGTAATGCAAGGAGTAAAGCACTGGGTGTAAAGTGCCACTTCAAGACCCCTGTGAGTGATTTTGGGAATTGTGAGTAATGTAGTAGATTTTCTCACAATAATGCTCAAGTCTAGCCCTTAATCACACACTTGAAAGAAGTGTGCTCAGGCCTTATGAAAGGTGTTTACTTACTCAGCTGTGAGGCACAGGCCAAGAAATAACTTGATCAGCTTAGCCGAGTTTGAATAGGAGCAGCAGCAAAGAGAATCAAATGAGTGTGAACGATGTTGCTGTGCTCTCTGTTAGAAAAATATCTGCCAGCTGCCATTGCAGAGAGTAATCCTGCAAGATGCTGACACCTCTAGTCCTCATTGCCCAGGGGAGCTGGACCAGGGCACTTCAGGCGTGCAGCTCCCATTACTCACCTTAGCTGAACAATGTTTTTTCTGTGAAATCCTGATTTTCCGTGTTATATAAAGGCTGGCTCTTCTCTGCCTCCTCCTTCTTGAAAGGCTCTTGATGCTTACAGGGACTGAGTGCATTGCTGGTTATTGTCAGCTGCAGGATTACAGAGATGGCAGTGGTCAGGTCAGTGGGGCATGAACATGGCTCAGCTGGAGCACAGATGTGAGCAGATCATTTAAGGAAAGCAGCTGAAATTCTGGGAGCCAAATGAGGATAAGACAAATTTTGAAATCTAAGGGCTTTGTTTAAATGCCTTTTGATTTAGGTGCAGATTATACCTGAAATGCTCTAGAATTAAACACACCAAGAGGGTAAGGATGTTTCTTATGCTTGAACTTGAATGCAGGAAGCCAGAGATGGAAAATGAGGTCAGTTAGCTCAGCTGCAGTGAATCCTTTGATATTCATTTAATGGATAAGTAGATATAACTGAGCTTGCAGGGAAGACTTTGAATTTTAACTACTAAAGCTCTTTCTTATTTTCTCACAGGTCTTTTACATAAACTAGACATTGGAAAGCCTTTCTTGAAGGAGAGGGTGGTCAAAAACTGAAACAGGCTTCCTAGAGAGGAATTGTCAATTTCCCAAGCCTGACAGCGCTTAGGAGGCATTTGGGCAATGCCCATAATGCCACACTTTAACTTTTGGTCAGCCCTGACATGCTCAGGCAGAGGGACTAGCTGGTCATTGTAGGTCCCTTCCAGCTGAAATATTCTGCTTTATTCTATTCTGCCGAGCAGTTAAGCTGTACAGACAGGGAGTACTGTTCCACTTCTGCTGCAATACCACACAGGTCTCCTCAGCTTGTTCCCTCTTTTCTTCTGCCCCTGAACCAGAGGTGAGAGGTGGTCTGGCTCTGGGAGATCCATTGTTTTTGCAGTGTTTGATTTGAGATACTGGTCAAAATTGAAAAGTTGAGCTCTGGATAAGGAACTGGATTCTTCTCTGGTATAGGGAGTCTTTCAGTCTGGTTCAGACCCATCTCTAATCCTTTTGTCATAGTATTTCCTTTTATTGAATAGCTTCCTTATGTATTGAGTTCCAGAAATTCCAGGTTGGTGATACACATGGGAAACAGATTGCAACAGAGAGCAGATTTAATTACTCAGGTCTAGAATTAATGAGGCAGAACTTTTTTTCTTCATGTCGTTTGAAAAGGGAGAAGAATCTTCCCTTTTTTATTTATAGGAAGAAGTTTGAGATCAAATGACTCTGAGCTGCCCTTTCATTGGTCGTTGAGTGATCACTTGAGAAAAAAATAGTGAACTGGGGTTTTTCCCCCCCTTCTTCATTTGAAAATCAGATCTTACCAGTGCTGGGTGTTTAGGGGAGTTCTAAGACTATAGTCTTATATGCTTCAGGAAGCTTATTTTAGGATGGAGGACTTGACTGAATGCCAGTAGACAGAGCTAATCATCAGGACATCTGGATTCACTTCTTAACTCTGCTGCATGACCTTGGGTCAATGATTTAGGTCGAGTTTTTCCAAAATGTTTAGTATTTGTAGGTGCTTATGCTGGATTTCAGCATTTCTGAAAATTAGGCTGTAACTGCATTCACTGTTTCAAATTCAGCTTCCCAAAACCGGGACGCTTGTAAAAAGGAGACAGAAGTAGAATGTGTGCCCCTGTTTCCTCATTTGTACTACAAGGATGGATAACTTTGTTTGTAGAGTGTGCTGAGACTTCCTGAGGTAAAAGCACTAGTCAGGAGAAAGAATGGCAGCAAGCTGCTTGCAAAGTGTCAGAAAACATTGTTCAGTAGAAATCAAAGGATGCTGAACAAGAACCCAGCTCCCAAGAGTTCCCCTGGAAGGGCTCCCCAGACTGTGCAGAGGACCAAGCAGAGCTAAGGAAGTGCAAAAATGATGGGGCCAGTGTTGCTGGCTGTCTGCAGGCTGACTGTGCAGCATCCAGCCCTTCCAGCTGCCTTCCCCCCTGCTCCCAGCAGCAGCAGAGGAGCAGCTGGACTGCCCTTTCTTGGAAGGGGGATCCAGAGCCATAGGGCTGATCACAGTCGGGGAGATGCAGGTGTAGCAAGCTGTGTGCTTCTAACAGACTGATTGGTGTCCCACACAGTCTAAGCATGCCAGAGAGGGGCAGACCTGTTGTGCAGGTGTGCAGCAGTTCTGCTGAACGTCTGCTCAGACAGTGGGAGAGCCCTGGCAGCATCAAACTCCTCTCCTGAGCAGGGCTGGGAGCTGCTAGACTCTTCTGCTTTCAGGGGTGGTGAGTGCATCACTTCCATGCCTGCATCCTGGGGCTGCTGCCAGCCTTTGAAATGAGCTGAAGCACACTTGTAGAGCAATGGCCAGGGAGTAATGCTTGTAGACAGAAGACACTTTTGAAAGAAAATCCTCCAGCCCACAAATAGCTCCTACCATCTGCTGGTCCTGCAGACTGGGAATAGATGCATCATGAAGCCAAGTCATACACAGTGGTTTTGCCCCACCGGAGCAGAGCACTTCTGCAGTGTGGTTCTGAAACCACCCAGGAACCTCTTCTGACCCAGCTGAAGGTCCTTGCTTTTACTGTGCAGAGCAAGCAGCCCTCAGGCCTTACATTTTATTTTTGCAATATGAGTTCAACCTCCAGCACAAGCAAACACAAAGCACAAGTGCTTATCTCCTTATCTGTACCATCCTCGAGCATCTGAAATGCATTTTATATACAAGACAGAGAAAGGCAAAGAAGAAAATGCAAAATGTATTTTTGAGGAGAAAAGGAGAACAGCTAAGGACATGAATGCTATTATTGCCTCTTTCAATAAACTGACAGTTGCTGGGAGTGTTCTCTTGCTCAGAAAAGTAGAGGAGAAGGTATTTATTTTAATTAGATCATGGATTTTCTTTGCTGTCTAATGATTACATTTATTCTGTGGACAGGGAGGGCTCAAGACATAAAGGTAGGCAGTTTAATGACACATAGACTTCATGTAGCTCTCTGCTTAGGATGAGTTTCACCCATAGTAAATAGAAGAGGAATTACAAGAGGGATTTCAGGGTGATGCATCCAAATAGGCAGCTTTGACATGTTTGTCCTCATACCTACCTTGTTGCCAAAACAAAATCCAAAGCTGAAAAATGACCCGTGACCTCAGTTAATGCCACCAGTGCAGTTGATGTGAGCTGTGTCCTCTTGGTGGGAGTAATGCACAGCACCTCCCAGAGAGTCTGGTGATCCCTGCTCCCTGCTCCAGCTGGCACTCCCTGAAAATGGAGCAGGAGGGGTCAGGGTGCCCAGCACCAGCTTGGCAGGCAGCTCTGCAGAAGATAACCCTGCCAACAGAGCAGAGCGCTGGCTTCTTTTACAACTGACCTTTGCTGGTTGGCTCTGATAGTGTTAAAACTCTTCTGAATGAAACCCTGACATGAGCCAGAGTTTCAACATCAGGTTTGAGATCAGATGGTGTAATTTTTTTAAGCTGGAGAATCAATAGCTTTGGGAGGAATTATTTTAGCTTGTTAAGTCACTGTTGTCATTGATGAAATTTATTGGGTTAACCTTCCCACACCCCCCACTCCTTTTGATTTGCCAGAAAAGTGAGTGTAGGAAGTGACCTGAGGCAGGAGTAAGGGCTCTCTGCTCACCTTCCCACCCATGCACCCAGCAGCAGTGGTTATTTAACTCCCAGGATCAGGAGGTGAGCACTGCAGGAGTCACCCCGAATGTCACCACTGCTTTCCTGGTAGAAATTGCTCTCGGTATTTTTTTTGCTAATTGTTCTGAAGTAAAATATGTGTTTATGCACTCACCCCCAAACACATGCATTTGCATCATTTGGATCAGCCAGAAACAGAAACAGAGCTTTAAGAGCTGGAAGTTTTGGAGAGCATTCTGTTCAAAAGACTTTTGACCATTCACTTTCAATATTCTTGCCCTGAAAATACACAGTCTCAACTGCTGCTGAAGGATTGACTGTGAACAACTACCTTTGTTCTCATCCTACATGAGAGAAAGTCAAGTTATTATTTGAGGATTATTTGGCTCTTTTTCTGAGTCAGGTATGGTAAAGAATTGTTTATAGGTTGGATATCATCATTTCATATCACAACACACATTTATTTACCTTTCCTGTAGTAACTGAATGGCAACAAATAAACACAGGTATCCACCCAAGACTGCAGAAGAAATATTATTTTGCTTGTGCTAAAAGTACAGTTTTCTGGTTCTTAGGTTTGTGAATCGGCATTCTGCTTTTTGCCGTGTTTTGGGAATTTTAAGGGGCCATTAGACAAATTGGTAGAATTAATTAGATGCATGTTCTTCTTGTTACAGAAACCCCAGAGACATTTTGAATAATATTCTACAATGTTGTATCTTTACCCTGCAAGGTTCAGCAATTTGCTAGAATAGAGCAAACTTGGACAGCTATTTTCTCCAGGATCTGACAAAAATCCTAGAGAGCAAAATGTTACAGTAATCATCTTTTCTTTTCAAGTAGCTGTTAGTTTTTAATCCTTTTCTGCCTTGCGTTTTGCAGAAGCACCATATATTGGTTAAAAAACAAAAACAAAACAAAACAAAAAACCAAAAACAACAACCAGAAAAAAACCCAAACAAACAAAAAAAAACCCCAAAAAGTCAACACACCACCATTGTTCCTGCATGTATCTTTCATTTCACTTTTGTGCTGAATCACAGTGTTCCATTACAGCCTTTTTTATGGTGTAATTGTTTTGTATAATCCATTTTCTTTGGACACTTTTTAGCTTTTGAATGAAGCTGTTACTGCTGTAGTGAAGGTAGTCATAAATCTGTCACAGGTAACAAGCTAAATTTAGAGCTCAATAAACCAGGGGAGGGTATGCTACAGATAAGTGAGTGCATTGGGATGCAGCAGTTACAATGGTAGCACAAAAAGTCCACTTCTGGCAGGTTAGCACAGGGGAAGCACAGAACATTTGGTCCCTCCTGTTACCCTGATTTTTTAAAGATTTATTAAACTTTTTAATGTTTACATTCTTATAACACACTTTCTCACACACTTTATGTAAATAACTTATTGTTTTACATTCTTTTATAAAAGAAGGGAAATTTAATAAACTGTTGGTTTGTCCAGTGTCATTGGAGAGGTGGCACTTTCACCCTCCAATCCACTGTCACTTTTAAGAATCTATAGAGTCAAAAAATAAACTTCCCTTTTTTTTTACCTTAAAAACAACAGTGTATCTGCGTCATTTCATGTCTTACAGTGACACCCTGCCCCAGTGACCAGCATCACCCACTTTGTTCCAGCAGACAAAGATGCTGTGAGGATACAGGTGCAGTCAGGGCAGCCCCAGAGCTGCAGGCTGTGCTGCTGCTGTGCAGGGCTGGGCTGTGCTGGAGCACTTCCCCCAGCCACCCTGGGGTGTACGGTGGTGTTTGTGGAAAGCTTGGAGCTGCACAGCTCTGCCACTGACCTGAGGGAGATCCCAGTTCCTCCAGAGAGGGTCTGAAGCTGGGATTGGGAGCTGTCAGGCAGGGCAGGAGCCAGTGCTGCTGGAGCTGGGCGTAGGAGTCCTTGGAGCCAAAGCCCAGCAGATCCCCAGCAGCCTGATTCCTCAGGCAGTGTCCCTAAAAAGGACCTGTCAGGCATGTGTGCCTCAAACCTGGTTCTGAGGTTCCAGGGTCCCCCAGTGAAATGGCTTTCACAATCCCCCAGTGGTTGTCAAAACTGAGATTATTGTACATTTTTTCTCTTTTGAGAAGAAGAAAGTGAGGAACATGGAGAAGGAAAAGCAATGGAAAGATGAAGGCAGGTGGTATAAGAAACATCAAGATGGAAAGAAACCATATTCAAAAGAGATCCAATTCTCTGAATTGTGATCCAGTGGATGTTAAGTACAGGGGACAAGTGAGGGAAGGGCAGAGAAGAGTGAAGAACAACAGAAGGCAAGGCATGGCAAGGAAAGGAGAGGGTGAAGTAGAGGCAGGAAAATTTAAGCAAGCAGATCAAATAACACAGATATGCAACTCCTTTGCCACGCCTGGTTCAGTCTCTGTGTTTCTGTGTGGTGCCTTCTTGCTGGGCTGTGGCACAGCAGTGGTGAGCTGTGCCCTGTGGGTGCTCTGGCAGATGGCAGTGCCACAGCTGTGCCGCTGCCGCTCTCGCCCACGCGCTGTGACACTGGGACAAACATCTGTAACATCTGCCTGTGTGTGACAGGAGGATGGCTGGGAGCACGGGGAGGGTGGCACAGCGCTGGCAGCAGGGCCAGGACTTCAGGGCTGCTGGGCATCAGCAGGGGTGCTGATCCTTCCTGTGCTAAGCCACCATAGGGACTCAGCCACACTGTTTGGTTTTTCAAATGCCATCTACATAAGCATCTTATAGTTGAGCCAGCACTTTACTGAGGAGGCTAAATTCTGCCTTTTAAAAATGAAATCAGCTGTTTTGCTGCCAACCACAGTCGTGCCCTCCTGTTGCTTCAAGAATAATGAAACGTTGGCATACTGACATGTAAATCAGATTGCCGGGGAATGCATTATCTCTCTGATTTGTGACTGCATCGTGCCACAAAGTGCTGCATCTTGTAATTCAGGGCTCTCTGATGAATTCATTGCATGCAAAGTCTGTGAAAATTATTAGCATAGCACATTTCCATAATTAAAGTTTTTCCTATGGTATAGATTTGAAGACTCCCTAACTGCTGTATGTTACTTTAATACAAAATTTTATGAAAACTCAAATAGAAGCAGAACAAAGCTTCTATGCATAGAGAATGTTTTTCATTAGACCAGTTGTTATAGCTGGGAAAAGCAATCAAATAATCTGGGTTCAGGGACAATTTTAGGTGATGGATGAAAGCTTTATTCATTGCTGATCACAAAGAAATGGGCAGCATCTCTCATAGAAATATCTTTGCTTTGCCATGAGTGACATAACCAAATAACTAAAATTTAGCCTATAATGAGATGTTCATAGGAACTGCTAGTTTCAGAGCACAAGTCTGACTATTCCATTAAGAATTATCCCAAGGTAATGTTAATATTTTGATGGTTTGCAGCAAGTCAATAAATAAACATTTTCTTTACTCACAGGTTTGCGATTTTAGATAGCTCCTGGAGTCATATAGTTCTACAAAACAGAAAATTCCCTCTGCCATTCTCTCTTTAGTAAAAAATGTGCCAGAATATAGCAGATAGCATAGAGTAATGCTTTAACTATTAGTTGTTGACTGCGAAGTCCATTTGTCTTGTTAAGGCTGTCATTTGGCTACATTACCCTTTCTGTAACCCTGGAAACAACTTCAAATGCTATGATATTTGAAAAGTCTGAAATATAATGTACCCTTAAAACACTCTGAGTGGTTTTTGAGACTCCCTGTACAAAGGAAGGAAAAAATAATTTCCCTTTACAGGGGGCATTAAGCTGTGATGGATGTGCATTGCTCATGTGCTGATCCTCACCTGTTGCAGGTGGGGTGAGAAACAATGCCAGCAGCGCTGACAAGTTTCCTCTCTACCTGCCCACAGAGTTCAGGAATCCCTCTCTCAAAAGTGTTACAGAAGGGGATTTTCAGGAGGCAATAAATAAATTTTGATCCCTCTGGTTAATGCAGTTAAGGTCAAAGAGATTCTATCTGGGTCTATTTAAAATACTCTTAACCTGCAGACATACTGCTGTCAGTAGTGCTAAGTGTCTTAGCTGGCTGAGGAATGTATACAACCCTTATGAAACTATTCTTAAGTATTCTGGTTACTATATTTAGCTCTGTCTTGTAACAAGACAAAAAGCACTTAGCTAAATGCAGTCCTGAAGTGCTTAATCCAGTTAAGATTATTTTGTCCTTAGGTGTCTTCTGCTAAGACTTTTTCTTGCTCACCGTCCTGCTGCATCATGCAAAAAGCTGCTCCGTGTGCTTGGGCCTGTGAATTCTTTTGTGGCCATTGATTCTGTGAGCTCCTCCAAGTCTGGTGTTGGTGAGGGCATTGCTCACATGCAGAAGGAATCCTCATTCCTCTGTCCCTGGCAGCCCACATCTGGGGGACTGCAGCAGAGTGATGGCTCCTCCTGGAGACTGGAGAACCCAGGCTTCGTTTCCCAGCTGGGGCTCAGTGGGCATTAGCTGTACTGTTGACACTCTTGGTGACCCTCAACTTGCTGCTGTTCCAGCTGGGTGGGAGGCCAACCTCTAATGAGGCAGAAAACCCACCAGGCTTCCCGGGAGCTTCCAGCTGTTAGACAACCTATGGGCAAATTTTCCATAAAATACAGTTTCTACAAAATAATGCTTTGTGCTCCAAGCTTGGGGAAAATCCTTTTCTTTAGCTGAATTTTTGCATGGTCAAGTCTGCGCACAAAGAACATTCCCTGAAAATTTTTTTATAGATCTTTGTGTGTATCCACAAGCATTTTTTCATAATTTAACCCATTGCTTTAAAAATACTTTTCTTTATACCTGTGTATCTCTGAACTTATCCACAGTCACCAAATCTTCTGTAGGGAATATTCTTCTAGAGAAGAAACAACTGAGTGATTTTGATAAAACAGCACTGAGGGATGAGCAGCAGGGATAAGAGCCTCAGCTGAATAGAGTAACAGATAAGATCACATGCTCCCTTTGAAGTGGAGTAAAGCATGACTGGGGTAGCACTGCTGTGAGAACAGAGACACAGCAGAGTTTAAGTTTGCTATGCAGGTGTTGTTTCCAGTTGCAGCTTCACTGGGCTGTCAGGAGTTACATGATATTTTCCCTAGATTTTGTGTGTCCTGTCAGTAGCAAGTATCAAGGGGAGGCCTTGAGCCCATTCGCAGGTGGGTGGTTGTGGCTTGTGCTGACTTTGCTGATCATGTTTGTCTTGAAGGAGGTTTTGGTTGCAAGATTTGATAGATGGGGTACAGGTCATACTTCTGGTTTTCACAGCAGACCGGGTGAACTGCATTTTGGAAGAACTCCAGTTGCTCCTCAGTGGCCCCAAGCCAGGAGGGCCATTCTGCCACCCTGCTGGGTCACAGAGCTTTTTGGACTTGAGAGGTCACATTGGCCTTCCCAGGTGTCTTCTGTGGCAGTAGGTGGTGCCCACAGAGCCAGGAGCCCAAGAACTTGGTCCAACTCCCATTGCTTTGCTGAGCTTTCATTAGTCATACTTGAGCATGGTTCTAATTTGTGGTGGTAGACTTTCCTCAGCTTGAAGTGATTGCAGCTGTCTGGGCTGTCTTAACTGCAACTGTGTTTTAACTGGACTTGCTTTTCCTTCCAGGATTAATTTTTCTCCGTCTCTATTTACATGGTGATAAGAAGTGCTAATCCCACTCTGTCAGTCTGGACTGATGAATCTGAGGAATAGAACAGGTAATTTCTAATTTGGCTTGTAGCTTTTGGTGACTCAGGCAGTGAGAACCACTCCCTCTCTGTGGAGTGCATTCATAACAGAAGAATTCATACAGTATCTTCTGCCCAGGTCATCTGCAGGGAGGGAGATCCCTGCCCTGGAGCACGGAAGGAAGGATAAAATTTTGTAGCTGTTGCTGTGAGCAGCATCCTTGACTTCCTGACAGTTGTGGGTGGTTCTGTTTTGTGTTATTTTTATAGCTACCAACTTGTTTGAGCGTGGAGTAGTCTCTAAACAGAGGAAATCTTTTGGATGTACCTACTGAAAAATGCCCCTTGAGTTCAGGGCAGCATGGGGTGTTTTCAGGGAAAGTGCTCAGTGGAGATGGGGGGCAGATCAGATCTGATGGTGGGATGGGTGTGATTGCCTCTTTGGAGGTATCTGAAGGGGTGCAATCCAGCAAGGCTGAACTGGGCAATGTGGTGTGGAGTGACAGCAGCTGCCTCACCTGCACCTCCCTGGCTCTCTGTCCCTCAGACTCAGCCCACTGGGTCACTGAAAGCAAGTCACCAGTGGAGAAGTTACCCTTGTGTTGAATTTCCCATCATTTAATGGGCTTTAGAGTACTGTGTCCTTACTGGGAGTTGTTGCCAACTATTCTCCTTCCCTGGTTAGTGCCAGGTGAGGATATTTTAAATGGAAGCCTTGGGTATGAATCCCAGGACACAGCTCAGATGATGTGGGAGAAGTCCACCAGTGCAAGCAGCAGTCATTGGCTGCAGGATGCTCTGGATGAACCTGTCTGTCACATCATCTCTGAGATATCCTGATAATACACTGCTGTTGACTAACACAAATCCTTTAGGGGATTAGCACAGTTTCTTTCTCCTGTGTCTTTCCACTGGAAAAGAAATCTCAGGTATGTTTCAAGCAGGGTGGGCAGTGATGGAAATCAACCAGTAACCTATGGGATTGCCCTGAACAGGACCAGCTGTGGTGCTGCCTGCTGCAGACACCAGGTCAGATTTCTCTCTTTTTTGCTCTTGCATTTGCCAGGAAGATGCTGATTCCTGTGCAGAGGTGGGTGCTTCAGCAGGATTCCCTACCCTGGCTCAGAGGGCAGGACACAGGCAGGCTGAGGGGCTGCTGGCTTTTAGATCTTTCCTTTTAAAGTCCTTGTAGGTGGATATTTGGGCATGTAGCAGCAGTGTCACTTCTCATGCCTCAGTAGCTGACTGGACAAGCAAGGAAAGACATACCAAGAGTGGAATTTGGGAAAGGGAAGATTGAAGCATCCAGGAGGTCTTTTAAGTACAAACCACTATGCTCCATGTTTTGACATTCTGAGCAAGACAGGGAATTTGTGTCAGTAAGTGCTTCTGTCTTTTCCTTGCAGAGCCCTGTGTTGTGTAAACGAACTGATGGATGAAGATGAGAAGGACAGGGCAAAGAGGTACGACAGCGTGCACTCCTGGAGGAGAGCTGTGTTGTCCAGTGCTTGACAATGAACTTGACCCCGCTGGTGTCAGAGGCAAAGTTCCCACACAGTTTACAGGCTGTGTATAGCTGACCAAAAGCAGCACAATTTAAGTCACCCTTTAGGCTTCTCACAAGGTTTGGCCACCCCTAACCCGATGGGTTATCTGGCTGAGTGGTCCTTAAATTACACTGCTGTGCCCTCAGCATCTCGTGCTCTCCCATGGCCGTTTATTATCTTGAAACAGGATTACTGACCTGTGATTTTATTGGCATCAAGCAGCACTGCCCTCCTGGGGTAGAGTTCCCTTAGCAGTCCTGCTTTAGCACAGGCCTGACTTAGTCTCCTGTCAGAGAAGCACTTGGCTCAGCTCTGTTTAGGCATTGGACACCAGTGCCAAAACAGAGATGGCTGTGAACATGAATGCTGGATCTGAGAACATCCAAATGCCAACCTGAATATGAATGGAAATGCTTTCTGCACACAACCCTCAGTCTGGATCACAGGAAGTATGTATCATCATGAATTCACTTGTAAAGCAAATTAATTACTACTGGAAGAGGTTGTATGAAAAGTGTTATCTCAGATATGAGTGCTGGAAAGAACACTTTGGAAGGAACTAAATGGATTTGCTTTCTCCTTTATTGTTTTTAATTGAGGGGAAAAACCTAATAAATATTCTTGATTTGTGAACTGAAAACTAGTTGTAGTTCTGCAGCCAGACCCGTAACGTTCCCAATTTCATACATCACAGCAGTAAATTTTCAAGACCACATAGAAGATTTTATTCTGCAGTTCAGTTGCCTCTGCACAGCGCTGTCTCTTGATAAGCTCCTTTTGCAAGTGCAAATCAAAGAAATCCTTCACATTTTGACCTTTATGTGTGTGTGTTCTAACTGCAAAGCAAAAGTTCATAAAAATTAAGTGATAAAAATTAAGTGAGCAAAACATGAATATGCATGAACATAATTCTCTCTTACTGGAGGAATTTGTCGCACAACATCTTCACTATCACTGCTTTTGAAACAGTGAGAAATGAAATATATGAAATGTCTATCAGGACATGATCTTTCCCAAATGAACCCAAATATGTGTTACCTCCAGGTATTCCTTGCTGCTGGTGAGTTCAGTCTTGCTACAAGGCTCTAAGCACAGCAAACTCTTTGTGTGCAAGCCCAATTTTAAACAAATAAACATTCCCAGCAGAGTTTAGATTCTTGTATTTAAAGTGTTTTGCTGGGGCAGGGTAGATACCTCACCCTGGTTTGTGCTGTAGGTCCTTCATTCTGCTTAGTGGCATTTATGTTTTTGTCACCCAGGGCATCACGCAACAAATCTGAGAAGAAGAGGAGAGACCAGTTCAATGTCCTCATCAAAGAGCTTTGCACGATGCTGCAGGGCCATGGCCACCCTCTCAAGATGGACAAGTCCACAATACTGCAGAGGACCATCGACTTCCTACAGAAACAGAAAGGTACTGGAGGGTGCCGGCCCTGCAGCTGCCCAGCAGCCAGCTGCCACTCAGAAAATGCAAACTGTTCTTCCCAAGCATCTCAGATGCCAGCCAGGCAGCACGTGAGCCTGAGTGAGGGGCAGAATAAGGCAGGAGGTGGCTAGGGCTGGGTACATTGCTGTATTCATATACATTGCTGACCAGTTGAACATAGATTTGACAAGATGCAGTGCTGTGCGATTTTTGCTGTGGATACATCATTACCCTCACTGGCCTCCACATCCTCTGGCCTGCTTTGTGCACTCCCAAGCAGAAAAGCTGAGGAACAGCATCCATTACAAAAGTCAGAGGAGAGAGTGTTCCATGCCATCTCCCCAGGTGTCTTGGATTAGGAGATGATAAACCTGTCCTGCTGCTTGGGCACTCACAAGAGCAGCTTGTGAAACATCTCCAGAATTGAAAGAAACAGCTCCAGAATTGCAGACACCCTTTGCTCACAGGGATGCTCTACTACTCTAAAATTAGCCCATTGATCTTAATTTTTTAAGGTTGTCTTCAGGCCACCTCAAATGTCTCAATTTCCCTTTCTTGATTTCTAACGCATTTGTATCACGATAGCATGGAAAATCACTGTTGCATGCAAGAAGGCTTTGTGTGAAGAATGATATGAGCATGATTCCTCTAACAGCCTCTTTAAAGAAATCTAGTGTTACTTGAAAATGAAAAAAATATCCAAGTAGCATGACTCATGTTGCTTTTTTGATATTTTCTCTTTAAGAAATCACAGCACAGACAGAAGCGTGTCAGATTAGACAAGACTGGAAGCCTTCATTTCTTAGCAACGAGGAGTTCACCCAGTTGATGTTAGAGGTAAGAAGAAATTAAATAGATTAGTGAGAGATAATCATTTTAGTGGAGTAGTTCAGGGATATACAGTTCTTCTTCACCTGTAGGTCCCAATGTTGTACTAAATGCTTTGCAGACACAGAATTAAAAATAAGGTTGTTTCTCCTTGAAGATAAATGGCTTTTCGTTTGGGAATCAGAACTGATTTGGCCTGATGAGAGAGGAAAAAGAGAATTTCCTTTTCTCAGAAGAGCTGCTAGAGCTGGCAGTTTTAGGAAAAACTTGAAAGGACCTGAAAAAAGCAGGGCAGCTCTGTGCCTCCCACATCCCATTAGCCAGGCAGCACTGTCTGTGCTGCCTCTGCAGCTGCTGCCTGCTCTGCTGTCCTCTCGATGGGAGTGCTGCCTCTTCTGCTTGAATTGCCTTAAGTGCATTCAGGAAAACAGCTCTTATACTCCCACCTCTAAAATGCTTTGCTGATCTAGAAACATCCCCCAAACCTACATTTCTCCCCTGGCTCTGGGTCTGTGCTGCTCCTCTGGCAGGGACATCTCCTGCCCTGCGTGGGCAGCTGCTGCTCTTTGCCCCACCAAAATCAGGGTGTATGCTGGGCTGAGCTGGGAGGTGCTGCTGTGTCTTAGTTATTCCTTTTCATCAGGATGTCATGACTCACCTCTGGAAAAGTCTGTTCATTCTTTCTGGGAATCTCTCTTGCCAAACAAACTAGCTTGCTCCAGCTGAATCAAAACAAATTCCCCCCTTAGATTGGAAGTGGTGGGGGAGAGCAAGCCCTGTAATTACTGCTGGCTTGCTGGACTCTGGGAGACCACTGAACAGTTTGCTTAAAATCAGTGGGTTTTTTCCAGAGAGGACTCAATTTGAGCAGAGGCAGGATCTCTCAGTGAGGTGGGGAGGTGGTGAAGGCTGCATCTTTAGCTCCCTGTAGCAAAGCTGCAGAGCAACCTAACAGTGTCCTTAGAAGAGCTGGCTTTGTGCACAGTGCTGACCGGCTATTAAACCTCCCAGATCTTGATGCTCGGGAAGAATA
Organism: Pyrgilauda ruficollis; assembly: GCF_017590135.1. Lineage (NCBI taxonomy): Eukaryota > Metazoa > Chordata > Aves > Passeriformes > Passeridae > Pyrgilauda > Pyrgilauda ruficollis. The sequence continues at coordinate 10,782,629 of NW_024528821.1, read as the reverse complement.
AGGACAGACACTGCATAAATGGTACAAGGAGATATTGTGAACAATAGGGAGAACACAATATCCAAGGGGAAGAGCACAGGCAGTAACTTAAAAGGGACAGAGAGGTTTAACTCTGAGACAGAAACCACTGTGAATGAGGAAGGGGAAACAGAACAAGCCTTAAAATTGTTTTGTCACTAACCTTACAAATCAATGCTTTAAGCAAGATAAATAAGGCTTTAGATCCTTTTCATATTGTCCATAAACTGCTAAAAATACATAATTGTATAATTTTTCTGTCTCTGCTTATCCATCCACAAAGCTGGATTTGCCATGATGATATCTGACATCTCCTTACGCACTGAGTTTGCTAACTATTGTGTAATTCAGAGCACATAATGAAGTGACTGAAGTCAGCAGGATTGTGTGGGTGTTGAAATTCTAAGCATCACTGTCTCACTTCATGTTAAATAAATACTCACTGGGTGAAAAATACAAGTCAATTTAATAACAATGAGAATGAGAAAATAAGAATATAAAAAGAATGTTGAATTAGACAGCATGTGTAATTTTTATTTTTCCACATTGAGCTGTCATTTCTTTGATTAATTTCTGCTAGGTTTAAGCTGTTAGAAGCATCACTAAAGAAGCAATGAGTCTAAAATATTTTAAGTTTTTCCATTGCATAATTCTGTTTTGCTTTTGTTTTTTTTCTTTTTTTTTTTTTCTGCCTCTTATCATTAGGCACTAGATGGCTTTCTCATTGCTCTTACCACTGATGGGATTATTATTTATGTATCTGATAGTGTTTCATCTCTGCTAGGACACTTACCGGTAAGTTCTGACCATGCAATACACTGATGGCTCATTCCCCTCCTTGGTGTAAATCAGTCAATGCAGGGCTGGGGATTGATTTTGTCCAGCCAAAGAGGGAGCTGACTGTGGGTGGGAGGTCAACCAAAAAACTCTTGTGGAGTTTCTCAAGTTCCTGTGAATAAGAGATTCTCTCCCAGGGTCTATGAGTTAGCTTGCAAAAAACCCCAACTGTACAAAATCAATGTACTCATAGCTTATCACTTGGCTATCCATCTAAAGGTCTGGGAGGTGTTTGACCCACCAGGTTAATGGAAAATTTTATGATTGTGAAATAAGTGCTGGAGCTCTTCTTAGATAATGTAAATATTATTTCAGAACTGAATCTATGCTCTTTGAATGACATTGGGTTTTTCTACTTTGAGCCCACAGTCTTTAGTAACAAATGTGCGGCCTCAGAGTGTTCTGGGAGAACTTCTAGAAGCTATTTAGTTATCAGGTGCAGAAATTTCAGCTTGGCCCCTCAAAAACATTTTTCTCTTTATCTGGTGCCAAGCATGAAGCACCAAGGATGCCCTATATGAGGGAACAGTCAAGCACGCAGTTACCTGAATGTCATGTGTGCAAAGAACAAATCTGTGCTGACATTTTGGTAGAACCCCTTTAGTCAGGATGTGTGGGTTGATGACCACTGAATCACTTGCAGGTCAAGCTGATTTTGCCAGATGTTCAGCCTAGAGGACAAATGGAGGATGTAGGGAGGAGCTCTCCTTCTTCTGTGATGTGCTTTCAAAGAAAAATGTTTCACTTCTTATCACATTATATTCCTGTGGTACCAGGGTTTCTTCTCCAGCCTGTATCTGTCTGAACTGAAGGACAACCTCTGGGACTCATTCAACCTTTTGCAAATGGATAGTGATCCTGGGGTAAAATAGTTTAAGGGTTACAATCTGCCCTAGATCCATCTGGAGATGGACTGGGCTTCCTTGTCTTAGGCATCCACACCAGACCGGCAGTGTCTGTGCTCTGCTGAGGGGTGAAAAGGCATGTGGTTGTGTCAGGCTGTACTGCTGAACATGACAAAGCATTCTTTTGTATCAGTCAGATTTGGTGGACCAAAATATATTAAACTTTCTGCCTGAGGGGGAGCAGAGCGAGGTGTACAAGCTACTTTCTCCACATGTGCTCATGACAGATCCTGTTGCAGCTGATTTTCTAAATGGTAAGCTCTGCTCTTGTCTGTCGGTCAGAGAAGTTTGCCAAAGGTAAACAGCTCCCAGGGAAGTCTGCACAGAGCTCTCCAGCTGGCTCCTGCCTGCCACTTCTGTTTTGCTGTATTTGTGGGTTTTAGTGCATCACATCTCTAATGTTCCTATGTGCTCCCAGTAGTTGCTCTTTGATTAGGACAGTCTTTGTTTTACCATCTGTTTTGCCCCTTGGATGGTAGATGCTTTTCCTCAGATGAGGTGCTAGACTAGCCCTGAAAAAGAAGTGAGGGCTCAAGGGAAAAAAAAATTGGAGAAATCCCAAACAGTTTTGGCAGAGCTGTTATTCTTCAGGAAGCTTGCATATCTCAGGACACAAGAGGAGCCCTAATGTAACTTAAGCAAAGCCTTTCTATCTGAGCAGTCTGTCTGGATCTGTACTGCTGGCTGCTGTCCCATGTCCCTTCCCCTCTGAAAATGTCCCCAGAACCAGAGCAGGCAACCCCTGTGTTTCATTAATTAATGTTTCAGCCTGTGCTGAGCCCCCACCCCTTTCTCGGTGGGTTTGGCAAGGCCACCGAGCAGCACTGGGCTCCCCTCCCTGCTGCCCCATAAGCACCAGTGGGAGCTGAGCACCCTGATGATGCTCTGAGCACCCTGATGATGCTCTGAGCATCCCTGATGATGCTCTAAGCACCCTGATGATGCTCTGAGCACCCTGATGATCTGTGAGCATCCTGATGGTGCTCTGAGCACCCTGATGATCTGTGAGCACCCTGATGATGCTCTGAGCAGCCTGATGATGCTCTGCCTGGGGGTGGTTTTCCTCAGGCTGAAGGCTGTGTGGTCTAATCCATAGAGTTCAGACTTGAGGCAGAAAACTGGTTTAGAGTTTGGCACAGTGCCCTCCACTGTTAATGGAAGGGCTTAGGGTGAGTTCAGTGCCCTTTGGTCCTACTGAGCAGTGCCAGAGCAGAGTACTGCAATACCAATAACTGCTCTGCATGAAATCCTACATCCATGAAGTCATGGAAAATCCTGCTGACCACCGCAGCCAGGGCTTCACACTCAGCTTACTGGGGTGGGTGCAAAGACAGGCAAAAAGGGTGAGAATACAATTCCTTAAGCAGAAACAGATGATAATTGCTCCTAGTAGTTATATATTTACTTCTGGGCATCAGAAGCTTCCCAGCAGGCTGTGCTCAGATACCACTTGGTAGATAAATTAAATATGTGAGCGAGCTAAAGTGCAGATGTCTAATAATATTGTCTGTCTCTCCCTCTCTTTCTTTCATTTCAGCAGAAAAACAAATAGAGTTTTGTTGCCATTTAGCAAGAGGCAGCTTAGATCCAAATGAACCCCTGATGTATGAATACGTGAAATTTGTAGTGGATTTTAAATATTTTACTCATGGTAAGTTACTGTTCCAGCCTACCTTTGTCTCTCCACCTCTCTCCTTTAAATTATCTTGATCTGTAGCATCTTAAAGGCTCAGTTTCTGCTGAAAATGCCCCATAATTGTCAGGGATGGAATGAGCTGTGCATGCATTGGATATGTTTTTCATGCAAAAATGGTGGGGAGTCTGTTGATCTGAGGAGTGCACTCTCCTGCATGTTGTGCCTAAAGCTGATACCAGACTGAAAATACATCTGTTTGACCCACTGCCAATTGTAAAGCAGCCTACTTATTCAAATAGCCAGTAAAATACGGCATTCTGTTTCACTTGTGGCAGTGAAATAACACTTTACAGAGATTAAGTACTTTGAGGTGCCTGTAAAATCCTGAATCTTGCAAATGTTGGCCTGGAGAAAGACTGACAGGGACACTGCAGCTGCACACTGTGAGCTACTCCAAGCTGTCTTACAAAGCTGCCCCGAAGCCATGGGCAGGTGGTTACAGCTGTGTAAGGTGGAGCCTGCAGGGTCGTGCTTCAGATGACACCGGCTTGGAGCAGTGTGGCATCACCCTGTGGGCAGCAGGACTTTGCTGCTGGGTTTCTTCAGTCACTCAGGCTGTCTTAACAGAGAAGAAACCTCTCCTTCCTCTTCTTCTTAAATAAATTGTCTGGTTGTTCCTAGTGCCTACACCCTCCTGTAATGGCTTTGAGTCAGCTATTGCACGGGCTTTCAGGTCAGCCACGGAGGAGCAGATCTGCCTGGTAGCCACCGTTCGCCTGGTCACGCCGCAGTTCCTGAAGGTGAGCCGAGCTGCAGCACTGCCCGGGCACCCCGGCAGCAGCAGGGCCAGCAGCACAGCGTTAGCAGAGGAGAGGGGACGTGCTGGGAGTGGGAGATGGCATAAGGATGTATTTTGGAAAGATAAGGGGTGAAGCAGGAGCTGAGGAGAAGAGGTGGTTTTGTGGTGCGGTGTCTCCTGGGAAGCTCCAGGACAAGGTGACCAGCTACACCACCTGGGAATTTGCAGCATTCAAAAACATGCATCCACCACTCCTTTGTGTGAGGATCTGCATCTTGAAACATTGAAAATGTGTGTCATGGCCTCTTGCTGCTGGTCTGTAAATGTCCCGTGGCACTGATAACAGCCCTAGGTGCTGCTTGCTCAAGAGGGCATTAGCCAGCTCAGTTAGGGGCTGGACTTGGAGCTGTCATCCATATGCAAGTACCAGTATTTGCAAAAAGCTGGGGAATTTTGCCTAGAGAGTGCAAGATGAGACTGGCTATTTATCCTAGCTCTGAAGTTCAGCTCAAGGTAAACTATTCAGCCATTTTTCATCAGTTCATAAACAAGTCTTACACATTCCTTAGAGGAAAATAAGTCAAGTGCTTTAAAAGCACTGTATTTTGCTATGGTTTGTTATATCAACAAGATGCGTGCTAGGTTTTGATAGCAGGCTCCTTTTGTCATTTCACAGAATTAAATGTGTGAATGTATGTGCTCTTTTGCAGGAGCTCTGCAATGTTGAAGAGCCATGTGAAGAATTTACATCGAGGCATAGTTTAGAATGGAAGTTTTTATTCTTGGACCACAGGTAAGAGATTTGGGTTTAGTCGCTGAAGAATAAACTGTAGTTTAAAAATAGGAAACTTTGTATACCTATTGCCTGAGATCCCAAATGGAATAGTTCTAATTACATGCAACTTAGTAGGTAGCAGTACTCTGAACTTAGCTATTAGGCATCCTTAAATGCTTCACTATTTTCCATATTTTAGGCAAGTAAGAAACCATGGAAAATGTCTAGAAAAATGTTTATCTCCTAACCAAGATAATAAATCATTGAAAGTGAGCAGTGTGGATCCCAATACATTCCCCATATTGGTTTAGCTCCTCTGTTCTACAAGGACAGCTTCCAGGAATCCTTCTAAATCTTTTGCTGTGTCAATAAACTTTTGACTTTTCACCTTGAGAAATTATAGAATTTCTAAAACCAAAATAAAAAACAGTGGATTTTATCATTTAATTGTAGATTAGTTTTTGACAATGCAATATGGTGGCCCAGAATTCAGCTTGGTGAATGAAACAGACTGGAACCAGTTTATTAAGATGCTTAATTTAGGATTAATTTTCTTCAAAAGAAGCTGGAGGGTTTTATTCACTCTCTTACTTCTCTGTATTTGACATATGTGCATAAGCACTTTGCAAAATCCTACCCTCCTCATTACCCCTCCTCTTGTGAGCTGTGCAAAAGTAGTCATTACTGAAAACAGAAGACTAGTAAATAAGGCTCTAAAGAAAAAAAGTATTTATGAGGAAAAAAATCTAAATACCATCTCCACATTTAGAGCAAGAAAGAGGGAGAGCAAATAAAAATGAGTAATAGCTCTCATTTATATAGAACAGAAGGCGTGTGCCTCACATCATACCTTGAAGCATGGAGGAACTGACCCTGCAACACCCCTACAGTTTGTGGTTTGGGACAGTCAGATAATTAGTAACTCAGATGAGATCTTGCTGGAGTGGCTTTGTTAGACTTTAATTGGCCTGTCTGATAAAGCACATTTTTAGAATCGCTGATTAACGTTAAGATTTGTAAAAGAGCCCTAAGCCCCTCACGTCACTGATGAAGCGAGCTGCTTTTCCACAGGGCTGTGTCCCAGCAGCTCCTGTGAAAAAGGTGAGCAGGAGCTACTTTGAAACTTGTCAAAGAGTCTTCTGATGAATGTGGGTTATGACTCAGAGAGGAATCTCTGCTGGGTGCTTGCAGACACTCCAGTCCCACTGATATTCCCAGAGAGGAAGCCATTGCTGCTGAGAGGAAATTAAGATGATGCAGATGCTGAGGCAGAGTTTGTGACAGATCCAGATGCAAGCAGTGAGCTCAGACCCAAGAATGAGCAGGAGATTGTGGGAGTTGTCTGATTTAATCACTGATTCCAAGCTCTCTCCAGTACAATCTGCAGGACTCTGGGAAATGTTGCTGTTTCTTGCTGATTTGCATCACTGCAGGCTGCCTGACACTGAGGTGTGCCTTCAGCAGGGGCAGAGGGCACCCAGCAGAAGCTGGAATCAGGACCTTTGCTGTCATGATCACAACTCAAATCAAAGTAAAGATAGATGCAATAAAAATGTTCCATAGATGTGGATAAACATGAGAAAAATAGGAAAAATGTATTCTGGGTCTCTATGTAAATATGTGTATAGGAAGAGAAACCCATCAGTTTCGATAATGATTTGTTTCTCTTCTGCACTGTGGCACTGTTCTTATTTTCCCTTCATTTATTAAAAGACTGCACCCAAAAAACTCTCTAAAGATTGTGCATTCCCATTTGCACAGCAAGCTGCAAATCTCAGGACTGGAACTTAAGCTAACAAGACACTTCTAAATTGCTCCACAAGGCATCTTCTGTTAAATGACAGATGAAGAGCATTTTGTGGTTTCTTTATTTTATGAAGAGCTCTGGTGATATTCAGGAAAGCATAATACTTTCCTGATCAGCTTAAATGTTTATCTGATGTGCATCTGAAAGACACTATTGTCTTGAATATAAGCATGTCATTAAAAGTAGGAGAAACAGTGATGCATTCTGCCAAAGAGACAGCAAGGACACTTTAATAAATACACATATTATCATCATTAACAGAAATCTGGGTCACATGAAGAAAAGGAACAGAGTGCTATGAAAAGTTACTGAAATAAATAAAGCTGTATTGTGGCAGAGGGCACCGTGTGCTCAGCACATTCTGTTCCAAGGGATTTGCTGTCAGGTGGAGGCCTGGCTCTCCCAGCTGACCCTTGTGTGGGACTCAGGAGCTCTGACACACCTTGCTCCTCCTGGGACTGCTCTTTGGCAGGTTGTCCTGCTCCCCCCATTCCCTGGTGCCCGACTGCCCACGCTGTGGGGAGGAGGGAGGTTGCAGACCTGCCTGGGCTCTCTGTGGCTGGATAACCTGTGCCCACTGCGTCTCGCAAGAGGAAAAATGCGGAGCTGGCTGGCTCAGCCAAGAGAGAATTTCACACAGTAATAACCAAGAAACTCAGGACTGATCCATCCAAATCCATGTGTCATACACTGAAATAGCGTTTTCCTCATAGTTTTGGCCACATTATGGCCTCCTGCCTTAAGAGCACTCAGCTGACCAGGAGAGGGGCAGGTTTGATAGGCACCATCACCTTCAGCCTGCCCCATTTTGAGTTATTTACCCTTTTGCCCTGTTCCTGAGAAACAAACTGAACTTGGCAGGTGAACACAGCACATCCTGCAGCCACCTCAGCACAGGTCCTGCCTCTCTGAATGCTTGAGCTGGTGCAGGCAGGGTTGTACCTGAGCACTGGCAGATGGAGAGTGATGTGCTGATACAGGGAGCAGAGGCAAAACCAGTGGTTTTCTCCCCACATTTCAGTGCTGTTTCATAATCATAAGCTATCAGGCTCTGGTGAAGGCTGTGTTAGGATACCTGCTTTAAAAAAAAAAATCTCATGTTTTGCCTAGAAAAAGGAAAATCTAGAATTCATAGCAGAATAGTGAGGTAAGTCATTGCAATGTGCCTATCTAAATGCTTCATCAATTCCTTCTCTACCAAGCAAAGCACAATCAGCCCTAAATCAGCCCCATGCCTATTGCTATCTGCACTACCAGCACAGAAACTTTTGTTGGCTGTAGTTTCCCAAGCTTTTCCAGGGGAGCAATTACTTTTTCCCAAGCTGGTCCTGGCACACACTGCAGCTTCCCACTTATTCTCTCTTCCACAGTTACTACCCAGATGACACTTACATCCAACCTACTGGATAATTTTACTCTAGCTCCAAGTTGTTATGTGCAGGATCAGCCATAGCATTTCTCAAGCTGTCTCACAAGCATCCTTAATGAATTGAGTCACTCACATATGTACATGCCTTTCTCTACACCCACATAATGAATAGGCTGTGAAACAGTAAACACACACCTTTTCATTTTCTCAATTTTTACCTCTCCCTCGCAGTCAGTTTTTTTGTTTGTATGTAAAAATGCATCACTGCCTATATGAAAACCCACTCCAGATTTCCCTGCCAAGTGAACAATGGAGTTTGTTGCTGGTATCACAGCTTATCTGCCAGGATGTCAAAGAGTCAAGTTTTGTGCTCACTCCCTGCCCTTTGCTTCCTTTCTAGGGCTCCACCTATTATAGGATATTTACCCTTTGAGGTTCTGGGAACGTCAGGGTATGATTACTACCACGCAGATGACCTGGAGCTTCTTGCTAGGTGCCATGAACACTGTAAGTTGCCCTGCCTCTGTAATGTGTCTGTCTCTGATCTCCTTTGTCACTTGTGCAAAACCTTTTACTGTCATTGCAAAAGGCTTCTTTTTCAGGGACATGCAGGAACTCTCCCTTTCCATGACAGACTGTCACAGCTGACACTTACCTGGGAGGTTGGAATCTGTAGAATTCCCTCAGATCAGGAGCTGTTAGTGCAGGTTTCCTAAATTGGCAGATACATTGTTTGAGCACAGGCTGTCTCAGAGTGAAATGAGATTAAAAGACTGGGAGTCAGAACTATCCCCCCTCTGCCCTGCGAGTTTTGTTGTTTGTCACAGCTCAGGGGGTCTTGCCATTCCCCTGGGCTCCAGAGTTACCCAGGAGGCTCAGCTCACCAAAACACCTTTTGAGAGCATCATTTGGATCGCCTGCCTGTGCAATTAGGTGTTGTGAACCTCACTTACTCATTAGTAAAATGCTTCTGGAGATTCAGAATTATTTTACATACAAAAGTACTGAACACAGTTTCCCTGTGGGTGAAGATGGCTCATGTTTGGTCAACCTGAAAGGAAAACAACGAAGCAGAAGAGTCAAGTTCAGGCTAATGTGTGAACACCAAAGAAGGTCCATGAACTTTATTTTCATGCAAGGAGAAATAGTGTGGCCTGTCAGAGGCAGGGCAGAAGGAGAACTCACCTGGTTTCCACGGCAGTGCAGCCCAGTGCTGAAGAACCATGTCCTGCTGAGGCTGGAGCTGACGTGAGGAAGGGCAGAAGGTGTCTGCAGGTGGGGTCTACTCTTAGTCAGTGTGCAGATCCTAGCAGATGTGAGATGCTTTATCCCCAGGACCCAGATTTTTCCATCTCATTGGGTGCATTTCAGACTGAGATACTGAGCTATAGTTATGTGGGTCCTGTGGTGGTTTTTCATTGCCAAGCACTGCAATGAAAAATAACCAATACTTTGTAAAATGCATCTAGGTAATCAGGTATTTTGCTAAGAAGTATTACTTACAGGTTTCTTGTGGGGGACACTGTCTGTCTCTCTGCTACCTCCACTTGAGAGGAAAGTGTTTTGTTCAAAGGAAACAAGGACACCCCAGAGAGAGGAGCAAGCAGGATGCTGTAATTGCTCTGAGATGCAGAGCAGCACGAGGCTGGGACCAAGAAACTCCAGCAAGAAGCCCCACAGCCCACTGGAGAAAAGCTGCAAAGCACCCTCATCTCTACCACAAACCCTCTACCACTTACATATATGAGGAGCTGAGGGACCTAGAAGAGAATGGGGAAAAATACTTGTCTGCATGTCAAGGTCCCCTGCTCCAGTTCCCTGCTGGCTGCTCTGCCCTGCCCAGCAAAGCGCTGGTGCAGCAGGTGCCAGGGGCTTGCCTGGCTGAGCACACAGAGGAGGCTGTGACAGGGGGACACACAAGTGTCAAATGCAGCAAAAGTGAATATTAACAGAGCATTTTAACTGCTCTCAAGCACAGTACTTCTTAGTGCTGTTTGCTTAAAAGACAGTTCAGATTTAAGTGGCCTTTTGGTAATGCATGTGCAGTTTGGTATAGACACACACTGTACTGAGAGTGGGTCAGATCATTCTGCAGAGAATCAATTTGATTATTTATATTCTGCATCTCTATCATCTAGGCATTCCTCTTACCTATTAGAAGAATATTTTCACAACACACCTGTAGGAAAGATCTTTTCATTTTACTGCACAGGGAAACAAAGTAAAGTGCTGGCAAAGTTACTTAGAGAAGTTGCTTCAGGACATGTCTGCCAGGACTAGGAACTGAGGGGTCCCCAGCATGTCATGTTAGCCAGAAAATGTCTACTAAGTGCTTCATCTAAAGCCCACCACTGTTAATGGGATCACTGAAGAAGTCAGTCCTGATATTTTAACAAAATAGAGGTCTGCAGGTGAATAAAAAAACGCTCGGGTTAGTGTGTTTTGCTAGGTTCCTGTTTGTCATGTTGACACTTTGGGCAGACATCTTGCCTACTGTAGAGTGAAATGGGTTTGTTTAAACCATGTTTGTATTTTACTTTTCATTAATTGTGGGTACTTTAAGTGAGCATGTTTCATTTTGCACTCCCAGCAGTCTGGAAAAATTAATGTGGTTATTTAATGTAGTTCCCTTCACTATTTTCCAGCTGTATTACAGCACCTGAGATTTTTCTGGACATAGCCTGATAATACATACCAGGTTGGAGTAGGCCAGCTCTTAAAAGAAAGCTCTCAGTTGAAACTCCACTATCTTGTTGTTTTGTGCCATTATTAGGATTCTTACTTCACATCTTCAGTCTTTGAAATGCATTCTCATGTACTAATGAAAGGCAAATAATGTGTTTAATTAATGTTATTTATGCTTATTTCAGGGAGCCCATAAGTTATAAGAATGTAGCTAGTTATATAATTGCACCAGTTATAAGAGAAATCTCAAAATAGCAAAAGGCACTCCTGAAAGTCAGCAGGAATGACCCCAGACAATGATACATGGTTATGTATCATCTGTCTTGTTTATAAAGCTCATGAACCATTTTAGCACTGCCCCAGTCTGGGAGAGGGGTGTGGGACTGAATGCTGATTAAATCACCTTTGCAACATAAAATCCCTGTTTGCTATAAATTGCTTTCTCTTTTTGTTAAACAGTGATGCAGTTTGGAAAAGGAAAATCCTGTTACTATCGGTTCCTGACCAAAGGGCAGCAGTGGATATGGCTGCAGACACACTACTACATCACCTACCACCAGTGGAACTCCAAGCCTGAGTTCATTGTTTGCACTCACCTGGTAGTTAGGTGGGAGCCAGCACCAAACTCTTCAGAGTGTGTTATGTCTCAGTGTTCAGCCACTGCTTTTTCCTTCTGACAGGGAATATGTGTTTTATTTACCTATTTACTCTTTTCTTTCCTTTTTTTTTTTTTTTTTTTTTTTTTTTTAACTGAGCCAAAAGCCTGGAAGCCAGTTTTGGCTAAATCTATTGGTGTGTTACATTCCCCTTTTGTCCCTAGTGATGACATGGCCATAGAAAGAATTAAAGCTGTTGGGAATCAGACATATCTTTCTGGGCATGAATGAGATCATGTAACTCCTACAAAACCTTTTGATCAGAGCCTCAAGTATTTATGACTGGAAGTTAGCTGCTGGCTTGCTGGCCTTATTCCTCACCCAAATCCAGCCCTGGATCCCCCCCTAGTGGGAAGCTGCCTGTGCTGAGTTGCAGCCCGTGCTTGAAGGCAGTGCATGTGTAGGATGCTCTGTGATACAGAGCTCCTTGAGTGAGCAAGAGTAATGCTCTTGCTCACTGTATTTTTGTAGTGTCAAGAATCAAATTTTTTTCTGGTCTCTCTCTTTTTCTGTCAAACATCTGGAAGAGCAAACACTAATAAATGTGAAATATATGAGTGTTAGAGTGAGCCAGAGGAGGGCCTTGAAGATGCTCAGAGGCTGGAGCACCTCTCCTGTGAAGATAGGAAGAGAGAGCTGGGGTTGTTCAGCCTGGAGAAGAAAAGGCTCGAGAGAAGCCTTAGAGCCTCCTCCAGTGCCTAAGGGAGCTCCAAGAGAGCTGGAGAAGGAGTTGTAGAACAAGGGGGAATGGCTTTAAACTGTCAGAGATAGGTTTAGATTAGATCTTAGGTAGAAATTCTTCCCTGTGAGAGTGGTGAGGCACTGGAAGCCCAGAGAAGCTGTGGCTGCCCCATCCCTGGAAATATTGAAGGCCAGGTTGGCTGGGGCCCTGAACAGCCTGGTCTAGTTGCGGGTGTTCTGCCCACAGTAGAGGGCTTGGAACCAGATAATTTTAAGGTCCGTTTCAACCCAAATTCTGTTGATTCTGATTCTGTGATCTGTGGTATAAACTACATGTGCAGTGTTAACATAAGCAAATGTTACACAGAGAGATTACTTCTCAGTTGTCTTACTTCTGCCATCCTTCAGGGAATTCAGCTTCACTTTAAGGGCTGAATTTATTGTGCATGAACTTGTTTCTTCTTTCTGCTTCCAGTGCCTCTTAAACCTAACAATGTAGTCCTAAATAGATTTTGAAGTTCAATTCTGTCTCAGATAGTTAAGGCTTAAAGTATGTTACTGAAGCACATGAGTTAAAATGTTCTTTCAGGAAATTTCGTTACCACAATTATATAAGTGAGGTTGGTTCAGCAACTTCTCTTGCCTCCCACAAAGGTTGCAGCTCATTAATATTTCATCACCCTAAAGTCTGGCAGCTCTCGGTGCCCACAATGCATGAGCACTCAGAGAGTCTTTGAAACATCCTCTCCAATTTATCCCAGTGGTGAATCATGGGGCATTTGTTACTGTAAATATTTCATTATTTCAGAGGGGAAAAAGTAAGGAAAGAAAATATACAATTCTAGAGGCACCTTTTAGGGGTTCCTGCACTTGTGCAGCTGCCTGTTTGTATTTGGAGCTTCCACTGGAGTGCAAGATGCTAACTCTGATGCATGCACAGTTCTGTGCACCCTCAGAAGGAGGCACCTGCCCAAGGCACTGTCATAGGGATCACTGAACTACCATACAAAAAAAAAAAAGGATGCTTGTTCATCATCATCAAGCTAGAAAATGAATGTACACTTGTTGTGGTAGGATACCTGCACAGAAGCTGTAAAATAATATTTTGTTGGTTTTGGGTGTTTTTTTTTGTTTGGGGTTTGTTTTTTGAGTTTTGTTTTGTTTTGTTTTTTATTTTTGGGTTTTTTTAGTTATGCAGAAGTTCGGGCTGAGAGAAGACGAGATCTTGGCCTCGAAGAGTCATCAATTGAACTGGCATCCTCTTCTCTAAAGGTACCATGTTCCTTCACAGGTGAATGAGCAGATGTTTAAACCAAACTGAGTAACAGCTTACCAATCTGAGGGAAATATCTGTTCTTCTCCATTTTCTTTACTCCCATCTCATTCCAAGCCTTGAACTGGGTTATGATTCAGGCTGAGAAGCTTTCTGGTGCATGGCTCCAAATTGTCCATGTTGGTTTAGGACAGGCTGGATGAGCTTTGAACTGCCTGATCTAGTGGCATGGCAGGGGGATTGGAGCTAGGTGGTCTGTAACACCAAGTGTTCTCAGATTCCACAATAGCTGTGAATGCAGCAGTTGCATTGCTCTGTTCTGGTCCCTGTAATCTTGGACGCAACAACAGGTTAAAACCTGGACACAAACAACAGGTTAAACCACCTCAGCTCAGAAGCAGAGAAGTAGAGCTGGAGCTGGAGGCCAGATTGCTGTACCTGTGACCCTTAGCAATGCACAGAGGATCCAGGAGTAGGGCAGTACCACAGGGTACCTGTTTTGCTTGTGCCAGCTCATCACTGATACTCAGATGAAGATGGGAAGGCAAGGGAAAACACTTATCACTGCTCCCTGTCCCTTCCCAGTTATCTCTCTCCATCTCTTCGATGGATAAAACTATTCCCCAGGTAGGACTTTCTGCCACCTTCATTCATTCCCCTGCCACCACCCCCCAGTGCACCAGAGCCAGCCAGCTGTGACATCCCTGAAGAGATCGGGCAGAAAGAGGCTGACAAAAGCTTCTTTCCTGTTGCCCACAGCTCTGTGGGCAAGGGAGGAGGTTGGCCCAGCAGAGTTGGCCATGGGCAGCACTCCCCAGGGAGGAGCAGTCCTCCTGTGCTGCTGGCTGCCATCAGGTGGGTGCCCAGGGCCGGAGCAGGCTCCTGTGTGCCCGCGGGCTCCGGGGCGAGCCCGGCTGGGTGCTGGGCACACCTGTGTCTGTGCCTGTGTCTGCAGAACAGGGCTCAAGGAGGCGGAGGTCCCTCCCGGGGCCATCCCCTCCTGCTGACGGTGTCACCGCTTGTCTTTGCTCCCGCAGAGCCACAGCAGCTACCTGGACGTGGGGCAGTGCGGCAGCAGCCAGGACGCCAGCCGGGAGGGAGTGTCGCTGTCCTCGCACAGCTCCCGGCGCTCCTCGCACACCACCCTGTCCGACTCCACCTGTAGGTGCCGGGCAGCGCCGCTGGGTGCCGGGCTGGGGAGCAGAGCGGCCCCCGAAACACCGGGGCTCGGCTGGGAGTGACCAAGTCGGGCTGGGAGGGGAATGCTCAGCCCTGGGGTCGTGACAAGTCACAGAGCAGCGACAGAGGCACGGCCACCTGCCGCCTCTCCCTCTTAACCCATCCCCTGTGTGAGAGCCGGTTCCCCCGGGCCTGTCACCAGCTGGGGGTCATGGCTGTTTGCTGTGCTTCTGGGGACAAGAGGTGACTCGCCAGCTTGATTGAACCAAGCTCACTGACCAAAGCTTTATGTTGGGATAATATAATTTTATTATGGGGTCTCTCATGTGAAGTCCCTGCAGAAGGAGCGCAGAAGGATGCCTGCCTTGCTGGCAGCTTCATCCCAGCTCCCATCAGTGCCCTCCTCCCCCTGGGGAGGCTGCAGGATGACTGAAGTGCTCTATGTAGGGTCATGGGGAGGAAACTCAGGGGACTTTTCTTGCCGTGGGGAGTGATCTCATCTGGATACACCCATGGGGGGCAGGCTGAATAGGGGTGAGCATCAGGAGGGAGCCCAGCAAGGCAGGTGGGGAGCCAGAGGGACCACAGAGGGGCAGAGAGCCAAACTGCCCGCAGAGGGGCACTGCGGACCCGCTTTGCGCTGCTTGGGTCACTGCCCGATCTGCATAGCGGATTTCAGGCTGAGCCAGGGCGCCCAGGCAGGGGTCAGCTGTGTGACAGTGAGTGTCTCTTTCGCAGCCACGTCGTCCATGCGGCGCACGGACAGCAGCACGCCCAGCCGGCCGGCGGTGCCGGGGGACAAGGCGGCGCTGCGGCTGGCAGCGCCCGGGAGCGCGCAGGTCAGTGCTGCCCGAGCAGCAGCCCTTCTGGGCCGTGGTGAAACGGCAACACAAGCGTTGATCTCACCCTCAGAGATGCTGGATGCCGCACTCTGACTGTGCTGGGGATTCCTGGGGGGTGCCACTGGCTGGCAGAGCCAGTGGAGAGAGGCTGGAGGCTCAGGATTTGCTCCTCCAGGCTCACACCACCAACCCTCTTTTCTTGGGGTTTGTACATGTGAGATGGCCTTTATCCAAAATGGGTGCTGACACCAAGGACTTGAAATTATCAGGGGCATACAGGAACATAAATTATCTCTTCAGACTTATCCTCAGATCTCCAATCTCAGTTGTCCAATTCCCTGCACTTGTTCATCCCTGGTATGAGCTGTTAAAGCACCAGCTCTGCACTAGAGGTGCTATGGACCTGCAGTAAGGCAAAGTTTTCATTTCTAGGCCATAGCCACTCCTCAAGCCCATGGTGAGCCTGTCTCCCAGCACCCCGTGGCTCAGCTGGCAGTGCCCTCCCAGCACCCTGTCATGGTATGTGGTTTGTTTTTGTTAAGTGCACTGGTGTGTCCTGTCAGCAGGGCAGCCTAGGTGGCTTCGGTTCACTGCCCTCACATCCTTGCTGGCTCATCCCAGAGTGGGGACAAGGTTTCTGTGCCCTTTCTGTTGCTGAGATTACCTGCAACAACCTTCTCGCAACCACTTATTTCAGAGAGCAGAGAGAGCAGGTGGGACACCCAAAGAAATAGCATAGGAGAAGGTTTACATTTGTAAAAAGTGTTGTGGGCTGCTGAAGGCTTCTCCCTAAACCTCTAGCAGCTACCTACAGGCTGATAAAATGCTGAAGAGTTTTAGTAGAGGAAGGGGATGTCTTGGAAGGTTTGAGTTAGGCCAGGAAAAGAAAAGAAACCAAAAACCCCAAGAAAAATTAGTCATAAATCATAATGACAAGGTCTGCCCTTACAGGACTTTGATATCAGTGCAGTAAATGTTCAGATTATAAAACAGAGATTGAAAATGGCCAGTGTAGGTGTGAAGGATGGATCCCAGGTGGGATTGCAGCCTGTCTTGGGCCTGGCATCTGCCAAATATCATTAGCAGCACAACTGAAAGCCCAGTCAGGAGGTGTGGCAAGGGTTTGGATGCAGTGTCTGCCACAAAACACAAGTGGGCCCAAACCAGCAGGGTGTTATCCTGAGGGAACAGGAGAGTCCCATGTAGAGACATTTCATCTATGCAGAAATTGTAGAGACCAACACCTGGAGGGAGGCACTGTAAGCCAGATGTGCTGCTGCTCTGGAACTACAGTGGCACTTTAGTTAAATATGCAATTGCCTTTTTTTGTCAGCATCATATTTTTTATGGCAAAAGCTGAAAAGCAGTCATTTTTCTGAATCCAGCATTGCTATGGATGTGAATAGCAGGACTGGTCCTACTGTGTGTCCCTTTTCTCTGTTCTCTGCAGCCAGTGTACCATTTCCCCACCCAGCTGGGGATGATGCACCAGCTGAAGGAGCAGCTGGAGGAGAGGACTCGCATCCTGCAAGCTGACATCAAAACACAGCAAGAGGAGCTCCATGTCATCAAGGAGCAGCTCCAGCTCGTGCAGGACTCCAACCTGCAGGTACCTGCTGCCCCTGGTGCTCCCAACA
Source organism: Pyrgilauda ruficollis (assembly GCF_017590135.1). Classification (NCBI taxonomy): domain Eukaryota; kingdom Metazoa; phylum Chordata; class Aves; order Passeriformes; family Passeridae; genus Pyrgilauda; species Pyrgilauda ruficollis. Next base: position 10,765,530 of record NW_024528821.1, on the reverse strand, counting down.
CTCACCAGCCATTTGCTTTTCCTTTGAGCACACAGAGCAGTAATAAAATTGTCTGTGGCAAAAGCATTTGGGAATGAACTCTTGCCAAATTGGTAACTTGATTTCAGCTGTGGGAGTGGTGTTTCCCGAGAGATGAGTGATGTCAATATCTGGCTGAGTATTGAATCAGTGATTTCCGTGCTTTAAATAAAGCAATCCCAAATTAATCCAAAGTCTCCCATGCACAAAAGAGCTTGGTGGTTCCATGTCTGGTTAGTGCTGCTGGATCCCTACTGCCACTCCTGCAAAGCACAGCAGGCACAATGGAGCTGGAACCTTCCTGGCTCTGAATAAATATTTGTCACAGGCTAACATTTGATTTTCTGTTACTCATGGTTCATTTTGCCCCTGGATTCAGAGATACTGCTGCAGTGTTATTTCTGCCAGGCAGTCCAACCAACAGCTCCTGTGCCTCTTTCACTCAAAGATGCTGATGCAGCAGCCGATCCCGGTCATCGTGAACAGCGTGCAGCAGCCCAGCCCCCGGCGGCCGCCGGGCGCGCCCAGGCACTCCGCAGCCAAGAAGTCACCGCAGCCAGCCCTGGCGGGGACAAAGCACTACTGCAGCACCCACCTGCTGTCACCGCACCCATTCCTCAGGGACCCCTGTGGCGCAGCCCCCCAGGTCACTGGCTGCTTCCTTGTCCTCGTCATCCGCTTTTCCAGCTGCTAAATGCTCGTCTGCCGTGTCACTCCTCCCCGCCGTCCCGTGCATCCCCTCGGTGTTGGTTTTACTGCATAGCTGGCATTGAGGAATTTGTGTCAGGAGTCAGTTGTGAACAATGTCACTCAACTGTAAAAATAAAAAACGGGTGGCCAAAAAGCCTTTACCCCCCAGAGACTGCTGGAGCTCTCCTGGTGCCTGGGGAGGATGTGAATGGGAGGTCTGGGCTCTCATCAACACAGTTATTGCTCATTATTCATAGCCAGTGAGAGTTGTGGTTTCATAACACAGGAGTAGGTATCATTTTAAAAGATTACTTTTGCTCTGCCTGAGGAGTCTTGGAAGGCAGCTTTGAAAAAACAATTTTGTCACCACTAGACCTAAATCCACTATTAACATGGGAAAGACTTGAGTTGTTCAAAAATAAAAAATCCAAAACTGCTCCTTTAAAGGGCAGATGAGATGCTTTCCTTGGAGACTTCAGATTTGCACTTCCCCTCTTAAGCTGTTCTCTTCCTCCTCAAGCCTTTTGTGCTCTTACCCTTGTACTCGAATTTCTCAAAATACTGTCTGGGGATGCCAGCACCTGCCCTGCAGGGCCAATAAATGTTAATGGGTTGGTGGTCTTGAATAGATATACTGTACCTACTGCTGTGTTCAGGGACAATATCCTGTTGTTCCTTCTCCTTTCCCCATCTGCCCACTGTAAGTGGTTATTTTATCCTTCCATTAGGGAGCTTTAAAACTTAGGTGGATACCCACATCTTCATTTCAGGTACAGCAGCAGAAGCAGCAGCACCCAATGAGAGGAAGCCAAGGGCAGCAAACCTGTGTGCCAGGGCAGGCGAGCATCCCAGTGCCCTTCTACAACAGCCCCATGGTGCTCTCCCAGGCACAGCCCATCGCCGTGGCCGCAGCCGCGCCGACTGACAGCAGCGAGAGGCAGCCTGCAGCTGACTACAGCCAGGACAGGAGCCTCAGGTACCCACAGCCCTGCTGGGGCCAGCCTGGGGCAGTGACAGAAAACAGCAGTGCTTGGGCAGGGGGCAGGCGTGGCTGGGCTCGGGGTGGTGGGCTCGGGCTGCCACAGCCAGCGTGAGGATGGAACACATGAGGATGGAACACGTGAGGATGGAACACGTGAGGATGGAACACGTGCCACTGTTCCCTCTGTGGGGTGAGCCCATGTGCAGGCAGGCAGGGTGCTGGGCACATCCTGCTGTATCATCAGGGGCTTCAAATCCTCACCATATTTCCATAAATTAATCTAACCCTGCCCTCTGTCAGTTTAAAGTCAGTCCCCCTAGTCCTGTCGCTCCATGCCCTTGTCAAAAGTCCCTCTCCTGCTCTCTTTTAGCTCCTTTAGATACTGGAAAATGCTATAAGGTGTTCCCGGAGCCTTCTCTTCTCCAGTGTCAACAATCCTAATCTTCTCAGCATGTATTCACAGGAGAGGTGTGAGGTGATAAGAAGCATCCTATTTCATGAGCTTGTTTTCAAGGTTTCAAGGTTTTTTTCAAAGTTTGCCTGCTTTCATGGAGGATTTTAAAGGAGTTGTTTCTAGACACTGACAGGACCTTGGACCCTGGACCTCTCCCTTCCCTGACCATCCTCTGTTTTCCTTCCACCACAGGATGCTGTTGGATCAGTCCATCCAAGCCATGATGCCCGCAGCCAACAGCAGTTGCCAGCCCGTGCAGAGCAGTGCCAGCAGGCAGCCAGGAAAGTGAGTCTCTGCTGGCCCGTATCTTCCTGCAGTGTCTTAGCAGGACACTTTATGGCACTGAAAAAGACATGAAAAAACTTGTACCCGGTCACACAAACACAGTCTCAGTCTGAAGTGAAACAAAAGTTTAGGCAGTTAGGAGAAAGATGAGAATATTTTTTAATTACAAAGAACTTTATGATAAATAAAGTTCATTGAAAGAAAAAGTAACCATTTCCTGGCTTTTGCAAAGCATAAAGTGCTTGGCCAAGACATGGAGAAAATGTACAACCTTAAAAACCTTAATTTTCAGTAGTTCCAGTCTGTGCTTGGTGGGCAGAGGGGAATCAGGGGAATCCTGTCAGCAAGGCTTGACCAGCCCTGCTCCAGGCTGGCTCCTGCAGCAGCTGGGCTGCCCAGTGCCCGTTCTGAGGGTGGCTCTGGGTGTGGCTTCTCACGCCTGGCTTTCCTCCTTGTGGCAGGTTTGTTGCAGAGCAGCAGACCCTGCCTCCCCCAGCCCAGGGGCAGCCGGCCACCTGCAGCAGCGCCCGGGCTCCGGCCCCGCCGCCCATCTTCTCCCCGCCCCTGGTGATCCCGCACGGCAGCTTCACCTCCCAGCAGGCCAGCACACCCGTTCATCTGCACCAGTGGCCACAGCAGCAGGTTCAGCAGCACCGCCTCTACCTTCAGGTATTGCAGCAGAAGCAGCTTTCTGAGGAGGCACGGGGATGGCTTAGGGATGGGTTGGGGTTTTTGGAAGAAATGGGGATTATCTGGCTGATCAAACCTGGTCAGGGCCTTTGCACATCCTCTGCTCCCATTGTATCTCCACACAGCCAGGTGCTCAGCCTTTCCAGGCTGACTCTGCACCTGCTCAAGGCCATATTTTCCAACAAACTCTGTTATCACACAGTGCACAGAAGAAATACCCTGTTTTTCAAACACAGCTTTTCATCCAGAGGAGCTCTGGTGGAAAGCTTGCTGTAGTAATGAAAAATGATGAGAGAAGATCTTTGGAAAACATACCTCCTGCTGTTACATCTCATCAGAGCAAGGTTTTTATCAGCTGCCATCACAGCTTTCTTTTAAAAAAAAAGGTATTTCACAACACACATCTCTGGACGAGGTGATTTTTGTTTTTTAGCACACAGTTTACATCAGTAAATGCTGAACTAGTGACACCACCAAGGAAAGGGGTTGTTGAAACTAATAATTCATCAGTAACATGCTCTCGAAGCCTTGCCTGGATGGCAGAGGTTAAGTTACAGTCCTCCAGGCAAAGACAGAAAAGAAAGCAAGAGGAGTAGGCTGGGCTGAAAGCAGCCACGCAGCAGGACTGGATTTAAAGTGAGAAATGAATCGCTGTTATCAGCAAGTCTGGGCAGGAGCTGTCCCTGCTTTGGGTGTGTCCTCATGGGCTGCATTGCTGTCCTGAGCACCAGCAGTGTGGACAGCAGAATCATGATGCTGGAACAGATAAAGAGCTCCAGGGCCACAGTAAACCAGAGTTTGATGACACAGTGCCTTTAACAGGGGGGGAAAACAGCAAGTCCAGGTCTTTGCGGTACCAGCATGGGCGGGTACATGGTTACTCTAAGACCTCTTCCTTGGTTGTCTGAAGATCTTTCCTGTGAAAGATTAAAGTTGCACATCCTGCAGATTGTACCTCCAAGTAGCTTTTGTAGGTCTCCATTCCCACTGGGCTCCCCAGAGCCAGTTAGGAAGATGGGTCCTGCTTTCCCCCTGTGCTCTCCAGGCATTGTTGGTTTTGCTGACAGCAGCAGCATCCTGTGGAGCACAGCTCCAGTTTAGGACTTGGTGCACACAGTCCAGGGCATGAGTCTCAGCATCAGCCCTGCAGCACGAGAGGGACAGCTGGCTGAAGGGGCAGGTCTGACTGCTCAGATTTGTGTCTCCCCACAGATGCAAGGTCCTGAGCTGGTGCCGGGGGCTCCGACGCCGCGCATTTTCCAGCCGCCCCACACCCCGCAGCAGAACCCCCTGAGCTACTTCCTCCACCCGCAGCAGCAGAGCCACCACACGCAGGGCCAGCCCTGCAACCTGCCTGACCTGCCCGAGATGCAGCTGCCCTGAAAGTGGCTTCTGGGAGACGAGGAGCACACGGCTGCGGCCGCTGCGCGTGGCGCGCGGGAGAGCACGGCGCCGGCAGAGCACGGCACGGGAGAGGTCGGGCTCCGTGGGGACGTGGTGCCTGGAGGGATTGGTGGTCCGACAGGGCTGCATGGCTGCAGGGGCCTCGTTTGTTGGCATTCCGTGCAGCCAGCCCCTGATGCTGTTCTGGCAGCAGGGTGTGCCCTGGCCCAGCGCCGTGGTGCCACTGGAAGCGGTGGCTGTCTTGCTGCAGGGAGGGGAGTATCAGGCCGTCACGAAGCTCGGTTTGCAATGGAAAAAATCCTTTTTCCATTCAGGACTTCAATGCTGAAAGTCACTGTGAATTTAAGCCCAGCATTTGGAGCACATAGACTGTACCAGTCCACAGGACACCATTGGATTACCATGTACATAACTCGTTTTGCTGTAGTAGGTCCATTGTGAATTCTTTTTCCTTTTTCTATACCTCAGTCCCGCAGGTTTTTTTTCCAGGAGTTTGGATAATGCTGCTAATTTACATAACACCACTTTTGCCTGAATTTCTTACTGTTGTTATACCAGCTCACATCGCAGCTAGTTCAATATTTGTCATGTTTTATTTTTGGTTAACAGTGAAGATAAATTTGTATGGTTTTTACTCCCTGTAGCCAAATATTTTTCAGGTTACAGACAAAGAATCTTTACTCCTTTTTTTTTTTTGTTTCAAGTGATGTAGTTGTAAATGTTTCTATTCATAAAAACAAACAAACATGCATAGAACAGCATATGACAGCAAACTTTGTGGTTTTGCTAGGTCATGTTTCAATTTGGCAAACCCAAAATGTATAATCACAACACACACGATGTTACAAGCCCATAGGGTCAGCAATAAATTGTATTTTTGTAAATTGTCACTTTTTAACTGTAAGTTTATATTTATGAATTGAAAAGCCAGTTTATTCCTCAGTGGGTGTATAGTTAAGTGTCCCTACTGTTTGTGTCTTTCCAAAGGAAAAATTTAAAAGTACATTTTTGGAGTGTTAGTAGCTGAGTACTAACTTTGGGCATTGTTAGAGCCCAAATGTAGATGGGTTTGGCCATTACTATAAACTTTGCAAGGCAGTGAAGGCAGTGGGTAGTTAGGACCAGGTCCATCTAGCAGTAAAGATCTAGCTGGCAGATAGAGCAAGGTTTAGAGAGGAGTTAGTTCCTAATGTTTAGTTCCTAATGTCTGTTGAAACCTAGTAAAGAATGCTTGGTTTTGCCTTTTTTTTTTTTTTTTTTTTTCCAATATGATGATTTGGGGGTTTTTTTGTTTCCTTCTTTTCCTTCTGCAAGCCCCGTCCTGGGCGCCTTGCAGCGCTGCAGCAGCTGGTGTTCCTGGTGTTGCTGGTGGAGCAGCTTGTGGCACAAGCAGCTGCCAGCAGCCCTGTGTTTCAAGAAAAGGGCACAGCACCAGGGGCTGTTCCCAGCAGCTTGTCCTGGGCAAGGGGATGGGGTTTTGCTGTGCCACATTGCCTGGGGAGTGGCAGTGGGAGGAAAGGCTGCTGGAGCTGGGGCCAGCCAGGAGCTTTCAGAGACTGGTGCAATGCCCTAGGGTGCTTTGATGTTTTGGCCAGCGCAGAGGTGGATTTGTGAACAAAAGCTGTGCCAACCCCTGGCTGTTCATGGGTCGCCTCCCTTGGGCAGAAGCAGGTGCAGGGGTTGGCTTTGAATGCACAGCTCCCAGGGCTACCAGACACAATGGATCCTGGGCTGCAGCGCTGCTCACATGCAGCGTTCTGGGGCATGCAGCTGGCCACATGCAGTGTTCTGGGGCATGCAGCTGGCCACAGAATGGAGGCAATGAGATGCCCAAGAGCTTGGGGTTCATTGTTGGGGCTCATGCCTTGTCAGCACAGTCCCTGGCTGGGCCCCTGCCCACCCAGCACATGCAGCCCCTGGGTGCTGGGCAGCCACGCAGCTGCTCTTGGACACAGTCTGAGCCAGCCCCTCCATTTCAAACCAGGATGAGAACTGGTGGCTACAGCAGAGCCATGGGCCAGGGCCACCTCACTGCTGGTAGTGGCATTTGGAACACCTGCCTCTGTGGGGCAATCTGGGGCTGAAATATTAACACCTGGGGCTTTGCTGCTCTGCAGGTTTGTTCTGCAGGAAGGGCCAGCACAGAGCCTTCAGGACAGGAACACTTGTTTTTAAAGCACTATTAGTTTCAGGGTCTCCTTTTCCCCATTCTAAGGCAGCCGGGTTGCTCATGAGGATGTGGTAGGAGGGGGTTGTATTTTTGGGAGTTGTTTGTGGGATTTTTTCCCACCATAGCCTTGGCACATACCATTAGAGGGGAGGCAAACATATATCTGTGTTAGGGCTCCAGCATTGCACAGTTTGTGGCTCAGGGTGGCTGGCTGGAGGGAAAGGCTGTGATTTCCCTGGCTTCCCCATTAAACCGGCATCACCCCAACACATCCCCAAGGCTGGTCTGCAGTGCCCCACCACCACACCCAGCCATGGCAGGTGGCAATCAAATGGCTGGGGTCAGGGCCTTGAGGGGTGTATTTTTTAACAGGGCTTGGTAGAGACAGAGCTGAGGCAGAGCAGTTTTCTGGCATTGCTGTGGCTTTGACAGTGAGTCCAAAAAAACAAAATAGAGTTGGGAAGGGGTTCTGGGGGAGGTGGGGGGCAGTGGGTGCACCAGACAGGGCCCAGCCCTGGGCACAGCCCTGCTGATGGCAGCTGGGCTGCAGGGACGGAGGGCTGGGGGCACAGCCCCTGCTCACAGCTCCCAGTGAGGAGCACAGGAGCTTGGTGAGGATGTTTACATGTTAGACCAGCCTTGCTAAAACCAGACCTAAAAACGCACTTTATCATGCGCCCCCTTATTCCCAGAGCCCCCCCAGCCGCTGGCCTCGCTGCTGGTGGGTGGGGGCTGCACGTCCCAGGCACTGCCTCACGGGCAGGGCCTTGTTTTCTCAACATGTTCCAAAGGACAAAATCCCACCGACCCTTTCGGGGCTTGCTGGGTCTTTGCTCAGTCTGCCTGCAGCCAAGGGCAAGGCTGAGTCAGGGCCGGGGGGTTTTGCCTTATATTGTCAATCTCAAAAAAACAGATGGATAAAAAATCTCTTTATTCAGGTTGATTTGTATTTGTTTACCTCGGTGTTAGCTATGACCTGTGCTTTTATGACTCATTTGGAATTGAGGGTTGCTGGTGGGTTTGGTTCACTCCCCCAGCCTTTTACAAGAAAACGTAAGTGTGACTTGTTGGTGACGAGCAGAGGGCAGGGATGTGACTGATGGCAGCAGGGTTGGCCTCCAGTGTCGGTGTTGACCTATCAGTCATAAATGTTCTGAGGTTTTCTAGTACACAAGTACCTATATACCATAACTATCTATAGATATACATATTTTTAATATACATTTATATGTATGCAGATGTATATCTCTATATAAATATATATAGGCCACACAATTCCAGACCTCTGAAAACACAGGCAGCTTTAAATAATAAAGTCTTGCACTTTTAGCATATTTGTACATATAAGCTAAAGCCTGGTGGGTATAATCAGGCTGATTTGACAAACACAATGAGAAGTTACTGTATATATTGTATATAGTCCACGCAAGGAAAAAAAAAAAGAAAATAAGAAAAACTCTAGAATTGAGTATAAATCTTGGTTTATTTTATATGATGTTGAATATAAATACATTTATAAATGTTACTATTCTTAAAAGTATTTTGTAATGGGAAAAAGTAAGTGTCTTATGAAGATGAACAGTAAAGATTTTATTCTTGTTTTGAATCTATGTCCCTGCAGAGCTCCATTGAATGGGAGCCCATGCATTTTGACAAGCTTTAAACAGATTGTACATAGTATTTAAAAAAAATTAAGAAGAAATAAAATAATACTTGTAGGACCTCTTACACACTATGTACTCTTGTTATTCCCTGGGTGGGGTGGGTCTGTTAGGGATCTGATCCCTACTCTGCAGGACAGGCAAGAGCAGCAGCCACTGTGTCCATGCACATGGACAGCTGAGGGGACGGGGCTCAGGACAAGAACTGGGATTTCCGTGACCAGTGCCAGAGGCAAGAGGAGCAACACATAAATTAGAAAGAACAAGGCATCAGGGTCTGCACACTGTGTTTGTATTTGGATGGACAAAGCTGTACTCAGCAGCTCAGCACTGAAGCTAGCTCAGGCTTCAAAATCCTGAGCTTTCCTCCTCTTCTGGGAGGAAAGGAGCTTTGGCTTGCTCCTTGTTTTGCAAAGCACTGACTAAATGTGGCTTTAACATGACGAACACTCTTGAAGGAACTTCCACAGCAGGCCATCATAGGAAATAATGCCTCAAACACAGGGGTTTTTTACTTAAGGGAAACAATATTTTATTTAACACCCCATTTGTCTTACAGTACCTCTGCATACAACACATTGTATAAAAGCCAATCTGTCAACACAAATGTGCTGCCGTCTTGGTAAAGTGACAAAGCTATAGCAAAAAAGACAAAATAGCCTATTTTTCTGGAAACAAGTCAGAGTATTTCCTTCTGTTTTAGTCCAGATAACAACAGCAATCACAATCAAGAACCTTGTATGGTACAATTGGATGAGAAACTTCTGATAAAATCAACACACAGCTATTTCTTAGTCACTACAGTAGCAAACTCTTTTAAAATTACATTATTATTTAGCCATTAGAGTGATGAACAAGTGGCTTGTTTTAGAAATTGATGGAAACAGAAAGTGATTTTTCTGTATCACATGGCAGCAGCCACTTCCATGTCCTGGAAAATGCTACCGGTTTAATTATCATCAGTTGTCCCCCATGGTGGAAAGAGCTGGTATGTTTCTTATGTGAGCTATTCCCTCCCCTCACATGCCCAAGCCCCGAGCTGGCACACAGAGGCCAAGCAGGCAGTTCCATGTGGGGGTCAGGGCTGTCACTGGTCACCCAGAGCAGGGAGCAGTCAGGCTCCAGAGCAGCACATTCCATATGGCAAGACCGGGAACATCACAGCTCTGCTGGCTGTGTCCCCAGGCTACTGGTTAGCTCTGACAAAAGGCATCTAAGCACACAGCAACAACGGCCCAGCACAAGGAGGGACTGTGCACTGTCCCCCACAGGCACTGCCAGTGTGGCAGGGTGACCATGACACAGCTGCCCAGTCACACTGCAGCAGGCACTGCAATTGTCAAGCTGGACAAACAGCATCAGTGGTTGTAGCAATCTACAGGTGTCTATTTTGTACTGAATGATGCACCTTCATTTATCTCCTATGACTGAACCTGAAAATAAAGGCAGAAAACTTCGTGGAAAGTTACAGAAAAAACATAACACAGGCGAGTGAAATGACACAACAATTCACTTAACCAAGCTGCTTCCTCTTCATGTGCACACCCAGCACCCTCAGGTGATGTGACTGGAGTCTGGGGCCATCTCTGTATCACCAACTTCACCTGGCCAAGAAGCAGCACAGCACAGAGATCTCTGTCCTTGACTCTGCAGGGCTTTGAAGCCAAGGCATTGCTCTCCAGGAATGAAGGAAGGGAATGATCTACTGTTGCTTTAACTCCACCAGCCCAGCTAAACCTGCATCTATCTGTTAGCCAGCCTGTCTGGAATAGGGATGCAAGGAGCTGGAATAAGAAAGGGAAGGTAAGAAGCTAGACACTAACTCCAGAGTTCTTCTGGCACAAGCAGAGCTCAGCCTATGGTACACTGAGGTACTAGCTCAGCAAACACCTCTGGGTTACACTCCTTGGAAATCACTGGCACTTGCTACATCTACCTCTCCCCAAACAATCAGCTCATGATCCAGAGGTTCCAAAAGGAAGAACCTGCCAGCTGGGCCATTGCCTGAGTGCTGCCAGCCTACTGGAAGTGACCTCACTCCACCCTCCATCCTGCTGAGACTGGATGCCTGGTCACTGTGACTAGTTTTCCTGGATCAGCCTGCAGGTGTATTACAGGAACAATTTAAAGGCACCACCCCTTTTGGGAAAAAATATAAATAGATTTAATAAATAAATCCATGCAGTTAATAAAAGTTAGATTTCATAGCCTTAAATCTATTTTGATATATATGCTCTTCATACATGGATATGACATCTGACAAGAGCTACTACTCAGCTGGCAAAGGCTCTACAGTCTCTTGGGTGGGCACTAACAGAAAAGGGCATTGTACAAACTGAGCACCTTTTTACAACCAGGTAACAACAGAAGGTTGCTGTACTTTGCAAGTTCCTTCACCTTCTTCTGCACTTAGATCTTCACATCTTGGCTCTCAGTCAAAAAAGTCCTTGAGTTTTAAGACTTTCATATCTCTGTTACTTTCATTAGCAAATAGTTCACAGCTTTGGCTACTTGTTGACATAAACAGTATCTCTCACAAACCAACAAAAGCTTTTGGTATGGGCAGCTGTATCTATTCTTATGAGGCTGCATTAGTTTAATCGTGGCTATTTGCAGAATTACTCACTGATCAAACCTTATCTGGGTACATCCTGGACTAGGAAAACATTATCTGCTTTGTATTTCTGAACAACTTTGTGAAAACATTTTTAAAAAGTAATACAGTGTGGCCCTATCCATATCCACATAAATGGATAAATTAGTTTTTATATTTCATACATAAAAATACAAATCAGCAGAATATTGTATCAACTGCAATTACTTTGTGAAGGATTCTGAAAAAAGCTTCCTCATTCTCCACATATATGATACAGCTTTTGGACTTCTTCAGTAAAACTTTATTTTACATTAATACCTGAGAGTATTGAGGAGAGTGTAAGACATAATTCATAAATTTAACACCAACTGCAATGATGGCATTTCACAAAGTGCCTGCAACACAAGTCAGAAATTTGTTTTATTCTTCATTCACACTAGTATTGCACAAAAAGCCTCCGAAAGATACCATCCCCATTCTGCTTCTTTAAAAAAACATGCACAGTATAAAAATAATGCTGCTCTGCAGAGAAAGATTGTCATACAGGCTTTGGAAACAAATGTTTTAAACTAGTTTAGCAAGACTCCCCACATACTTTGATATTGTTGTTAAAATACAAGTTCTTACCCTCCTTCTCTAAATTTCTTCTAGCATCAGCTACCAAAGATTCAAGGTCAACATTTCTCAGCTTTTACACTGGCAGAGCTTTCCTCCACAGGATCTCTACTATATCGTATTTTACATATTAAAAATTTCAAGTCAGATTCAAGGGGATTTTCTTGTTGCCTTGAATCCTGACAAATAGAAAATATTCCAGCAGCAACAGTCCAGAGTGCTATAGAAAAGCAATAGTAATTACTGGGTTGAGACACAGACTCAGGGTAGGCAAAGAAGCAACTGCAATCCGTCTCTAAGCAGCTCAATAGTCAACACTCAGCTACAGATTGCCTGTGCTTGGGCTTTCCAAACACCAGCAAAACTCCACATTTCATCAACATGCTCCTAAGAAGCCAACAATGTCTCCTTTTGCCAGATAAACTACAACCACCATGTGGTCAGACAGATTTAGCCACCACTTTCCCTTGATTTTAAACAATCAGTATTAGTTTCTGCATCCTTGTGCAGCCTGGATGACCAAATAAGCCTCCATCATTTTCACCTTTTCTTTGTAGGAGGATTGGTATGAAAATGGGAAAGAGGGACTGGAATCTACTGGAGTCCAGACCCTTGGGTAACATCAAAGCAGAGGAATTGTGAGCAGGGCAACTTCCTTTTCTAGTCTCATGGTCCTGTCATGCTACCACAGCCTCTGTTCTTAGTCTTCACCCTGCTTTGGCCCCAGTCCACAAGCAATTTGGAAAAAACTAATTAATGTGGAAGACCACCTCTAAGCTGTTGACACTCCTTTGAAGTGAAAATGGGAAAAAGTAATTCCTTATATCACAGTAATAGAAAAGAACCTGGAGAACACCTACTCTAACAGTGATTCAGACAGGTTTGCAACAGGTACACATCCAGTATCTCCAAGCAATGCTGCATGTTTTAATAACACAGTAAAGGCAGTTCATTATTCAGTCCCTATTTTGGAGTGAAACTTATGAACAATGCAAGAAAGTGACTGTGCTTCAAACTATTTTTATTTACATTACATACCAGTAATCTGATACTTGAAGCTAATTCTTCAAACTTCATTTCCTTTATCATCACCAGACTTGATTTCCATAGTTACAGCCTTCATTTGTAAGCACTTTATGTGATTAATTCAGAGTCAAATGTACAGAAAATTACACCCTGGCTCTTGCTTTAAGTTGTGCATTTTTAGCACTCTCTATTTTAGCTTTTATGTCATGAGGTTTTTCAAAAAATCTCACAAAGACTGGCTCATTTAATAAGGATGCCAGAATCTGTTCAAAGGCAAAAGACCATTCATGGTTCCCTTCCAAACTCTGTGCTCTACTGCCTTCAGTCTGCTCAGAGCTGCTTTCCTCCTGCCTCTCTCTGGGCACTTCAGCAGCCACTTCTGCAACAGCAACTGGACTTCTGACAGGTGACATGGGACTCTGCAGTCTTCTGCCAACTTCTTCCATTTTCAGCAGGAGGCTGGTGACCACCGCGATGGCCCGATACAAGAGCTCCTCCTCAGGATCCCCATGGAACAGATTGTAGAGAGTTTTTGAGAACTGGATGAACTGAGACTACAGAGAGATACAGAGGAGACTGCTCAGAGAAGAGCAACACAACTGTTGTGTCTCACTGCCTGTTGTATTCTCAGTCCGGCGCCTGCTGCTGCTCTAACAACAGCATGGACTAGCCCTGAGAAACCTGTGTGTGTCTCAAAGTCTCTCTCTTGATACATTACAGCAGTTTTAAAAAGCCACAGTCTAATGACTGATGTGAAGATCTGAAATTAAATGTATCCTACAAATCCTTCAGAAATATTGTAATAGGACTTAAAGGGTACTAAAATAGACTTAAATAAGACTCAGACAGTTTACCTGATTCATTCTTGGCAAATCCTTGACATTTTCTTCTTTTTTAAGAAGTTCATCTTGCCATTGCTTCAGATATGCCTGAATGTCAACCCTCCCCTTCCCTTTTTGAAGGAGAAGTGCAAAAAAAAAAAAAAAAAAGTGAACAAACAAGAACTGAGACCTTCCTATGAGGGACGATAAGCAAAAGAACTGGCACCTTCAATGTCATTCCTTCCCACAGAGTGGTGTGGCCAAGGGTTTACAGAGAACCAGAGTTTACTTTTGCCCTTTTGCTCCCATGACTACACTTACATAAGAGGACAGAATGTTAGCAGCACGCTAAGGTTGATGTTACTTAATATACTCTGTCACCACACACTTTCCCAGCTCTACTCCCCCAAAAGACACAGTTACCAAATGTGCCACCAGGATTCTTTTACCTTTTTCTGGGCTGCTCTTCAAAGAACCACTTTCAAGATTATCCCCAGCAGATGAAACTACAATTTAGAAAAAGAAAAAAAAAAAAAAAGTTACTTACTTCAGAAAAAAGGACCAATGTTTCATTTCCCTTATCAAAAATTCCTTCCTTAAGGCACAAGACCCTCAACGTTCTCAGCACAGATTAGGTCAAGAAGAAACCACATGCCATCTGCATACTTTCTATAAAAATAAAAGCCACTGTGAGGCAGAAGATCACCAATGAAACTGCTATCAGTTAAATAATCTTTATAATGTTCATGGTGCACGACTTGAAGAGCAGCAGGAACAGTACCTATATATTGTCTACTTTAGGCAGATTTTAAAACCAAAAAGGGATTTGCCTTCTCTATAAAAATCCCACTCTTTCAAGAGTATTTGAAACAGATTATTTTATCAACTCCATATATTTACTAAACCTTTTTCAGCTCACTTGGTCTAAAATGAAAGCAAAGAATTTTTAAATGCTTATGTGCCTCAAAGTAAGTATGGATTTGGTATTTTAGTTCTTGAGGCAGAAAATATCGTTCCTTTATGCCCAGGATGCAAAAATTAAACAGCCATAACTTGAACACTGCAATAGGTTGCACACAATGCTGACAAATGCCAACCAAACACACTCCCCTATTTCCATGTAAACATCCACAGGCCTTTGAACTCCACCATCAGATGAGCTATCCACAAATTCTGCGCAAGTTTATTAAATTGTAACTATCTACAGAAGATCTTCACAAGGGATTCTGTTAATAGGGATATGATTTATTGGATTTACTTGTTTTCAGAAGAAAGCTCCTCATTTTTCACAGGATAATTACGGGATTCTGTCTAGTATTCTGCAGGCAAAACCTCACACTCTGGAGCTTACCACTGAGTTGGCTGAAGTGCATCAGTTCTTCTTTTGAAAGATCATCCCCTTTGGAAGGGCTCAGAGATTCTACTTCAGTAAAAGCTGCAATAAATGATTAAATAAAGTGGGTTCATAGTGCCCAAGCATTACCAAAGCAGTGATAACAATGACAAAAACCAAAGACAGCTCTCCCCAAGTAACACTGTTTCTCACTTACCTGGAGGGATGTGCAACTTAAAAAGAAACTTGAGTTTGTCAGTGAAGCTTCCGTTATACATCGTATCTGTTAGGGGAAAGGACAGTCTATTCAACTGGACCAAACTTTAAAACACCCTCTTAACTTAAACAAATACAACCCAGAGAGGTTGGAACTGGACATGTGCCCTAGCTTAAGGGAGTATAATAAGATATGAAGCTTAAAGAAAGCTCTATCACCTGTGGCTGAGCCTGGGGTTAGCCTACACTGATGAAAGAATACTAATAATGTCTATGACTTACAAACCACAGCACTGAAAGAAATAAAGTACTAACGTCTCAGCACTTCCCTTAAATTTTTGTTTCCTGAACATACCACTTTGAAAACAAGATGAAAGGAACAGTGCAGTGAGACAAGAAAACTTTCAGTTTCCCAGAGGAATAAGGCATTGGTCATCCTGCACAATCAGTGTAAAAGATGACTTAGTATGAAGATTTATCATAAACCAAACAGGCTGGGCAATGAGATCAGACCATTCTTATTTGTGGATATATTGACGGCCAAGCCATATATAAATTTAATCTCCAAAAGGAAATTATTCTGCCTGTAATAAAAATCACATTATTTGACCCTGTGTTAAGAGATTAAATCTCCTTAGCTTTTTGTACAGAGTATGGAAGGTGATACACCCCAGGACTACTCCCAGGAGCCTGCTGAATGTGCTCATGTATGTTCTGTTGCCATACCAAGAACACAGGCAAACTGTTTGAAGTTTATAAGGCAGTTGGAACTCTCATCCATCAGTCGGAATGTCCACAGAGCCAGAGAGTCTCTGTTTGCACAGTGTGACCAGGGGCTCAGCAGATGGCACAGAACCCTGAACTGCTGGCAATCTATCCGGTACTGGTCAAGGTAGGGCAGGCTGGCATCATGGTGCTGCAGGACAGGACTATTTACACTCCAGTAACAGGAAAGAAAATGCTCCTTCTGCAAAGCAAAGATAAAACATTAGGTTTCAGGAAACAACAAGTTTCTCTGGGGGAAAGATGTGAGGAGTTAACTATATAATGAATAGTACAGCTGGCATGTAAAACATATATTGAGTCCAGCCTTTATCTCTATTTACTAAAACCATTTCAAAGTCTACTGTTAAGATGGCTGTTGGGTAAGTGAGGAAAATGGCACATTACCTTGAACAATTCATAAAGCTCTTCAAGATCACTAGGACTGAATTTTACTTCTTGAGACACAACACGCAGCTGAAACAAATTTAAGAAAAAATTAAGTAATGTGTCTTCCCTCTTTGGAGTAACATTATGGGAGACTTAAGATTACATTAAGAGACACTGTTTGCATATTCCAGGTTTTGGCATGTTACAATTAGAATTAAGAAAAGCAGTTCTTTTAAAAAGTAATCAGAAGATTATAGACTAAAACAAATAATTTCTCCAAAAAAAAGACAAGCTTAAGGCTAGTCATGTTACAAACATACATGGAGCCTACATTATGAAACCCAGGAGATAAAACTCAATTATTTATAATGACATAACATATAGCTCCCTTTAAATGGGCAAACGCATGTTCAGCTCTCAACAGTGAAGCTGAATCCTCATTTTTTTAATTAAAAAAAAAATTTTCACAGCTTTTTAAAAAACAAAGTTTGCTCTAAGACCAGCTTCTAACTTCACAATATATGTTTTGTAAAATTAAATACAACAATACCATCTCAGCATAACCACCAGCATTTAGTTTCTGTTGCTACAAGCCACATTTACTACAGAAAGAAGCACTACATGGTGGACAGACTAGTATTATCATCAGGCATTGGAAATGAGCCACAGAAGAAAACAGGCAAACAAAGGAAGCTCCTCACAACCTCCACCTTCACTGAGCAGTTTGAACTGAAAGGATGAGATAGGCAGATAGAGAGCTGCCACATTACCAGACACTCACACACAACACAGACAAAAAGCAACCCCTGTTGAATGCACTACAATAACCTCTTCAGAGCTGCTTCCTGGAGTGAAAACGCAGGTGCTTAATTGTTTTACTGTATGGTGCTCTATGCCTCTAAGAGAACAGTATTAACATCAGCAGACAGAAATATAGGTCAGCCTGTTCCAATCCACACAAAGTGTGAGAGATGCACCAGCCTTTTGAAGTGGTTGGCAATGGTGCTACTTGTAAGGAGACCAGAAGGTCATGCTGTGATTTACAGCCTGAAAACATCACAGGCCAAGCCTCAGTTAACAGACACCCTGCAGGCATGAGGGGGTTCACTATAAAATCATACATTTGGCCTGGAAACTGCAGCTCTTCTCAGAACCTTCCAAAAGGGAATGGATTTCATCAGGGAGAAGGCTGAAACTCTTCCAAATCACTCACCACATTCTGCTTGGTCGTGGCTTCCAAGGTCTGGATCACATAAAGCCTGTTCCTGCAGCGCAAGCTCTCAACGTCCTCATAGCGAATATCACCGTATCTCTAAGGAGAAAAGCACCACTCCATGCAATCAACTGCTGGGAGACACAGCTAAACAAGTATTTTTGTCTTTCTTGCATCTAAGCACAATATAGACAGGGACACAAAGGAAGATCACAGAAACTCTAAGGAAAAAATCATTTATTAGAGCACTAACATTCACCTTAACCAGTGTAACTTTTAAAAGGGTGTTTTTTAAAGGGTGTTTCAGAGAGCGATGGAGAAAGAAGAAATTGGACTAGTTCCCTGTGTGGGAAGGAAAAGGAAGGGATTTTACTATGTGTTGGCTCTATACCCAACTCTATTATCACATGGTGACTACTTCTGCAAGGCAGCAAAGTCTAAGATGTGCATGTTTTCAGGGACTGAAGTTCACTCTATTGAAATTAAGAAATCAGCTAAGTAATTTCTCAATCATTCCTGGCTACCTCTGTAATTTCTGAAGGATATGAAAGGTGTTTGAGCACTGGAGTGAATAAATGCATTTATCTTTAAGGAAAAGTGGGACAGGAGGCAAGAACTAGAAACAAATCACCAGAGAAATCATGGAACAAATTATTAAACAATTAAAATCTAAACAGAAACCAGTTGATCAAAACAGGACAACATTCTTTATCAAGATCATGTCAAATTGATTAAATTTCCTTTTATGAGGAAATTCAATAGATTCAACTTCTCTTCTGTAAGTTTTTTGACACTTTTCAACAGCACAGGCAACCAGGAAGGCATGGCCTAACCATGACCACCATGCACCATGGGCAAAACTGCTTCTAATAACAAATTTTGAGAAAAAATGAGCAATAAACAACCAAATTAGGCAGGACTTCCAGAAGCTCTTCTGCAGTGTGTTTGTCCCCTTATCAGCAATGCCCTTTCAACAAGATATGAAAAATTGCAACACAGACAAAAGAATCTGAGCACATTAACTTCGATGAAAGGTTAAAGAAACTGGTTGTATTAAACCTAGCAAAATAATAGATCTGACAACTCCCTTTTAAGAGAGCAATCTGTTAAAACTCATTCTTCTCACTTAGAGTCATGATGAGGCTGGACTCCAGCTGAGCAGCCTGATCTAGCTGTCCCTGCTCACTGCAGGGGGGGTGGATTAGATGGTCTTTAAAGGCCCCTGTCAACCCAAACTATTCTATAACTGATTCTATGAGCAGACTTGAAAGGATAAATGATGAACAACCACCTAACAGCAACAAGGAGCTATGGAGAAAACCACAGCCAACTCTCCTCTGTAGTGCTTTATGAACATCCAAGAGAAATTAACTCGGTATTTTCCCACGTGGGCAGACAAACCCTATGATGGACTAGAGTTTTTGCAGATTTTCTTTTGTGGAACTGTTTTAACAACACTAGACTTTTTAAAGGATGATCTGGGAGGATGCTGGACAGGAAGCTGAATCAGATAAGCTGTTGAGTTTTGTTCCAGAACTGTCTTTCTGTGTTCCTGTGGAGATTGCTACCAGCATCCCTCTGGTTTGAAACAAAGTGGAAGAGAGAAATTGCATCTGTGAATCATAACTCTTTCACTGATCTGGTTTCTGAGCACTGGTAATAGGCAATGGCCTTAGTAAGAATATACATACAATATATAATGAAAATTTGAATTAATTTAATGTGATAAAATGCTATACAGTCTTCCATTCTCTAGATAAACATGATTTCTTCATGCCTAATTAGACTGCCAAAGAATCTGCATTTGTGCAGAGTTAAAGGAATGAAACTGAACTACATTTTAAAATTCAACTCCATACCTTTTCACTTAAACTCATTTCTCTCATGAACCCCTGTACAAACAACAGTATCACAGAGAGTATCTCTGTTCACTTCTACATAATTTGTAACCTATTTGCAGAATGACAACTCTCCATTGCAGCAATCTTCCCATTTCAAAATTTGTTTTATTTTATTTCCACAGTGGTATGAAAATAAAACCCTTCATCAGACCACAACTGCATTGAAATTAACTGTCTGGTCAAAATGGAAAGCAGGAAATTGACTCTTACTTTGTATGAGCAGTCTCAAATATGAGACACTTGCCAGCACCAAAGAAAATCAGTTTCAACTGAAGACTTGAATTTGAAACTGAATTTGTGTAAGAAAAAGGGGCTGTGAGATATAAACTGGGATATGGGCTTAAGAACAGGGCTGTCACCTTGGAAGTGGAAGGTTCAGGTTCAAAGATCTGCCAAAACAATGTTCAAAAGCCATATCAGATACTATTGATTTGGTGCCATCTCCTGCAGAAGAAAGTTTTTGTTTTTCAGTCATGATTCCATCTCTGTGAAAGCTTCAACTTACACTTCTGAATGCAATATACAGCACTTCATTACTTACTGTCTCTGGTCTCTATTCTGCAAATATTCATCCTCTCTTTGAACTCTCAACTTTTTTCAAGAATCTTACAGAGTTTTCCAAACAAGATTCTTCAGTATAACATTCTTTTAAAACAATACTATAACAGAACAGACTTTTTTATGATTAGCCCAGTGCTACAGAGACAGTTCCAAGAGAAATTGAGTTTCTGATTCTTGACAGTGTTCACCCCATTAAAAGCAGCACTCTCTTCTTAGAAAAAAAATCAAAGTTTCTAAAATTGTACAAATTACAGTTAGTTAATAATTTCTGAGTCAAGGTCAGGACACTTTTTCAAAAGAGATGTACTGTGTATTTTTTTACCAAAAACATGACTGTGAATCAGAAAACAAAGTAACTATCACACAGATAAAAGAAAGCAGTTAACAGAAAGTGCAAAATATGAACATATTTTCTCTCAGCTTGCCTGTCACCTCTGGTGGGCCAAGCAGAAACCTATCTACAAATAGATTAATACTCTGATTCACATCATGGCAAGGGAAAAATGTCTCATGGACGTCTGGGGTCAAATAGGAGAAACTAGATTTCCTCCCCAGTGCAGAGCTCCAAAGCTTAACACTGCAGAAAGTAAACTTGCAAATTGAAAGAAAGCCCTTAAAGAGCACAGCTGGTCTTCCTCACCCAGTACATCTCTAGATGCCATTTAACCCATACCATAAACTATTCAAGTACACAGCTTCCCATATGCATTGCTATGTCAAAAGTTATCAGTATTTGCAATGTGCAGTAATCAGTCTCAAATTAGCATAACACAAAGGGTGTTTCTGGTATATTTTGTCATTTAGTCAACATACTAATAATATGAATGAGGGATGGTAATACATGACCTGTGATGAATCTTGGGAGCTCCACACAGGACAGACTAGAAAGCACCTTCCCAGCACTTAAAAACCCAAATCAGAAAAGCAAACCTATTCCATAACCTATAAGGTTTTCAGTGAGGCTCAACAAAGTAAAGAGCCAAATTTCTACCAACCCAGACAGATTTTCTACCCTAAAAAAAAAAAACTAACACCAACCCTGCAGTTGTACAATGCAACTGCACTGTTCCAAAGCAGCCCATGAAACATTAACACTGCACAGGATGCAAGAACATGCCCACAAGAACACATACTTCATTTGACTCTCGGATCAGATCAGTGATGTCCACTTTTGGATGGTCACTCTTTGTATCACTGAGGTTGGAGCCCTGCTGCACAGCTGGAGGTAAAGGACTGTCTTTGTTAGTGACACTGTCAAAAAATCTGCACAAAGCAAACACATGAGAAATCAGCAGGAACAAGTTTATCACAATCAAACAATAACATTGGCATCTACTGAAAAAAAAACACATGCAGAGAATGGGAAAAAACAAAGAATATCAGAGTCAGTAGCACAAATGTGCTATAATAGTAACAAAGATACACAAACATTGGCACTGCCCAGCCAGAGAAGGTTTTAGAACTTCTAGCCTTCAGAGATTTTAGGACTGAGCTTATGTGACCTAGTGCTAGCAGCAATCCCCTTTTGAGTGGGAAGTTAAACTAGACTCTTTCCAAGGTCCCTTCCACTTGGCATTCCCCTGGTTTTCTAATCCATATAGCAAGGTTGTACTAATTGGGACAGAGAAAAAGGCTTGTCCTGAACTGTGAACAAGACAATCTTAACTCCCCCCGATGTATAAAACAAAGATATGCCTGGTCTGTACCTGCTTATCCCACCCACATAACCAGCCTAAATAGATCCAGTGGGGAAGCTAGATTTTACAATAAACACCAGACTGCATGGTCTCATAATAAAAACTACATTTTCTTCAATAATTCTGTAGCTCCTACCCCATTCAAACATGCAACATGTAAAAGGCTCACTAAACAGAAATTCTTATTATCAGTTCTTAAGTCGTAACTCGTTAACTGCTACAGCACAGTAATTTTGCTGTTCTAATACTCCACGATACACAACCTCAGCATCAACAAGAGAATTTAGTTAGTGAAGAAAAAATTGTACAAGTTTTGTTTGCAGTACGTCAGTTTAAAGCACACTTCATGCTGCTAACACAGAACAAACACCTCATCATGACTGAGGAGCTCACCACATTTTTTTGCTCTTATTTCTGTTTTAAACCATTAACAGCAGAGGATTCAGGAGCCTAAACTACAAGAACTAAGCTGAAGAACTTTCTGCTGTAAGTTGATGCCTGAACTGATGTCTGGAACAGTCATAATGCGTTTTAGATATTCTCATCAAGGCAATCTGCCTTCTATACATGATACAAATTCAAGGTTAAAAGCACATTGCTTGTTCTTTAAAATTCACAAAATAGTTATGGTTTTAGTAGAACTTGAATTTAGGATGGGATGTTCAGAGGATCCAGGCCCATTTTCCAGCCACCTCTTCCAGAATTTCAGCCTGAGATGAGCACTAATTCCTTTGAAGCCTTTGGAAGTCTCGGCTAAATGTCTTCTCAGTTATCTCAGAATGACTTACGTATATGCAATTATAGCAGCTGCTATGTAGCCTGAAAGAGTAACAGTTACACTGATACCTGTTGAGAACAGTGACTGCTTCTGCATCATCCTTACAAGTGAGCAACTTCTCCATGTTGTATTCCAGCACTGCAAGGCCCAGCTGCAAGATTGCCTTTATTCCATCATAGAAGAAACAGTCCACCACATTGACTGCACATTCAATTGGCAGCACACTGATAAAAAGGGTAAGGAACCAGGAGAGAGAGACCGAGGAGAAAAAAGTCATGTCCGTCATGTGGTCTGTCAGCTGGGGCAGGTGAACCCTGATGAGCTCCTCAAACACTGCCTGATCTACCAAGGCACCTGCAGGGAAAGGATAACAAAACCACCACCCAAATCTTAACACAGAGAAGCACACTCAGAGCACCAGCCAGAAACAAAGTTCCTGTCCTAGTGCAGCTTTGTTGCACAAGCACACACAGGCCCCGCTGCATGGAACCATTGGCTCCTTCCCCCATGCTGGAAGCTGTGCTCTCTGTGCCTGGGGACAGAGCCTTGGGCATGCTCAAAGTGTGTTGGCACTTTGGTGAGTACATGGTTGCTTCCAGTGACTCTCCTGACAGCCAGTACAATCCCTCTGCAACAAGAGAGAAACTTCACACCCCATTTTCTTCTAACATATACACCTGTAAGAACTGCATATGAGATCAAAGTCCAGACCTGAAGTAACTCCTTTTCCTTTATCTAAACTGGCTAAGTTTCAAATAAATAGTATGAATTGCAGATATAATTCCAAAGGAATTATATATAATAAGTATAATAAGTATAATAGTCTAACTGACTATTTCCTGAATAGCTATGCCTACAATACTGACAATATTCACATCCATGCCTATTTAAGGAGTCATGGGATGTTCTCCATTTTCTACTCCACAATACCACAACAAATGCAATGGTTTCTCTCCACTGGTCAGTCTTCAGCTTGTTCCTTACATTTGTTCTTAATGAATAACCATTGACATTCAGTATAGGTAGACATTCAACTCAAGACAGATAAAAAAGCAGATGGATGTTACCAATGATTCGGCGATTGAAATAATCAGGGAGCATCCTTTCACACACAGCAACCAAAAGCCAGAATGCTTCCTCCTCTTTAGCATACAGCAGAAGCACCGACGTCAGAATATTCATTGCCTGCAACATTCAAACAGGAAAGGAAACATTTAAGAGAAAAGACGGTGAGAACACAACTGGTATTATTTCTCAGAATTTCTGAAAGCACTTTACAGAACATTTTTAAAGTGCTGGGATAACCTACAGCCATATCCAGGACAAGAGTTTTACTTCTATGTTATTAAATACAGAAAAGAGTATCTAAAGTACATTAAAATATTTTTAAGTGCTATATGTCTTGTTAGAATGCAAATGCATATATGAAGTGGACATGACAGCATTTGTAAACTAATCCAAGTACAATGTAAAAACTCATTTTACACAATAGCATGAAATAAGCAAAGTAAGTGAACCACTAAGCAAGAAACTATTCCACATTTCTGTGACAGATTTTATGAAGTGCTACCATACTGCCATCATGAGCTAATATTTCAACAATCGACACTAAGACTCACAAAACTGCTATACCTGACAATATCCAATTTGTGGATTCCTGAATGCATAAGCTGTAAGAACTCTCCTGAGGGCAGAAATTCCTGTGTCACTTTGAAAAGCAGGGTGCTCAGGTAAGGAGCGACGCAAATCTCGTTCAATTTCATCAGTAGCCAAAGTGCACGTTCCTAAGGACTTCTCCACCAACTCAGGGTAATAACCAGGGTTGGTTGCCATATCATTTACAGCACCTGCCAATACATTGCATTGCATGGAATTAGAGGACAACAGTAAAGCAGCAATTTGATTGTTTGCAATTTGTATAAAAACTCTGGTGACTACAGAGGTACTTTATGAATCTCCAGATATTACTGAAGTAATGTGTCAAAGTAATTCTACTGGAATTACCGGAAACACTCAGCAATGAAAATTGCCAACGATGACTCCCAAAATGAACCAATTATACTTGTTATGCAATACCTGAGAAGAGTAGCCAGAGTTCTCCTCTTAATGCCTCTGGGATGCCTCTTACAACCAGGTCTCGAGTCTTCTTTGTTCGAAACATACTGACCCCATGGCCCCGTTCCGCAAACAGGATGTTCCACGACTGTTCCTTCATTTTTTCTTTCAACTACCAAAAGCAGAAGATAACAAGCATTAAGTATACTGGTAGATTCTCCTCAGGTTTCAGAGAACAGAAATAAATTTTGCTCCCAGTTATATTCATATAAACTGGAAACTGCAACGTTAGCATCCATATTGATGTGTGAAATGAGTGCTGAAGCAAATCACAGCAAAATCCAGCCCATGCAGAGCACAAATTTAGCATAAAATGCCATCTCATACATGACCTACTATTCTTTAAAGTATGTTTATACAAGATGAGACAGAAGGCAGATCTAATTCAGTATCCCATCTGCCACAGCACAGAAAGGTCAAACAGAGATTTTTCTGAAGCAAAGCAAATGTTGATCGGTGCTCCAGCTCATGTGAGGCTCCAGGGCTGAGACAGGGTGAATGTCACCACTACAATTTCTGTGCATGCAGCACTAAGATTTAACATTGTTAAAGCAATTAAAGGTACTGAAAAGTAGATTTTGTTCAACAGAGTGTAAGAAGCAGGATTTAAAAATCTGGACTCCCTTTTGTCCTGCCCAAAGGGTATTTGTTTTCTAGTATTTCTAATATAAAAATTTCATATCTTAATTTACTCAGTTCTGCTGAAAGACTTATTTTGAAATAAAACCTGTCTATTTTCACATACTATGGAAAAGCAAAAATTGGATGATCTGCTGCAAAAACAACTACATAAATATTCTTGAGAGCCTAACTTTGTTAGACAGTGGTGCAGAAGAAGGAAACAAGGTAGAAGTTAAATCAATTTCTTAGAACATTCTCCTTGCTTCCAGAGAGATTGCAGTGACTTTGTATCTTGAAAATTCAGACATAAATGCAACATGTTCACTATCATAAAACAAACAGCCAACTCTTCCCTGAGGGCTAGAAGAGCAGGAGAAACTAATTCCATGAAGATAAGGCATATCATTATTAAACAAGATGAGCAGAAAATTGAATGGAGCTATGAAGAAGCACCCTGTGGACTCCAAATACAAAAATTGCAGATGAAAGAATACTGACAAAGCCCCCGAGGAAATCAGCAGCCCGGCTGGAATTCATTTTGATATACTTCACTTCTTTCCAATTCAATTCCAAAAAGTGTTGGCCATTTTATCCCTTACCATTTTAGAGTCAAGGTTCTCAGCATCCTGAGGATGGTAGACAGTCATAAGTGCTTCTGTACTGACAGTTTTGCTGTTATCTCTCTGGCCCATCTTTGACTGTCCTGCACCAAAATCCTTTGGACTGTCAGTGGCAGAACCACCTGCAACCTTGAAAAAAATTTAACTCATAAATAACAAACAATCCTCCAAGAAGCAGCACTGATACGAGACCATTATTGCTCATTATATTAAGTTACCAGAACATTATTGCTCATTACGTTAAGTTACATGTTTCTAAAATAAATGATAAACAGCAGTCCCTGCTCTGCACAGCTGGGCTGCCAGGAGGCTGCACTTGGGGAAAAAAAAGGCATCTCTCAAGCAAAGAAACTAAATTATGAAAGGACAAATATTCATAATGAGAACTGAGAATAGGAGGATAAAGAGGACTGACCATCACCACCAAAAAAAACCATTCATACAGTGAACTACATAGAAAACCTGAGAGCACTTAAAAACCAGCATTACAGCTGGAGTTGTTTTTCAAAACCTGATGTAAAACCTGATGGTAAAAGAAATCAAACAGGAATGCATTCACAGTAGCACCATTGTCCAACTCATTCTCTTTCACATGGGCAGAGTTATTTATTTTTCTAAACCTTAAAACCAGAGATTCGTGACTTATTCCTAGGAACAAATTCTAAGAAATTAGAATTGCCAGAGCAGTTACCTCAGTACTTATGATGTGTTGTGGACTCGCAGTTGCATTGCATTTCATCCTGAGCTTTGCCACAAGCAGTCCAAAATCTCTCACCTCTGTGAAACGAAAAGCTGTTTTCCCTTTGGTACTAATGCTGACTCCCCTGTTGGCTGGATCTCCTTTATCCACCCCTGTGACCTATGGAACCAAGGACATATAAATTAAGCAAGGAATTTTACCTGCTTACTTATAAAAGAGAAAACCTGTTAAGAATACATGTGTAAATGAAACAGTGTATGAAGCAAACAGACTAGGTAACACAAGCCACAAATGGAAAGCTCAACTGCCTGTAGCTATTTTACCAAAAGGCACTAAGTATTATGCAACAGATTTTTAACAAGAGTACCAGAAAACTTCAAAAAGGTTTTCCCAGCTGTGAGTGCTCAGCTCTTTGAAAACCTTGTCTCCTTCTACCCACTGAAGCAGTTGCTTTTTTTCTTACCATCCAAAAGCAGCGAAAACATGACTTTTGTAAGTAATCAAATAAAAAAAGTTTTACAAGACTGAATTTCCACTGAGAATACCCTGTCAAAACAGCTGTCATAACACATGACAGCTAGAGCTGACTTTAATTGCCATGATGGAACAGTTATAGACTAGAGCAGTTGAAACAGTTTAATCATGCAAGTTCAAGTGTGACAATCATGAGAATGTAGACTGACTGCCATTGCTGATGTATTCATGTTTTTAAAGGTAAAGAATGGAAAACCACTGAGCACATTGCTGTAGGTAAAGAAGGAAAGACCTCTGAAATGAGGTAACTGCAGTCCTGCAGAACAAATAGCGAGGATCTGACAGTCCATAAGAATAAATTTAGAGCCAGCTCCTTTAACACAGCCTCTTATGTTATGGAAGTCTCTATTGTTTGCAGCACTATTTACAGGTAATCAAATACATTGTTTTATGCAGGTGGGGAACACCAAGTGTACTGCTGAGATGAGTACAGCTCACCCCCTGTGTCAGGTGCCTTATGCTAGTGTGTACACAGAGCATGTAAAGCAATTACAGAGCAATTATAGAACCTGGCTTATTTGTAGGCTATTGTAAAATGTGTCTGGTGTTGATGAAAAGCTTTTAACACTGGACAACTGAAATCTGGCAATGTCCCAGATCACACGAAGTCAAGACAGAAGTGAAGAGGGTTGGCTGTTTTTTTCCCCAGAAGTTATTCTGCAATATACTATAGGTCTATTGAAATTCCAAAGCTGTGCCCTTTGCTATATGGTCTTTATTCTGTCCTTATAGTCTGTTGAGAAAATCAGCTGTAATGGCATTGCTACTTGCTCAACACCTGGATTTTCCTAGACTTTTGAACAGACAGTACAGCTCAATTGCTGCAAAAAACTGCACTACTGAGCTAAGAAACACAGCAGCATGATTACTGATCTTCAAAGTCCTCTACCCAATACAATTCTTTACTTCTTACCTTGAGAATGTCTTATTAACTCACCTACAAGTACTAAGAAAAAGCTTTATCATTTAATAAAAAAGTATTAAAAATTTGGATTCTGTACCGAGCTACAGAAATAAGAGTAAATAGAAAAGGGAAAGAAGACAGAGAAACAAGTCTGAAACATGAAAGCAGTTCCAGAAACCTACAAACAGAATTCCTACATATGGTATCCAGGGTAGGGGGAAATACATGACATCACATAAAATAAGAAGATTCTAATGAAAATCTACTAAACTGGCATTAAACTACAGAAGTGCAAAACTGCTGGTAAAAGTGACTCTGATTTGTAGTTTGCATTACCTCTCTCAGTGGAATGATTACACTGCACAGGCTGCCATCCTGGCTAGCAAAGCAGATGTAGTTTTCTGAAATGCACATTTTCCCATGGGTGTTATAATGACTGAAAGGAACCCATAAGAAGCACTCATGAACTTCCTTCAAGGACTCTTCTTTAGGTAGCCGGAAGAATGCACTAAAATGCTTACTGTGGGCATAGCTCTCCAAGCCTCTGGATTAAAAACATAACACATTGGTAGGAAAGAGAAAAGAAAAATTACGTAAGTTTTAAATGTCTTTACAAATACAAAAGTCAAAAATATCTTGGGAAAAGACAGTAAAATATCATGCTCTCCCTCTCCCATAATCTATGGCATCAATTTGGAAGGTTCAGTGTTTTTCTTGAAGAGGCAACAAAGGGCAGGACCACACCTACCTGTACATCCACTAAACAAAAAATTTAAATATGTCACTAAACAAGGCCAGATTCAACAATGTTCTTACACAGTAGAGCACTACAGAGCCTACAAGTAGTGCAGAAAAGACACTAATAGCATTATGTGCTCTGTTTCCCCATACACCAGAATAATCTATTTAAAACTAGAACAAGTTTTGGCTTGATGGAGGGTTAATTAGCTAGAAATGTAGCACACGTTGTAAACATCTGCCAGGGGCTAATTTTTCACAGATAACTGCAGCCAGAAACAGTATTTTGGCTGTAGAGCAGCATCCCTCTCCAGCATTGCTACCAAATCGAGGAATCGAAGGAAAAGGAAGGACCTTAACTGTTAAGTTACTGGTATCCATGTCTTTTCCCTAAATAATGCTGTACCTCAGGAAAACCATGCACCCATCAGTTATCATTTATCATATAACCCATGCAGTTATCATTTACACATGTCTATTAAATGATTTCTTCCCCACCTTATCCTTCCTCATCAGGTATCTCTGGAGACACTGTAGCTCTAATATGAATTTTCTAATCCTAAATGCTGCAAGAACACCTTTTCAAAATTCAAACTAATAGAAACCTTTTAGGTGGAAGACCAGCACTGAAGATTTGATCACCTCCAGCCTTCATACAGACTTTGCATCCTGACAAGTAACAACAAATTACAATGCCTCATATGGCTTTGGTCCAACATTTTAATGATTCACTTGGTAAAGAAAATATCAGCTTTGCTAATATTTACAATCTCCTTGAGACAAGGATTCTCTTCCTCTTTTGCCTAAACAAATACTGGGCCCAGAACAGATAAACTATAAGCAATGCATTACCTCTTGGTGATCTGCAGAGGGTCGTGAAGGACTGGATCATTCTCAAATGTCTCCTTGTCAAAAAGTCTTCTAACTGCATAGTTTGCCAGCTGCTCCATGAGCAGGAATGTTTCACTAATGTGCAAAAACATGGAAAAATAATGATCTTCCCCATGGGAGCACACATGAATGCTCTCTGTCAGAATCACATTGGAAGTTTTCTCAAGTTTTGATATTTCATCCCAGGAGATAATAAGTTTTACTGAAAATAAAAATGTAAGGACATATGAGTCAGTTCTCAGTATATGTCTGTATAAAAAAGAAATGCAGTAGTAGCAGCTCTAATGAAATATAGTTAAACAACATAGCCAAATGACAACACACTTGGAAAGGACCACAAACTAATAAGCACAAAATGCATTTTCTGCATACTTACTAAAAATTAATTCCATTAGAAAAAATTTATTAGAAAAACATTAAAACACAGACCACGTATGACAACACAAGTTTACATCACCTTTTCCTTGCCCTTATGTGAAACTGCAAACAGCAAACAAACACCATCATATAAGCCAACCCCCTTCAACAGCTCACCAATAGGGCTTCTCAAATTAAATCCATCATGTGTTGGCATGCAGAGGAACTGTGCCCTTTAGCTATGGCATTTCTCAATACAGATCAAAATCAGCATTGTAAGGTTCCCATTTTCTGTATGTTTTCCATTTTTCACATAAATACAGTTATAGTACACACTATCAGAAGCATTTGTTTGGGCATTTCAAACTAATGTTACACAGGGAAAAAAAGAGTCATGTGCAATTATAACCAGTATGCAGTGCACCCATGTGAAATACTAAGCCTGTGTGTGAAGAAATAACTGTAATCCTCACAGAGTTAATATTGCAGCATGAACTAAAGATGATGGACCAATTTTAGCTACAGCCAATTTCTGGAAGTCTGACTTCTCTCTGAAGTTTGAATTAAGGAAGCATAATAATGGATATTGAGTAGTATGTTACACAAATGTATGCATTTCCATAAATTATGTTGGCAGTTTCTGCTCATCTCTGTAGACATCTGCTCACATGTCAAAACAGCTCCCTTAGCACACAGGAAGAATTCCTCCTAATTGGAAAGATAAGCAGTGCAGCATGAAGGGACACAGCTCAGCATCAAGGCTCACTTACTTTCTGCTCCAAGCAAAAATGAGTAGAAGCTAAGGAAGTTGGTGCTAAGATACAGCCATCCTTGACAGGGCACTCTGCCCTTCCAGTAACTGCATGAGTAGTAGGTAATCAACTTCTCCTGCTCTGGTAATCCAAAGCACTTCTCAAACTTCATAAGACCTTCACGAAACTTCTCAGGATCATCTTCTCTTACAAAAGAATATTTTCCCTCTTCAGCAATCAAACCCTACAACAAAAAAATCACATTACTTCATGCATGTGTCCATGTGGGTGGTTGTCATATATGCACCTGCATGCACACAGCACAGCATTCTTCTAACAGGAGAGCAAGTTTTAGAAGGGGAAGAAGAGTCTGAGGATCAAATCATAGGTCACAAATAAAATGTGCTATTTCAGACTCATCCACCAAGTCTCCAACACACCTTAAGCAAGACACACATTCCTGTGTCTCCTTCTGAAACAGACATATTTTCCTCACTTAATCTCAAGAGTTCCTGGGCTAAATATTTAGCATATATGGAGAAAAAAAAAAAAAAAAAAACAGACCATATGCTTCCCAGGCACTGTTAAAATTACTGTGAAATAATTTATCAACAGTTTTAGACCACTGTCTAAAGGCATTTGATGTGTCATTTACTAAGTGGAGTTTATGTCCAACAATCTTACTTAGCTATGGGGCAGAGACACAGGAACAATGGCACATGTTAAAGTGAAGAGTCACATACTACTCAGAGTAGGCAGCATTACAATGCTGTCCTTGAATATTCTATAGAGAACATACTATTTGTGTACAGTTAAAGGAAAAAGAATGCTTAGCCTTTCCCAATTATGCCTGTTACTTACTCTTATCTTTCCCTGGACAAAGCTCGTAATGTCTTCATTTGAATCAAACACTGATAAAGTCTTCATAACATTGTGTTCTAACCACTCCCAATGTTCTGTTATTTCTTCTCTGCTGGATCCTATTGAAAAAGAAAGTATTACTTTAAATTAGGACAGACTTCAATCATTTCACCTAAACTATTCATCAAGGGAATACTTAGCAAATTCCTGAGTCACAGAGCAATTTAGATACACAAGTCAAAATCACAAGCCTTAAATTTCTTGTTACTTCTTGTGAACACTGGAAATGTATTCAGTGTACATGAAACATATGCACTGTTGTGTTTTTATCTTTCAAGTCCTTTATGCAGCTCTATTTCTGGCCATTAAATCCAAAAGCATCTCAGCTTTCTCAACATTATGTGGCTCAGTGCTGAAGCCTAAGTTGGACTGACAGTTCCTTCCTGTCAGCAGCACCTCCCCAACATGGAAAGCACAGCACCACTGCAACACGCCCAGTTTAACAGGCCAGAATGTGGGAAATGTGAGACCAAACCCATGAGGCTCAGCAGGAAATTAAATCTGTGCCTTTGATATCCTCAGCTTTGATCACTGGCCCACAACAGTTTCCAGAGCAGAACTTCAAGGCTAAGGCCTGCTGTGCAAAATCCCTTACACGTGTGAGGATGTAAAGCAAACATCACTGGAACCAGGGTGGCAGCAAGGGCTGAGATGCCACGAGTGAAACCGCAGGGTTTCAGCAAATTCAAAACACAGTCAGTGCTTTAAAGACAGTGACTCCCCATCAGATGCTGGGGAACAGGGAGAGTGAAAAACTTACACAGGTTTGAATAAAGGCATTCTAGAATATAAATTAATTGACAGCTTCATCCTCCACAAGAATGCTCACCAATCAAAGCAGGCAGTGTGATCACATACTGTTGATACCCTCAAGCAAGAACACACCTTGAACAATTGCTTTTTTCTCAGCTTACTTTGTAAAGGGTAATTAACCAACTTTCAATGCACTCCACAGAATTAAAGTGGCCCTGTGAATGAATAGAAATTGCTCTAAATATAGTTGAATAGTCAGACTGTATTACACTGGGTGGATTTGCAGCCACACTTAACAAATTATATGAAGAGTAATTAACATAGCAATTACATCTCAAAAGTAATTCTTTTTCTCAGACTACACATGTAGGCCAATTATTCAAGTCACAATGTGAATCAGAGGCACAGAGGTGACCGAGAAATAATGAAACATTTTTTGTAATTGTTTAAATGGTTTAAGAGCACTGTTTCAGACCCTTAATATGTAATAGCAGGAACAAAGTGTCATCCTTTGAATTTCTTCACAGAAGAAACAATCTAACACAATTAGGACAATTATATTATGTAGTTTTCTGTTGTAAAGCAGATCTATGCAGCACAAAATCTATATAAATTCAGTCCTAAAATGAAGATTACCCTTTGTATTTTCCCAAGGGCTGACCTGGTGGCAGCAGAATTCCCCAGAGCACACTTCCAACATACATATTAAAGTACTTTTTTGATAGCCTATCACCAGGTCTGACTTCTTCAGAAGTGGCCCTGAAATGTTACTTATTGCCAATTCACAAACTGTTAAAATTCTTTAAGGCTGCCCTTCTAAAGTGACATGCAATTACACTAAATTAAAGCTACAAGAACAAATCTGTATTTACTTTTCCATTCCCTGTTGATTAGTAACACAACATGAGAAAGAGACAGAACTTATACTACAAGAGCAACAGACACGAGGAAGAATTCAGCTCTGACCATGACTGTGAACCTGCATGTTTTAACATGCAGAGACAAAGCAAACAAAAATATTAGGATAAGCATCTACTGTTATTCCTACCTACAGCACAGTTTGGAATAAGCTGATCCTGGGAGCTTATCCTGAATTATGTCAAGTTATCCTTGCACCTTACAAAGAAAAAGATTGTGCCTCTGTCACTGTAACAGTGCCCAAAGGCTTTGGTACCTGAAGGGCTCCTGCAGAAAGCAGGCAATCAGAAGGAGTAATAGGAAGAGTCCATAGTTCTATTCTGAAAAACTGGAACCATACTCTGCTGTCAAGCTCAGGCTTGAAAATGCTTTTTAACCATTTAGAGGTCATGAGAATGAGTAACAATGTGAGAGGATTAAGCCAAAAATGAGACCCGTACTTGGCACCCTCCCTTTGCACTCGCTGGGCCTGGCTGGCTCCCAGAGCTCAGTACGTACCGCAGGCGATGGACCAGTAGACCTGGGAGTCGGGGGTCTGGTGCAGGATGCGGAACGGGGCCACTTTCGACGTCGAGTCCAACACTGCATCTAATGTTCCCACCAGGAGCCCTGTAGTGTCCAAGAAAATGTACACAGCACAGTGAAACTCGGGTTCTGAAACGCACACTCCCCTCTGACTCGTTCCTTGGGGAACAGGAACACTGCCCAAGTAAGGACTAATGAACTCTGAGAAAGTAAGAAGCACAACTGAGAAGAGCACAAAGTATTCCCAGAGGAACTTCCTTGGGATGTGATATTTTGATCCAGTAAAAGACACGAAGCACAAATGAGGGTGAAGAAGTTTCTTGAGATGACCCCTGTGGAAGCGACCATGCAGTATGTGAAACCAGAGCACAACCAGAAATGTAACAGGGCAGTCCCGGCCTTCAGTGAGCACAACCAGTAATTGAACTGCCTCTTAATTAGTCATTTACTGTTGTTCTGTTTTCCAGGCAAAGGAAAGAGCCCTTCAAGGCCATAATTGGCTGTCACCTCCCTGCCACTGAGTATTGAATTAGCTCCCATTAAATAGAGTTCAGATGAAAATATACTAATCTCACTAAAAAGACAAACTTCATCTCTCCAGAACCAGGACAAAAACACTGTCTGGAAAAATGAGGGTGCACTTCATAATGACTCAAAATCATTCTCTCTCACTGTGCAGTAATAAAGATATTAGCCCAGATATCTTAACTGATCCTTTAAAATCTAAAAATCAGGAAGTTCTAAAAGATGAAAAATCAGTACTGAAGAAACAATTGAAACTTTTGATTCCTGATGCACCATAAAATCTTTTCTTGTTACACCAGAAACAAAAATACAATCAACAGGATCTTATGCTTCTTTCCTGCATTTCCTATGTTTGCACCCTTCTAGCACGGCCACAGAAACAGAAAATTCAACTGAAGCAAAGTTACCAAAGCATCACACAAGGCTCTCAGTCTCCTACAGAAGAACAGAAAAATAAGAGATGAGATTGCCCAAAATATCATGACACAATTACTCAATGAGCTGCTGTAAAGTCTGTTTCAGAAATCTGTTGAGATCATGGAGGAAAAGCATTCCCAATAAATGCCAGCAGACAGCTGGAATACAAAACTAACATAGTCTTTATGGAATCTTTATACCTTTAAATACCCTTCCCTGTTTCACAGAAAATTATTATTTTTTATTTTGGTTTTTAATATTCTGTAGAAACACTAGATTTAGACAACTTCAAATGCATCCCTCAAAAGTTATTTTGGAATTTTTAGGTTGGCTGCTTTGGTACTTTGGGTTTCACTTTCTTTCCATTAACTCCCTCCAAATCCTGAAAAATATAAATTGTGAAAGAACAAAATAAAGCAGATTTTATAAGTCTAGACACTCATCCTCAGAGCATGGTCTTCCTGAGGATACATTTTCAGCACAGAGCCTGTGGGACTACCTCACTGTGGCTATTCAAGTTTCAAATGTTTTTCATACATTTTCAGCCTGTGGGACTACCTCACTGTGGCTATTCAAGTTTCAAATGTTTTTGCTTCTCCTCAAAAACATGGAAGTAAATAATTACAACAAACCACAAAAAAAAAAACCCCAAAACCAACAAGAAGAAAAACAAAACAAAACAAAAATCCCCATAACCAGAGCAGTACTTTACATCTCTGGTCTTGTCTGCAATTAGCAGATTGTAAATTGCTGTTGGAAAGTAGAATTATTTTGTAGTTCCTGACTGAAGACAGACATTGAATAATTAACAACATGTCTGTTTAAGCTCCTCAAAAACATGGAAGTAAACAATTACAACAAACCACAAAAAAAACCCCAAAACCAACAAGAAGAAAAACAAAACAAAACAAAAATCCCCATAACCAGAGCAGTACTTTACATCTCTGGTCTTGTCTGCAATTAACAGATTGTAAATTGCTGTTGGAAAGTAGAATTATTTTGTAGTTCCTGACTGAAGACAGACATTGAATAATTAACAACATGTCTGTTTAAGCAGCTTTTGCTTACTGAATGAGTCATGCCACCGAGCTGATCTCAAAGATGGCTTTGCTTCAGCAAACATTGCATTATTTCACTCACAAATCTCCTAATAACATTTTCTGTTATAATATAGAGTACAAGGATATTATTCACCATTTATAAGGTTAAGTCAGCTTGAGCCAACAGTCACCACAGTGCACTAGAAAGAAGCACTCCTCAACATGCCATCACAGCTCCTGTCTCCTTGGAAGGTCATCAGATTTTAGACACAATGAACTGTACCAGGTGAGTATCCATCACCTCAGCACTGCCACGAGTCATGAATGGGATCCAGACCCCAGGCTTGAGCCTAAGGCAATAAACAGCCCCTCAGTACAAACCAATTCCATGGCTATGGACACTGGCATAACTGTGAGGAACAAGCAGAGGCTCACTCACCTTCTCATCCTAGTCCTGAAAGTCCTCCACGAGCTGCCAGTGTTTGGAATACTGCATTATTGGTCAGGGTTGCTATACCCTCAAGTTCTTGTGTGTTTCTCCCCAGGCACTTCCTTGGATTGCTATTTCCCAATGGGAACCAAGGGACAACTTACAGAGGGTCCCCTACTTTCATCTCTGCTTAAAACTAGAGTTTTTCCTGAGGATTCCACCTAATCATCCTCCTGCTTTGCTCAGAGAATGACTTCAGCTGTATCTTTGAAAAGTGATGAACATTTATAAGGAAAACATGCTCTGCTTTTAGAAAACATTTTCAGTTTCATAGCTGCCTGAGTAAAACTACTGGGAAATACCCTGGATGCTTCACTAAATAGGGTAAAATAATCTAGAAACCAAAATGAAGGGCAAGGATCCAGAATAGCTTTGAAATACACATGTATCATCCCCAAGATGTCTCTAAAACACTTGGTTAGAAAAATATCAGCATTAGCTCAGAGACATGCCACAAAAAAACAGCATTGAAATTTCTGTGAAAGGTTGGAACTTTATGACACTAAATACTCATTTGCATACCCATCTCCTAACCAAGGTCCTTCCTAAACTAGAACTAAAGCTAGAGCTCTGTGAACAGCATGCCTAATCTCACTAGACCTTAGTTACAGCACACGTATTCACAACTATATTCTTATCCATCCACTCTGGAAAACCTGATCAGCTCTCCCAGAGTGGCTCTGCAGGAGACAGAACAACCAGAGGACATGGTCACACAGTTGTATTGTCAGACAGCACACTTTGGGACAGCCCACTGTATGGAATTACCCAATGGAGCACCACTCAGACAGGCTAGAGCACCTGAATCCTTCAGGAGCTCTAAAAAAGGGAATGAAGTGTAAAGCTAAGCAGGGAGGGAGGCAAGGCTGAGCACAGCCAGCACAAGGTATTGCTGGACCTGCTCACAAGTCACCCACACAACCAAACTCAGAAGGGTGGTGTGTGCACACGAGCCACAACAGCCCCCTGTGTCATCTACAAACTGGTCTTGCCCCTGTCAGTCCAGAGGGGTCATACAAACAAATCCAACTGCAGACTGCATTCTATTCCTAGGACAGCACCAGCATTCCCAGCCTTCCTCCATGTAAGCACTTCTGCTGACATCTATCTCTTGATCCTTTGTCTGTACCTTTCTCCAGGTACTGGCTGCTTCCCCAGAACTTCCCTCCTTAGAGCCTGTCTTACCAACTGTACTCCTGTATTTTTGGGAATCCTTTGTCACATCCCCATTAGTGCCATTCAAACCCTGCAGCACTGCCCATCTCTGTTTCCACTTCTGTCCTGAGGCATTGTCCCCCTCTTCCCTTGTGATTCCTGCACTGCTGCCTCCCTCTTTTCACTCCTCAGTGCTGCCAGTGACCTCGGGCCTTGTCTCACCAGCTGTAAAACGCTCTTCAGGAGGACAGGATTGTACATTTGGGATGATTTCATAACACAGCAGCTGTGCTTTGCTTTTTCCTAAAGAAGTGCTAATTTTCTCAAGTGACATGCAGCAATATGAAATTAATGCTGCCTTATACCTAGGAGGTTTAAATATTTCCAAACCTGCAAACACAAATGTAATTGCATTTTTATGCAACTGTCTTGTTAATCTTTCTTAATCACAATTTTAATTCAATAACATCTCACTCCTTTTGTTTCTGTCCAGGGAAAAAACGTAACTTGCACAGAAGAATCTTTTTATAAGAGAAGTTACAGAAATAAAATGTGCAATGCCACATCAAAAAAAGCATACTACAGCAACTATCCCATCCAAGTGTTTTTCCCACACTGTCAACAGCCACCAAGAACAGGAGAGCAGTCACAGAAACCTCACCTTCCCCAAAACTCAAAGGGCACTTGCAGGGCCCAGCTGTCTACCCAGCTGTAAGCCTATGAGGAGGTTTTCAGAAGAACAACTTATTCCAGTTCTCACTGTTCCACTTTAATCACAGTCCTTAAATGAATTTTATCATGCGGAAAGTCAGCCTTCACAGCAACTTGGTCTCCTTGGCTTCCAGATATATCAAGGTAGAGAAGAGGCCATCAAGCCTGATCCCCACAAGACTTCC
Source organism: Pyrgilauda ruficollis (assembly GCF_017590135.1). NCBI lineage: Eukaryota > Metazoa > Chordata > Aves > Passeriformes > Passeridae > Pyrgilauda > Pyrgilauda ruficollis. The sequence goes on along the minus strand of NW_024528821.1, from coordinate 10,727,395 downwards.
AAGCTCACAATATATCATCCTTAGCTCTAAGCCAAGGCCTGACATCACCTACCTGCTTCTAATACTATGATATGCATAGCAACCTGGGATTTTGGGATGCTTTCTTTCACACTTTCCATGTGCCCTGCCAGTGGTTCAGATGCCAATGAAGAATGACCCACCTCCAGCTGCAAGGGCCATTGCTATATCTGAAATTCACCAGCCAGAATTTAGAACCTTGTGGTTTTATTCAATGAAATTAATAAATGTTCCCACACGACAATTATGTCTCATGTTTAACATAGCTTGCTTTAGGATGACACAATTAGAGAAAGCCTGGAAAAGCTACAGAAATGCAAAACTCTCGAGATCCCACTGAGGAATGACTTTACACTGCTTCCCTGTAGCATTTCTCCTTGACAGGGTCAACGACAGACACCACCAGTCTATAAAGGAGTCAGTTCTAGTCAGAATAGCTGCCACCATCACTGAGGTCTCAGCAGTAGCTGGGACCCCTGCAGCTCCTGACGATACAAACAGGCAAGAACTCTAAATAGAAACTCAGCTCCATACCTTGAAGTTCTCATGGAATAAAGTTTATTATACAATGGTCAATTTCCTGTCCCACCCCTCTGTCACTCTCCTGACCCACCACTGCTGACAAGCCCCATCAAATCATATGCTTGCTTTTAAAACAAGCAATCCGAAATGCCTGAGCAGCAGTTCATCTCAAGCAGCCCCAGACGCAGCAGAAAAGGGGATTTGGAAATGAGCATCTTGCCAACAAACGAAGGCAGATCAGTCCTTCTTCAGACGCGTCCACTTGCACCAAGCAGCCCATGATGTGCGCCGGGCCCCGCTGGAGCAGAGGCTCTGCAGCCCGTGCCGAGCGGGCTGTGCTGCCCACGGTGACCGGGGCACGCAGAGCGCCAGCGCCCGACCCTGCCCGCTGCCCGGCCCCGCCGGACCCTGCTGCCCCTGGGGCCGCGCTACCCAGGGAAAGGAAGGCGAGAAGAGCCCCATGAGAAACCCAGCAAAGGGCTCCAGGACTCCAGCGGGTCCCCTTCCTGCCGCTCCGGCTGGGAGTCCCGGGGCCGACAGACCCCCGTCGTCCCGCTCCAGCCCTGCCCCAGCCCCACGGGGGCAGTACCTGCCAGCCCGCCTCCGCCCTCCTCGCCATAGCCCCGCCGCCTCTGTAGCACGAAGTACTGGTTGGAGCGCTCCTGCACCCACAGCTTGAGGGCATTTTTCAGCAGCACCTCCTCGGGCTTCAGCCACATCGCGCGGCCCCTCACGGCGCAGCGCTTCCACCGCCGTGCCCGCTCCGCGCTCGCGGCTGCGGCGCCAGGCAGGGGAGGGCAGGGCTCCCAAGGCATGCTGGGAGCTGTAGTCCTTACCGCCAAGAGGCCATGCTGCGCTGCTGTAATAGGACTACAACTCCCGTCGGCTGTGTATTCCCCTGCCTCGAGACTACAGCTCCCGTCGGGCCCTGCGCGCTCCGTGCCGCGTGGCGGGGCGGGGCTGTCCCGTTAGCCCCGACGGCCTGTTCCGGAGTGGGAGCCAGCGGTGCGGGCCGCGCTGTGCCACGGTGCGGGGCTGGGGGTGCCAAGCCCCGGCTGTGTGTGCCCCGGAGCGGGGTGCCGAGCCCCGGCTGTGTGTGCCCCGGAGCGGGGGTGCCAGCCCCGGCTGTGTGTGCCCGGGCAGGGATTGGGGTCCCGGCTGTGTGTGCCCCGGAGCGGGGTGCCGAGCCCCGGCTGTGTGTGCTCCGGAGCGGGGTGCTGAGTCCCGATTATGTGTGCCCCGGAGTGGGGTGCCAGCCCCGGCTGTGTGCCCGGGCAGGGATTGGGGTCCCGGCTGTGTGTGCCCGGGCAGGGATTGGGGTCCCGGCTGTGTGTGCCCGGGCAGGGATTGTGTGCCCGGCTGTGTGCCCGGGCAGGGATTGTGTGCCCGGGCAGGGACTGGGGTCCCGGCTGTGTGCCCGGGCAGGGATTGTGTGCCCGGGCAGGGATTGTGTGCCCGGCAGGCGCTGCGCCGCTCCGCACACAGCTCTCCCCAGGCGCGGCAGAAGCTGCCGTGCCCGCTCTGCCCAGGGCACGGTCCCGTTTTCAGCTCTGCCCAAACCTGACTCCGCTTCCAGCCCACGGGACAGACGGGCGTCACTAGGGACGGGGTTTGGCGCCCAGGTGTGTTTTCCACTGCAGGCGGGGTTTGGGGCAGAGAGAGGCTGCCAAAAAGCACAAACAAGCCCTCAGAGGGATGGGCGCCCCACTGCCTGCTCTGCTCCACTCTCTGGTGCCCAGGACTTTGCCATCTCCGTGTAGGATTCGCTCCTGCTCCTAACACAAATCATTCAGTACAAATGGAGTGACTAGGTCCTCCTGTTACCCAGGAACTTCTGTGCACTTAGCACTCTATTTCCAGCACAACTGACCTTCCTAAGATTTTCAAGAATATTGCTTTATTGATTGTGTGTCATACAAAATATTCAGCAGACAGTTGTTTAAACTCAGCCTCTGCTTTGAGGTCTTTCTAAAAAAAAATTATGCCCATTATGCACTAACTGTACATTGCAATCTTGGCACTTTTGCTTTATACTGCCTTCCTTCATGCTTTTCAATAGTACTTCACTACCAAAAATGCTGCTGCTAGCACTAGGCTATTTGTGAGCACAGGCACAGTGAGGTTTTGCCAAGCAGTCACAGAAATTATTTGGCAATGCCCATCTACTTCCAGCTGCACAAGCAAACACCTACCCAGAGGACCAGTGTGAAAGCAGACCCAAGTGTGCAATCGCATTTAACTCACAGGAAGCTTCAAAACCGAGTGAATTGCACTGGCATAAGACTTTTTTCCTTTTCAGTCACTCATTGCACCACAGCAATGGAAGCTGCAGAACTGAAGAGCTGTACTTTGGGGACTGAATATAGATTTAACTATTACAATTCTTTTGCTTGTTTTTATAACAGAAGAGGAAGCAACAAATTTCTGGTGGTCTACTTTTACCAGAAAGGAAAAATAAAAGTCGTTAGCCAGCACATGGTAACTAACACAGATCAGCCATTGATGAGAGTCCCTGACACCCTGGCACACAGCCCTTCATCAGGCAGTGTCTTCAGCCCCACCTGGAGCCAGGAGTAACAGACATTGCTGGGGATTTACCAGCTGAACTGACTGACTGGCTCCTGCATGGATCCTGCTTCTCTAAGAGCATTCCCCGAGAGAGAGTGTTTACCATTTAATTTTCCCCAATTAGACAAGCCCCTGGATACAGGAAATTAAGGACCTAACACAGATCTTCTAATTCTGATGCTAATTTTAAGGAGAGATGCCCTTGGCATTTCCTACCAAGAGCTTGCCTTTTGGTGACTCACACACACTGGACAGGTTAGGACATGTGTTATTTGCTTATATAACATTCAAATTTTGTTAATTGGCTAATATTTAACAGTAAAATGCTACTGCTTGGAAAATGTCTGTATTTCTCTCCATGTTTCAAACCCTTTAATATCTTTCTCTTTTCCAGTTCCCTCAAGCACTGGATTCTTAACCAAATACTGTTCAGATGCAAAGAGTGCTCCTCTATGGGCATGGAGGAATTTATTTTTAGCCACTTGAAAACCTTAATCAGTGCACAATCATGCTATAGTGTAATCAATGCCTTCTACAGCAACACAGATCTATTTTGTGCTGCAGAATTTTTCTTTCACTTATTCAAGACTTATCCTAGAAATTGTAAATTACTTCCCTCAAATAACCATGTCAAGATTACATAAATAAATAGCTATATAAATAATTGTTGGCTTCACTCTGTATAACCAGCAGTTGAACAACCAGTGCAGAGTTCCTCTAGGAGTATTACATAATTTTTAGTCCACACTGCATGAACACTGCAATTTGATTTCAGTTTTCTCTTGAAACCAAAATTAATTGCCAAAGCCAGTAGATTTCCTTTGATCTCTTCCAAAATGCAGACATTACACCCCTGCAGGAGAGGAGCCCCATTCACATCTGCACAGGCAAGGCATCAGTCTAAACTTGAGGGAAAAGGCAGGGCTACCTTCTGTGCTGGCGTGTTAAACATGGAAAGAAATTACATTAAATCACACAGGCAAGGTAGATGTCTTTATTTATTATGTCCAACTGTTAGGTCACTTGAGAAGTGCAGAATTTTCCCTCTGAAGACTGAGATGGACCAAATCTCTCCATTTTATGAAGAGTCCAACTGCCCTTGTGACTCAAACTGCTTTTATATGTTTGCAGCCCTCATCACAAGTTCTGCTTTTCCCTTTAAACAAAATTCTCATCTGAAACTGTGTTTCTATAGGGACACCTGAAAATTTTCTTCAAGATGAGAAAATGGTATTATTTTTATTTTAAATTTAGAATGAAGCCCTGCTGTTGTAAAGCCTGATTTACAAGAGAGCACAGTAATCCAGCACCAGGCAACAAGGCTTCCGCTCCTGCAGGGATAAAAAAACTTTCCCAGTTGCCCTTTGAGAGCACACAAGTGTTTGACTGAAATGTCTAGATCAGAGCATTCCTGAGGGACAGGGGTAACTCCCTCCCTTTCCCTGAAGGAGTGAGCAAACACTGGGAGTGATGCCAGAACCTGTTCAGTTTGCTCTTTGGGGACAGAAGAATTGACATGTCTGTGTGACTCAGTGGGAATATTAACACAGTCAACAGGCAGACATTTCAGCAACTGTACCACCTGTGGGCTCATTATGTCCATTTTCTTACACATGAGCAATAGCATATCTATAGAAAACCCCAGAACTATTGCACAATAACAGCAGGTTTTTATTGCTTTTCAGGAACAACCCCAGCCCCAGGCACACTCCTGTTGGCTTCTTGCTTAGAGGAAAGAGCCTGTCATGCCACAGCACACACACACAAACATATATACACATGACCCAGAGACATTCTAACCCGTGGCATCACCAAAAAAAACCTGAACATTTTGCTGCACAGTCCCCTAAGTAGTGTTGGTAAAGACAGCTGCTATCCATGGAAACTTAGAAATACAAAAAAGTGAGAGTGGATCTTTGAAATTTCTTTAAGGCAGTCTGACAGCAACCAGACCCAAGTTCAGTATCAAGATGGTGTTCAGGAAATTTACACTTTCATTTTTAAACCAAATCCCTTGCACAGCTACTAATTACAAACAAATCTGCACAGATAAGAACATGACAGACTTGCAAATCAAGCTGTAAAACTGGAGAACATTAAGTTCTGCCTAGCAGTAGCTCACACACTGCTCAGGTACTGACCCTGCTCGTGGTCCTTTAGCAGTGGTCACATTTGACATGAAATCCCCTGAACATTTCCTTCTGAAAAAAATCTCTCTCTGAAAATTAGCATAAGTGCCTCGAGCAAGCAAGCCTGCCTAGAGAGATCACACAGACTTCATCTGATCCTACAGATGACAGGTTCATCATCAATGGGAGCTTTTGCACCCCCCAGTTCTCCACTGGAGCATTCCTTGAGAAAGGGCTGTGCATTCACCTGACCCTTAGAAATACAAGTACTGGGGGAAAGGCAGTTTGTTGCTCTTAAAAGGCAGGAAATGTAAAGCTTGAATTCTGCAAACAAAGCAACCCAAAAAGTGCCTTTCAATGTATTGAATTGATCTGAATCCTTTCCATTTTTTGGCTTGAACATCAAATTTTGCTCCTATTGAACACAAAACTGGCAGATGATTTCATGAGACTGTATCCTCATAAGATTCTACTACATTGCAATTTACACACCACAGTAAGTTTATACCAGCCTTGTGAAATGGAAACGGAATGAAGTGATCAGGGGCTGCGTATTTACTGCTTGGCTGTTCCTTTCACTGCTCTGCACTTCAGAGGTAGAATAAAAAGGTAATCACAGCAAATGACAGCTTCAGAGTGGAGTCTGATTATAGTCAGCTTTGTAACTGGAGCTCAGAACCAACTGGTATTTTCTAGACTAGACTTGGAACTGAGCTATAAAGAAATACAAGACTTAACTGCTCCCAAATCAGCCAGAACAGAACAAAGGACAAGAAATAATTTTTAAGATGTTTTTTTCCTCAAAGCAAACGTAGACTTTGGAGTAAGGAAGGGATGCTGAGCAACCTGACAAAGGAAAAGTGAGGAAAAGTGAGATGCACCAGTCTGGTCTGAAGTTCACATGGCAGACTGCCTTGTGCTGAAAATGCCTACAAGCACAATTCAGCAGCTCACTCAACACATCCTAAGGTGGCTGGATTTTCCTTACAGCTATAGGTTTCAGCATCTCAGCACAATTTCAATCCATGTAACAGAAGCATCCTGCACATAACTAGCACTCCTTATTTCAGTTACTTTGAGCAAACACTGATTCTTTTTGGTCTCCCAAAAGAAGGATGTGTTTCAAGGTTGTGGGACAGGGCAAATTCAGCATCTGCTTCCATGAGAGCTGGTAATATTTTATGTCAGTCAGGATCATCAAAAATAGTGTTTTATTTACATTTACATTTTCATATTCAAATTCAATACAAATTATTAAATATTTACAACCATTTCATTTGTACTATAGCTAAGAAAATTCATTGCTTCCCCCCCCCAGATTCTTAAGTTATTTATTGGAGACAAAATCCTACTAAACAATAGAAACTAGTCAAAGATGCAGAGGTAAAAAAATAAAGTGCATTTATAAGATGTCCTTAGTTACCTTCACTGGACAAGGCCAAGTCACTTACTACTGAGGCACCCAGTGTTCCTACCTGACCCCATCTCAACTCCACACAGAGGACAGACAGCTTCTCCAACCCTCTGTTACTCACAGGACATCGGCTCTCCCTGCAGCTTGTGCACTTGAGCAAGACTATGTACAGCAACAGTCCAGCATTTTACAGAGACTGGATCATTTCTGAACAAAACACAGCAGATCCTTTCGTGAGAACCTATCTGTTCATCTTCGGCTGAGTCTTTCCTGAAGTCATCCCAGACTCCCACAAAGCCAGGACTCTGGCATATTGCTGGTGCTAGAGATGGTTAGAGCTCCAAATCACTTGAGGATCTTTCAGACTAACACACTAAGGTTAACGAGGTTTGAAGAGTTCCTGCAGTTGTTCCCTTTACAGTAAGTCAGATTTGGCCTGTCAGCTTGCAGCTCTCTTTTCTTCCCCTTTAGGAATGTGTGGTTGGCAGGCTGGAGTTGAGAGGTAGAGAAATCAGTCGGTTACTAGAGAACCAAAGACACTGTGGACAAAATCCAGTTTGACAAGCATTAGTTTGCACTTTCTCCTATCAAAATAGTGCACCGAAACATTAAATACCATGTTGCTTTAAACAAAACTGTCTCATAAATAAGTATCAGAACAGATCAAAATAATTTGTTTACAATGAAAATCCACTTGAATGAAAATAACAAACAAAAAAACCCAACTCAAAACAACTCCCAGTGGAGACAACTATGACGTACAAAATCTTCTCACTTAAACAACTCAAACACGGTAGAGAAGCTTTGCTGAAGATGGAATTTTTGTTTTAGTTAAAATCTGCTGGTTTTCTTGATATTTAAGACAGCTTTATCTGGAGAGTGTTAAGACTCCTGTGGGAAATACAGTTTTAAGAAAGGCAAACCATACAATTACGATTTGGACAAGTCTATTTATCTAAGCATTGCCAATGCAGTATTTTCTGCAGCAGTCTTGCAACTTTTGTTTTATATGGAATGGCAGTAGGCAGCTCCTTGCAGAAGGCTTGCACCACGTGGCTGGGCATGTTCTTAGAATGTGACTTCACAAACAATTCTGCTTTCACAAACTTGTGTTTCATCTCCCTCAAAACCTGGGTTGTCACCATGAGAAAGGACAGTCACAGTGGAGGGCTGGGACTCTTCACTCACAGGATGTGTGTTGTCATCTGTCCAGAAGAAAACCAAGTCAAGACAAGTTAAAAAGTGCTGCAGCCAAGTGTTGCCATCCTAAAGCAAACCACACAAACTTGTTTGCACAAGCTCAAAAAACTGCATTTTCCTGCAGAGATGGAAATCCAAGGCCATGCTCCAACTACCTCTCTCCTGCTGCCCCTTGTTGGTTTGGGAGCCCATTCTTGCCACTGCCTGTCCCTTGTGGAGATGCCTGCTCAGCTCAGTAGTGCTGAGCAAGCTGAAGTTGTGTGCTTAAGCCACAGAAAGCTACAGAATCCAACTAGTAGCAGGTCTTGTATCTTAAGGCTGCTGAAGGCAGGCATCACGAGCAACTCCTAGAGACCAGGCTCAGGATAAACTGAGGGGGGCCTGTGCTGATTTGGAGAAGGCCTTCTCCCTACAGACTAACCCTGTCTGGCTGATGTCCCTGTGTGTCCTTCCCACTTCAAGTGGGAATACACAAGAATGACCCATGTAATGTCATGGCCCAGCATGCCTTGAGCTGCTTAGAGGGATGGAGGGATGCAATTTCAATTTCTGATGTTTAGCTCATAGGAAGTGTCTTCTACTGGGGTGCTTCAACAGGGCACTCCCAAACACACCCCACTTGCTGTAGCAACATGTCCTGCAGGAGACAGGCAGCAAATCCCAAATCTTCCCATCAGCTAGGCTTCCCATGGGAAATAGAGCATCCCCTTCCTAAGGCCATGCCACAATTCAGGGGATAGTTACTTTCATTTGTTTACCTGCAACCTTTTAATTTTTAAAACCAACAGCAACACTGAGTATGTGTTTGTAAAGCTGAGCACTAAAAAGGCATTTTCAATTTGTTTGCTCTTGTTCAAAAAGATAAAGTATTTGGAAAATCTGATAGTCTTCACAAATTAACACTCTCTAAAGCCAAGGATGACTCAGCCTTGGCAAATCTGAAATTCAATTGAAGTATCTGTCTTCTCTATCTTGCACCATCTAAGCTAGAGCAAGACTGACTCCCCACAACTTTTTTAAGTAACTACTTAAAGCAGACAGATCTAGTAGCAAAACAACTCACTCATCCAAATGAACTCTCCAAAGAGACAAAGGGATAAGGGACATCTTTGGAAAAATCTCTTTGCTCTTGAAGTAGTAAGCCTCTGACTTTGAACTATTCTTTCATAGACTTTGGCTTTTAATTCACATTAATGTTGTGTCTCATTTGAAAACAAAGACCAAGTATCAGACCTAAGGGCTAAAACAAAACGGAAGATTAAGAAAACCCTGAAAAACAAAGTATTCAAGCCCTGTGAGATGCCATGAAGGCAACTCTCCCTAATTCACAGCCTAAGCAGCAAACTGCAAATGATCTAGCAAGGCAGATGAAAGAGTAGACATACTTTCTGACGGTGCCTGTGCCTCCTGAGCAGACTCATCTGGTCCCTGTACAGAATCATATCCAGATGATGCTGTTTCACTAAGATTGTCCTCTTCATTAACTATAGTAACAGTGGATAGAGGTCTTTGGCCACTGGATCCTGGGGCTTGCACAGGCTCAGACCGTGGTTCTGCATCCATCTTTGTGAAAAAAACAGAAAATGGTTAAATTACAACTTGGCAGGAGGGTGCATCTTTCTGGGAGAACAGTGCCTGCAAGGACTGAGTTTGGAGCACTTTTATGCAGAGGGAAAAACACAAAATGGAATAAAAGCTCTGCTGTTATCAGAGGTGCATCAGAGGTGAAAACCAGTTTCTGCCTAATTGAATGGGAAGTTCAGACACAGCTTCTGCATTTTTCCCCAATATCAGGAAAAGTCTTCCTTCCACTCACTGCAGATCTGCCTCCCTCAGACAAACTCTGGCTCACAGATTAACTGATCCAGGAAGCATCAGGCACTGGCAACAGCATCTTCCTCTGGCACTTGCAACAAGGAGCAATTACAAGACACATCAGAAACTCCTGATGTATCCCAGGAAGTCATGCAGCTCCAGAAATGTTGTACATGCTAACACCTTCACTTTTCAAGGGCTCCAGGTACTGAGCAACCAAGAGAAGCTGGTTTCAGGGACAGTGTGAGTTGTCAAAGTCTGCCTGAAGGTTTGAGAAACACCCTTAGCTGTAAGCACAAGAGTTAAGAGCGATTCTTCCGTCAGGCATGAGTCAGCTCTGGCTGACATTCTGCCCAAGCCTTTAGGTGATACCAACTCACTCAGCTGCAGGCTTCCCTAAAAGGGACACCACAATTATTCCTATAGCATCTGGCCACAGACATGGCACACCTGTGCTTGCCACCTGCACTCTAGAGGCAGCATGAAAAAGCTGAAGAAGTGGCCGTGACACCAGTGTAACACTGAGACTGGCAGCTGGCACCACGGCAGGCTGCTGGCTTACCTCCACACCCAACACTTTGAGGATGTCACATTTGCACAGAGGACACGTCCCGTGCTCCAGAAGCCAGGGGTCAATGCAGGTCTTGTGGAAGAAATGGCTGGTGGAAGAAGGTAGCAAACAGGTTAGGTTTCATACTAGGAAGATTGCTCATGTGCCAGCTATGAAGGACCCTTTTGCAACACCAAGAATTTATTCCTTCTAGAATGGATGACCTTATTTTGCCACAAGTTTCAGCTGAAAGTTCTGGACAGTTGATCTTTCAACCTGTAGCTGGTTTGTGCTTATTAGTATCCCAATAGAACTTGCTAGAATTCAGCATTAACATTTTTGCTACACCTCAACAGTCTAAAGCTGTTTTTCCAAAACTGTGTACAATACATTCCCAGCTGATAATTTAAATTATACAACTATGGACATCTCAGCCTTAGCTTTAAGGTTAACTTCTGTCATACAGATGTAGATGACTAAATAGCATTTGTTTCTGTTGTAATTACATAGGCAAATCATCTCACAGAGTTATGTCCTCAAGACAAATTGTACTCCCACCCATTTACTGTGTCTGTGCAACTACTCTGTATTCCAAGTGGATATTTGGCAGGCTGTACACTCAAGAAAATAAATATAGCTCAGCCATCACAGATGCAAATGTGTGCTTCTATTAAGACACTCATTTTCACAATCGGTTTAAATTAGGCCACAGATTTAGGAGGATGACTTGAAATCCTGTGATCTGCCTGTTCCCTCAGCCTAAATAGAAACAGCAAGGCAAACAAGCACTGCTCAGTATTAATCAACCACATCCAATGCTCAGCAGCCTACACTCCAGCAGGAGCCAAGGATTCTCCAATTCAGCTCACATCATCAGCACTTCCTTCCAGCTGCACCCACGTCCTGTTTAGAATAAAACCTGAAACTTTCTTAACTCCTGACTATTTTAGTCCTTGAACTTAATACTGGATTTGTGAACCTCTGCAACTATAAATGCTTTCAGTTTGACTCTCTGGGCAAGAATGCCCTTGGCAAATACCCACACCCCAGGGACTCAGATACCATCAATGTGATTCACAGGAACATTCCTTTGATTGGTTCTTTCACAGATACAGTTAAATGCTTTCACCAACTAGGGTCTCAGTATTGAGGTCAACCAACAAAATCAAGATTGTTCTTGCAGTAAATATTAGTTTATAACTCACATGAGGGAAAATTTAATATGGTTGATACTGGCAGATATCACCGCTCGTGAAGATTATCAAGTCCATGAGTCATTTTAAGCTAGCGTGCCTCTGAGCGTTGCACTTGGGCCACAGAGGAAGGAAAGATCACAAATGTATGTAAAAGCAGTCTCAGAGCAAATGCAGCTAATTTGTGTACAAAGAACACAATCAAAAGACGTTACTCCACTCTTACCCAAATAAGCCATGCTTTGCTTGCAGGTCCATAACAAGATTAGCAGGGTTTATAGGGAAATAATCAGAAGTCAGGTCTCCTATCAGGCAAAGTGTCTGGAGCCCATCTACAAGTTTCTGTACTCATGGCACTTAGTCCATTACTAAACAAAACTACCTACGAGCATAAACATGACTAGACAACTGGATAATCATTAACATACATGCTTCAAAGGTTATTCAGTTTGGGGTTTTTTTAAGTATTAAGCATTAGATCGAGGGAGATGGTTGATAACACCTTAGCAGACCAACTTGGTACTACCAAAACAGCTTAGAGGTCCTACTGCTTGGGAACAGAGAAAGCCTCTGTAAAACTGTAACCTGGAGCACAGGTAACTCCAGCTGAGATTTGCCAGTGCTTGACAGCACTGCTCAGCACACAACTCATTTTTCACCTTCTCATTATTATATTCTTCAGAACTTCATTTCCCTATATCAAAATGTTTCCAAGTACTTTTTGTAACCCTCCCTGAGGGCCATGACACCTCTTCCTTTGTACAATTTGGGCAGTTCATGTGGCAGCCCTCTGATTTTAGAAGCTTGACCAGAGCAGTTCCAGTCAGCAGGCACAGGTGGAAATCCCACAGAACAAGTTTCCTTAAGCCCTAAGGCAGCTTCATTGCTCACCTTAGGAGCAATCACATTAAAGCCTTAGTGCTTCATTACTGGGCTTCCTCAGCAGCACAGCAGTGAGATAACATAGGAGATAACTGTAGAAAAATAAACTGCTATAGCTCTATTTTGGTCTCTGTTTCAGAGGATGCATACAAGAATAGAAGTGCTTTCTTCTAAACTACAAAAGCCAGCACATTTTAACAAATTTAGCAGAAACACAACCCTCGTAGAAAACAGTAATTAAAGGGACAAGAAACAGGCAACATTATGCCAATTACCTGCAAGTTAGTGGTAACACTCTGATACACCAGCAAAGGTAGAAATCCTTAAAAAGTCCTGGCATCCCACTGAGGGACACTGTGGTCTGCCAAGTTATGTGTGTCGATCCACTCCCAGGGGAAGTGATGAACACAGGCCATTGGGGCACACTGCAATTGTGTATTCACACTGTTTCTGTGGTTCAAAACATTGTTTTGATAGATATTCAAGAAGTCTCACTGTACGACAACTTGAGGAAAGTTTGTTCACAAACATGGCAGAATTTTGGATAAAGGGCCAGTCTGGAAGACAACTTACTTGCAAGTCAGAACACGCATTACATCATTCGGTTTGTACTGCTCAAAGCACACAACACAGGAATCTCCATCTGGAGCAGTTTCCTAAAACAGTGAAATGAAGTTACAGCTTTAATGCACTTTGAAAGCTTCCTCTGAACAATCAGAGTTACTGCAGACAAAGGGGTCATCCATGATGCTCCCAAATATAATCTTACATAAACACATTTTGTGGATTACTCACAGTCAAGCTGACACTTCAAAAGAAGCATTGAAAGTTTAAACCCATGGTTTAGAATTCCAGCTGAAACTGTTATTGGATTACTGGAGGCACTAGTGTAGAGGTTTAGAAACTGCTGCCTCCAGTTTTAGTTACAAGAAGAGCCAGAGAAGCTGATTAGATACTAGTTTATGTTTAAGCATTTATGCCAGCAAATTAGGTCGTCTCACATCAGCAAGACTACAAGCAAGCAGCTAACAAAATAAACTGGTTTATACTGAATAGAAGTCTTGAAGCCTGGAAAAGGAGCTGATCTGAAAGAGGAACTGTCTCTGCCACCAAGAGTTACAGGCTCAGAGAGACTTCTGCGTCCTCTCCAGTACTAGGAGCTGCCTGGGTTTCATGCCAAGGCTGTGCTGCAGTGCAGGGGAGATCACAGGGTCAGTCCTACCTTGTCCCCTTCCTTCAGGGTGCGCAGCTGCATCTGTTCAATGGCCTTCTTGGCCCTGGCCCTCAGCCGCCGCTGCGACACAAAGCAGTCCTGGTCAGTCACTGCCATTGCTCTGTTCATTTACTAATACTTACCCCGGTGCCTACTGCAAGCAAGCAAGTTTTAAAACCCAGATGTTATCAAAATAAGCCAAGTAAGCATGACCATACTATTTGGAGTCAACATGAAACTGAGTTTCAGGACATACTGATGCAGTTCCTGACTGCATGACGAACTAAGACAGCATTTATGTCTGCTTTGGTTGTACCTAACCTTCTCACAAAGCACAGGAATTATAAGGGTCTTTTAGTTTGAGAAGATGCAAGATAATACCTTGATCACATTAGACCCAGCCAAAACAAACAGAGGCTTTCAAACTGACTTGGTACAGAAGACTGAACATGGAATTCAACAATCAATTGTTTTATGTTATACTCACTTTAGGACACCTTCCTGCCACAAACATTCTGATGAAAGATGAGAAAGATCCTTTACCAATCAGCCCACCCTTTACCAATACACCCTGAACTACTCCTCTGCTTCCACTGCTTTACAGCTTTCCTGGAAACTATTGCTGTCCAGCTGTCACTGCAGTACCTGGAATTAGCCCGGGACACAGGCTGGTGCTGTTCCACTGACTCAAGGAATGGGACTGTCCTCTCCCTACCTGGGGCACTTCAGGCAGCTCTGGCAGTGCCATCCCCAACACAACAGTAACCTCAGGGACAGACTAGACTCAAGTTTTGCAGGTAACCAAAAAGCCTCTTTCCAATTCCACTGCTCTGTGCAGGAGTCCCACACTGCTGCCTTTCCAGCATTCCATCTCCTTAGGCATTTTAGCTAAATGTGACATGAACTTTTCCAAGTGCAGTACTAGTGGCACAAGTACAGAAGGACAAGTGGGACAAGGGCTGTTGCTGACACCTAACAATCTTGCAAGGACTGGCCATTCAAGTCTGTGTAAGATTCCTTGTGCTAAAGCAGTTAATAGCAAACAAGTTGATTTACACATCCCCGTGGGACCCTGTCAAATAGTTTTAGCACAAAATGAGCTATTTTTGTATTAGTATTGGTTTTGTGCCCTAAGATAAGAGGATCCATGTGCATGCTTCAGGAGTTTAATAGCTGGCAGCTACTAACAAGGAAGAGACACATACAATCCAAAGGTGAGGGATGCAGACATGCACATTTGTTTAGAAACAAGAACTACTGAGGTTTTCTTGCAAGTTTGTGAAGTTCTGCTGAAGACATCAATATATGTTTCTGTATGTCACTTAAGGTTAACTTTGAAATGACGTTGTCCTTGTCAAGGTTTGAGACTGAAGCCGCAGGGCAGCAGCCACATGCTGCTGCTTACTGAGGCCCCCAACAGTGTGAGCAGCAAATGTGGAGCATCAACTGAGCAGGAATGCAGCAACACAAGTACTTCTCAAACACGGCCAGAACTGTCACCACTACTTGTTATTAAAACTAAAACTAAAACTGAAAACTAAACTTTCTAGGAATGTACTCCCACATACAGTATCTCATCTGCACATCTAATGTCAGGCCAAGCATATTAAACAGGACCCAACTGGCTGCACTGTTAATAATTACTTGAAACAATATTTTAAGTTTTGCATGGGCACCAGTTTAATTGCTCCTCATTAAATGCATCAATGACAAAGTCACCTTTAACATTGATTTTGGCAAGTACAGCAGAACACCCCTCCAGGGGATGGAGAAAGGTTGCAGAAGAAGCTTTATGTTGAATAGTCTATCAGGATATTCGAGCTTGGAATGTCAAAGCATTTTGTGAAGCCAGGTTTTTCAAGAGAGTGTGAATCATGAATTATATTAGAACTATAAAATCCCCAACACAGAAAAAGCTAGAAAAAAAAAAAAGCTAAGTTGAAGAAATAGAATCAAGATATTACAAAACAGGTCAGGTCCCAACTTCTATCCAGGCTCTGGCAGGTAGTAGTGAGGTATCTAAATGGGAAAATTAGGTTTGGAGTCACTCAGTCTTAAGTCTTCCTTGTTCAAAGCTGCTAATTTTACTTGCAGCCCTTTCTGCATAAGGGTGCCTTCCTGTCATCCTGTGAGCATGGTCATGGCAGTGCAGACCAGACAGCTCTGAGGAGATTGGGAACTCCTGCTTTTCTCCTGTAAGCTAAGGAAGTTCTTCCCCACAGGTAACTATTGCCATTGAAGCAGTTTGAATTGTTAAAAGTTGAGCAATTTGCCTCCTCCAAAGCCATTAATTAGGTAATTTCTCAGCTGCAACATCTAATCTTTATGAAATCAAAGGAAGCAAAGACTTGAGCTGAAATTAGAAACCAGGCCACTGATAACATCATGGGCCATTTTGCTCTATTAAGAAAGGTTACTATATTGAGAACTGAATTTGTCAGTACTCCACTGACTAGAAAGGTAGAAATCCACCTACCACACTTGCCTCAATTTTCCAGCTTCCTGCTCACTGACCTCCCAATGCAGGAAGAGACTGCAGAGGTGGAGACTTGAATTTCAGGCCCAGAAGAAAAGATGCATTCAAGAAGGAACTAGCAGGTTGCACAGTGTAGCTTGCTCAAGAGGAAAGAACTACTCTGGTTTAACTGTTAGGTTAGGACAGATGTGCTACCAAACTTCTCTTTTCACTTGGATCAGAAGCTGACATGACTGGCTTTTCTCAATATTCACTCAAGTCCAAGCAATCTGGGTTTTCAAAGGGCTGAACGGTGACAGGAAAGCCACCAAGATGTACCACACAAGCCAGGAAGT
The DNA here is from genome assembly GCF_017590135.1 of Pyrgilauda ruficollis. Classification (NCBI taxonomy): domain Eukaryota; kingdom Metazoa; phylum Chordata; class Aves; order Passeriformes; family Passeridae; genus Pyrgilauda; species Pyrgilauda ruficollis. The sequence continues at coordinate 10,711,080 of NW_024528821.1, read as the reverse complement.
TGTCTGACTAATATTCAGTACTTCCTGGAGCCAAAGCACTTAAAACTCTCAAACTCTGGATCTACACTAAAATCCAGTCAGCAGCTAACAGGGCACATGGCAGCATCACCTTTTACTAGTTCACCTGAACTAACAAGCATTTTCTTGCTATTCTTTACTTACCTAATCACTGTGAGGTCAGTCTGAGAAGCCAGGGTATAAAAATAATTGAAAACAATTCTGGATTGTCTTTGAGTTTCACTTGACAGCATAGTGTATGTTTACCCCCTGACAGCAGAGAAGCTTTCTTGTATTCTTATACTCCACAAAGCACTTCTTGGGGCTCCTTGATTTCAGTTCTGCTGAAATCACATGGAACTGGCATGTCATTTATCCATGCTATTTTTTCAACCAGCAGCAAGCTCCTTGTGCACATGGAAGCCAAGACTTCTAGCCAAGCAGACTGGATTTTCCCAGTACCAGCTATCACTGAGGCATTAATAACATCTGCAGTTTCTTGAAAGCCTTATAGCTCACTATGGCACTCTTATGTACCTTCTAAGGAGGAAACATTTAAATTTGATTTAATGAACAGTGCTTAGGCCACCCAGATTTTCCTGCTCAGATTTATTTAGCATTGTTAAACAGAGCTGTGAGACTAAGGTAGATGGCAGGGTATTGAAGGAGGGGATTCATCAGCAGGAGACTGCATCTCTGTCCACAAATGTCAGCAAGAGAACAGCATCAAGTTAAAGGCAACTCCACATTTCATCCAGGAGTGGCAATGCTACATGTCACAGGCAGATGACAGCTTCCAATATTTCCAACCCTGAGTCTGTCACTGTAATTCTCAGAAAGCTTTCAGTCAGAAAGCAGCTTTCAACAAGCAGCAGCCTCTCAACCTGTAGCTAAAGTCATGCCCCATTTTGCAGGCACACTTCCAGTCGTGTCTCCTGTTATGGCAAGCACATAGGCAGTGCTGTGTGGGAAGGATAAGGGTGAGCTAAAAGCAGTTTAGCTCTCTCACAGCTCTCACTACATCAGCATTAGGGCTACACTGCAGTTCAGGGAATTATTTGTAGGCAACACAGTTAGCTGAGCACAGTCACCTTTTCTCCACACAGTTTACTCTTGGCTGTTCTTCACGAAAGTTTTAAGCTGAGCAAAGATGTATCTCTTAGCATTTTAAAGATCACACAAATTCAGTAATTTTGGTACCTAACCAAAACGTACAAACCTCAAGACCCACACCAAGGAGGGACGGGGGTATAAAGAAATAACGGCACAAACTCACCTGCTCCCGGGACTGGGCCCTTGCCATAATGAGTCTCCGAGCAGAGTAAGAGACATAGCAGCCCACAGTTGCTGCTGCCACAACAAAGAAGGACACAGAGATGAAGAGGATGGTGAAGATATTCATGGAAAGACTGCGCTTTTTGCCCACTTCGATGACCATGGTGACTTTCAAGCCGCTCTGAATCCGGTGCAGGATTTCCATGCCCTTCAGGTTGCCAATCATAATTGCAACGATCTTTTCAGCACCTGCAAAGAAGGGGAATTCATGCTCAGTTCCCAGGTGTGGTATCAGAGGCACTGTCTTAGATGTCCTGCTTCAAGTGCTAAAGAAATGGCTGTGGGAAGTTTCTAAATAGTATTTATAGATTCAATATGAACCGATGGAACGAGTGTCACCACTGTGTGTTAGTCCAGCTCAAAGTGTGTCCCATTACCTATGAGTGGCTAAGTCAACCATGTTTAGGATTCATTCCTCTCCACAGCATTCCTCACTCCTATATAGGACACAGACTGTCCTATTTTAGACACAACACTTTGGTGATTTACATTTTAACATGCCTTTGAACTACATGAAGTTAAAAATAAATCCTCTACAGAGTAAGGTCACTGGGGATTGTGATATCTGTATAGGGATTGCTTCCTGTAATGGATCCAACTCCCTCCCTGCTCCACTGCTGCCTCTTAGCACCTCTTTTCTAAATTTGACAGTATTTTGAGTACCTCCCCAGACACTAAGCAATCAAAGACATAGATCACCCTTCACTTCTGTATTTTCAGCAGCAATAGAGAAATTATTGAGGGAAATTGCATTGTGAAGTCTAAGTGTTTTTATGAGTTTCTACTGCAGATTCAGAGGGAAGCAAATATGAAGGGAGATGTGCTCAACTTTTAAACAGTTGGGGGCAAGATGCCAAATGCCATCCTGATTTTAACGACAGGTTTTATTGGCTTAATTGAACACCACAAGTCAAAGGAACCAAGGTGTTTACGGTAGGAAGAAATTTCAAACAACTCCAGTCAAGCACAGACCAGAGCAAACTGGTTTCCTTTCAGTGACATGCAAAGGTTGAGGACACTTGATACCATTTGCAGAAACATTAGAAAGTCCCAATATAACAGAGAGGCTCTTAAGAGGGGGAAAAAAAGGGAGAAAGGGTGATGAGTAAATTATCACTGCTCTCTCTAAACTAAATACAAGAAAAGCAGATTTGAGACCAGCTAATCAGGAGTCTCACTGCATTAAACCATCACCTACAAAACATTCATAATAGACATTGCATGGGGGAAGAACAAAGACTGGTACAAAGTGCTATTTTTAGCTAACCCCCCAGCCAAACATTCTTTAATGGGAAGACCAATTGTTTTTCCCTCTGCTGAATTACTCAAGTTATTTCCCTCTGCTGAAAGTTATTCAATTTTCAGCTACCAAAAAACCCTAGGATTGGTGTTAAACCACAAAGGCTGTCATTAGAAAAAGTGTTTATTAGTTTTCCAGCTTGTTCACATAATGCTTGTGATCCAACACAGCAAGTAACTTTCCTCAGTGGGACAAAATTCATATTTTATTCATAAAGTTCATCATAAAGACAACGACATCACACAGAGAAGAGAAAAAAATAAGTCTGCCAGACTGCAACTACTCTTAAGGATGAACTAGGGCTTATACATCACATATAAAATGAGCTGGAGTCAGGTGTTAGCAGCAAGTAAAGAAGTCAGAAGCTGAGACTTGCTTTCACAAGCATGGAAGAAAGTGTGGAAGAACAGGCTGCAACAATGAAAAAATAAAAAGCCTGCCAGAAAGGCAAAAAAACCCCTATTCCCCTATATTTCTGCATGTCTCACAGTAAATCTATCTTGTAACCACACATGCACAACACAAGACACAGAATAGCAATTCCTGTTAATGAAATGTCACCATCAGCCTGTAAAACCATTCCAGCTACTAAGCCATCCTTCGTGGAAAATTTTACCCTTAAAGAGGAAAACCTATTCCATTTGAGTTTCAGAGTGCATAGCTCACAAGGATGCCACAAGGAGTTTCAATGCTCACTGACACTTCTCAGCCCCAGAGGTTCCTGTTGCAATTTCAGCTCTGTTTAGATGAGCACAGGTGAGTGGCCAGCTGGTGGCCTTGACACTGGCACGAGGGCAGAAGAGAGTGGCCGTTTCCATCAGCACACGTTTGTGACAACTTTGCGCAAGAGCATCACCCCCACCCGATACTTCCTGAGCTGCTGCTTGGGTCCCATTACAACAGGTACTGAAACATGTTATGGTGGCCTTGAGACCACCAGCCTAGACAGAGGCTCCTGACAGGGCTTGGCCATCATGCAGGAAACAAGGTATTTGAGGGGTGTCTTAGGTTGCAATGCAAGATGTAACCAAAAGTATGGATTCAATTACCAGCTGTTAAAACCAGGTGGGGCGGTGTTCTTCATCTCCTCCACCAGCCATCCCCCCTCCAAGGGGACATCTTCCATTAATGGGTCATTGGGTCTCACTGCATGACTGATAAAGTGACATCATCCCAGCGTGAGATGTTCCACCTGGGGGAGGAGCCAAGCATTCCTACCTGGATATAACCTGAGATTTGGAACACCAGAGCAGCCTTTTCCCACTAGATTCCCAGAGGAATCCCATCTACACCACCCCTGGACCTTCAGAGGAAAACCACACCCTTCTACAGGATCACTGCTTCAACAGAACCACATCTGCAGGAGGACTGCAGCCACCATTAATTGCACGGCTACCAACACCCTGACCCACTGGGTGTCAGGCTGTCTGCTGACTCTGTCAGTGGTTTTGTACCACTGAATTTAACTTTCCTATTAAATTGTAGTTCTCACTTGGGATCTCCCACTGGTTTGCTGTCAAACCAGCACAAGGGGACACCTGCAGAGGTACCTCAAGTTCAGCAGCTGCTCTGTCAGCTTTTTCCCCACCCAGACTCCAGCAAAGCAGAGGGAAGTCAGCTGTGCACAGCAAAAACCTCACAGAAACCCAAGTTCTTTGCCCAGGTGTCAGCTTTTGTGGTTCAGCTGAAGCTTCTGGAACAGTTTTTAAGGGGCACTAGAAGGTGAAATTATTCTGCTGCCTGTTTAGCTGATGATGGGCTCATTGCTAAACAGAAGCAAGACCTGTTCAGTTAAACATTGCCCAGCCTCTTTCCTTTCCCATTTCCTGTGAAACTGGAGAGGGAAAGTTACTCATCTCTTTAGGAAAACACAACCTGCCTCTATGGGTACCTCCCAAACTGTAAGGCAGCAGCTGGTCAAAATCTGAAGGAAATGGGCTGATGAAGTACACAAACCCCAATGGTTTGGGGCTGGGAAGTGCTGGGGCACAGCACACTGGGCCCACAAGGAGAATGCGTGACTGGGATCAAAGTTTCACCATCCTGGATCAGTTTGACTTAGATGTAAGTGCAGTTGCATCTATTTATAGCAGTATCAATACCTACACAAAACTCTGCCCTGCAAAGATTTCACTTGTTCTGCCAGTACACTTCTGCTCCTAAACATGAAGTGACAGCTTTGACAATTCAGTAGAGAAATGAGATGTGTAAGGGAGGCATAGAGCAGGGAGCATTAACTTTTGCCTAGTACACACCTGACTTTTCACATTCATTTAAGGTGATTATTGTAATCCAGTGCTACATTTTGTGGGCTACAGACAAATCTATCCTGAACCAAGCAAGCTGTCAGGCCTGGAGGACACTTGCCCCACAATATTTAAAACACAATGGTACCTAATCCGTGCCTTAAAAATGCTCACTTCTAGCAATAAAATCACAATCTATTAATGCATTAAAACACATCAAGGCAAGGTACAGACCTCAAGGCCAAATAAATCCAATGATCAAAGCCAATTCAAGAACTCCAAGTCTCTTCCTCTACCCTCACTCAAAACCAATTTCTCAGCTCATTCATGCATGGCAACCATTTTGCATTATTTACACCAACCAAATTCAGCTTCAATTAAGTTATGAAAGACCCCTTCATTTTGGTTTAAAGGCCTCAGTGTAACTTTGGGCAAATTCCATAGATCTTTCTCTTCTTGGACAGTGAGAGCCAAACCTCTCTGATGTTTCTATCACCACTGACCAAGAACAGGATGTAAAACTGATGGACCCTTTTTCTCTTTGGAAACAGACCGAGCTACAACAGAGTTTAGTGAAAATATGAGAGGAAGGCAATAGTCTTGAGGGTGTTTTAAGAAAGAAGGTATGAAACATGCTAAGTAGGCAAGTTGTTTCAGAACAAGGAAGAAGCTAGTGTGCCACACACAGCTTCCAACATTTTGGATCCCATCATTTTTTCCCCCCAGCTTGCTCAGAGTCTGAAGTTTTGCCTCATCTTTAATCAGATGCAAATTAAATGCCCACAGTTTTACCAGTATTCCTGCACTCTGTCCAGAGAGCACCTTGTGCCTCTGCTATGGCACAGCCACGCTGCTTCTCCCCAGGACCAGCACAGCTCACCCCAGTGTTCCCAGCACTCCACTTGGGAATATCCCCAACCCATCCTTGCTGCTGGTGGGATCACCAATCCATTTCAACAGCCCAGCTGGCAACCACATAAGCCACCCACTCAGAAAAAGCAGAATGGAAGAATTACTTTTGATTTTGAATGTTTCATATATTTTTTAAAAAATTTTAAAAAATAAGGGAAGCGCAGACTTTGGAGTTTGAATTCTCAAAGAATGAACAGGTTCTCCTTAACCACAGCACCAGAGCAGAAATGCTATCTGAAGGTTCTTTCAGGAGACCAAATACAACTCCAGCCTTGGTGCCTGGATCATTTGTTTTTATCTACAAGATATGGTGCTTGCAGCACAGAGCAGTAATAGTTCTGCTTTATGCCAAAAGCGCTAGAGATATTCCCCTGGCACCCCTCCAACCCCACCATCAGCAAAAAAGGCATGAGGAGATCAAGCTATCTCCTGTTCTTTAACATGAAAGACACTGTCAGTTTACACTCCAACCATTTCGTACCAGTCTAGCACACGTGGCTCCTCAGGCATGTACGAGGAGTATCCGATAGCCTATCTGTCATGTTCAGAAAAAACAAAAACACAACGTCTTGAACACTGCTTATCTCACTGGACTTGAACAATAAGAAACGGGATTTCTGGTGGTTATCAAACAGGCTGGTACAAGCTTACTGTTATCTGTTACAGTAGGAGGAAAAATAAACTAACAGTGTACACAGGCTGAGCTGGTATTATCAACCTTACGTAATTCACCTCGGATGACAGGCCAGCACTGCACATAAAAGCCATCAAGTCTCAGCAGCACTCCCCACTGCAGGGGCACGAGGGCTCTCCCTAACCTCAAACACTATGAAGCCAGACCCTGCAGGCCAGCTCTGCTCTCATCCACGGTATGGTGTGGATAGAAAAATAAAGTGCTGATTGCTGTCATCCACACAAACAAAGCAAAAATCTCATCAGGAATGTGCCCATGCCCACAACCATCCTCTATCCCAGACACTGTCAGAGGAAACACCTTTATTGCCCTGTGATAAGCTCTCCCCTTTGCAAGACGGGAAGGTGATTGAACTCATAGTTCAGGAGCAATATAAGCCTGGATAAGCTGACATTGTAGGCTTGTTCCTTCTTCCCCTATTGTGCATGTTCTGCCCAAACATCACCTGGCACCAAGATAAAAGAGTAATTTACATTCAGGTTATTTTGCAGTTATTTAAAGCTATAGTCCCTTATGATCTAAATTGTTTGACTGAACTGCCTTTTTCCTCACACTATTACCTAAGCTTAATTAAATCTACTTTCAGCTTGCTTTACTTGACATATGGCACTATGTCTGATCTCTTCCTCCTGAATAGACAAGCCTTTCCACATACAGGGGCAAGCATTCACACAAAATCATGGAATGGCTGGGGTGGGAAGGTACCTCTGGAGATCATCTAGTTCAACGCCCTGCTAAAGCAGGGTCACCCAGAGCAGGCTGCACAGGATCACATCCAGGCAGGTTTTGAGTATCTCCAGTGAGGGCGACTCCACAACCTCTCTGGGCACTCTGTTCCAGGCACCTTCACACTAAAGAACTTTCTCCTCCTATTCAGATGGAACTTTCTGTGTTTCAGATTGTGCCCACTGTCCCCTGTCCTGTTCTGGACACCACTGAAAAGGGTCTGGTCCCACCCTCCTGACACCCACCCTTAACACATCTGTGTGCCCTGATGAGGTGCCCTCTCAGTCTTCTCCCCTCCAGCCTAAACAGGCCCAGCTCACTCAACCTTTGGTTGTATGACAGATGCTCCAGTCCCTCATCATCTTCACAGGCCTTCTCTGGACTCACTGCAGGTGTTCCATGTCTGTCTTGAACCAAGGAGCCCAGAACTGCACACAGAACCCCAGATGAGGCCTCACCAGGGCAAATTAGAGGGGCAGGATCACCTCCCTTACCTCTTCCTAATGCACCCCAGGATCCCATTGGCCTTCTAGGCCACAAGAACACACTGCTGGTCATGGACAGGACTCCACCAGCGTATGTGGGGTCTTCTTCACAGAGCTGCTTAACAGAAGATCAGCCTCAGCCTTATGGGGGTATTCTTCCCCAGGTGCATTCAGTTGCTAAACTTCATCAGGCTCCTCTCTGCCCAGCTCTCCAGCCTGTCCAGGCCTCCCTGGATGGCACCACAGTGGAATATTGGAGGTGGAAACCAACCTGCACTCTATTCAGTTTAGACAGTGTTATTATTTGTCAAGTAAAATCCAACAGTTACCAACCCTTTTTTCTCCCCCTCCCCCACTTTGAGCCTTAAAGTCTTACATAAATGCTCCATCCCCTAAATCTCAGAACATTTACAACATGAAATCATCCTCTAAAACAGCAGCCAGGACAGTAGCAATTTTCAAGGGCACAGAAATGAATGAGATCTTGTAGGACAGCTCTCTTCACATGCTGCTTGGTCAGTGGCACCTGCAAGACTAAAGTACCACCTTTCAATCTAGCAAACAGCATCTAAAACCTCCTGGAGAAACAGCAAGCAAAATTTCTAATGAAAATTCTTTGGTGAGTTTGCTCAACAGTTTTCAGCAGTTTTGATTTAGTAAATACATTGCTCACCCTCTCTGAGTGAGAATGAGCTCACCACTAATATCCCTTGCTCTCCACATGCTGGTGGCAGCTAGGAGTTCACTGGGAAGAAGTGAGTTTGAGAAAGCTGATGGTAAAATGATGTAAATGGGCACAGCCTCAGCCAGAAAGCATCTGTGTGTGAAAAGACGACAGGTCACAGGGAACACAGTGGGGAACTGTGCTGAGCTGACTGCTGTGTGCTCACCAGCACATTCAAGGCTGGAGGCAAACAAGCACTGTCATTGTTTTAGCTACATGATGTCCCTCACAATGAGCCTCTGCTACCACAGCTGTCACTTAGGATTTTAATTCATCCCTTCACATTTCAGCAGCCCAGTAAACCCAAAGTGCAAGGGCACTTCACAGACCTATTCTAGGCTACCGAAGGGTTGATGCCTACCCTGCAGTTTTCCATGGCACAGAGGTACCTAAATTATATCCTAAAGAGCCGGGATCAGAAGCTGTCAGTAGCACCAATTAGCCCCATCCAGTTTCTCAATGCCCCTCCTGTTTGCTCACAGACTGCTGTGCTGGGGGCAGCCCCAGTCACTGTCACTCCCCACCATCCCCTGAGGGTGGGAGATCAGGGTCACCAGCCAGACCCAGATGCTACAATTGCTTATCTGAATGCCACTACAGCTGTGACATTAATTTATTCTAAACCAGGCAGCCAGGAGAAGCAAACTGAGTTTGAGCACACAAACACAAAGTTCAGCACATACACACCAAAAAGCAATTCGCAGATGCAAAGAACTACAAACGCCAGACCCTAGACTGCAAATACCATCCAGGCATAGCAGATGCATGCAAGGTCCTGCTCAAAAAAAGGAAAGGCATAATGATCTGCAGAGGTTCATCTGGCCGTGGCCAAGGAACATGAGAGAGGAAGTGTCATTAATTAGACCCTCCATCCTCATTCCTCTCCTCAGATGTTCTCAGCACAAGTCTTTACTCACTGCAAAGAAAGATGCACTATTTGTTTGCATAAGGCTTACAAAGTCTCAGCACAGCCTGCCTTGGGATTACAATTCTGACTCAATGTTTAATGGTTCTACAGCTCACATCAGCCTTTGAATGCCTTGGCCAAGTTTTAGGTTGTTTCTGAAGATCACACATCACAAAAAGCAGTGGAGCACAGCCAGACACTTCTGCCATACACTGTTTTCTCTAAACATATTTCACCTCAGTGAAATTCCTGCAGAATAAGTTAAGTAGCAGCACTACATACTTAACCTTCCTTCCCCTTTCACCCACTGATGCATGTTTACACTTGAACCAGATCTTGTTAGCCTGATTCACGCTGTTACTGCTTGAGGCAGAATCATTCAGTTGTGTTCCCCCAGAATAAGCCCTCTGCAGATCAGGTGATGTGCTTCTCAGGTCTAGAGTTACACCATAAGAGAGAAACCAAGGAAATTTACCACAGTTGCTTTCTGACCTGCAAAGAATCCTTCTTCAGCAGCTGCAAGGAAATACTGAACAGCAAAGAATGCTTCCCACGGGCACCACCGTGCCCCCAAGCCAAAGCCACCCAACAGCCTGTTCTACCTTAAGGCAAGGTCCACCTTTAATACAAACCAACTCTTGCCTTGCACTTTTTTCCCCACATGCTGTGTTTTTCTCCAATCAAATGTCTTTTTTCAGAAGGTCAATAGAGATTACAGAGAGGTGCAATTATGAGCACACAGAACTGTACTTTGAAACCCTGCTCAGCCTGACACAGAGCGGTACCATCTTAAAATGTGCACAGTTAAAACTCAAGTTTGCTAATTGATATGGGTTTGTGCTTATAAACCACAAAGTAAATTTTACTTTGGACTCCATTAAATTCTTCACATTCTACCTGTTAGAGATGATTAGGCAGGATTTGATCATATGTGATTTGGCTATTCAATGCATTCTGTTGTTTTAATTGCCAGAGTGGTTTGCTTTTGTTGGGTTGTTTTTGTCATTTCTTTTTTTTTAAAGTTGGCACACCAAAAGGTTATATGAAGCACTGATGCAATGAAGAATTCATCAGACTAAACATGATGATTACAAGAAAAAAAGTCTCTGGAAGCAGGATGACTAGGACAAACACTGCTGCAAATACAGGCCCATTTAAGTCTCTAAACAAGAAAGTTGCTTCAAAAGCCAAGTATGAAGGCTCTAGAAAAAGGCATAGTACACTTTTCGAAAAGCTTCTGTTAATAACTGTGTGTTTTGTTGCTACAAAAGTTCTTTGAAGAAAAGTACATTGTGCCATACAGAGCCCACCCACAGAGATCTTCCTTCTCTGCCAGGCAGATGGCAGCTCCATGCCCCACAGGTGAGAGGAGAGGACTCAGGACTGCTGGTTTAATTCCCCCCAACCCCAGCAAAGCCATCTCCTGCTGCTTCCCACTGCCTCAGCTTGGAGGAAGTGCTTGGCCTTGCACGGTTTCACTCGATGGTACATGGCCCCAGTCAGAGCAGAAATGAAGCCAAGTAGGAAACCCAGATTGCAAAGTCAGCACTAGCACAGCTACAGCCACTGCAGGCAGGGTGGGAGGTGTAGGTGCACGAAGCCCATTCTTTAATGGGCACAGCCACATTCCCCCCTGGCTCCAGGAGAGTCACAGCACCCAGTGCCACCAAAGAGGCCAGGAGAGGAGAGCCACCCCAAAGCACAGCTCAGGAAAGGGCACCATGACCAGCTCTTACCTCCTAAGTTTGAGGGGTAGTGCTGTTGGCTGAGCTCATCAGCATTACACAGGGGATACCCTGCACCTGGCAAACCAAATGAGGCTGGGGACTCATTTGTAGCCAGCTCCATCTTGGCCCTGCAGTGTTTGTCCAGTTTGACCACAGAGCACTGGCCCCAGCAGGGGTAGAAGGCAGGGGTGGCCCAAGCACAGCATGTCACCAAAACCCCACAAGCAGAAGGAACAGCATCGCCGTGGGAAGAGCCACGAACAGGGACTTGCAGACAGACACAAGGATAGAAAAAGAGCTCAAGTCCAGAGAATAACAAAAGGGAGGGTGGAACAGGAAAGAAAGTGAGGGACTAGAACAAGGACAAGCAATAAAAGCAACAGCAGCAACAAGCTTAGCCGAAGCTTAACTCAGTAATTGTGCTACGACATGGCAAGGAGGAGTCAGGCAGATTAAATAAGTGGTTTGATAGAACTGTCTTCTCCAAGGAGTCTCTGTCCTATTTGTCTGCAGTTCAGCTGGGAAGTTTCAACATGCCTTCAAGTATCCATCCCATCATGCAGGATAATCAGGACAGTTAGAGCCACTCTGACATAAATGCCCCAAGCAGAAAGGACAGCACAGGAAAGGAGGGAGCTCCTCCTGGAGCAAACCCTGCCAAGAGCCCCTGGCTCATTTTGAGAGGCAGCTCCCAGCAAGGTTAAGATGCTGTAAGTCACCCAGCAGGGAGGATGGAGGAGGGGCAGGAGCACATGGTCCTTCCCCTCAAGAACAGGTTCAGCAGTGACCTACCCAGGCCAGCAGTGCCAAGGGAGCTCCTCCAAGAGCTGCAGGATTAGGCAGGCACACGGCGAACAGGGCTCAGGGCAGGGACGCTCTGTCAGTACAGCAGGAGGAACTCGCCCTGCAATAGTCAGATCTCAATAGCATTTGTCAGCTGATGATTTGATTACATAAGAAAGCCTTGCCTCAGAAAGGCCAGAGCCTATACAGACTGTATGTTTTGAATTCTTACAGCAGAGCAGCAACTGTCCTACAGCTCTTTAAGATTGCAAGCTCATTAAGACAGCAAACCTCCAGAGGCAGCTACTGTTTTCTTGTCTCACCAGAACACCTGCCTCCACTGCTAACAGAAATCCTCTCCAAAACTTCTAAGAGGGTTGCTGCAGGGATATAATTATTTTTCAAACCACTCAGAGGTTTAAGACGCAGTATTCATTCTCATTGTTCAATTTCTCTCCAGAAGATAGGGCTTCCCAAAGCAGTGTCACTTCACAGAACTCCAACACACCCAGGAGGATGCTTTTCTGTCCAACAGCTGGGCAGAGCCACCAAAGCCACTCATCCTGTCGCATACAGAGCACCTGCTGGGACTGTCACCAGAAGGCATTTACACAGCTTTTAGCCTAGGTTTCTCAGGTAACATCAGCCCAAAACACAGCCAAATCTCACTCTTCATTTGAAAGATGGGCAGGTCAGGAAAAACTTACTTCCACTAAGTAGGAGACTTTCTATAGCAGGAGAAGAGGAGCTCTGTTACCAGCCTGTGCAAACTGGAAAACAACCTTTAAAGACCTTCAGCTACTTGCATTGGAAGCAGCATTTTGCTGCTGCAAAGTTACTTACAGAAGAGTCTCACACTTCGCTTATGTCTGAGCTGGTTAGTGCGCAGGGCATAGGGAGAAACAGCACCTGAGCCTGGAAACCCAGCCTACTTTACAGCCCCAATCAACTCCAGTCTTAAGAGGCATTAAAAACCTCAGCATCCATCACCTCTGGCGACCACAGGCTCAGGCCAGAAACCCAGGGCCCGGCCAGAGCCCGCTCGTCCTCAGCCCCAGCAGCAGCCGCAGATTTCGGACACGGTTACTCATTAATCAGAGAAAAAACAACATCACCAGCGCCTGAAACAGCACTGGCCAGTCCGGGCAGAAACTCCTGTGGTGCGGGGAGGCAGCGACATTCCCGGCTGTTACCGAGGAGCCGCGCCGCGGATGTGCGGCCGGGCCGTGCCCCGTTCCCGCAGCCCCCGACGAAGGGAGGGAGGGCGGGCGGGAAGGGGCCGCTCCCAGCGCGGGGACCCCTCTCTTTGCGAGCCCCCCGCCGTTCCCCGGCGCTCACCGTGGTGGGACATGGGCAGCACCTCGTTGCCGGTGCCGCGGTAGTTGTAGATGACGGCGGCGGCGGCGCCGCGCTCGGCGGCCAGGCGGATCTTGTCGGCGAAGGAGCAGCCGCCGCCGCGCTCGATGAGGGCGAGCCAGCCCGGGGAGCCGCCGGCCGGGGGGGCCCCGCTGAAGTTGGTGAGCGCGCTGCAGGCATTGAAGGCGTCGGGGCTGTCGGGCAGCAGCAGCAGCCCCTCGGCCGACTGCAGCGGCGAGTCCAGCCCGTACAGGCCGCTCTCGCCCGCCTCCCAGCCGCTCCGGTTGCGGTCCACGCCGTTCTCCCACGACACGTTCAGCCAGGCGGTCCACGCCGCTGCCGCCGCCGCCCCGCGGGGACCGGGCGGCGGGACGGCGGAAAGCAACGCGGCCAGCGCCAGCAGCGCGGGCCCCGACGGCATCCCAGCACGGCCCAGCCCGGCCGCCCCGCCGCCTAAAGCCGCCGCCGCGGCTGCCGGGGGAGGAGCGGGGCCGCCCCCGCCGCGGCACGCCCCCGGCACCGCGCGGGACCGCGCACCATCGCACTATCGCACCATCGCGCTATCGCACCATACCGCACTATCGCACCGCACGGCACCATCGCACCGCACCATCGCACCGCACCTGCTCCGCCCGCCGCCGCGGGAACCCCGCCGGGAATGGGTCCCCACCGCTGCCCGGGAGTGGGGACCCCGGGCGCTGCGGTGCTGTGCGGGGTGCGAATCCGGGCGTCCCCCTCGCTGTGTTCTGCCCGGGCGCGGTGTGCCACCAACGCACGTTTCTCCCGAGGGGATGCGGAGGGTCACCCGCCCGGGCCACCTCTCAGAAGTGATGGCTCCTCCTGACATCAGCTCTCGGGGTGATGGGTGATCCCCCGTGTGCCGCCCAGGAAGGGTGGCTCACCTCCTCCATCACCGCCGCCTCCTCCCGCAGCCCGCCGCCGTGCCCACAGCGGACTGAGCACGGGGACTCCTGAAGATGCCCTGACACTCCACAGCGGCCCGGAGACACAGCGGCACCAGCACACGGTGCTCAGCCGTGAGCCACCTTGCTTCCCACAGCTGAATTCATGTTTGCTGGATACTCAGCGGCACGGTGTCAGTCCTGACTGATGTTGTCTTACAAAATACTGGGTTAGCACTGGTCCCTCACTGGACTGGCCATTGCTGTCCCAATCATTTGACAGATGCTATAAACCTGCCACTTCAACCAGCAACCCCTTTTTCTAGTTATACATTAGTTGTGTTTGCATCATTAATTATTATTTGATCTATGGAACGCACAACAAAAAGTCCTGTTTCTCCAGGGCCCTGCAGTTTTTTTGGGGACAGCCGGTTTGCATGCACCAGTCCCTTGCTCCAGCACTTACACACTTCTGCCAAGTTGTCCCGCATCAGGCAGTGCAATCAGAGTGCTGGCAGAGACATTGCAACCACGAGTGTGAAATGCTGTAGAGCCCTGCCAGGGAATTAACAAAGGAAAATGACATGAGAAAGAACATTTCGAGCTCCTCTTCTCCAGAGAGCCACTCTTTTGACGGAGAGGCCTTGCCTCCTATCAGCTGCTCTGTGGGAATCGCCCCCAGCCCCAGGAGCCTTTCAAACACATCCCAAACAGCCACATCACTATGCACAGGCTGCAGCTCTGAGACCCCATCACTGAGAAAGGAATACTCTGGGGCAGTGATTACTTAGCCCAGGATCAGCTGCTGCCCAGGCAAGCAACAACAAAACTAGTGTAAACACAGAGTTCAGAGTTTCTCATACGAGTCAGCACCACTCTGTTTTTACGCCAGGCTCTGGGCTGGTTCTGAGCCTGTGTGACTGATAACCAGTAATGTGTCATCTGTCTGTGGTGCCCATTGCCCCTGTGCTAAGAGCAGCACACTGAGCATTGCACAGCCAAACCCAGCTCAGGTTTGAATCCTCCCTGGGGACAGGGGCTTTGGAACCAGCCCACTCCCCCTGCCAGCCTTCCAAAGGTGCTTCAAAACCAACCCCTCACCAGCATCCACCCCATCAGCACAGCAGCTGCAGGTTTGGCAGCTCAGCAGCACAGGGAGATTGGTGTGGTTTTGCTACTGCAGTAGCAGCGTGCAGAGCAAGTAATGAAGAGCAGATGAAGGAATTTGCTCAAGATCAATTTTGCTTACTGAGTGAACACTTTTGCCCTAACCTAAACAAACCTTCATTTTCCCATTCCACGTCTAAGTAGACAACTTATTTCAACAGCAATAGCTCCAGCTATAATGAGAAGTAAATCCATAAGCAATCAGAGAAACGTGCTTTTGTTTTGAAACCTGTTCCATGTAGGGGCAGAGAAAAACACAACACACCTCTGAAAATACCACCAAGCTTTATGCACTCAACAGCAGCCAATCTGCTCAGACTCAAATGCCTACAAAACTTTAAGGATGTTGAGCTCCAGCATTTTCACTCGGACAAAACTGAACCAAAGCCAAAGGTTGGAACCTTCTCAGAATACAAAATTTCCTATAGATCTGGGGATTTTGAGCATAAGGCTTAGCCACAGTCTCTTACACATGCATGCATTACAGTACACCATATGATTAAAAAGCACAAACAGAGGCTGGGTGAAGAATGCATTGAGAGCAGCCCTGACAAGGACTGGTGATGGAAGGAAGGGTGGTGATGGAGGAGAAGCTCAACCAGCCTTGCTTGGTTTGGCAGGGAAGCCAGCTGCAAGGGGCCAACAGTCCCTGTACATCCCACCCTGGTCAGAGACCCTCTGGGCCAGCCAGGAGTGGGTCAGGTGGCTGGGAATCCCCAGCAGAGCTGGTAGATTTTAAAACCCACATGCCAGTTGTACCTATTTGAAGCCACATATCTCACACTGAGAACTTCCTGGCTCTGAGAATTAGCAAAATTCAGGGAAAAAAAATAAATATCTATCTTGCAATCTGCAAAGCACATACCTATGCTGCCGACACTTGTAGGTTCATTTGTGTCCTCTCACCTCGAAAAATACACTGGTGCCTTCAAAACAAATACTAAGAGTTGCTCTGCATCGCTGTCTAAGTTAATTTGCAACTTGTACAGGTAAAAAACAGGACTAACTTCAGACACTCAGCCCTTTGCCTGCCCTGTACCAATCAACGTAACAGCAGGGTCTTGCTGACTAAGCACTGAAGTCGACTCAAATTGCATAACATGTTACTTTTCTAATTGAATCCCTTGATCAGAACAATCACCAACAAACACCCCTGATTCCTCAGAGCCTGGCTGTGCTGCCCTGAACCCAAGTTCTGAGAAAGAAATGACCGGGTGCCTGCAGCCCTTCACTCACCTTGATGTGCCATCAGGAGGGTGTTGTTGCCTCTGCCTCGAGAATTGTAGATCACGGCCGCTGCTGCACCTTTTCTGGTTGCCACCTGAATTTTTTCAGCAAAACTGCAATTGCCCCTTTCAATCAGGGCTATCCACGGTGCTTCCATGACAGTGAAGTCAGTATTTTTGTCGCAGGCATAGCGATCAGCAGATACTGGAATGCCCACCACCCCCTGAGCGCCAATGTAAGGAGAGTTAAAGCCATACAGACCACATTCACAGCGCTCAAACACAGTCCTGTTGCTGGTGCTGTTGAAATAGAATAAACTGAGAGAGGCCATCACAGAAATTGCCTCTGTAGTGTGGAATGAAATTAAAAAATCCATCAGGAGAAAGAGAAACCAGAACTTCTTGACTCGCTTCATTGCCTCTTCCCAGCAGCAGGAAACGGAGATGTCCCGGGCTATTTTCCGCTGCTGGTGCGCACAGCGGGCACGGACCGCTGCCGAGTCCCAGCGGGAACCCGACACCAGCCAGGTGAGCTCGGCAGTGCCGGAGCTCCGCGGGGCCCGCTCCCCGCCCGGGACACGCCCGCCGATCGCGGGGCAGCGCCGCAATGTCCTGCGGCCCAAACTTCCTCCTGCCGCTGCCACACAACGCCCATCCTTCTCCTCCTCCTCCTCTCCCAGCACGGCACAAACTCCAGCTGGCGTGGTGCTTCCCCGGAGAGCGCTCGGGCTCCTGTTTCCACCTGTGTCCCTGCAGAGGAACAGGTCATCTTTCATGCAGTTACATAAGCCCGCGGCTCTCGCTTCGTGGGGAATCTGTGATGCAAATGGCCTTGCTAAGAAGGTCAAAAGCAAAGGGAATGTATTCGTAATTATTAGAAAAGTTACCCTTCTTCCAGGCAAGGTTAACCAAATAATTTCCTGCATTTCTCCTTTTCAGATTATTTCAGTCATCTACTCGGAGAGGTCCAGCTTGTTCTGGTGCTTCGAATGAGCTGGTTGTGCTCTTGATTGATGCACCATGGCACCAGATGTGGAATCATCTACACTGAACTCAGAAACAAACTCCCTCTGTCAGAGCATTTTCACATTCCACATGACTTGAAAGATGTCCACTGAGGGGTTGGAATGATTATCACACAACTCTCCACTTGTGGCTGCAGGCTCTGGGGATTCGTTCTCTGGATTCAACCAGGATTGTATTCCCTAACAGTTTCTGGTATCCCTTCATGTTTTCTTAGCATTCAACAGTAACAATGAAAACCTTACCCACAGCATAAGTCTCTAGTCCACCAGGAAAATAAAGGACAAGCTGTCAAGTTCTCAAAACCTAAAACCTTTTTCCTGCTTTGCTGCAAGAGTCCTGCTGCACGCAGTGTGGAAAGCCAAGAGAAGCTGCAATTTGGGGGCACATCTTGTGACAGGAGCTCGACCTTGTTCTCCAGAAAAGGGTCATGAAAAGAGCAAACATCACTGTGGAGAAGATTCTCGGAAAAGCCAAAGAGCTTTCCAGACATGAAATGAAAATGGAAAGAAACAACCAAGATGTTCACATCTACTATTAATTCCCTTCCTTATATGCTCCCCTTTTCTATGTTGCACTAGTTCTACATCACAGTAATTCCAAATTATTACCTTGAAGACCTAGGACTTAGCAGTCTTCTACACTCTGCAGGATCAGTAGCTACACACAGTTTGCCTTCTCCCTGTTTTGCTTTGAAAGCAATGCTGGAGACACCAGAAACCTGCAAATGCAAGATTTCAGAGCACAGTGCTTTGGTGAGCCATGGGTTCTAGAGACAAGGCCTGTGCTCCCCCAGTATTTCACCCTCAGAAGTGACAATCCACAGCAGAAACAAAGGTGACTCCTGGGACATTGTGCAACAGACCAGACTCCGTGTCTTGGCTTCACGTGGCAAAGTTCACCTGTTCTGACAGACTTGGGATCCAAACTAGTTGGCTTTTCTGGATGTGTCAATGAACAGCAGGAGAAATAAAGCAGCCAGCAGAGAGGGCCTTTGCTCCAGGCTGAAAGTGCTGGATTGGCAGGGAGAAGGCAGACAGGCAGAGTGGTGAGATCACAAACTAACACTGCAGTCATCATGAAGTCATCATATCAAGTCCAGCATAAATCAGGGTGGTGGTGCCTCCACAGATTGATTAGAGTAGTAACATGTCAAGTTTACTAGAAAGATAGGATATTGTCCATCTACATACTGCAGGAGTAATTATCTCTCCTTCCCAGCTTGCACCATGAATATTTCAAATAACACTTGAGCAAAATAAAATTAAATCATTTAATGTCTTTAGCAGATTGTCTATATTCCACACTATTCTGATATTTCTTTCAGAGTTAGGATGTCCTACAATGTAGGATAAAATGTTCAGTGCTACATATTTTAAATGTACTAAGCAGTGCAATGTTGTAACAGCCTTTGCTGCATTTGTATGACATCTGCCCAGGGAGAGGTCTACTCCCAAATCAACTTCTTTTCTTTAGGTACCTGCTGTCCTGCTTCTACCTGTGCACCAGTCTGGGAAGGTCCAGCACCTGGCTCTGCTTTCCTGCCATGCTACGAGCACAAAAAGCATCTTGCACACCAGCACAGACTGAAGCTCAGCGATTTTCAAAGAAGTGAAAAAAAGTTATTTTTTATACAATTTCTTGTCTGTCCCCTCTGTTAATTTCACCAGGCGCCACTGAAAGAGGTCTTCGTCCATCATATTCACCCTCCCTGGCCCCCTGGGGGATTTGTATAGCTGGATGAGAACCCCCCATGCCCTCTGCAGCTGGTCCCCGTCCCCCCGTGCTCCCAAGCTCTCCCGCTGCTGCAGGGCTGTGTGCTCTGCCCTTGCAGTCTTGCCCTCCCTGCAACCACACCTTTCCCTGCACCAAAGACATCAAGACAAGTGGGTAATTCCCTTGGGCAATAAATGGAAGAATTTAAATTACACTATGAGAACACTGAGTTCAGGAGCGTCTGGATGACTGATAGCCAGGCCACTGACAAGAAATCAAGAAAAAAGGAAGTTCATGGCGCCTGCTTTTACATGGATGTTCTTGGAAGTCAGTTTGTTTTCACATGCAGGTCCCACAGACTGTGTTCAGAGCTCGAACAAAGAGTCCAGCTCTTTCTATAGGAAATAGAGGAGTTGATGCAAAATGTCCTCTAAAACATAAGAAGATCACCTAAACAGTATTTCAGAGAGGTAAGATGGGGAACCCGACCAAAATTTTATACCAGCTTTCAAAACAAAAGATAAACTCAAACTCCTTTGTCAGGCATTCAGCCCACAATTTTAAAATAAGTATTGCATGAATAGTTAATAAGGTCCTACCTCAAAATACTTCTGAAATAACAAAAGTTAGACTTGGAGAATACAGAATGTCCCGGAAACAAGTTGGAATGAAATGTAGATCCACAACCATTTCTTTCAGGTATTGTTAGGCTTGCCAATTATTCCAGTTACAGGCAAACTGAGCTATCAGCCCGTCCCTGCTGGACCTGCTCCTGCCGGGCACTGCTCCTCTCCGGCTGTAACCAGGAGAGCGTTCCCTTCACCGCGCCTGAGCAAACCCCTGGGAGAAAATGCTACAGAGCACATCCGGCATTTCCGCTGAGCTGCCGAGGGCAGCAGGGACAGCGGGTTAATCCATGGCTTTCATCGGGTTAGTTCCATGGCTTTCATCGGGTTAGTTCCATGGCTTTCATCGGGTTAGTTCCATGGCTTTCATCGGGTCAGTTCCATGGCTTTCATCCCCGCGCGGCTCCCGCTCCCCGCGCTCGGGCGGGAGCAGCGCTGCGGCCACAGCGCCCCCTGGCGGGCCCGCTCCGGCTCGGCTCCGCTCCCAAAACCGCCCGATCCCAGAACCGCCCGATCCCCGAACCGCCCCGCTCCCAAAACCGCCCCGCTCCCCGATCCGCCCCGCTGCAGCTCCCAGGAACTGTGTTGGGAAAAAGTTACTACAGGCGCCTCTTCATCTCCTTCCCAGAGAAAATCGAGTGCTTCGATTACTGAAAAGAGATGTTTTTCTCCTCGCATGAACTCAGTCTCTGCAGCGTTGGGTCAATCTAACCCCACGCAAATAAAACACAAAACACCTGCAGAAAAATCTTCCCGATGACAGCAGTGATAGGACAAAGCAGGGGGGGGCTTCACACTGGCAGAGGACAGGGGTAGACAGGAAGAAATGCTTCCCTGCGGGGGTGGTGAGCCAATGGAACAGGTCACCCAGAGTAGCTGTGTCTGCCCTACGCCTGGAAGTGTTCCAGGCCAGGCTGGATGGGGCTCTGAGTAATCTGGACAAGTAGAAGGTGTCCCTGCCCATGGCAGGAGGGTTGCATCAAGATGATCTCTAAGATCCCTTCCAAGACAAACCATTCTATGACAATTCAATGATGATGATGATGACATGTTTCCACCAGTGATTTCTCTAATCAGAGAGGAATGGGAAAGTTGTTACTAATATCTTGACCTCTAAAATTTTCCATAGTAAAAGCTATTAATAGACCAGTTTTATCTTGGGGGTGTGTGTGTAACAACAAACCAGTAACAGATAAAACTGATAGCAGGTAAAAGGACTTGTGATAAAGGATGAGGAAGGAGTCATCATTAGGGGAGTTTTTTCTCTTTGTTCCTTCTCAGCAACTTTAAATTACCTGATTTCCTGCACATCTGGACTTTGCCCAGAACAAACTACTTCACTGTTGTAAGGCTAAGTGGGTGTGATATGATGTGAAAACATACATAGTGTTGTCCTGTTGTATCAGAAAACAAGGTTGGATGGAAAGGTGCATTGATTTTATGGTAGAGTCAGCAGGAAGGGAGGAGGATGGAGGGAAACTGTGATCAAAGCCCAAAGGCCTAAGACACAGCCAAAGTGCTGTGGTCCCTGTAGCCCACACAGTAGCAGAGAATGCAGATAATGACCCAAGATGTGAGGTCTGGCCCCAACCAAGACTCATCTGATAACCCTGGAGGCGGCTGCTCCTGCTTTCCTCAGGAGCCCTCAGACTGCTGTCAGCAGCAGCACAGATTTTTCTCTTACTGCTCTGCCAATAGGGCATCTCATATGCAAAGATCTCCTTCAGAAATGGCAGAGAGGATTAACCACCAAGTCTCCTCAGACCTCTCTGGGAGATGCCACCATAGCAGATTCCAGCCAAGCACGAGTCTTCCTTCCTTCCTCAGCCCTGTGAACAGCTCTGCTCTTTCTGCATCCCCAGGTACTCTTGGCTCTTGTGCTGCAATGCCCACCTCTCTTCCAGGCTTTCTCAGTTCTGCCCAAAGGACATACAGCTCCACACTTTGCCCTGAGGAAATAGAGACAGGCTGCTTCTGCTATGCTGATTAGATGAAAAACTCATCTCACTGAAGTATTTTGTCCTCACTGTGTATAACACAGGGGACTGATTTATAAACCTTCTTTGCTACCAAATAAATCATAATATCCAGTAAGGTCCTACAACACAACTATGGGAAACAGTCTTACAAAAATCACAATTTGTGTTTGAGGAAACTAAATGAAGTAAGAAAGATGGGATTTCATTCATGTCTCATGAAGTACACTCACTCTCAGGTGATACATCTGTTGCTTTCAAGATTTAAAATATCCTTTTAGTTCTGGAAAACAACCCCAAACAAATGTGAAAAGTCAGGGTCTGTTTTCAGAGCTCATGTAGTTATCTTCTCTCTGGAGTCTAATCTAATGGCTGAGTTGGTGACACCACAATCACCAAGCATTCCATCCCCAGGTCCCAATTCCCTTCTCCTCAGCTGACTTCCAGAAGAACTGGCTGCCCTGCTGCTATCACCTTGGGTCAGCTGGGGCCACCACTGATTGCAATTAATGCAATTGTTGCATTAATTGCAACAATTGTGATGCAAAAGTGATGCAAAGTTGGCATCACTTTTGCAACTACATAAACCCAGTACAATTCTTTCTTTATTCATCCACTGTTAGTAAACTCCAAAACCAAATTTAAAAAAACAAGTTAATCTGAATCGTGACGTGCCGGCTGTTGTAGTCAAAATCATTTTCCCTAGAGGTAGAACAAAAGCTTTGGTTCCTTTGCTACACATTTCCAGTAACACATTTAAGAACCCTTTGCAAGCACTGGCTCTGCCATGGCATCAAGAGGGTCCAGGCTGCTGTAGTAGAGCGAGCCACTGCACTGCCAGTACTCTACAGCTCATTTTTTATTGTGTTGTGTAATTCCCATCAGGAAAACAAGCCTCAAGCCAAAGGATTCCAAATGCAGCTCCACCAAAGTACAGTTCAAGGAACTAGCAAAGTAGACATGAACTTTGTAGTAAAGCACTCAGTAGACAGGTTGGCATAGAGGAACTCACAGAAATGAAAGCTAAGCAACACAGTATCAGAGTAAGGTTCTCAGACCTACGCTGGAGCTGTGTGGAAGTGATTGTGCTGGGAATCAGGTTTTACAGGCAAGACAGAAGAACGTCAGTGAATGCTTTCTGTCCTGGCACATCTCTTAGTCTGAACTGAACTGGAAACACCTCGCTGTAAGGATGTCCCTGCCACCTTGAGAGGACGTGAGGATGCTCTGTGTACAGTTGAGAAGGAAAGTGCATCTCTCCAGGGAGCTGGATGCAGCTCAGTGGGTGCACGTTGCATGTTAAGACGCTGATCACAGAAAAGGTTCTAAAGAAATAGGCCGTGCTAGAATTGCCTTTTCTTTTGCAGCCTATAAACTGCAAAGCAAATAGTAAAACATCCTTCTCTGCCGGATGCAGGATCACATTCTGCCAGGGCCCAAGAGCCAGGATCCACAGCGGAGCTCTTGCCCACACTGCTCCCACACGAACGGGGCTGGGCCAGGAGAGCGCTTGGCTTTGTGCTGGGCACTGCCAGCGCTCACCAGAACCACCACACGATGGTGGTGTCGACTTGCGAAAGAAGGAATCGCACCGAGCCCAGCTCGAAACCAACCCCCACGACACAGCCAAGTCGGAAACGTCCCCGCTCCCTAATCAACGGTGTCAGGACAAAAAGATTTCCCCAGTCTTCTCCTTCCAAGTGCAAAGACTTCTTTGCACCCCACTCAAAGAGCAACACGAACTTCTTTGCCCTAACAAAGTTTTGCATTCTCCCAGAGTCCAGCCACCAAACTTGAAAACATCTGGCAAAAACAGAGCTCACGTAGAAAGCTGCCAGCTGAGAAAGCTCTTTCTGCCTACAACTTCAACTGCATCAATTTACCAGCACACACCCTGCTGTCAGCACTTTCCTTCTCGGCTCTAAGCACCATATGAAGCCCTCAGTCTCCCAGAGTCTGGATCCAAAGAGAACGGCAGCGGGGACTGCTCACACACTGAAGGTGCTAGGACAAAAAGCTCAAGAGTCTGGTGTTTGCATTCCCCCTGGCAGCTGAACAGCTCTAACCCAGAGAATTGCCTATTGGGAAAAGCCTCTAAATTCACTAACAATACCCAATGTGTGGCTCCAAACTTGCTTTCCTTGCCAAAGAGGAACTACAAGCCCAGCTCCAAAGAAATGGCATCCCCTCCTCTAAATTACAAAACATCCAGGGACTGATCCCATACAAAAGTGCTGGAGCACTGTTACTGGGCACTACCTACCCAGGGTTCTACATCAGCCACACACCAAGACTCTGTGTCACTGCTTACCTTGTCTCAAAGATGTGTGCTGCCAGAATTTCAGGCCACCTCTGAGAAGTGGAAGCCACATGCCAAATTCAATCTTTCAGGAGACCACCTTCCTAAGATGGATACCGACTCCTTAGTTGTACAAACCGAGGCAGCGTTTCCACACTATGCCAAGACAGCTCTCCTCACTGCTGAGTTCCCACTCCCTTTCCTCATCCTTCCAGCAGGATGAGCTCTGTGAATCCCCTTGACCCTCCCCACTCTTCCCAGCCCAGTGCCTTGAACTCAGTGTTGGCAAGTGTTGTGTTCTCATCTCCTGCAGCCTATGGGAAAACAGCCTGTGCTGCCAGGCCAGCACTGCCCCTCTGGGTAGGGACAAGGCTGAAGGGCTTTCCTATTGCAGAGGAGCCAGCACTAAGCCTGAGCAAGGCTGGAGCTGGGTCCTGCCTGTTGTCCAGGACTCACTGCCCACCAACCGCCCCCACGCACCGAGCTCTGCTCTACAGGGACAGAAGGGTCTGTGTGTGCCAGGGGCCCTTGGATGTCCATGAGGTCTGTCTGTACAAGGGTTTCCATAATGTTGTTGTACCCATGGGTATGGGATGAACACAGAGAGTAAAAGTGTCAATGCTTGCACTCTCCGTCCTTGTGCCCATCATGCACACCCCACGTATAGATGTATTATAAGGATAGGGATGGACAGAGATTTCTCCCAGAGCTCTAACTTTGGCATAACTCACCTTGTAAGCAGGCAGCCACGGGATTTTTTTTCCCAGCTCTGTGTGAGAAGGTGTCTGAGAGCTGAAGGAGCAGCATTCAGAAGCAGTTTCAGGATTTCTAGGCAGGAAGTGGAGCTGACAATCATCCATGTAACTCGCTGTAGTCATTGGGATGGGCTGCTGCTTCTTTAGGAATATGGCACGATGGAGACAGGAGACTTGGGAAAATCCCAGCTCTCTGTGGATTTGTGCAAAAGGGGCAGCAGCAGAAACACTTTGGGTCTGCTTGGGGGACACAAGTCCAAGGAGCTGGGGTGGCAGAGGGTGACCTGGGCTGGTAGCAGGTCAGATCCTGTGTCATGGCAACACAGAGTGGCACAGGACAAAATAAAAGCACACACAACCCCACTGATGAAGACTTTCTGATGGTGCACATCCTACAGGAAAAGCTGCTGTCACACAATCCATTGGAATTTATAACTTTTATTTGCAATACTTTAGGTCCAAGTTTCAAACTGCAATATTTTTACACTCAAGACACAGTCATGCACAATCCATATTTCAATTTCCTATTGCTTCAACCACAATTTAAAATAACTTAATATTGGAAACAAAACCCAAAATCTTTAAAAAAAGGATGCTGAGGTCAATAAGATGGATCCATGCCATCAGCACATTTACAAAGTAAATAACTTAGTTCTCCTTTTAAAAAGATCAGTTACCTCTTAATCCAAAGTTACAGAAGATTTTTCACTACACATTTGTTTTTTGTTTTCTCTTTCATATTTTTCTGTTTTTCTTTTCTTTTTTCTTTTTTTTTTTTTTAAACAGATAACACGTCCTAAAAAAGGAATGTACAGCAAAATGAGATACATTTCTGATAAACAATGAAAATGTAGGCTCCTCCTCTGTTTACTTTTGTCTGGATACCCTGAAGAAAAAAATCTAGCACACACCAGCATAGGTGTAAACTGGTTGCTTTGGACTAAACTGGAGTTTAGCATTGGTGACATCCTGATCCAGTCAAGAGTTGCAGAATTCTTTTGCAGATCTCAAACCATGTGTTTGCAGGCAGAGCACCTGCAGTGCTGACGCACCAGTGCACGAGAATAACTCTGTTAACGTTCCCCCACAGAATTTGGGCTCTGCCCAAGAAGGAGGTGCTACAGTCCTTAGCTCCTGGCTCCTGTGTGGAGCAGCTCCCTTCTGCTGGCTGAGCTGCTCAGGCAGCTCCTGGCCCTGCAGGGCTGAGGCCTTCCCCCCTTGCTGTGCTACAGACGGATTTAGCAGCATTGATTAACGTGGGGATACACAGAGGGACCAAAAGCAGTTGCCTTTGTACAGCTTAAGCTCAAAGGTCAAAAATCTCAAGAGACAATGTGGAAGAGACCCACAGGCTGCCTGTCTGCTGTGCTGACCCACTTGTGACCAGCAGAGTTTTGTGTGAGGCAGAGTGAGAAAAGGGGCAGCTCCCACCCACCCAGGCAGCCAAGGACCCATCCAGCCCGGGGCTTGGGGCACTGCCAGCACCTGCTGCTTCAGCAACCACTTCAGCTGTCATTGAAAGCAACAACCAAATTCTCACTGGCTTCAAAGGGAGCAGCAGCAGTGCTTGAATTTGATCCCTAAGCCTGGGGCAGGGCTGGACACGCAGCAGGAAATGGACCTTTCAAAACAACCTCCTGCCACTATTCCCTCCCATTTGCAGTGGTGTCACACCAGCCTGAGGCATCTGGGAACCCTCAATGCACTGACTTCAGATGGCAGGCCCTGGGCTCCTGGAGGTTTTGCAAGGAACAGAGGTGGGGGCTCCCTCCCCATATTGAGTTTCCAGATGGAAAAGGCTGCTGTGACCAGGCAGCTCAAAGGACAGAGAAATGAGGGTCTCAGCCACTTTATCTGTGCCAGTTACACAGTCATGGGTAGCAGCCACTGAGCACAGGGGGAGCAAAGGGCACAGAAAGAGGGACAAAACTAGTCAAGTGCAAAGACTGGAAAGAGTGAGACCTGGGAGGAGTAATATGCTGCTTCATTCCACCCTTTTGGAAAGCTCTTTCCTGCTTCAAACCCCTGAGAGGCATGAAGGGCAGAGAGGAGGTTACACATAAATGATACTCATGTTTTCACACACTCACCCTCTCAGTGTTCTAGAAGAATTTGGATGAAGTGTATTCTTCTCCCCGAGTCATCTCGTTTAGCATGAGCAAATCAGCACTAGCTGACCAAGAAGAAACTTTTTGATCAAAATGAAGTTGCTAATATGGACCTAGCTGAATCCATCAGATAGAACCTCAGAACTGTAGAATATGTTGGAAAAGACCTCTGGATACCAGGGTTGGAACCTGTTCTAGTGGCTGGTATCCATAAATCTGTAACACCAGGGAGTTGTGATTCAAAAGTGTGTGCACCTGTGTCTGACAGCTCTTCTGACCTGCATTTATGGCTGCCAACCCAGGCCATGGTGCCCAACCCTGCTCCTTTTGGCTCTGTACCTGAGTTGGGCGAGGCAGGTGCTGCTCACAAACCTCCAGCAGCCGCAAAGATGGTGCCACCAAACAGAGCAGAAGGTGCCTTACACACAGTGCTGAAGCTGATGTGTGGTCTGCTTGAAAACTGTGCAGGGAAAAGTCACTGTGATCACAGACTGTTACATCAATTAGCAGTTTTCAGTATTATCAACTTTAACTAATGATATTACCCCCAATTTCCTCAGTCAGGGTGAGACTCTCACAGAACTCAAGGGCTTGCCTGGGGGAATTGCTAAGCAGCAAGAACAAGGTTTGCAGGCTCGTGCCCACG
Organism: Pyrgilauda ruficollis; assembly: GCF_017590135.1. Lineage (NCBI taxonomy): Eukaryota > Metazoa > Chordata > Aves > Passeriformes > Passeridae > Pyrgilauda > Pyrgilauda ruficollis. The sequence goes on along the minus strand of NW_024528821.1, from coordinate 10,683,444 downwards.
TGGCAGCCCAAAGGACACCCATAGAGAACATATGGGCATCACTCCTCCTCTTTGCTATAAGACCATTTTTTCCTTTGAGATAACTCTTGTAACCAAAGGTACATGCAACTGTTGGTAGGCTCAGGCCAATGATGGTTTGCAGGCATGATGCACACCTAGGATTATGGCAATCAGCTTTAAACTGCATCCAGAGAGGGATAGATAAGTGAGATTCTTCAAGTTTCAGTGAGAAAAATAAAATTACCCTGTCAGCTCAAGGACAGACACAAGCAAAGAGAGGTTTCAAAGATCCCTGAAGTGCAAATCACACTCAAAAAAAGCTTGGATGGTTTCTCTTGAAAGACAAAGGTTATCCTTTGCCTGCTTCCTGAAAACTTGGGATAAAATTGGAGATATTTACCTGGTAAGGGGAGTGGAGAGGGAAAAAAAAAGGGGATGAACACTTACACCCATCATTAAGTTGCTGCACATCTGGGCAGGAATGAATGGTCCAAGAGGAAGCAGGAACACCAGGAAGGTGTATGGACCACCGACTTGGCAGCACTTAGCAAGGCAAAGCTGGCACTTGACTGCATGTCCTGGGTGTCAAGCAAAGAAACACTGGCTCCTTCCTTTAATGGCAGATGTCACAGGGCTCTCTCTGGCTCTTTGCTCACTAGATTTGGTCAGGACTGGACTAAGAAATACAAATATTTACATGCTCAGTGTGAGGAATAGTCAGTAGCCACACCAAGGATTACATACTGGAAATAACTGTTGTATGGACAATAGAGAACAGTGACATTTCCTACAACCAGAGGACAGGAGACAGGTACTTCCCTTCTCATGGTGACTGGAGTGTGCTTAATTTTTGGTGGCAGGACATAGGGAAGAACTGACTCAAAGACCTGCCAAAGTGCAGTCACAGGCCTCAAAGAAACTCAGCACAAATCCTTGAGTTCTTTTGTGGGTAGTGAGTGGCCAACCATTAACTGAAGATGAAGAATAAATATATTTACAAAAGCACTGGACACAAGAAATGGGAATGTAACCCTGGCCCAAGTTTGGGATCCAACCCTGAGAGCACCGTAAGATCCACCCCCGTGCAGGTTCCCAGGAGTGCATGCAGGAGCTGTGTGGAATTTTACATAGGTATGGTTATCTTTTTTCTTTTTTTCTTAAATAAGTAAACTTTTCTGTGCTTCTCAAACTTCCCTGACTTTGCTGCTACCATGCTTTTGTCCCAAAACACATTTAAACTACAGTGAGCTATTGGCTCATTTTTGCATGTCTTCACTGCAGGGATGGGAATCATAGTCAAGTTCTTGGTTAGGGTATTTCACTGTTTAATTTAAAAATGACGGCAATTAACCAATCTTTTAAAACCTTGGAATAAAAGTGTCTGAAACTTTTAGTTTTCATATTGCAACAGAAACACACTATTTCTAATACTTCAAAAATACATATAACTAATTGCTTGATCTGAGGATAGCAGTCAGAAAACCCAAGGTGGCTCTTTCCTTTCTGCAAGGCCAATGCTATTGTCAATCCTAATACACTCTGTGAGCCTGTAAATAATGTACAAGACCTGACCCCCTCAGGACTGGATTTTTGTGGGTTTGTGTTGTTGGGTTTTTAAAAAACCCCTGTGTCTTTTCTACATTTAATATCCAGGCTGGGAGGATGCAAACACAGCATCCTTTCAGTATCAGTGCGTGTGAATCAGCACCAGAGACTGTCCCAGGCATGGAGCCACAGGGATACTGGAGGTACATTCCTTGCATGTCATAAAGTCTCAGTTGGGCAGGTACAGTCCATGCTGAAAACAGCCACAGGCAGAGATTATTTCTGCTGAATCTTGTCTGCCTCCCAGGAACTGGCTTTAAAAGAAAAATCTCTAGATTTGCAAAGAAAAAGGAATATAGTATTTAATAAAATTAAAAGTAAGGCCTCTTAGGACAGCGGCTGTCTTTAAAAAGTCAGTGCCAACAATATTCCGTATGCTGAGGCATACACTGATTAGAAAAACAAAAGCTATCATTTGATTTCCTTATTTTTCATACCTGCTGTCTTCTGGAAAGTCGTGGTGGTGGTTTTTTTTTTTTTGAAGTAGAGATGCTGAAATACTTATAGGTAAAGGAAATAAATAGGAAATTCCCCCCTTCCCCAATTAAATAGTTTGTCAACAGAAGTATTTAGACTGTATGTCCAGCAAACATGTACCATTACAAAGTGCTTTCCTTTTAAAGGATGGTTGTCTGTTCTTTTGTGGATAGGAAAAAATAAAATACATACTGGAAACAGAAACTGTCACTCATTTCTTCACTTCTTACAGGAATACAAACATATTTCATCCTGCTGAATGCTTTACACATTGAGAGCAGCCCATCTCCAGCCCAAATTACTCTTTCCCAAGGAAGCTTCTCCTACAGACACAGATCTTGAGCTGACAGACAAAAATGGGACCTCACAAGAGAAACAAAGTCTTCTAAACAGAACAGAATCATTCATGTTGGAAAAGACTTCTGAGCTCATGGAGTCCAACCATCAACCCAGCACTGCCAAGCCCACCACTAAACCTGTCCCCAAGTGCCCTATCTACAAATCTTTTTAAATCCCTCCAGAGATGGTGACTCAGCCACTGCCCTGCATAGCTTGTTCCAATGCCTGACCATCTTTTTGGTGAAGAGATTTTTCCTATATCCAATCTAAACCTTCCCATGCGCAACTTGCAGCCATTTCCTCTTGTCCCATTGCTTGTTATTTGGGAAAAGAAAGTGATTCCCCCATTGCTCCAACCTCTTTTCAGGTAGCTGTATACTGCTGGCTCATGTTCATCTGCTCTCAACGAGCACTCCCAGGTCTTTTCCCACCAGGCAGTTTCCAGCCACTCTTTCCCAAGCCTGGAGCTGCAGGGGGTTGTAGTGACCCAAGTGCAGGATCTGACACTTCGCCTTGTTGAACCTCATCCAACTGGCCTTGGACCAGCAATCCAGCCTGTCCAGATCCCTCTGCAGAGCCTTCTTCTCCAGCAGATCAACACTCCAACCCAGCTTGGTGTTGTTACCCGAGGGTGCCCTTGATCCCCTTGTCCAGATCACTTTTACAGACATTGAACACAACTGGCTCCAGCACCCAGCCCTGGTGACAGCCCCAGCAGGATGTAACTCCATTCCCCACACCTCTCTGGGCCCAGCCATCCATCCAGTTTTTTTTCCCCAGAGAACAGTGTACCCATCCAAGCCATGAGCAGCCAGTTTCTCCAGGAGAAAGCTGTGGGAAACACTGACACAGGGTTTACTAAATTCCAGGGAGACACATCCACAGCTGTTCCTCTCATGCCCTAGGCAGGTCATGCTGCTGTAAAAGGAGATCAGGCAGGTCAGGCAGCACCTGCCTATCACAAACCCACACTAGATGGGCCTGATCCCGTGGTTGTTCTGTATGTGCCACGGGATGGCACTCCAGATGATCTGCTCCATGACTTTTCCCAGCACTGAGGTCAGGGTGACAGACCTGTAGTTCCCAAGATCCTCCTTCCAGGTCTTCCTGGAGATCAATGTACATTTGCTGTAGTCCAATCACCTGGCATGTCCCCCTTAGCCAGGACTGCTGGTAAAAGATGGAAAGGGGCTCAGTGAGCTTGGATACTCCTGCCCCTATTCACCTCCTGCTGTAGCTCTGGCACAAAGTGGAGGAGTTCGTCTAGCTGGGCATGTCCCACAGCTGCACTCATGCTGCTGCCACCAGGACTGGCCTAAGAGCAGGGCACAGCCTGCAGCTGCCACCTGGCTGGCAGCCCGATCCCACCAGAGCTATGTCTGGGTCGCTGCATGGATTGTGGTGGGTGCAGGACTTAGAGAAGCCATGGCTTTCTGTTGGGTGGACACCACTGCTCCCTGGTCAAGCTGGCAGGGCTTCAGCACCTCCCTGCACACCCTTCTGCACCATCTGCTGTGCTATGGTCTGTTAGCCTGTCCTGGCCACTCTCACTCCCCAAGGGCTTCTTTTAGGGAGGAAAGCTTGGCTGCCATTGCTCCAGCTCCGGTCAACCACTGTTGCTCCAGCTGTGGGCTCCTGGCAGCTTCCTCAGCTCCTCCCGATGTTCCCTCAGTCCAGGAAACCAGAGCTGCTTGCCTCAGTGTGTTATTTGGCCATCTGAAAAACTGGACCTGTTGTGCTCCCCAGGAAATGAAGAAAAGTTAATTTCTACTTAGCTGTGGTAACTCAAGGAGGGCTGTCTCTGCCAAGGACACCGCGGTGGCCAGCGTGAGCAAGGGGAGCAGCAGTAAGGACACTTGCCACACGAAGACTGCAACTAAACAGGATGCCAAAGCTAGACATGCTCCTGGCCTGATTCAAGGACAGCCCAAGCATCCTTCATTCCTGCTGGCCAGACATGAAGACAGTGAGCACCTTAAAGGCTACTTAACCCTTTGCAGGACCAGGCCAACGTGAAGATCTATAGCAGAAAGCTGTTTTACTGTGGGGATTTTTTGCTCACTGAGTGCATGTTGATCCAGTTGCTGTTTTGAAGATCTTGCATGAGTTATACTCCTAAAATACAGCAACAAATACGCCATGCAAATGCTTTTACTGAGTGAAGCCACACTGTGTCTTTCAGAAACAAATAAATAAAACACAAATTGTATACTGAAAGTATTCTGCTCCCTTCCAAATCTGCTGACTAGTCAAGCACAATCCTCAGGCACATCCCCAATTCCATCTCTTGCAGCAACTCAAGAGCTTCATTGCGCAGTGCTTGCCATACATAGGACAGCAGAAAGCAGGCTGGCCTGGTGCCTCCAAGTAATTCTGAAATTAATTCCACTTTGCATTTCACACCTTTGATCTTGCTCAGTGTACAACTCCAGGTTTTAAGGCGCTTTCTTCCCGAGCTGGCTGCTGCACTGGCTCCTGCAGATCTAACTGTGCAGGTTGTTCCCTGTGTCAGCCTCGGCTCCCAGGGCAGAACTCCTGTGCCTAAAGGACGCTCACCTGTGCAGGAGCCTGCAGAGCAGCCTGGTCCCCTCCCTCTCTGCTGAGAATTCTGCAGACACTAGGAACCTTTCCCAGAAGCTACGAGACAGCTGGGAGAAGAACAGGCACCCTCAGAAGCGACACCACCGCTCTGCTCTGTTTGCTCTTCTCTACTCCTGCAGAGACTCAGGATGGCCAATCCCACCAGGCTGTGCATTTCTCAGCATGGTCACGATTTCCCTGGAGAACAGCCCCCCCACCCAGTTTGCCTCTGAGATGGGAGGATTAACCCTGTCCCAGGAAGAGGCACCCACGGCCAGGCTGCTGCCACTTGTCGCTACCAGCACCTCCTTCCAGCCTGGCTCTGCCGATGCTCAGGCTGCTCTGGGCTCTGCCAGGGCTCTGCTGGGGCTCAGCCCCAGGCACAGCTGGGTCCACTCTCCCCTCGCATTGCTCTGACAGCTTTGCATCAGACAAACCTGTTCTGAGCACACCGAGTGATCTTTCTGCTGTTTCAGCTGAGTAAGACTCTCACCCGGGCAAAGAGATTGCAGTCAGGGGTACAAATCCAATTGGCAAGAACCAAACCACTACACAGTCCCAGCTGAATGCCTTATCTCCACAGGATGTTTTGTCTGTCCCACTCTTCATTCCTTTTTGGTTGGAAATGCAATTGCACTTTCTTCCTCATGTAGAAGTACCACAACTGGGCAGAAACTGGCAAGTGGGCCGTATTCAAAAGGCAGTCTGAAGTTGATGAATGAAGAATTGCCCTTCTCCAATTCCAAACCATACCAAAAACCCCATAAACACGACTTTACATCGTTAAGAAAGAACTGACAATTTAAAAGTGAATGTACAGCTTATTCACAGGGTGAGAAGGAAGGGAATCTTCCAACTGAATTTGCTTTACCTTGGAAATTATTGAGGCAGCAAAGCATTTTCTGTCATTACCTCTCTGTCCTTAGCCCCGATTCATCTTAAAAATAAATTAAGGAGCCAGAAAGCAGGAAGAAGACAAATGATGATTTTTTACTCCTTGAGGAACTGGGGTGGTCCTACCACCATGACTGTGACCGTTGGTTTGTTCATCCATCCATCTGTCCCGCAGCATGAGAGCTGAGGTTGTACAGAGTTTGTGTTCTCAGTCCTGCTCTGAGCTGGCAGGGCACAAAGCCGACCTGCAGTGCTAGCGGCTGCTGTTCTTAATCGCTTCCTTCGCTGCAATGATCAGAGGAGTCAGGCTCGAGAGCGGCTTGGCTAATTTTAAAAATGGATGCTGCCCAAAGGAAAAGAAACAAGAAAGGTACCATTACTTTCCAAACTCAGTTCCTCACAGGCTCAACCAGGATTCCACTCATTACCAGAAATACTCAGAAATAGGACTGAGGGGACCATCTGCACTTCCACCTTCATGTCCAGGACATTGCTATCACAGGCAAACAGGGCCCACACACCTATCAATCCATTTTTCCAGGTGTCTTCAGCTTGCTGGGATTTTTGCCCTGCCAGTGCTCTGGCAATGCTGCTTGCTGCCCCAGAGCTTTGCTCCTTTCAGGAAACTCAGAAGACTCACTTAGGTTCCCCCTTTCTAAAAACACAAACTGTGTTAATTGTCAAAAAAGATACGTGTAAGTCTTTCCTTAGGAAACTCCAGTATCTCTGAGAAATTATTAACCCACTAGGATTTAGGCTCATGTGTTTTCTCAAGACCTGTACTGAGGTAGAGGTTTTCAGCAGCAAGTCAGGAGCAGGGAGACAAGTGGCAGAGTGCTGATGGACTCAGCTCTGGCTTGCAGGAAGAGCACTATCTTTCCATCCCCTGGCCCTCCTGTGCTGGCTGGCACCTTCCTTCCCAGCAGGGATAGTCAAGTGGCGTGTTCTGCAGCTATCTCTCTGCCACAAAACCTGGCAGCAAACCCCAAGCAGCTTGTCTGAGCCAGGAAGCAAACAGGGCTGGGAAAAGTCCTGTTCAGCTTTACCCGTTTTGGGTGGCAGAAACCTCTAAAAATGGGCCTTAGTGGCAGAAACCTCTAAGAGAGGAGCAGGAGGGACAAGCTGGGGCCTCCTCTGAGGCTCACAGTGTTCTTCCCACAGCCTCCTCCTTTCCACAGCCAAATCTCTGACAGCTTAGCTGGAACTGCTTTTACTGGGTTCCTCCCCCACCAATACCATTTCAGGCCTCTATACCTAGTATCATTCTACTTCAGTTCTTTTGTCAAGAATTAAAACTGAATTTACTCCCAAAAGTACAAAACAGGGCCACAGAAATGACCAGGAGATGGAGCATATTTCCTCTGAGGAAAGGCTGAGAGAGCTAGGCTTGTTCAGCCTGGAGAAGGGCAGGTCCTGGGGAGACCTCACCTTGCAACTCTCCAATACTTTAAGGAGGCTTGTAAGAAAGTTGAGGACACATTTTTTAGCAGGGCCTGTTGCAACAGATCAAGAGGGACTGGTTTTTGACCCAAAGATGATCAATTTAGATTCGATCTAATTAAGAAATTGTTTACAAGGAGAGTAGTGAAACACTGGTACAGGTTACCCAGAGATGTTGTAGGTGGAAGTCCATCTCTGGAAACACTCAGGTCTGAAAAGGTCAGGTCAGATAGGGCTCTGAGAGACATGACCTAGTTTAAGAGATCCCAGCTCAGTCAGACTAGATGACCTTTAAAGGTCTCTTCCAACCAAAACCATTACAGGATTCTGCTTAGTTTTCATCTGAAAGCACCAAGACCGGAGGTTAATATGTGGGGGAGCCAGCTGATGCCTTTACTTGATGAGAAAACTGATCCCTTGGACATCTGTTTCCCCTGCAGCTGCACGTTACCTGCAGAAGTTCCTTGGCAGACCCTCGCCTGTCCACATCCATCTCCAGGCAGCAGTTAAGGAAGTCTCGGAACACGGCCGAGAGTCGCTCTGGGTTCTGCAGCTCCGGTGTCCCGTTTGTAGCTATCAGATACAGTGCCTGGAGACAAAAGAGACAGAAGACTGTTTCATTCATACCCAGAAATACTCACACAGACCCTATTTTTAAACTCCAATCTCCACTGGAAGTTTCCTCCCTGGCAGAGGGCTGGAGATGACTTTCATAAATCAAGAACAACAAAAACCCCAAAAAACCTCTGATGCAGTCACAGCTATTCCAGCATCAAAATGATCTTGCCTTGACAGCTGATTTCATTGGCTGACTTGGTTAGCAGGAACTACATCAGCACGGCTTTACAGGCCATTTTAAAGAGTCAGTGTGTTCTAAATACATTATTTCAAAGGATTATTACACAAAATGCATCTGTGTAGTGCTCCCTGGTCTCTAAAGTATGGCTTCCATAAAACAAAATTAATCAAGTTTTTTGCTCTGTTTTTGATAAAAAATGGTTACTGGATAAAAAAGAAAAATAAATCCACCAGCTTATACCTTGGAAAAAAAACCAGAAACATTTGCAGTCTCATGTTCAACAGACATGTCAAGTTGCATGTACAAACATATTATGATGAAAAGGCATAACTGGGCAGACAGGACCCACCTTCAACTATCTTCAGCAGTCTCTAAATTCCAAATCAGCTTCACTTATGTAGTAAGACTTTTAATAGTCTCATCAGAAAAGGGAGCAATTCCATCCCTATGGTAACCCTCCACTAAGCTTAATACTCAAGTAAATGCATTAATGACATCCCCATCCCAGAAACTGCCAGGCAGGAAACAGGAGGTTTTGGCAGCTGGACTACTGAAGGCTTAGTGACATGGAGAAAGTGGCTTGGGCTAGGAAAGAAAAGTGTTCACTATATAATACAAGAAATCCAACAAATAGTGCGCGCTATCAGCTAAAAAAGTTTTGCTGTAAAAAGCAGGCTTGCTTTATAAGCTCTTCTGTTTGGAGGCAGCTGAGACCTCTTACACAGATCTCAAGTATATCTGACTGAACTTGGTCAGAAACAGGAAATCTAGTTATCTTTCTAACAGCTCACCTGAGGTTTCTTGAGGAGTCCTAATCAACATTTCAGATTAAGGAAGCAGGGAATTTTCAGCATCCAGATCAATAATGCTAATTCTTTTCACCTGCTTTTACTGCCTTATACAAGGCAACTGTATATTTACTTATATATATTTTTATATATAAATATATATACATATTTATTTATACATATTTATATGTATTTCATTTTTTTGCAAGTGCAATATGGGTTCACAAGAAACAGAAGCAGAACTGTGATGTGCAAAGGTCTCTGCTGGTACAACAGGGCTGCAGTGACAGAGGCCTAATGCCACCCTGCCACTACAGTGCACTCTGCTTATTCAGCAGCCCTCTGAATCCAAACCTGTTTATTTCTTATCCACCCTAACAAGGTGATACAGTGCACAACATTCCACATGTGTGCCTGGAACCAAAAATCCCAGGCCACCTATCAAATCAAAGCAAGTCTTCCAAGAAAACTCAGGAACCTTTTTCAAAAGTGTGAAAGACTTGTATAACTGAAAGAGTGAAATTTGTATAATTGGTGTATTCTTTTCTTAAGCAGCTGGGAAGTATGTCCTGACCCTTCTGTAATTTCTTCTGTCTGCAATACACAGTCTGGATGCCACAAACCAGAGAAAGCACAACCTTACAGCATGGAAAAGCTGAATATCATGCTCTATTTTAATTCTAGCCTTAACAAAACATATGTATGTATGTATAAATATAGGTAAAAATTAATTTTCTCAAGAATTCCCACAGGAATTAACTATGCAGCATTTTGTTTCAGTTGTCAGTCATGAGGTTTCATCCTGGTATACATTCCTCCATGACTACATAGTCATTTGGTGTAAGAACTGGCCATTTCATTTGAAGATATTAGAATAAAACTGAAAACTTCAAAATACACTAGTTTGCTACAAGTATCTGTGCTAAAAGATACTTTTAGAAATGTGTTTGATAATAAATAATGGCATTATTAGAACCAGTGATCTTTCCTGGAAGGTTCAGGTAATCAATTAGCACTGGTCTGACAATGAAGAGAGTTTTGTGCCTGCAGGTATAGCTCCAATGCTTATCATAAAAATTCCCCAACTGAAGAAGCATGGCACTTAAAAATTTTTGTAATTTGGAGATACAGCTCAAAGAGAGCTCAAAAAGGGCATGAGAAATTTCATGCATTGCTGAAGGCCGAAGTGGCAAGTTTCTGCACAGGTACATGTCACTTTGCCTCTGAGGTTCTCACAGTGATGCAATCACAGCTACAGCAGATGCTGATGTGCTGTAGGAACATTTTTAGAAGTGGGCCTTTGTAGAACTCGTTCAAGCTGATGTGAATGGGATTTTATCTCATGGAAGACAAAATATGGCACAAATTAGAAAGACAACAGTATCTGCTATTTCACCCTACCCTGAGAGGATTTTCGTTAAGGTAAGGAGGTTCTCCTTCCACCATTTCTATTGCCATGATCCCAAGTGACCAGATGTCCACCTTGGGGCCATATGCTTTTCTTGTTACAACTTCTGGTGCCATCCAGTAAGGAGTCCCCACCATTGTGCTCCGTTTACTCTGCTCAGGGGTGATCTGAGCACAGAAGCCAAAATCAGCTGAGGAGAAAAACAAATACTGTTAAAGCCAGCTTGAATTACAAAACCAAGCAAAAGAACCCCCACTTTAAGTCTGAGAATGCACTGTGGAATCTAGCTGGAAAAGCAGCCATGCTGTGTCTCCTCAGGGCTGTAGACAAGCTAATATGGAACTGGCCACTTAAAGAAACCCTCATGTTTCATCCACTAGCTTTTACTTAATCACTTGAAGCTTTAGACTGTAACTCCCTCCACTCTGCAAGGGCCATACACAAAGCAAAACCACTCCTGACACCCTGTTTCTCTCTGGACCTCTCTGCACGTTGCAGCTGTGCCCTCACAGCAGGGGTCCAGGTGCTCCCACCAGCACCACTTTTGGAGAACTGGCTGTCACTCACAAGGAATCCCCACCCCACATCCAGGAATGCTGCATGTGACCAAGAATACCTACTCAATTTGACAGATCCATCCATCCCAAGAAGAATATTGTCGCTTTTGATGTCTCTGTGGATCACTTGGTTGGAATGAAGGAAATCCAGGGCTTGCAAGCACTGATAAGAGAAAAAAGAAATGTAAGGGTAAAAATTCATTACATGATTTCATCACATGAGAAAGGAAATGGTTTTATGAGATTTCCTTTCTAGGGGAATGGTAAGGAATGGCAGAACACAGTGCAGCCAAGAGAAGAGCTTGCTGCTCCAACACTGTTAGAGTCATGTCTTTCTAGGGGAAGGCACATACTAGCTTTTGAAAGGGAAACATCAATTGTTGCTACAGGCTGTCCCCTGCAAACACAGACAGAATGACTCCTGCTGCAGTGGATCTGTTCTTTCTTCTCCATATAATGAGAACACCACAGAAACAGAAGCATCACCATGTCCATGCAAACAGAAGCACAAGTGGGATCCCTCACCTCCCGACAGACAGCAGCAATCTGTCCTTCATCCATACACGTCTCGGTGACAACATCGGTTAAGGAGCCTCCAGCCAAGTACTCCATCACCACCCACAGCTCATCACCAACAAGGTAGCTGAAAGGAGAAAACAATGCTGTGGAGATGAATGTGCATAGCCAAACTAATGAATAATCATAACCTGTAACTGATTCTTGTCTCCAGGTCCCCTGCAAATGAAGACAAAAAAGAATAAAATGAAAAGGACATTCCTTCTAGGCTACACAGCTCTTGGAATCTGCATGGTCAAAAAAGGAGATATCTTAGGTGACAGGCAAGTGAAGAATGCACTTCAATATGATAAGCAAGCAAAGATAAATCTGGAACCAGGACACATACCACCAGCTGGCTCATCATCTTAACTCATGAATTCCACCATTAACCTCAGGAACGAGGCAACAAAACTTTCAAAGTTATCCATGGGAGGAGGGTGTGCACCACTGAGGACTGAAGTTGGTAAAATGTTTGGAAAACCTTGCAAAACATACATTCAGAAATAGCAAAGGCCATTAAAAAGCTGTCAAATTAGGTGTCTCTGGAAACAAGAACTTAGTCTTCCTGGCATATGGAAATGGAAACACCTGGAACATGGAGCTGACAGACTGCTGTTTTAGTAAGATATGTCTGGTCCAGGTTTTTGAAAAGTGACTTCAAACTACGTATGCCAGAAAAGACTAATGCAGAGCCAATGCAATCTCCTCCCATCCACTGGAGATAAGAAGGAATACAGAGCTAGCTCCATGTTCTGCAGTGATCAAAGGGTTTTTTTAACCTTTGGCCTGCAGTGTGTAAATGAACATTCACGTGATAATACCAGAACAACTTACCTGTCTAAATAGTTAACAATATTGGGATTCTTATTTTCCCTCATGACCAGGATTTCATTGATAATTAGTTCCTTTTTGGGCTGCTGTTGGAGATTCATTTGCTTTATGGCCACCTAAAATGACATTAAAAACCATTAACCTGAGTAGTCTGTTGCACAAGATCAGAATGAACATGCAGTGGACAGTTACATGATTTTTGATTGTATCACCTGCTATTCTCGATTACATAACAAAGGAAACACAGACATACATTACAGATGTTGTTCCATAAGAAAAATAACAATCCTAGCATTTCCCAATTTCTGAAATTTTGATTTGCTCCTCTAAAGAACACTTTTTAACAGTTTACATTTACAGTTATCGTCAGGGTCTAAAAAGGAATAATCCATGCACTGGTATTTTATGGATATTCCCAGGGTTATAAGGAAGGCTTTAGGACTTTTAGACCCCTTGGAGACCCCAATTTCAGTGTGGTTACCAAATGCAGCACGGCAGGTGTGAGGAACTACCAGTAAGATTCAGATCTGAATCTGTTCTCAGAGCCAGAGATGAGAATTCAGGAATCTGAAGCTGGATCCCCAAAGAGCAGTGGGATTCTCTGAGACATGACCTCGTCTGTTTTTCACTAATATGATCACTGTAATGGGCTGTCACTGAGACCAGACCAAAACACAACTGACTTCTTACCAGCTGCAGTAGGACTGAAACACAAAACTGAGTCCAATACATGATTTATCCTTAATTATGTCTTGCATTATACTTTATGACCAAACACATGATGGAAGAAATGGCAAATCATGCAACTCTCTGAACCTGGGATTGAGATAAATTGGGCCTGAATGATGGCAGTTGCCTTCAGCTCGAGGATGCCTTAACAGATTTAGTAATTAAGACTGAGACTGTGTCCTCAGACAGATACCACTGCCCTCCTTTTTTCTGGCAGTTCTATAGACAAAGTGTTTCCGAAATCAAGTAATGTAACAGAGCTATTTATTCCTCACAGCAACAGGAGAATCTGTGACCACCTCCAGCATTCTCCCAAGGCCTCTAATCATGACAGATCTTTTACAAGTTGCATTGCTAACCACAGTCTGTGGGCACATGCACAGGCAGATTTAATGGTATAAAGGTACAGAGTTAAATTGTGTATCTAGACCAAAATTCTTTGAAAAGCACAACTTGATATCCAGTGGGGAACAGAGACAGAACAATTTCTAAACCAATACACTTAAACTGGCAATAAAAAGTATCTACTTTATATTGGCACAAAAGCCTGTTGGCTTAGCAGATTTCTCTCAATTAAAAAAACAACATTCAGGGGTAATGTAACATGGTACCAGGGTGGGATCAACAGTACTGTGGAGAGCACCAACCTGTTCTGAAGACAGAGCAAGTAAAAAAATTAGTCTCCTAAAATTGGGACTTAAAAGCTATGGGTGAAGCATCCAGCCAAGCTGGTACTCCAGAGAGTTCCAAGGCTCTTATTGATTCTAGGAATTCTTTTCAGGCATTTATGAAAACCCCAGATCCAGTGCTGCTGGAAAGCATATGGCCACAGCAAGTGTTCAGTTACTGAGACACAGAACCACACTGCCCTTAAAGACCTTTCACTGAAAAGCTGAAGACAGCAGATGATGGATTTTGCCAGTTGACATTTGCCCATGCTTCAGGAGAACAGCCTTTGCAGGAAAGCTCTACTGGGCACCCAAAGCTCCAGCCACAGCTCACAGCAGAGGGGAAAGCACTCAACAGCTGCAGAATCTGCTGGGATTTTTGACACTTACCTCTTGGCCCGTGGCGATGTCAATCGCTGTATAAACAGTTCCTGAAGCCCTAGAAACAAAAACAGCAGGAGAAACTGAGAAACACTTTAGTCCCTGGAAGTGAAAGCCAGCCCAGACAGCAGAGCTCTGCTGACTGAAGTGTTTATAAGGGTTCATCCACTCCGCAGCCATCAGCATGGCAGCCCACCAGCCCTCTGCCATGCAGAGAAAACTGAGGTCCAACATGAGGAAGAAGGGCTGGTGCAGATGTCCAGTGTACACGTCACATTATTTTAATTCAAAACCTATGCGGGGGGGGGGCGGTGTCTGCAAAAACTGGAAAATAGTATGTTCAATTCTTACCCATTTTGCTGTGGTGAATTTAGTTTTTTCCCCCTTGTGCTTTGTGTGTCTGTGTGTTTTTTCCATGAAATGTAACACAAAATCCAGTTGGGCCTTCTCACACCTTTAAATTGAATCCATCTGCCAAACTCAGGCAATGTCACACAGTCTCTCTGAGAACTCTGAACATATGACAGCCATTTGAGGAAAAGATCTAAATACAGCTTTCTCCAGCATGCAAGTAAACAATTTTCCAGCCATCCTGCAAGGTCACAGCTAGAGCAGGTTAAGGCATCTATTATTTCACACACAAATTGAGGACTCAGAACAGAGGATACTTAGAGAGCTTCTTTGTGTGTCAAGAACTATAGGCAGCTGCTTCTGCTGAGTGCACCTGACACGTGAAGGACTTTTCATGGTGTCCATGTATAGCTTCTGTGACACACATAGGTTGTGTTGCAGAGCCACCAGCAACAAACAGTGTGCTCACCTGCAGACTAGACAGGTGGGGTTTGGTTTGCCATCTGCCTCTCCTTCAAAGATGTTCTTCCCCACAATGACATGAAGGGCTGAAAAGGACCCAGTCAGAGGCCGTTCCTTTGGGTTTCAAAGCAACTAGGGGCTTGAAAACCCTTCCTTCTGAGCTAAACCACAGCTTTACACTGCCATCACTTAAGCCCATGTCTGAGTGACAGTGAGGAGCAGTGAGGCAGTGGAGTGCCAGGAAGGGAATTCTCACAAGCAGGAATGTGCATCCTGCAAGTGTCCCAGTGACTGAAAGTGCCAAAATGAGTTTGCTCCTTCTCATATGATCCCCTGGCTTGTTTGTTCACCTGCAGGCTGAAATATTTCAGAAGCAGTTTAATTCAACAGAAAGACCTTATGCCTGCACTGAGAGCAATATTCTCATTAGGCATGCTATGCATTCTTTTAATATAAAGACAAATGCATTTTCCTATGACTAATTGACAAGATTAATCCCATTTGTTTTCATAAGAAGTCCATAACATTTATTCAGAATTGCTAACACTGTGATGATTCTCCTGAGTAAAGTCATATCAGGCTTTATTTCAAAACAGCTCCTGAAAGTAGAATGCTTTTGGAATACTCCAGGCCACCTACTTGTGAGGAGTTTAGATAAAGGTAATTTAAGTAAAGCAGTGAATTAATGCAAAGGCTTTGCGATTCTCCATTACAAACTTTTACTTCTAAGTAACTCATTTCTGACCAGTAACTTTTAATCTGCTCTGCAGCCCCTGGTCTTTACTGCAGGTAGGCAAGTGCCAGGACTCACCATTAGATCTGTGTCACTGTGATGCAGAGCAGTACTAACCAGGCTGCTCATGGCTCCACACTAATTTGTCTTGCTACAAGAGCTAACACTGCTTGAGCAAACACAACCTCTTTATCAAGTGCTAGTTAAAACTAAGTTTCCTCTGGTGTCAGCAACATTTTCAGTCCTCAGCAGGAGACAGAGGACAAAACAGGTACTCAGTACTGACCTGTTCTGCAGCACAGGCCTGCTGACTGCTATTCACTGCAAAGTGGCTGTAAAACCATCACAGTCTTTATTAACTTCCAAGCTGTATGAAGCCATGAGGTGCAAGGTGCTGGCCAGTTGCTTTTCCTCACATAAGCAGCTGCTCTCTACATGCAGTTCTCTGAGCAGCCACACCTCTCCCTGCCTTGCTCTCATTAGCAGCTACTAAAAACCTGCTCACTTCCAACACCACGACACTTGCCTTTGGCACAGCTGTACCCAACTCACTGCAGAGGTGGCAGCTCAGGAACTGCATCTGCATTAACTGAGCTCATCAGCACCTGCTGAAGCAGTGCCACAGCTCAGCACTGCTGCAGACACCCAAACCCCAGCCATGCAGCACTCTGGGTCCTCCTGATCATCCTGTTTGATTACCTTTCTGATGATCTTTCTCTTTAGGACCTTGCCCTATCACAGTAAGTTGGCCTGCAGCCTTAGAGGCATGAACTAGTTATGGCAGCACACTCCTCTCCAAGGAGGCTATGCAATCTTCAGGCTGTACTAAAAGCTGGAGGAAATCCATTTAGATACCCTTTTAGGCCACATACCAGCCACTTGTCTGTCCACCAGTTGTCAAGGCACCTTTGTACAAGCTCACTCCTCGGACTATGGATATAAGAGACTGTGAGGGTGATGGTCACATTCTCACAGTGACAGCAATAATCTGCTTCACACACATGTTTATTCTGCTCTCACTTGTTCAGCTGACACCGCTTTTCTAAGAGACAGGCACAGCTTGAAGTTTCCACTGACATTTTACAAATGACAGTAAGAACCAAAGCTTCGGATAGGAAGCAAGTTAGAATTTGGGAAGGGGTTTTTATACAATGAATGGAGCATAAACACCTTCCTACAAGGGCCCTACCAAATCAGAGAGATCTAAGATAAAACCTGCCAGAGAAAGAGCATGCGTTTCTGCAGTACATTAACTGTTCCAGGTTAGCAACAGGTTACTCTGAGCTCAGACCTCACAAACAGAAAGGCAGAAAAATATCTCCTGATGCCAGTAAACAGCTTCTGCCCTACACTGACAGCAGTGTCCTGGTGTCACACAGATGGTGCCACTCCTCCTGGAACAGCAACACTGCCAAGGAAATGCCAATGATGAAGGCAGTCCATATTTAAAATGCAAGTCAGATACCTAATTTTGAGGTAAGTTCTTTTGTTCTTGCCCTCCTCACATAGGAAATATTTCAAATCGATCCAATTTACAGTTAGCAAAGCTGGGTTTCAAAAGGGAATGGCTTGGGTGATGATTATTTTCAATAAATACCTAGAGACCACAGGATCCACAAGGGATCTGCCATGAGGCAGATGATATATTTTCCTCTGAAGTGCATTAGCACTGTGTCTGTTACTGAATTTTTGGGTTTTACAGCCCCTGCTAGAAAAAAGAGATTATTACTTCATCTCTGGTTTCAATTTCTAAACTATGTGGTTAGAAGCCTGACCACTGAATATTGTTTAAAGCAAGTATTTGAAATAAACATTACTGAGAGCCATCAGCTACAGCTATCAGGTGGTAAGTTACTCTTTTAGGTAATAATGTTTTTTCTCCTTTCTTCAGCATGGTCATATTATTTTGAGACATACAAAAATGATTTCTCCTAAGAAAATAAGCAAACAAGAACCACACACTTGAGGAACAAGAGATCTTTCAGGCCCTTCTCCTTACTGCAGATGAGATTCTGTCAGCATCAAGCTGTCCAGTACTGAGAGACAGGAGGATCTAAACCTGATCATATCTGAACATGTTTGGAGCTTGCCTATCTTCATGCTTGATGCTCCCCCAGAAAAATATCTGGCCCATGGCTTTGCACAAGTAACTGGGACATGACTTACCCCTGGCCAATTTTTTCAAATCGAGTGTATTTCTTCTTAGGATCTCCCACACTCACAATGCTCCCTGAAAGAAACAAAATGCAAGATTCTCACTTCAAAACAGAGATTCCACCTTCCAGCAGATCCGAAATGCAGCCCCAATGTCTGGGGCTTTGAGCCATTTGTGGTCAGGTGGGTAGCAACAACAGACACAGCTCCACAGCACAAATGGCCTCCATAAAGACTGGTTTGCTACAGTCCTTTAAGGTTATCCTGACAAGAAACTAAACACAAGGAGAAACATTCAGAACAGACAGAGATCAGAAAACAAGAGGCACCAATACAAGCGTTTGTCCTCTACAAACATTAAGGAGAGCTGGAACAACAGTGCCTTCATTTTCTTGGGAATAAACACACTGTGATTCAACAAAAGGTTTACTACTTCTGAAGATTAAATGTATCTTGTGTTCACTTTTTTATGAACAGGTACCATTTTTGGAATAGGAAGAGTATTGCAAGTGCTTCCAGGACAGGAGATCACCTCAACCTTTCAGCAGTTTGCCAAAAGAATGCCTTAATGTTTGCAGTGAACAGCATCTCATTTCACCATCAAGAATGATGGGGTTTCAGAACCAGGGCCCCCATCACTGGTTTCCAGGCTAAGTTCTGAAGACAGCCCTGCCCTGCACCATTTCAAGAACCACACTGCTGGTTTTCAATGTGACGCAGCCCCATCACTCACACTGGACTTGCCCTCTCACCACCACACACACACACTGTGTTCATGTTCTCCTAAAACAGCAGGATGGGTAACAAGGACAGCAGCGCTCCTGGGGCACTGGTGTGACACAGACAGCTGCCAAAAGGGATGCTGATCCTTAGCCCAGCTGATATGATGCAGAAGACAGACCAAACAAGGGGCTGCTGCCTCCCAGAAGCTCCATGCTGCAGCAGTGGGATGGTCAAGCTCCACAGTGTGATCATGAGGTTTATACCTTCTCATCTCCTATCCCTCCTTCTAGTCAGCTAGAAGGGAGTCCCAGAGTCCTCTAGTCATGCTCCTCTCTACTGAAGAGTTATTTTGTAGTGAAGACCTGCTCTAGAGAAGCAGAATGAGCTTTGTTTTATGCCACGTGTTTCAGCAAGATGAAACTATGAAAAGTTAACCAGGTTCTGAAGGTTCCTCAGCTTGGGCTCCCAACACTCCAGTCCACCTGACTCCTGCAGATTGGCACAGCAGGGCATGACCACTTCAGGGCACTTGAGACTGTGTGGGGATCCCAGTCAGTAGGCAGGCTCACCCTGCCATCAGCCCTGGCTGGCATTCCCAGAGCACCGGGCAAGGGGAGTGAGCATGTGGGGCAAAGGAAACCTCTTCTCCTGCAGCTCCCATTAACACTCTTGCCAAGGGCTGCAAAATTGCTTTAGCAGGGAGTGTACCAGATGGTGCTGATGCCCTGTCTTCTCGCTGTGCTGGCAGGCAGGATTCCTGGCTAGGCATCCAGTCAGATGCCCATTTGGATGCTAAAGACCTCTCTGTTCTACACAAATGGCTTGGACAGGGGGAAGAGGAGTTTGTGACTACTAAGAGGGAATGGTGCATCATCTAGTTTTGTTTTGGATGCACAGGTAAACAAATATGTTTGTATTTGTAATACAGGGATACAGCCAGATCAGTCAAAAGAAATATGCTGCAGATCACTGACGTCTTTCCTTCTGAACTCATCTTCTTAAACTATTTCTGTGATGTATGTTCCAAGGTAAGTCCTTAGAAGACATTTGCATTGAGCCACCACCTTAGGTTTCATTGTTTGCATTCTGTCAAGGAAACTACCAGACCAGAAAAAACAGTACTGTTTATTTAATTAAGCCTTACGATTTGTTTGAGTCTATCAGATTTTGGTTCTTTCATTAGACACAAACAAAATATCCTAATTACTGCTTTTTTTCCTTCCCACCAGATTCCTAGCATCTCCAAATGGGCAAGAAGGTGTCAAGCAGGGCAAGGTTTAACTTCAGCTGTCAGTGGCATGAAGTCCTCAATGGGTGACGGGGCCAGACTGTCCCACATGGGACTGTCTCACACCCTGTGGCTCACAACCCCATAAGCTCTGCAGCAGTAAATCAAATACTGCTCTAATTCTGTACTGGGCAGAATAACAGGAAAAACATTGTGTTGCCAGTACCTGGCTAGGTGCTATTTTCAGCAAGTTAATGAAATGGTGTATCTACTAGAACAGCTATCAGAAGTTCATGGAAGTTCATTCACTTCAGAAAATACAGAGAAGGATTGAAGAAGGAAGAAAGATTTTTTAAAAATTCTTTTCCAAATTTGCCACTAATTTTGAAGTTCATATTTCCAGAGTTTTTGCTCAAGACTTGAGTAGCTGCTTTTTCAAGGCAGCTGTTTGTGGCTGGTTCCCTGTACTTAAGCCAATGTACATCAAACATTACAGCATTAAAATCAACAAAGTGACAGGTACACAGCTCCTACTCAGACAAGCACTTCCTGCTCTGGACAAAAGATAAACCTATCAGCTATTTTGATGTTTTTAAGCACTTTCCTTTATCAAGTCCTAAATTAAGTGGATAAGAAAGCTGAATTGGGCCAGCTCTGTTTTATAGTTATCAGAGGAACATAGTGATGATTTCATTATAGACAGAATTTTATTTGATTTTATCTCAATATTACAGTCTTTACTCACTAATAAAACTCTAAAAGCTCTAAAAGAACTCAAGCTATTTCAAGCAGAAAATAATTATGAAAGCAATTTTAGATAAAAGAGGGCAGGGGACATCTTCCTAAAAGTAGCATAGAAAGAGCTGTGAGGGAAGTAGGCAAGGTGGAGCAGTCATGCGAGTTAAAAAAGAACAAGCACCACACTGCTTAAATATAATTAGTTCAAGATTCTAATAAAAAAGCATCATGTCTGTTTTCAGATAGCTTCATGAAAGCACAAAAATATTTTCATTGCCCACATCACAATTTGCCCAAGGCAGACATTCAGACCTTGCTCACTTGGTAGCAAATTGTTAAGAAAGAAAAAGCATGAAAGCATGTAACATTTCAAAGATACAACTCTCCAAACTCCAGGGCTCAGTCCCAAGCTGGCATACACAGCAGCTTGAATAAATGATAGACATACTTGAGCTCATGGATGCAGATGTACCTGTAGTTCTCGGGGGGGAAGCCTGCCTCAAACATTCAGCATCAGTTAAAGAAGCAGAATTGCTCTCTATAAGCTGACATACCTGCAGGTAACCACCTGCTCTTGAATTTATTTCACTGTGCCCTCAGCTAAAGCTATTGAATTTATCCCTTGGATACTCCCTAATGTCACTGAGATTCATGTCAACCTGGTAAGGATGCAGGAAACTCTACACAAGCAGCTGAAATCTCACAGCTAAGGAAGGCTTCAGCCTGCGCATTCACAGCAGCCATCGGTGGCAGGGCAAGTATGACAAGAAGGTTGAGCAGCAGCAACCACTGCGAAAAAGCCACAGCCACGCAGCACTCTATTACAAGCAGTTGCCTCCATTAAAGACACATTATTGCCTTTGTGATCTGACAGAAGGAGGTGTAGATCAATCTGCTTTTTTTACTAACAATTAATGGTACACATAGAATAACCTGGGCTCTGCTCTGAACCCAACCATTTAATCAAAGAACACTGCACTGGCAACTATCACATGCAAGAAGCAAATTAAATTGGTTGCACTGCAGAATCAGGAAGGGCTCGTTGTGCTTCAGTAGAGTATGATGTACACAGAGGTTGGAGCCAACAGTCAGGGTTCTAATAGTATTAACTGGCTAGGAATTAGCCATGAGAAAGTGCCGTGTTGTCTGAGGAATATATAGCAGATGCTCCTTCCAAAAGAGAGCTCACTGACAAAGCTGTAAAATTCTTAAAAACTAACTGCAGAAGTAGGAGTAGCAATAACAGTTATGGAAAGGACAGCAAGAGAATACCTGGAAGATGTGTCTCAAGGAGAGCTCACTGAGGCTGAAGGAACCAGCTTAGTGCTGCAGTTGTCTACTGGTAAAAAAACCCTCACCAATAAAAAACGTCCCACACACAAAAACCCAAAAACCCAACAGATTTTTGCGAAGTATTTTGACTCCAGTGAACCATGAGAAGTTATGAGTCTAGAGAGAATTTAGGAACCCAAACATTCTGTTTCATTTGGCCATTAATACACAGGAGTTCCCTACGTCACTCACTAGGTCACAGCCTTTTGCTCAACCAGAAACAATCTCTGCTCTTGCCTTAAGCACAGAAGGAAGCTCAGGCAAACCCAACCCAGCCCCAGCTGCCCTCAGAGGCAGCAGGAACACCCCAAGTGTTCTCTTGCTGCCTTGAAGCACAACAGTTTCTGTAGGGAGTTGTAAATGACTCTGTGACACTCAACTGTGAGAAACATTTGGTACAGCTAATGCTGACACATGCAGGAAATACACTGCTCTAGCAGACTCCAAATACTCAATACATACTCAGTTTCTCTAGGATCTCCTCATCTGTCATCTTGGATTTTTTTCGCTGCCGGTCTGTGTTTCTGTACAGGGTGTTTGTGTTTGAGTTTTCAGGCTGGGGAGTGGTGGCTTCTTTAGCTGGTGCTGGTGCAGCGGCAGGTTCAATAACAGAGCGTGTATAGATCTGTGACAAGAAATTATTTTGTGTCAGAAAGCTGGCTGGCAGAGATCCCCCTGAGGTCATATTTCAAGTACAAACCCTTAGGAAGATCGTGTCAGCCACATCCAGGACTCTAAAACTGGTTTTGCTGTCCACTTCTCAAACTGAACACGCAAAAATGAAAGGTTACAAGTTCATGGCCAGTTTCATGTTCAATTTTCATGGATTTGCTGATATAGTCCATGGAGAGGGGCAGGTACCTCCAGAGGACAGTGTGTCCTATGTATCTTGCCAGGATATGAACTGCATCTTTGGACTGCTATTGCTGCTGACAGGGGGCCTGCACAGCTGGACAAAGTGGCTCACTTTCACACCTGTAGCATTAAAGGACATGATGGTACCTCTTACCTGACAGAAGAAAGCCATGGCCCTCACCAGAATCCCAGGAAACTGACAAGTGAATGTAAAAGTTCAAACCAAATTTTCCCAGTGTCAGTGGCTGGAGTGAAGCTCTGTGTCATGACAGGACTTCCACCAAAGCACCTTCAGCCCCTTCAGCACGGTCTGATCATAAACTTGCAGCTCTGCACTGCACCAAACACAGACCTAACCAAAGCTGGCACTTACTGATTTTGTGTGTTCAGGCCGTGGGGCAATAACAGGCGGAGGTTCATTGTCATCTTCCTCCTCTTCATCATCTTCATCCTCTTCTTCAGACACAGAGGGAGCCAGAGGAGGTTCTGATGCTGTTTTTGTGCTCTGGGGACAGACAGTACTGTGAGTGACAGTTGCTATCCTGGCACTTTGAAGCTTTGACAGCTACCTACACCCTCAGTCTGCCTAGACATCAGAGGCCAATCCAGACATGCACACGCTCCTACGGGCCTAAGTTCTAACTTAAACTCAGCACAACACTTAAAGGTATAGATGCATTGAATTCCACCACTCCCAGCTAGCTGGTCAGAGGCAGGGGGTTATATCAAGTCATCCCAAATTTGCTGGTGAAACAAAAAAAAGAAAATGCACCTTCTGAAGTTTTTACCAATTGCTTTAAAGGTGGCTACACCAGGCTACTTGGAGAACTGATGCAAATCAAAGGCACCACTCAACATATTCACATCTGACTGTCACTCTCTTTAAAATGCCATCCCTTTGGTTCAGTAGAAATACCAGTAGGGGAAGCCCACAGCAAAGAGGGAGACCTGAATCAGTAATTTTGGAAAGCTGTCATGCTGACTGTCTCACTACTGCCTCTGTCTGCTAGACGAAGATACTACAGCATCTGCCAAGGTGGCCATATCCACTGGAAAAGCTACTGGGAAGGCTTCCTCTGCTCTAGTGAACACCACACTTCCTCTGAGAAGTGTGTTTTATTAAAGATAAGGAAAGTGACATTGACTGAAAATCTGACGTGTGAATATTCAAAGATGATTTTCATTTCATTATACACAGTTGGCTGTGTAATCACAAACCTCACATGAAGCTGCTTAACACTTTAAAATAAAAGCCAAATTCCCATTCAGTCACTTGCTATTTAATTCACTAACAATAACCCTAATAAAAATTTGGTCAGTATTAATGTGTATGTCACTCCCACATCTCTGGGATTGCTATTGCAATCCAGCATTAATTAGAGTGGATGGTTATTTAAAACTTTCCTACAATGGTTCTAGTGAGTTACACATCAATCATAACCTTATTCATATTCAGTTATATATCCAGCTGTACTAAGGAGAAATCATGAAACTCGACAGAAATGGCATTCTAAATTTTTAAAACTAAATTAAAATGGACTCATTAGGTGCTGCGGCATATTGTTGTGAATGATACACACCACGGCTAAACCAGCCAGCAACCTTCTGTCTGCTAAACCAGACTTTCACCTATTTAAAAAGAACTCAAATGGAAAATCATAAATCAGCAAGGGAAAGCTCATGGATTGCTCCACAATTCTTAAACATTAAGAATATCAAAGGTTACTTTCCCACTCACCGAGGGATGGGCTTCTATGTATCCATGGGCGCTTTTATCTGCAATGAGCAAAGGATAATGAACGAGATGCTGTTGGAAAAAATCCCTGCCTGTTTTGGGGAACCTCACGGAACAAGTCAACCCAAATACAGATCATTTTTCTTCCACACCATCCCTTCAGGAGCAACAGCAAGGAAGAGAACAGGACAAAATTCCAGACTGTGTCTATTTTTTGGCCTGTTTGCCAGTAAATAAAGTAAATAGAAATCTGGTGAAGAAAATGCAAATTGTTCTTTAACTGTGAATGCTTCTGTTCCACCCAAGAAGCAGCTTTTCTCCTTTTCATACTGTTTTTGTTTTTTTTTTTCCCAATTAATTGCATGCATTCATTCTCATTAGCTTGCTGACAACATTTCCACAGAAAAGCTTCCTCAAAACCCCCCTTAGCCATGGCAGCTCTATTCTGACAAAGTATGAGTACAGCTCCTGGGTTCAGGAGCACACATGTACTGTTATGAAGTCTGCATTTCATCACAAAGGGAATTGTTATTTTAGCACACAGTAAGCATCAAATTAGTCAAATCCTTTAATTATGGAATTTGGGAAAAAAAAGATGTTTTCTCTCAATCCTGGAAATAAGTGCACAGGTTTTAGAAAGACTTCTAAGAAGCTTCTGCATTTTGGAAGTTGTCTTGGTTGAACCTTCAAACTGAGGAAATGACAGACTCCACTGCCACAGACCATCCTGTGGAGGAAATGGAACCCCAGCAGGTGACACTCCAAATGCTGTCTGCACCCTGTAGGCTACTGACACCCCCTTTTTTAGCTGAAGCTGTCGACAGGCACTCTACTAAACTAATGATATCTTAATGGCATTTTTGTTTCAAAATCTTGGTTAGTTCTAAAAATCTGCAACAAAGCAAGGTCACCATTTAATGACATTTTGGGGGGGGGGGGGGGGCGGGGGGGGTTGGAAGGAGAAATGGATTTAATTTCCGGAGTATTCCACAATGTAGAATTGGCTCAGGCTGCCTCCTGACAACCCGAATGTTGAACTTTCCTCTGACTCATTTTGGAGCCTGACCTCCCCTGTTGGGAGACATCAACTTACCTCCTGACGTAAAGCTCATGTATTTCTGGTTGTTAACCGTTTCTTTCGAATCATAAAATTTGAGAACATCTAGAACAGCCTGTGGGTTCTTCTTCTGCTCCAGTTTTGTTATGTTGGAGGTCTGTAGTAGCCTGGCCCACTGTTCTGGAATGCCCTGTAGACATCGAGTGGAAACAAAGTGGGTTTAGAGTATTTAAAATCTGCAGCCTCACAGATCTTTACCAAGATCCCATGCTTGCTGTAAGATTACTTGCAGAAATTTTGATTGACACCTTACAATTAAAATTAGATGCAATCATTTTCTTCTCTATCAAAAATCTAGCTAAAACCAGGACCCAACTTTAAAAAAATAAAGTAATGACTGTGAGAGGAAAAAAAGGGGATGAAACTTCTCTGGAAATCAACTCTGCTCTTCCATGGAATAATGATTTAAGGCTTAAGCTTGTTTGCCTGGTAATTCAGGGCAGACATAACAAGACTATTCTCTATTGGTGCACAACACAGTGTTTTTTAGGAGCTTTACACCGGAATTTTCATGCTTAGGAATGCGAACACATTTTGCTGAAATGATCACTGCTGTCTGATTCAAAGATAAACCCACCCTGATACAGCTAATTTTCAGTATACCAGGGAATACTGCAGGGTAAAGAATCTGCCTTTCAGCTCTCAAAATCATGACCCTGAGGTATACCACAGCTGCAAAGGATGCCTCTAGATTCTCTACTGCAAACATACAGAAACCAGGGATTCCTAAACAGGCTGAGAGTTCATCCAAAGCTCTGGATGAATTCTTGGACGTCTTATGGGTGAGGTGGAATTTGAAAATCGATCCAATCACTAAAAGCCCCAGCTCTACACTGAAATTCTATTGATGAGAACTGGCTTCAGTTATCCAGGATAATTCCAGCATGTCATTCCCCCTTTTACTGCACAGCTGACATTGACCAGGAGATTGTAGGGCTCACAGGAGGAAAAACGTGCCACCCCAATCCACTTCCAACAGCTTCTTCTCAGAAATTGTCCACAAAACACTGTGTGACATGGGCCTCCAAAGTTTAGGATTGATGAAAAAAGTGGGAAAAGCCAAGCAACAAATCTACTGCACACACATCAACCTGCTGCTGCAGTGCTATGACATCTCAAAGAAGCATTTGGGGCCTGTGACGCACCTCTGGGAGCTTCCCTGGGCACATCTGTGAGCCATAGAGATCTGGCTGTAATGGACGTAAATAAAGAAAGAAAAGAAAGTTAAAACAGAATGTGGGAAAACTTAGAAGGTGGTAGGAGGAGGAAACCAATGGGCCAGAATGGGCAAGTCCCATCTAAAATGGGAGTTATGAAGCAGATACCAAATAGATCAGGTGATAGACAGGCTACAGGAAGGCAGATTTAGGAAAACAGAAAAATCACAACCGTTCCAAAGTTTGGAAGCATCATTCCCCCTCCTCTCGCTTTTAAACAGTTTTTGTCTCCTCATAAAAATACACTCTTGAGAATTAATGGCAATTGACTAGAAAAATTAGATGTGATTTCCCTTGTCAATTTAAAACCAAACCAAAAAAAAAAAAAAAAAGGAGAAGAATCTGGGCCTTTGCTGTTTGACCAGTTTTGAAGCCAGGTGACCATTTTTGAACGGCTCTATAAGTCTGTAAGTTTTTTCCCGGCTTGGGCGTTCTCCAGCCCTGTGAATCACCATTTGACCAGTGAAGAGAGCAGATGGTCAAAGTCAGATTGTGAAATCTGGGAGGCTGTGCATTGCCACACCACAAACAATCTGTGTGTGTCAGACTGAAAATCAAGACAATTGTAAAGAAATGCTTGATTAGATTAGGAACGTGTAACTTCTTTGGATCTATAGCCACAACTTTTCCCACTTACTTATGTCATAATCTAGATGCTTTAAAAGTTTGGTGGGTAACACATTTTCTTCTATACTGGGGATGAGGAAATGGTTTCAAACATGCATGCTTTACAAGAAACACGCCCCAAAGACCTGCTAACCACGCTGTCCTTCATTCAGAAAATGCAATTCCTTTTTCAAACAAAGGAACGTAAAGCTCTAGCAACATGCTCCCAAGTTCCAACCAATTTTGTTCTCTGCTTTAAAAGCCCTATTTCTTAGCAAATATGGTTGCTCCAAGCACAGTGAAATGGAGATGTAATATTTTTTCACAATGGACAACACAGGTTGATGCTCAAGCTTGAAAGCCAGAACTCAGGAGCCCATGCAACTGTGCATTAGGATGCATCTAACATCAATCAGGGGATGCAGGTGGGGGTGATGGTTTGGTGTCAGAAAATGGCTCAATGCATTGCATATAACCAGAAGAGCAGGCACTACTGGCATGACAGCTGCAATAATTCAAAACAAAAAACCCCCGTATGTTTGCACATTGATTGGATGCTCCCATGGCACTTCCAAACTTTTGAAAGAGGCAGACAGAGTGATCACTAGACAGTGGGAATATCAGAACATGGTAGGGGGAGTGGCAGTCCCTTTGCAGGATGTACTTACCACATGACTGATACACAGGTTCTACCCAGGTTGGGACAAATCAAACATGCCTAATGTACTGTGTAACGTAGTGCCTGCATCTGGGATTAGCTGGGACCAACACCTAGTTCTTAATGGTGCGAGAATTCCCTTCCTTTGATTGATGTTGGACTCCACTGAGGACTACAGGATTAAGCTCTGTGCTGGCAAGCTGTGCATGGGAAGTCACCTGTCCCTTTGGTTAATTCTGAATTGGTTATAGCTTTCTCAGACGGCAGCACTGCACTTCCACACTTCAGGAATGAGTTTTGCAAACAAAATTGCAAACCAGCAAACATCTCACATCCACTGTTTGGAAAGGTATTTAAAAAGAAACTGTGCTACAGCAACAAAGCTGGACCTATTTAGCCATGTAGAATTGATTTGCTTTGTGCTGGTGGCATCTGACAGTGAGAAAACCCAAAAGGTCTCTGATGCTAGAGACTGTTTTGAAACACTGGTAGATAATAACAACATTCAAAATGATCCAAACCTTGATCCCTGAAATACAGATAGTGAGTGCTTGTGCTTAAAACTCAAGTGTGTTAAGCCTGATGTCTCTCCTTTCTGTTCCAGCTGGCAGGGACATGAACTAACCAGGACCCTGACCACCAGTCAGATTATGAGAGAAAATGAGTGTGACCCATTGTGTTTGCCTGGAGTCAGAAGGAAAAAGTCTCAAACAGAGGATAGAAATAAAGGTAGAAGGCTGAAAGGAAGAACAGATATGGAGTAAGAACAGCTGAACATCCAGTGGGAAGAAAAATAAAAGTGGGAAGGTGAAGATGGACAAGATGAAGTGATGCAAACACAAGAAGGAGAGTAACAAAAAGCATAAAGTAAAATAATATGACATGAAGATAAGGAGAATGGCACTGAAGATTAACCTGAACAATAAAGTGGCTACAGGGAAAGAGGAAAAAAAAGGAAAAATCAGGATAGACAGCAGGGAAAACACAATTTAAAAAGCTTTATGCAAAGCTTCTGATCAAAAATGACCACATCTGGGCTTTTTAAACATGCATTTAGTCAAGCCCTAGGGTTTGGCACAGAATAAAATTTGAAGTAAGATTTTATGACATCTATTTTAAAAATCCTAATTAACTAGTCCACTTATTTTAAATGTAGCTGTATTTTCTAATTACTAAGGATAATTCAATTTCACTACTCCTTTGAAGACATTCTGTAATTAAATGTGTCTTTTTTCATCTACTGTTATTCCTATTGTTGCAACTGCTACTGTAGGACACAGAAAGTCTCCAGCTTTCTGAAACGTCTTTGTGAAACAAAAGTAGAAAATGATGAATAAATCACATTTAGGGCTCAAATTCTGAAAATTAGCCATCCTTTGTCCAGGCAAATGATTTGTCCCATCCTATTTGGTGTATGCAGCCAGTCAGCACCAGCACAGTCCACAGTGGTGATTACTCAGTCTGACCACTCAGTTCATGGGGCACTACTGGTGGCAGCAGAGTTGCTAATGCTCCCTCTCACCTCCACAGCTTAACAAAAGGTAAGCTCACTGCCATCTCAGCTTCAAGGAACAATGGTTTCAGTACCCTACTAGTAATCAGAGAAAAAATGCTCTGAAGCCCCCTGCACACTTCAAAGAGCTTCCGTGAGATTCATTTTTCCCAACATTTTGTTGACATTCAAAAGCTGACAGCTATTTTATTAATACATAAAGGCTAGAAACACTGATCACCCAGTGTATAAACATATTTTGAAGGATACTAAATTAGAATGGACTTCCACAGTGCTGCAGCTTTCTGAGTGTTTCCAAGGGTTACCTGCACAGCAGTTGGACTTCGCAATTGAGGCTGGTTGTCTACTATGCATGGGGGGGAAGCTTTTTATGCTTTCCCAAAGACACTGAATAACCAACCCTTGTAGCAGCTTGGGGGACTGGTAAAAGCATACACCTACATTCTTCCTAGCTTTCATTTCCCACAGACATTCTGCTGACAATCCTTGGAGAAAAAAAAAAAAAAAAATAAAGAAAAAAAAAGGCAGCCTGAATCACAAGTTAAACACTCCAAATCCTAAGCCAAACAAATAAAAGTCTCTTTCTTCACAGCCTGTCTGCTGTGATCTGATGTTTCTGGCAACAGGAGGTTATTTTACCATCAAGAAACTAGAAGTTCTGGTAAGCACAAAATACAGCAGTTACTTACTGTGAATTCTCCAGTGACGGCATCAAATCCCACATGAATGGTGTGTTCAAAGTCTGAAGGAAGAGAGATCTCAGGACGTTCCTTCTCTTTCTTCTTGTTGGCTGGAGGCAAAATGTAACAAGCACTTATTTTCTGAACAGCTTTTCATTTAAAACTTTTAACAATCAGGTGTGCTCAACATAGTGTTTTAAAAGTGGAAAACAAATCAATTAACATCCATCCAACCTGAGAAACAGACCCGGGTTAACACAATGCCAGCCTGTCAACCTCTGTTAGGGAAGGTCTACAAGGTGCTATTTTATTTTGTTTTTCTTTCCACCAACGTGACTGCTTCCAAAGAAAGCTATTAATGAAGTAGTCTTCTTAGGCTATCTCTAAACAGGTATGATTTCTATTTTCAGTTCTTTTTCTCATTGAGTTTTCATATGTAGAAACTAACTCCTATTTGACTTTGTGGGTTCCTGCAGACAGGACACACCATGTGTGTCTGCCCTCCAACATGTGTGTATGTGTGTCTGCTCTCCAACCTGGTTTGAGTCCATTTCAAAATCAGCCAAATCAGGCTTTTGTAGATAACCATTTCTTCCCTACAGGTTCTGTGAAAACCAGCAGCTCATGCAGTGACTCCTCTTCCAGCTAAAAGGCTGAAACAGCAGCTCTGTTTCAGGAAAGACAGAATCTGCCCAGCAACAGAATCCCATAAAGGTCTTTGGAAAAGCTTTGAGTTCTCAATTAACTAAGACATATGATCATAAAATGCAGGCTTTATTAGTCTCCAGATCTTTTTTTGTTTTTAAATCACTTCACCAGTATTCCCAGAGTGTGGAGTATCTTACTTAAGCAAGAAGACTTGAAACTCAAACTGCATTTGCTTCTCATCTCCCTCCACAACCTTTTGAAAGTAACATTCCCTGTGGTCATCCATCTCCTGCACTTCTGACTACTGACAAATGTCACTTCAGCCCAGTTTTACTGAACCTGATAAAGAATGAGTGGAATAAAGGCTGAGGGAAGCTGCCTTCACTTTCCTGCAGTGTTTTAATATTATGTTTGCCAGCTCCATAGTTCATCTAGGGGTCTCATCCAAGGCTGGACTCACTATGTACCAGCAGCCCTCCCAGTCCAAGTTTGTCTTTGCTCAGGCAGTAGCTCCATGAGGCCTCTATTTGCTTATTTCTTATTCTACCTTACAGCCTCCTTTAAGACAAAGATGCTCTGCTCTTTGTACTTACAGTCTATTTGGAATGCTTCTAATCCTTTCTCTGCATTGCTGCATTTATCCTCATTAAATAGTTGTCACCTTTTGTCTGTGCTGCACACCATTACACACTGTTCACTGATTAAATATTTTCATTTCGCATTCAGTAAAGATGGCAGCAATATATAAAATACAAATGTAAAGGCTTTCCCCTTCTTTTATCACTAAGATGATGTTGTTTAACTTTCAGGACAGACGTTGCCAGTTAGAACATGTCACCTGTGTGTAGATAACACTACTGGCTTCTTCTACCTCATCATTTGCAAGCTAATGCAGCAAAAATTGCATTTAAGGACTATCAAATTCAGTTCAAAGCAGCAGTCAAATCTAGAAGTGAAATAAGGGATTATATAAAAATGTTCCACCAAAAGCAGCATTTGTCCATTTTAGGATTCTCCTGCTGGAGGACAAGTGATCCAGCTCATTCCCCAAGATCTGGCTCATTTGCTTCATGGACCTGTGATATAACACCTACTGTCCAAATGCTGATACACTATAAATGAATTACAGAATTAAACATCTCTTTACTACATCCTCACCTCTTCCCAGTGCAAAAACACCAATGTTTCTTTCTGGGCTCTGCAAATCATATAATTTCTACTTCACAGAAGCTGCCAAAATGATATGAAAAGACATGACTTCTTTGAAGCACCTGACTGACTGGATGCAAGGTGTTTGTACTGAACATTCCTATTTGATTTTCTTGTAAATGCCCTTCACAATACACTCCTGCTGCACAAAGTTAGCCATGAGATAGGGCCTCCACACCACCTCAGGATAAAACAGAACAAGGAAAGATTGTACTGTTTTCCACAGTCTGCATCACCATCATCACAAATATGTTAAAAGAGCAGTTGTTTGGGAGAAAAATGTGACTCAGCTAAGTAGCAGCTTTTCTCAGAGAAAGAGGAAGGGTTTGACCTCAGGCTTATGCCTTTCTGTTTGCTCACCTACTCTTCAACTCACTTTGCTCCTTCCTCCGTTCCCTCTTCCTTCCACTGCCTCTCACACTTGTCCTCCCATCCTCCTTCCTAATCTGCTCCTGCAGCCTTGTCCTTTTTTCTTCCTCCATTGATCTTTACTCTGACGAGTTTTTCTCCTTCCCTCTTTTCTGGTTTTTCTGTACAGGAGGTGACCAAATGCCTAAAGGCCAGACTCTGCTCCCCTCTGCAGCCAAGTCTAAAGCAGCTTCAATGGAAGTGGCATCATTCACCCAGGAACCCAACATGGCTGGACATCTGAACGGGGCATCTGAGCTGTGCAGGTCAGCCTCCTCCTGACTTCTTTACGCTGAACGCTCTACAGGGCCCTCATGGAGCCTCCAGTGTGCACACAGAGTGAATTTATCTCACAGCAATCACAGGAGGTTTAATGAAAGAACAAGCCTGTAGCAAACAGGACCAAGTAATTTCTGCTGAGGTAACACCTCTGCTGAATGAAGCACTGCTGCTGTGACTCCACTGCGGCACCCACCACCATGACGATCTCTGAGGCAGGAAGGCCAATTTCACAGCTCCAGCAGAACAAGTTCAGCTTCTTATTCCACACAAATTGCCTGCATGACAATGGAAACTTATTTCAGTTGTCTGCCTTGGCTTCCTGTCCTCAGGAACTGGGGTACCTTAGCCCAGAGACGGGAGTGAGAGGAGCTAGACAAGGAACATGAGGAGGTCAGCTGTTATGGGAAGGGGCAGGACACTACTGCCTAAATGGTTTATTTCAACTGCAGATCCACAGAAGGGCTCCACTGAGCCATCAGTGGCTTGCCAAAACAAGGTTTTAAACATAAGTGCTCAAACTCTAAATGAAAATGCTGCACTCCAGCAGGAGAGGAGGGACTGTAAAGTTTCCTGGTGCACAGGCACAGTAGTCCTGACACACACCACAGCCTTGGAGAGAACACACTGCACCATATCCATCCTCACATCCCTCCTGTCTGGTGAGCAAATGAGCAAATGAAAGGTAACAAAGTTCCTGCAGGTTCAGGTAGAAATACCCTGCCATGGTGTTTTCTTTACACTCTAGTGACTTGCACCAGTGATGAACTATGGATTTAACATAGTGATGCTGCAAAGCACTGTACTAGATGAGAGCAGACGTATCAATCACCTTCTGTTTTATAAGCAGGAGTCTCAAAAATGTGTCACACAGTCTATGAAGCACACACAGGCCAGCTGATACCCTGACCCACAAACCAACCCTGCAGTGAAACTACCTCAAGGGACTTGGCCAGTGAAGCTCAACTTCCTCCATTTATTATTTCACCCCACAAAATTAAGCTATAAATCTTACCTGACTTTTCCTCACGGTCACATTTAAAATCGTGACACTTGTATGTTCCCTAAGATTGCTCTGACTGGTAGTTAATTACATTTTTAATGTCACTGATCATTTCCAGGAGGGGTTGTTTCTGGGTCTCCCCTTCTCTGCATGCATTTTACACAGCATCTCCTCATTAAGAAATGCTTCCTTGGAAAGGGATAATACCATCCTGCTAGCACTCAGGGGAAGAAGTGATCCAAGTCTTTCCAGGAATTAAGCAAGCTGGGAGAAACCTTCATTTTGGCCTTTAAAAAGAATCAACTGAAAATTACTTTTGTTCCCAGAAGGGGACATTTGGGGGAACAATCTGCAGAGTGAATCAGCCAGGTCTGCTTAAGAAATGGGCCCATCCAGTTACAGTCCTCACATCAGAAAAGTCATCATGATTGCCAGTGGCTGAGGGGAGGAATGGGACTGCCACTGTGCCTTCTACTGCCTGTGAGGAGTTTTGAATGCCAGACTACCTCCAGCTGCTCCACTCAACCTCATGAATGGGGCAGCACAGGTAAGCTGGAGCTCCAAGGGAATGACAGCCCCATAGTTCTGAGCTCTCCTTGGAGGGACACTGAAGACAGAAACACTCCTGAAATCCAGCTGGACTTCATGCTGCTGACCACAACCTCTGAGCCCAGCATTTCAGCCAGTTTTCAGTCTACCTCACTGTACACGTATACTGTATCTCACCAGTCTGTCTGTGAGGATACTGTGAGAAGCTCTGCTGAACACTTTACTAAAGCAGAAGTAACAACCACTGCTCTCCCTTCACCACCAAGCCTGTCACTTCAAGGTAAAAGGCTGTCAGTACAGTTCAGCATGAATTCCCCTCCACAAATCCATGCTGACTACTCCTGACCACATTCTTATCCTTCATCTGCATGGAAATGATTTCCAGGAGGATCTTCTCTACCACCTTCCCAAGGACCAAGGTGAGCCTGGCTGGCCTGCACATCCCCAGATCCTCCTTCTTGAAGACAGATTAACATTTGCTTTGTTTCCATCATCAGGAACATCCCCCAGTGACCCCAACCCTCCAAAGATAATCAAGAGTGGCCTTGCAGTGGCATCAGCCTTGCAGGTGCAGCCCATCAGTTCCCATGGCACTAGAAATAAAGATCCCTTCCCTTAAACCTGTAAATAGCTAACTCAAAACACACTCCTTTCCACAAAAGCATTTCAAAGAATGCAACTGAAATGCTGTGTGCTGAATGTTTAAAAGACCCTCTTGCTGCATCCACACCTAGCAGGTATAAACCAAGCCATTCTGTATCCACTTTCACTGCAAAAGGAACAAGCAAGAAGAGCTTTGTTCCTGTTCTTGGAATATAAGTGCATTAAAAAAATCCCAAAGTGTCAGGCATATTGCCCTGTCACTTCTGCAAATGTATTTTCACAAGGACACATCCTCATCTCTGTATTTACTGCTAATGCAAAGCAAAATCCAAAGGAAAAGATTCCCCAGTATAACTATAAAGTTATTTTTAAAAGCCAAGTTGCACAATGTGTGCACATTTTAGTGTCTTTTCATAGACAAGAAAGTAACTGACTGAACACCTCCTCCTCTTTTGAAATGTGTTTCTAGAGTAATTGGAACAGAAGGCTTTGGTACCATGGCCTGCAACTGAAACAGAAAGAAAACAGTGGCAGAAAATAAACACGAAAACCAATGACCAGCAGAAAGCCCAGACAAGGAGCCCCCATCTGCACTGCTGATACTTTACTTTTATCCCCTCCTCCTGGAAAGATGGAGCGCAGCCTGGCTTTCTTGTTCTTCTCCTCGGGGGCCATGGGGAGCGGCTTTGAGCTGTGGTTCAACGCTGAAGAATCGCGATTGTTGCTGTTCATTCTCAACGGTGGAGCTGGAGGTTTCTCTTCAATATCCAGACTATCGGACATCTTCAGCAGCCCTCACAGCCTCCTGCAAAGCACAACACAAAACATGCCTGTCAAGGGAGGATGCTAAGGCTGGTGGCTTGGGCAGGAAAAGCTTTCTAGTGGCATGAGAAAATCTCTCTGTTAGAAGTCTGCTCTGAAAAAGGTCGCTCCTGGTTGCTGTAAATAAATTCACTGGCTAATTCCTATAAAGCAAGGTACTACCTTTAAAATACAGATTTTTTTTATAGCCCTCTTACACATTTTTGCAGTTTTCATTTATAACTATTTCCCTGTAATTGTTTACAATCCAAATTTTCCTCTGAAACAGACTTCCAAAGTAAAAGTTAAATGACTTACTGAAACTACCTGGCATTGTAGTCAATAATTTTTTGCTATGTAAGAAACAAGGTCCTCACTGAGGAAATATGGGTAGCAAGCAACACTTCATAAAATTAACTTGTTTAAGACCCAAAAATAGAGTATATAATTTCAGACAGATCAGAAGTGATGTGGGGTATACTTTTTAAACGTTGTGATTCTATAGGCATCTTGTCTTCCATCCCCTAAAATCAATGTGGCTCCTTTTACAGAAGGCACATGCACATCACTGTGAATGTGCTCTGGATCTCTCCTCATGCTGATTCACAGGTAACACAAGCTATTGCCCTCATCAGCTACTCTCTTAAATTTAAAGGGAAGCAACTTGTTTTTCAGAACTATCAACCAAACATGGTGACTGTCACACAGAGAGGTCCTGAAGCTTCAGCTGCTCTTCCTTTGGTCAGGCAAAGCTGCATGGTTGAGAATTTTTGGGGATGCATGGTTGGTCTTGGGTTGCTTTGTTTTTTTTTATTAGAATGGAGATTAACATTTTCAACAGCCACATTTATTTTGATATAACTGTAATTTTGCCAGATTTATGGGTGGTACATTAATAGGAAATAATGAGATCCACATTGCCTTAACTGACGTTACCTTACAAGTAAAAGCTAAATGACCAACTAAAACATTTAGAGATGTTCACTTTAGACTGTTTTTCATGACATGGGCATTTTAGCCTTTGTTACCATTTTTACATTACCACACATAAAATGATCACTTTTTAAAATTGCTTTACTTACATTTTTAATTTCATCTGAATTAAAACCCAAAAAGCCAGATTTAGAGATTTAAAGCACCAGTCCAGTGAAAAGAACAACAAATGAAATATACCATCACACCTCTAGCTTGCATCTGACCCCAAATATCGAGATCTCCATGGGATCCCATGGACCCATCCAAAGGTTACACAGCTGAAAACTCTGGCAACAGCTGGGTCCCAGTCCTCTCCCTAGTACAGACAGCATGGAGCAGTGATCCTGGAGATCCTGATTCACAAACACACACCTGAAGCTGCTACTAAGCCCAGTTGTTCACCTCCATCAGGGGACCAGTTTGAATGAGCACCTTCCCAGCTACCTTCAACTGGTTTGTGTTAAATTAGTGACCTGACCTTCTTCAGCACCTTTTCCCTGCAGCAAATTAGGGAGACTTCAAACAATCGCTCTGCTGGTAGATCAGTGTGGTGTTCACCATCCAAAGAGGATGTCTATCACAGGCTCACCCTGTGTCAACTGCCAGACCTCCCCTACACCATGGGTCTGCTCACCTCCACCTGTAACTGCAGGTATCACTGAACCACAGGCAGCCACTGATCAGGTGTTGCTCTCTAGAGCTTTGCCTTCAGACCTAAAAGCTTGGGAAAGATCACACACTTGTGAATGGAGAAACGTACGGGAGGCAGCTGTCAGAGAGAATGATGTGTCTGTCATTTGAACCACACCAACTAGGAAAGAACAAGTGATCCTTCAGAAAAACCACAGTCCCCAGCATGTGTCTGGTTCCCAAGAGAAGGCCCTGCTCACACAGTCCCACTGTCCAGGTAAAGACTGGTCATGGAGGAACACAGCTCACCCTCCTGTAGAAGCACACACACAGGCAGTAAAGTGTTTTGTATCACCCAGAAACAGCTGTAATTGTGCCCAGACCAGAGCTTGTGCCAGTATAGTTTTCAAGTACAGACTAGCCTACTTACCTAGAGAACTAAATGCTTTTGTAGATTGAGGTCAAACAGTTAATATTACTAATCTTTGTGATTTCCATCCTGAAATGCAGAAGGTTTTCTAGTAAGGAACGTGCTGGGGGGGGAAGCCAGTAATGAAAACCACTGTGGTACCAGGGAGATCCACACGTGCTGTGTTTGTTACCCTGGTGAAGGGAAGGCCCATGCTGCCCAAGTTGCTGTACAGAGTTCCCAGTTTATAAAGCCCAGCAGAGACATGTGGACACAGCTCCCTTATCTCCAGTAATTCTCAAAGATCAGGAGCTTATGCAAGCAATGTTTTTATTTTCTCTTTAAGCCACCTACAAATAGTTTTCCAGTGCCAAATACAGCCTTCCCTCCCAGGATGATCAGTGTGAAGATGACCACAGGAGCACCAAGGCACGTTTTCAGCTTCTTATCAAAAGCAAGGCAGTTATGCTGAGAAGTCCATTACAGGCCACAGTTTCAGCTGTCCCTCAGAATGGGACAACTGTACCTGTCACTGCATCTATTTGTAAACAATGCCAGTCTGCTGAAATAGGTCCTCCCATGGGATTTCATCCCACAAAGAATACTATTAACAGTTTCTGGCCCAATTTGCCTATGATGTAATTATTTCCAAGATTTTGAAAGGAACACTATATTTTGTTCAGAGCTGTTTCAGGCTCAGTTTCAAGAACTGTACAAAGCTCTTTTATTCACTTCCAAACCAGGGGAAAAAAAGAAAAAAGCAGGGGAAGATAGCCTAGAAGGTTTAACAGTTGATGTTAACTTCTAAAGCTGGTTTAAATCAAGACTAAAGCAGACCACAAAGCAATACACACAAAAAGACTTAAAATTTATGGTTTTCCTGATCAGAGGAATCTATCTGCTCTTCCATTAATTCTAATTTTGAGATTTTTCATGTACCACTGCATCATGACAAAAGAACATTCACTATCATGTAAGACTTCATATTTTAAGTGTTTTGTACTGATTTACTCCAATCCAAACTTAGAGAAAACCTGTAATGAATGGAGGGCAATAAGATACACTCAGCTGGGAAAACTCTCAGATTTACATTGCAGAGAAATGTCAACAGCAGATAGCTCAAGTTATACTCTATTCTGGGGCCAGGTTTTCCTGTCATTATAACAAGTCCTTGGTCCTGCTAGTCTACTTCTGACTAACTCCATCAAAACACACTTTCTGTCTGCTGGAAATTACTACGGCATATCCATATATTCAGTCCATCAAATTCTGGTGTTATTTCTCTTTTTTTTCTTTAGGCATTTTTTTCATTGCTTGGGAGTTTTGGGGTGTGGAATTTTTTTTGGTAGGTTTGTGCTGGTTTGTAAGCTGAAACAACACAGCTACCAGAGCACTTGACCATACCCACCAGGCCATGACAGCCACCCAGGCTGTCAGCAGGGACAGCTTCTAGAGAAGCCAGCTGGTGCTCACCAAGAGAATGGAGTGCACAATCAACAGGATTTTCCTCATCTCAGTCCTCAAGGACCCCATTAGTGCAACCAAGACAGTGCTGGTAACACTTTTAAAAGAAATTTTTAAGATAATCACACTTGCGCAACAACTACCTACTTCCAGAGAAAAATCTTGTCACTGCCCATCAGCTTTAAGTAAGCATTTAAAAAGACAGACTGTTGTACCAAAATACAACAGTGTATTTGAGTGTGTCAGCTAGAGTTTCCCAGCCAAATGGCAAATGCTAAAATTAAATTCTCAGCCAGGTCAGTTGCTTCTGCATAACTACTACAGGATTACAGAAAATGACCCAATATCCATTTCCTTCCTCCTTACCTCTTCTAATCATCAGTTTTGTTAAGTAAGAAGACAAACATTGACTTTAAATATATGGCATTCATCTTCTCTGTGACTCAATTCCCCCTTTGCAAAAGCCTGTCTTGTAATATTTCTGCATCTAGTCCTTGACAAGCTAGGGAGTAGAGGAAGGAAGACATTTGAAGCACTCAAATGTCTTCAAAACATAATATACACACAAAAGATTTGTTCAATTCAGTTCAAGTTCAGAGCAAAATCTCATGCTGGGCCTTGATCTCAGTAAGCTCTTCACCCCCTGTGTATCTGGGGAACACTGTGGATAGATCTTGAATAGCTTTCTTAGGCTAGCCCTGCTATTTCAAAGCCTGCATCCTTCAAACATGACTGGTTCCAATTAGAACTCACAAGTAGTATCCTGTGTGCAGAGACACTGGTGATCATTTCCAAAGCCTCAGAGATACTACTGCAGCTTGTGATGCAGCAAAACTGTCTCCAAGATCACTTGACTGGAAGGGACCATGCCAATTTTCAGGCAGTAGCTTTGCAAATGTAACTTGAAGATCTAAGGCTCACTCTTTGTTTATGAATATGCTTCCTGCAAAAAGATATTTATTACTTAGTTGTTTGGGCCAGATTTTGCCCCCAGTGACACTTATCCATTTCCAAAAATCGATGATGATGTAACTGAGAAGGATTCTCTCTAGATATTGAGTACTGAGACACTGATCAGGTATTTACAGAGTACATCTCAGCCCAGTTCAGACCTGTATCTGCTCTCCTACATCTGCGTGTTTACTTGCAGTTTTCTCACAGCTTCTTTAAAGAGCAGATAATGAGCTGGACAGAACAGATACAGTCATGATTTCATTACTTTTGTGGAAGATGCTTACTGTCTTCTCTGTAAAACTTGGGTAAGTTAAAATACAATACCGAGGCCTTTTTGATAAAAAATGGCCATATTCAGCATCAGCTGAAGCAGAGACAATTCTGTCTGGGTACCCAGGGTCCGTAACACCCCAGGGCAGTCTGTGCTCAGCTGCTTCCACCCTTGGGTGCCTGCAGACCATGCAGGTGTGTGGGGCTGGCTCTGCAGGCAGGGCAGACACAGCCAGGTGCCCTCTGAAGTGAAGACATCTTTTGTAGGACCTCCCCCACATGCACGTGGTGCAAAACAACCACTGCATCCCTTCTTTGCACAACCCTCAAGAAAAGGCTGCATTCGCACAAACTACAGAAGGAATTATAACCCTAGAAACAACAAGAACGCTTCCCTTTCATACAACTGTCTCAAAGCACAATACAAATATTTGTCAATTAAACTTCCCCATTCCCCTCACAGCCAGGTAAACATGCTCTGAGCTGAACAAATTATTCAAACTGAGTAATTTATTTGATGAATGTACTCTCTGTTCCTGTTTGCAAACACCCTGTAAGCAGCTTATGATTCTCTCCAATATATTCATTTATTCAGAAGTTATCCTCTGTACTTGCTACAGGCAACTTTTGGCCTCTGAACTAGCTGTTCATAAGAAGCTCTCTGTGTGGAGGGCCCATTTTGAATTCAGGTTGTATCCCAGTAAAACTACCTTGGTCCCAAGTACTTGAAATGGAAACATCCATTCTGAGATGGGATAAACAAACTTCTGTTAGGAACTGCAGCATTAACAGCTCTACACAGTGACTTACTAATATTGGTTTAAAATTCCCTCTTGACAGTGTACTTGTAGCAATAATGAATACAGAATGTCAATGAACACAGAAAGTATATTCATGCAGTAGCTGTGAATTTAATGCTTTTAACTAAACATTTCTTCAAATTTAAATTATTATGTCTTTTGTCTGGACCTTGAATCACCCAGTTTAACTGCTGAGAACTGGGAATTAAACAGTGGAGCTTGTCACAACTGATGGAAATAACCTGAAAATATACTTTCCCCCTTGCTTAATTAGCATTTGACAGCATTCTCAGTTCATGGCCTTCAAGGATCCATCTCCCCTCTTCAAACACATAACCTACCTAACTACATTTCTTTCCACAACTCTTCAACTCTTTCTCTGCATACTGCCAATAAAACCACAGGCAACACTTTACAAAACACACCTGGCTTTCATCTCTGAACGCCCCTCAGCGCACCCACTTTACGTGCTCTTCCCACTGGTGAAGCTGCTGCTCTGCAGATTCCCAGCACCTCCGACCTGCTCCCACCACAAAGGCTGCACAGCTCCTCACACAGGTTCCCTCTTCCAAGTGCAGCTGGTATTGGGACTTGCCCAGGTTTTCTCACTTTCCCCTTCTGTACAAAGCTGTGGCTGTTCAGACCGTGGCACCAAAAAAGCCAAACAGAATTACTTTTGCATAGTAAAGCCAGCACTGTTTAAAGTTATGTGTATATTTAAGGGCTGTGCTTAACCAATGCCTAATGTGAGATAACATGAACAAGGGTGCTGAGGCTTCAGCATAGCTGCAGGACACTATGAGAGAAAAACTGGAGAGAGGTCCTCTCCACCCTGCTGGAGAACTCCCCTAGCCCAAAATATTTTCTTTGTGGGTGTTTTTTGATCACATCAAAACAAAAGCAATCCATTCAAATTGTGCTCCTGCTGGAATCCTGGCCACTTACTAAACCATTTGAGCTTTGGGATGGTTACATGACCTGGGAGGGGAAGAAGTGTGTGTACAGAGGGTGAGCAGCAGGGACACAGCTTTCCCCATTAAAGCTTGTCCAGGCATTCAGTAATGACACATCAGCACAGCAAGGAAAGGAAGTACATTCCTACAGGTTACATGAAGGGAGCACCTCGCAGCATTATAAACTGGTGACTGTTTTGATAGAAAAAGTGACTTTACCTCATATGACAAAGGCTATGGCATACCCTGATGATGCAGAAAAGCCAGCTGGATCACAAGGATGCTTCTGCCACCCAGAGAGAGCAAGGGGGAGAGCTTCCACTGTCCTGCCTTGGGAAGAGCCACCAACATCTCCATCCACTCATACGCAAACCCAGACAGCTAATGGGCATTTTTGTCATGTGTTTTTGAATCAGGATTTGAAACAAAAAGGTTGTGCTCTAAGTTACTGAATCTGGAGACATGCCAAGACTGACAGAGCAATGGGCACTCCAGAAGTAGCTAAAGGAAAAACCAGTGAAGGATATCACAGACCGGTGTTTTTCTAATGTAGTAGGAAACATTTCTCTGGGACAGATAAGAAACTACAAAAAAGTACCTAGAAAAGGCATTTATATGCAAGAAAAAAAAACAAAAAACAAACCTCCCTGTTTTGCTTTTTATTTACACAGCTGAGGGGCTCCACAAAGCTGGAAAAGATGTCTCAAAATCAACTGCGCCTCTCAAATATCCCAAATTCCACAGTATTGCATCCTTTGCCCTT
The DNA here is from genome assembly GCF_017590135.1 of Pyrgilauda ruficollis. Classification (NCBI taxonomy): domain Eukaryota; kingdom Metazoa; phylum Chordata; class Aves; order Passeriformes; family Passeridae; genus Pyrgilauda; species Pyrgilauda ruficollis. Next base: position 10,640,570 of record NW_024528821.1, on the reverse strand, counting down.
GTCTGCACATGAAAGAGACTGTGTGAAATGAAATACGGATATAAACCATTACAGATACACTGAAATAATTCTCCATATGGACCTTATTATTTCTAGTTCAGAGCTTAGGCCTCAGGTTCACTTTTGTTCTTCAGGAGGACTCTAATGTAAATAAAGAAAAGCTACTTAATAGAGACACCAACATCACAACTGCCTCAACAAAAATTTCATTAACTTAATTCAGATTAAAAACAACCAAGACAAACAGTCTGAGTTCTAATTTGAATCAGCAACTTGGAGCTAATCTCGAAGCACTGTCCAAGGTCAGGTATGAGACACCAGCCCTTACTGTGAGATACAGACAATCAAAATGGACCAGTGTGATTCCAACCCACCTGATGGGCAGCAACTTCTCACCACAGGAAGGCTCTGTAACAAATTTCTGGATCTTTGGCAGGTTCAAGCAGAACACTTGTGGCTCACTTGATCAGTCAAAGCCCCAAAGTGGTCCAGTAACCCCCAATTTAGGCCTTGTCCTGGAAACTGTTAAGAGTGCAATAGCACCTTGAATTATTGATCTGCCAGGGTTAGAACAATATTCATATTGATATGGCAGGAACAAGACTCTCATTACATTCAAAGATTCCAACTGCTGCTGCAACTCAGCACAAAAAATTCACCCCTTCTCTCATCTTCTCTGGTAAAGGCATGTTGAAGGTGAATCTACATTAGCCTAGCAAGGTAGTAGGCTATCCCATATGCTCCACCTATATGTGAGAAATGCCCAGGAAAAATCATGCTGTGATATTGCAATCATTTTCTTTTACACATCCTGCACGTCCCTTTCTGCAAGAAGATACAGAGCTCTATTACAATGATGGATCTGGAACCACATAAGGGCCATGTCATCACTTCATGCTGTCAGGAATACTCTGCTTTCTTCTGTCAACACAGTTTCAGGATGTGCAGGTTGAACTGCTAGTTCTTCTGCTGGCCTTTGACAGCTTGTGAGTCTCTCCACCATGTTCTCCTACCTCCTATCTGCTCCTCTCCACCTCCTGTGCCTCCCTGGTGTGGATCCATTTGGGTGCAGGGCTTGCCTCCAAGTTCCATGCACAGGACCACACAGTGGGCTCTCTGTCTACACTCTCAGCAGAGCAACATTCACCCATCAACCTCACAGAATCATCTTAAAAGGGACCCAGAGCATCCCAAGACAGACACTTCATGTTTTATTCACACAGCCCGTCCTGTTGCAGCACAGGAAAGGCTCACAGCACTACAAACCACCAGCACAGGAGCTTGAATTTGGCCACTCTCAAGCAGAGTTTTGATCCACAGCTACACCCCAGCTAAAAAACAGCAATCAGGGCAAAGCAATCAGAGAGCTTGGCAGATATAAGCTTGCTCTCATCACTATTCTCTCTTTTCTCTTGTAAACGGTATCAAAGGAAGCCTCTTCTTGCTTGGACTTCCACTTCCATAATCAAAATTAGATATATTAAAAAAAAAAGTCTTTTAGTTCATATTTTTGGGCAGCCTAAACTCCTACTAAACTCCACCTGGTGCACTAAGGCTGCTTTTAATAAACCACTTGTCATCTTGCCTATTATGTTCTTCATTTTGTTTACTTTAACCAAAAAAAAAAAAAAAATCAAAGTTTTGAAGAAGAAGGAAGGGTAAAAAATAATAAAGGACCAGTTTCTGTGGTTTCTCTGCAGGTGTTGTTGCTTTCTCTGCTTTTCCACAGTTTATTCTCTGCTTGACACACTTCCAGAAGGTGTGCCATGATAAACACAAACCTCTGAACCCCCAGCCCACACTTACAGTGCGCAGCAGAGAAAGAGCCATGGCCCTTTTCCCTGCAATGGTCTCCACAGGCAGGACAGGAGCTGGTTTTGCCTTGAGGTATGTGCAGCTCTCCAGGAAGGCAACAAGAGAGAAGGCAGCCTGTCCTGACTACAACAACATGCTGATAAACCACTGGCCCATGGCTCACCAGACACATGCAGGCCAAGCCAACAATTACCACAGAACTCTGGAAGAGACAAGGAAATGCAATAATTGAAACTTATAGACAGTTGCCATTTCTAGCACCTTCTAGTCACCTTTTAGCTCATTTTGCCTTTGCAATCATTAGCAGAGAAACTTGCTGTAATAAACACTAAACCCATGTATCAGAGGATGAATCTGACATGTAAAAGACTGAACTCAAGGCTGCTAGGTAGAGTTGGGAGACAAATCACACTGAAGAAGCAAAAATAAGGAACAGGGAATCCTCTGGATATAGCTACTGGGGCTGGATAATGACCACTAATAAGGAGAGCACAGGATGGACTTGAAACCTCCAAATCCCACAGGAAGAGACAGAGACCAACACCACACAAGCAGATTTGCTGCACCAATCTTCTCAAGGCATTATGGCACGTTTGGAAGGACATAGCTCCTGCCTCCAAGGAAGGAAAAGACAAAGCCCAGGCTGCCAGGCTGCCACATGCCTTTCATGTGGGAGGTGAATATGGTGCAGATCTTGCATCAACTCTTTAAGGCACTAGGGCAGGAAGGCATCATATCCCAATTTACTTCCTCAGGGACAACGTTTTGCCTTTTATTCTTTGTCAGACCTTTTATTTACAGCTGACTAACTTCATATATCTAATATTCACCTGCTATGTTAGTGATCTTATTGTGCATAATGGCCTATCTACCTTGGGGGTATCATGGATCTGGAGCAGGCAGGGGGGAAATGGAGCAGTCGCTGCATGCACTTATTCATTTCTAGTTGCCAGCAAGACCTTGCTTCAGAGCAGCAGGATAGGAAGATTAGGAGAACAAATATAAAAATGCTGTTCTTAAATAGGTCAGGGAAGAAATGACACCTATATGCAGAAAGCAAAACAAGATCCATACACAAAATCTGTTGTTTTCTCAGCTACCACAATGGTATGGTATTTTTAAACTGCTTAAACAGGGATTCAGCATTTAACGCTTCATTGCTCAAAAAAATCATCTTCTGCTTCAGAGTAGTGGAGCAGTGGAGATTCCTTCCTGCCTCACTTCACATTACAACAGGAAAACAGTTCACTGTCCTCTCATGACCTAAATGAAAAAATAAAGGTGTTTGGGGATCTAGTCGCAATTCCTCTGCACTTGTCCAAAGCCTCCTGCAGAGAGTCTGCAACCACTAAGGTAAGGACACTGGACCTGGAATGGGACAAAAAGCCCCCAAAAGTGGCAGCATCCAAGACACCTCAGCCTCAGTCCCTGTATGGGAGAATACTTGAGCCAGCAGGGACTACTCTGGTTTTGGAAATCACACATGCTACAAATCCCAGTTAGAGCAACTGGCAGGTATTCACGCTTCTGGATTGACTCCTGTATCCTGCAAATTTTTGCTAGGACAAGCCACTGACCTTCTCTGTACCCACAGATGCCTTGTACACAGAACATGGGTGCACTTTTCCAAGTCACTGGTGCAAAAGGACCCAAAGTTTTTTAAATAAGCAGACAAGAGCCAAGACATTTCCATTCCCAACATATCAGGGTACTCTCATCTCAAGATCTCTGTCCAAAATGTGCAGAGCCATCTGCAACCGCTCCTGTAAAAGGGAACTGCCTCCATTGCTCAGTAAGTGCTTCTAAAGCAGCCTTAGATCCTACTGCAAATCTGTACAAAAGCACCAACTCCCAGAGCAGCAGCTGACACAAATGCAATCTTGTATCAGGTCAAAGGTGGCCAAAATAAGAAACCATCAAAATGTACAGAAAAAAGCAAACAAATAAAAGAGCAAGGGAAGAGGAAAGAGAACAACAATAGGACCCAAAATAGATCCCTGTGCCACACACACATCAGATCTATGGCATGAAAGCTTTGCAAAGAAACTTGTTCTTAAAACAGTGCATCAGCATTTACTCTGTTGCTGGCTGAAGTCTACTACTGTCTGACACCCCTACTTACTATTTACAACTTCAGGCTTTAAAGAAAACTGAAGTACATTAATTGAGGCTTTTATGAGGCACAAAACGATAGCTGCATTGTTACATGTTGTGGAAGAAGAAAAGCAGGCTGAGAAAGGGGGAGGACATGAGAGAAGCAGCACCCAAGGAGAGAAGTTGCCCAAGAAAGCCTTAACAGCTCTTCTGCCTGTCTTTATTCATCAGTCAAAACAAACAAGGGCAAAGGGTCTGGAGGTGCACTGCTGTCCCAGACACAGACCCCAGGAGGGACACAGCCTGCTGAGCCTGTGTGAGGGCACTGACACAGCCAGAAAGGACCAATCCAGCTGCAGTGACAGCACCGAGGCACCAGTGGCTCATGACCCTGCAGCGTGGCCAGCACACACAGGATGAGAGGTCTCCAGGCTTGCTTCATGCAGAACCACAGCTGGAACCTTCAACAGGCCTGTGCCCCAACATGTCCCACTCCCACGACAAACTCCAGCTGATTTTTGGAACTGTAAAGAGCATTTCCATGAGCACACAGACAGTATCAAATCTGCTGCTCCTCAGCAGAAGCTGCCACCTCAAATGGGTACCTGGCTACAAGATGCCCACACCCACAGTGAACAGCACAGGCATATTTCTTTCCAGACCCCACTCCAGAAGTAATGGTAGAAGCAATGGGAAGATGGGACACACTGCCACCCTCCAGGCTCGCAGCACCCTCAGCTCTGCCTCATGACAGACCAGTGCCTGGAGCTGGTCTTCACCAGGGGAGAGGAACAGGGATCTACCTCTTGTTTTGTTTCCTTACAGAACACATTGATAGGCAGAGCCATGTGCTGAGAGTACAAGCATGGGACACCTGCCACAGACTTCACAACCTTAGACAAGTTACTCACTGTCTTTGTGTGTTCTTTATGGTTCTGTGAGGAAATTGGCTCTTTCCTTTGCTGTTAATGTAGATACGAGGTTGCTTCTATTTTGCCACATCTATCAGACTTTCAAGAATCTAATGAAGAGCCAGGTTAGTTTCAGAAACCTGAAAGCAATAATGTTTTTAGTCAGCACACAGTACATGCAATACGTTGTCAACAAACTGGATGGCAAGTGAAGAAGAGAAGAACAAAATACCTCCAATGAGCTGAGAAAACAGGAAGTACTGGGGGGATACCAAACCTCTGGAAATGCTGGATTGCTAGGAATAAAAGGTTAACAGACATGAGAACAGATCTGTCCTTGAGGAGAAAAAGACAAGAAAACTGGAGGTAAAATAATTTTACTAAGTGGCAGAAAATGATGAAAAATGAGCAAGATGCTGTTGCCAGGGTCAGTATCTAAAAAAAACCCAACCCAGAACAGCTGATATATTGTCTGATCTCAGACAAAATGAACCTGTCTAAAGGCACTATTGTTTAGGCAAAATCATGAAGCAAAGATTAAAAGCTCTGGTTACAAAGCTGTGCATCACCATGTCTGTGTGTGACTGAGGGGATAGCAGAGGTCTCCCAGTGAAATGGGTGACAGCCCCAGACATGAACTGTAAGAATGTGAATGAAGGAACCCAGGGCACATAGAGGGGCTGCCTGAAAACCCAGGCTCTGTGGTCTGGAGAAAACACAGCACAGAGAGATATGCAAAAAGAGCATGGCTCAGCTCAGAGCAATGGGGTAAACACATACAGGAAACAGAATGCCTTCACACTGCATTTTCTCCAGAATAACAAGAGTGAAGGCAGTGCCTGAGGATGATCCTGTAGAAAGAAGGATCTCTGCAATAAAACCTCAGGAGACTCTCAACAGTCAGGCTCTGCACAAGAAGCTGCCAGCCCTTCTACAGCTACATTTGCTGCTGTGCCATTAAATCAAAGATGAATCTGATTCCAGCTGGATTGTAGAGCCAGCTGCAGTGATAAGAGGCAATCTTAGATGGGAGAAATGCCACTGAATGTTGAAGATGTAGAATAAAAAAAATGTTCTGAGATCAGTGAGCAAATACAAGCTCTTGATTAAAAAGCCCCTCACAAAATCAGAGGTATTAGCACTTTAGCTTTAGAAGTTGACAGACAGAACCATCCACTGCTTGGTAGCAGGACTGTGCAAACATGAAATGATAAACACATTTGATAAAGAAATATTATCATTTTTGTAGAAACTTATGTCCCTGAAAGGCCTTAAAAAAAGAGGTTTTGATTAAAAAACTATAACAGAAAAGGAAGACCACAGAATACACTAAACCAATTAAAAGCTACACTAAATTACAGGTCACAAAGACCAGCCATGATCTAAGAATCATTACTGAGTGAACTTATTGTCAGTGAGATTAATTCCTGGCCTCCATTTACCTCTGAGGCCTTTAAAGAAATTCTTGGAGCCAAAGATGTGATCAAGAGCATCTTGAGCTGCTGCAGCTCTGCAGACACTGAAGTCTGGGAACATCTGAGGCCATCAGCACATGCTGCAGTGCTCAGGGCCAAGCACCTTCATCCCCTGGGCTTCTCTGCAGCAGCAGGTGGGGTCAGGGTCACTGCAGAGACCTGACCAGACATGGGTTCCACCCCAGCCAAAGGGCTGCTCACCATCCCTCTGTCTCTCCTGAGCAGGACAAGGCTGGAGGCAGCCACAGCCAGGAGCTGGGGACACAGCACAGCCCCACGGCCTCTCCCTGAGCTGGAGACCTACATCAGCCCTGTCCCTTCAGCCACTCAAAGAGCATGGTATACAAGAAGCTGCTCTGCTACTGGCTTGATTTTGTCAGCTCCTCCCTAACTTACAGCTTTGGGCAGATGCCTGCTTTTCCCTGCCCAGCCCTGAGGTACCAAAGTCCTACACAGCAGCCCACAGCAACACCAAGATGCCTCAGCAGCAAACCTAAGAAGAGCAAGTATGGAAAGCCAGTGTCCCATTCCATTTACCAGCTAATGCTTTACAGCTCACAAAGCGCATTTGCCCAGACAGGAAAGGAGCCAGGAGCTACACTCCCAGAATGTGACATGGCCATGCACACTTTACTAGTCACCAGCATTGTCAGGAGAAAAGACCATGAAAACAACCCCACAAAGTACTTCCAAGGGATAATTGCCCCTGCTCTTCAAAGAGCATCAGCCCTCAGCACTTCCTGGTGGTCACTAATGGCAGCAAAGACATGCAGAAAGGGCAACGTTACAGAATGATGTGCCTATGTCCCAGTGGAAGAGAGTGCATTAACACACCAAATTATCACCTAATTATAATGGGGGACTCCAAGTGATTTCAGAGGGTCACAGACAGTAATGCAATACCATCGCCTTGACAGGCCAGGTCGCTGCCTTCTCTTTGCAAGCCTACATGTCATGCTACACCAGCCAGCACCATCCTCAGAAATCTTGTCAACAACACGCACCATTAGAATGCTCCTGTCCCCAGAAAAACAAGTGACAGCATGAAAAAAGTTACTCTTACTCCCCAATCTTTTCTAGGACTGCTTGACAGATTAGAGATCCACCCCACCATGGAGATTCACAGACCTAGGATAGGAGAAAGCTACAGTGGAAAACCAGCCAAGGATCTACTACTGTAAATGTTCAGAGTTTTGTTTCCCCCTTGTGATAAATTTCAGAGGGAAACTTAAGAGCAGACTCTAGGAAAATGCAATGATCACCCATTCTATTTACTTAGTCTCTATACCTGAATGGAAGTATCCACTCAATTTTAAGAGAGTAACAGTTTTTTGCAAAATTAATAATTTCTTGCACCTCAAACAGCTTTTATTTGTCATCAGAAACAAAATAAACCAATAAAGCCTTACTGTAGTAGAAGAGAGAAAATATTTACCTTGCATTGAGTAAACTTTTCCCATGGTGCAGGCACAACTGTAAACAGGAGGAAATTTTAAGAGACATGGTAGAAGCTGTTTGCAACTACACACTTCAAAGCCAAAAGGGATAAGAAACTGGATCTCCTTCCTTCAGGAGTAAAGAAAAATTATCACAAAGAGCCACAAATTATTTACTAAAGAGAGTATGATACCACAGGGAAACAAAACAAAACCTGAAATAATCTAGATGCAGACACCTCTAGAGATTCAAGAGAAACCAGGTAACAGTACAGGGAAGACAGCTCTCTCCTTTATAATCTTTAATTCAATTCTGCTTATCAGCATCATCATTACAGCTAAAAGTGCAAAGACTTTAGCACATTTCAAGTCTTATTCAATTTCCACTGAAGTATCTGAATAGACTCCAGTAATGTTGTATCAAATTTCTACAGACCCTTCCAATCTACAAGCTAAACACTCCTTTAAGAACTAAATGAATTCAGCTTCCTCGCCTTTGTGAGGAAAAGCCCTGGCTGCCTGCCCTTTCTGTGACTCAGACACACTTGGCCCAGCCATGAGAAGGGCTGCATTCCCTCTGCTCCCACCGAAGTCAAGGGCATCTCTCAGGCTCTGCATGCCGAAAACCAGGCTGCCTGCCACAGGACCAAAGCCAAGCTGCCAGCTAGTAAATGCACAAACCCTGGGAGGACAGCAAGCGTGAAGGCAAAGCCTGTGGCTCAGAAGGGGCAGCCCTGTATCATTTTCTGGGCATGCCAGGCACATGGAAGTCCTGCTGCACCAATGGGCACACTTCTCATCGCATCCTAGGACCTGCAAGTCTAATCTGGGCTGACGCAGGATGGTGCACATGGAACGAGCCTCTGCTGGAAGATGTGGGCCATAACATCATGGTTTATTACTATTTCACTATCTGCAAATTCTGTTCAGCCTGCAACAGCTCCTACAGATCTTGTTCCAGTATTACTTCCCATGTTTTAAAATATTTTTATTCCACCGTCTAGAAAATATTTTTTTATAGAATGCTAACATTTTGGGCATCTGAAGAGTGACATATTTCAGGTTTATGAAGCCCTTCACCAGCTACAATTAAGTAATTCCAGTAATCTCAAAGGACTTCTGGAGTAATCAGTAAATTCTTATTAGACAAATCACACACTTGTCTGTAGAGCAAGGGCCAAAATCCTGGGCTTTCCACTGCTGAAAGTCTCAGCCTTTGAGGCTAAATGAGAAAAGGTAATAAGGGCAGACCCTGCAGACTGTACACACAGCCCGTGCCACACAGAGCTCACCCTCAGCATCAGAAGCTGAATGAAGCTGACCTGAGCCAGCCAGAGCACAGGCTCTGCAAAGAGCTTACAAATTAGGAAATCAATGCACAGAGATCAAATTACCATTACAAATTGCCCTAATAAATCTATGGATGCAAAAATAATATAAATTAACAAACATGCCATCACTGCTCCCTGATATGCACCCTAAGAGCCCGAAGTCCTCCTCTTGCAACCGAGCAGTTGTAAGGTCCCCAGCTAAGAAATGCAACTGAAGTGCCCTGGTTCTGCCCCCTGTACACACAGCACCTAAGACATCAAATTTATATTCTGAATTAAACTGTACAAAGCATCTCCTGTACTCCACTGAATAGCAATCACTGCCAGTTGAAAACAATGACAGCAAAATAATATTTTGCCCTAGTGTACTACTGCACGTATTCACCTTCATATTCTGACATTGAAATACTTGCCTACAGGTCTAGGAGCAAGTGCAGCAGGTCACATTCCTTACTGAATACTCTCCTGCTACATACACTGATCACACCCCACCTGCGTATTTGCAGCCCCTGACCCCAATCTTCAGCTACATCTTTTAGTGGCTGATTTCTTTCAAAAAATTAATTCTACTATTGACATCCTCTTAATTTCTTAATGGGAGCTAAGGCCTTTCAAACAGCCTTCAGTACTCAAATCAAATCCAAAAATCAGAAGGACTTTTCCCATCCTGCCTCCCTGTGCAGGAGCACAGGAGGAAATGCCAAGAATCAGATGTTCTCCTCTGCTCTGCAACTGACTAATCATGGGGACTCTGGCCAATTACATAATTACAATGTGCCTCCATTCCCTCATTTCTCAGTGGCTACAATTATGCTGTAACAAATCCCTGGTAACCTGGGACTGATCCTGCGTTTTAGATTCTGCCTCCTTGAAGGCATCTGATAGGAACAGGCCATGCTCATGGGAAAGGCAAGGTCTCCGACAGGAACTGGTCATTAATTTTTCAGCAAGTTACATGTCAGTGGCTTGAAAGAGAATCTTTCCATGGGAATATGCCATTGTTTGGGAAGGCTTCATCAGAAGGATGTGCCTCTGGAGAAAACAGAGAAGGAAGAACATTTCTGTTCTCTTAAAAAGCAGCTGAAGAAAGCACAGAATTGGGGCTGGGAGCCTGGCTGGGTTCAGTGCAAGCACCAGTCCTGTGGGTGCAAGGCAAGAGATCCAGATTCCCCAGAACAATTTTTTCAGTCCTCCGTGTAATCTTAATAGCATTTCTTCTTTTCTCAAAGGCTTTAAAAGATCTCAGTTCCAGGGAGATAGCAAAGACAAAACTATTTCCTACCTGGCCCCACAATGGGGAAAGCTCAGATTCCACTTAACTGTGAGTGATGCTGTGTATACACAGACGTGTACCACATGATGAGCTGTCAAGAGTCCAAGGATGTCAGATCTTCACTCAACCTCCCTCCAACAAAAAAAAAACCTGCTGGCCACCTCCCAGGGATTCTATGCAGATTATAAATTCATTAATGACTGGTGAGTGCTTAGAAAAGGTAGACGGCGAGGAACTGCTGTTATTTCCCATTGTTATCATGGCTATCTGACATATATGCCACAGGAAACTTGGATCTATCCTCTGTAGGAACCTGTGATGCTGGACTCAACACAAATCAGTTTATCCAAGCACAACATGTGAATTATAACAAATGAATGATGATTTTGGCCTAGAACCTTTTAAAAGAGCTCTGGAGATGGGCACAAGGCCACACACTCTTAATATGCAAAGGCAGCCGTGTGACATCGCCGTGTCCCGTGAGACTCTTTGAAGCAGCCCTTCTGCCAAAAGCTCCTGTTCACCCAGAAACGCTGGCGGACAGGAAGATGTCTCAGTGCTAAACCATTTATGTGTAACATCTGCCACCAAAGGGATTTGGGATAACTTTCCTAGTCCACAGCAACAAATGCTGAGGCAGACATTCTTGCAACTTGGCTCTAAGGATGAGATCTCCCACCAGAGGGGAGGAGAGGACCACCAGGACTTTGATCTACTGGAACTCATCAGCCTTTCCTTCAGCTCTTTCACCCAGCTGACAATACAGAACACACTGGCCAGACTCTCCCTAGGAAATTACTTATTATACTCTAAACTGCAATGCAAATACATCTAAACCCTATCCTAACTCTTTTCAGCAGCCAGTACTACTTAGTTTGACAATCCAATTGCACAGAACAGATCAAGGCAAAGGCTGGAATTTGCACAAGCATGTTTATACTGGCTGTCTACACCACTCAAAGCAGAGGATTTATAAGTGAAACAGTTAGGCTGCTCCCATTTTTCTGACAAGCCCCTTCCTTCCAGTACCTATATGGGTTACAAGAGAGCTGGAGAGAGATGTTTTACAAGGACACGTAGTCATATGAGGAGAAAGAATGGCTTCAAACTGATAGAAAGTGGGTTTAGATTAGATGTTTTTTTAGATTAGACATTTTTTACTGTGAGGGCAATGATGCCCTGGCACAGGCTGCCCAGAGAAACAGTGGCTGCCTCCTCCCTGGGACTGTTCAAGATCAGGCTGGATGGGGCCGTGAGCAACCTGGTCTAGTGGAAGGTGTCCCATAGCAGGGGGGGTCGAACTGGACGGTCTTTAAGGTCCCTTCTAATCCAAACTATTCTATAATTCTATAATGAATGATTCCTCCTCCCACATGGACAACACAGATCACCTTCAATTTTTTGTAAGACAGAAGACCAAAGAAACATCTACTGTGCTGCCAAAGCTGTGCTTGCAGTTCTGAAAGGTGCTCCCAAGTCTGCCTTTCCAGCTGGTACATCAGCACAAGACACAGACACCTCCAGCAACAAGTGTCCTACTGAGCAGCTGGCCCATCTCTCCCTTCTATGGAGAAGCAGGAGGAGAGATGCACTCCTGTCCAGCTGCAGCATCACCATCTGCCCCAGCAGAGAGCACTGCACCTGTTCTGGTGCCCCATGAATTACACACCTCTACTCTTTACCTGTTGACCCTCAGTAAAAAATTTGCTTTGATAGTCTTCTGGCAACAGCTGTCAAAAACTCAATTTATGTGTATGTATACAGACAAATCAAAAACCAGTGTTTATCATTCAGCTTTCTCACTAATCTCCTTCTTATCAAACTCTTTGGATGTAGGACAATGTGACATTAAAAGGACTCGGCAAGATGATCAGTATGCAACACCTCTATTTCTAGGTGTGCAGTTGTCTACAATTTCTGATAATGCATCTTCCCAAAGGCTTTGTCAAAATATGTGTTTGCATTGCAGAACATCAAGAGACAGTGAGGCAATAAATCTGTCCTGCATTCCAAGACATTAACAACTTAGCAAGTTGAGTGATAAAGAACCAATACAATTATGTGTCATTAAGCTGAAACTAATAGTGGTAGGGAATGGATAAGAGCCTGCTGATTAGAACAGCTATCAAGGAAACTCTAAGATGTGGCATTAAGGCATGCATTGAGAATAGAACACATTTCATGCTTCTCCTAGAAATACTTAATTCTATTTCAAGCCACCACCTCTTGTTTTACTTGGCATGAGCACTTTCCACCATAAAAAGTTCTTTTTTCCATCAAACATTTTATGAAGGAGTCAACAAATAGCATCTACCACAAAACAGAGAGCCTCCATGTCCTCTTGGTCAAAACAAAGCTCTTCTCACTCTTCCTTCAGAAAGACATACCAGCCTGATCAGAAAACACTTCCAGACCTCACTGCACAGCTCGTTTGCTCTTTGTGCAAGGCCTCCACCTGAATCCACATCTGGACCTCCCTGGGACAAAATTCCTGTGCTAAACATCCTATCCATAAATTTCTAAAGGATATGATGGGATTCAGTAATACAGCAGAGAAATTACTGCCCATTTCAGGTGCACATGGAAGGCAGTGCTCAGCTTCTATGGGAATCTATCTCCAGTTGCATGTGCCTCATTGTCCATGTGGGAAGCAAATACTTCTACTCATCTTCCAAGCAGAAGTTACTTAGACGTACTGAGGACATATACCTGGCACATTACCCTCAGGGCCTGGCCAAGATTAACATCTTCACTTCCAAGAACCCACCTAAATTCATGAAGCATTCCATATTTTTAACAGGTTGCCCAGAAAAGTGGCTGTCCCAGCCCTGAAGCGTTCAAGGCCAAGGTGGTTGGGACTCTGAGCAAGCTGCTCTCCTGAAGGGTGTCCTTGCCCATGGCAAGGAGTTGGAATAGATAATCGTTAAGGTCCCTTCCAACCCAAGCCATTCTCTGATTCTGTGACACTACATGACTGAGACAGCTCCTGGCGCTTCCATAGACCATTCAGGTCCTGGCCTCCAGTATCACCACAGCAGTGGTTAAACAGTGGTTCTGATATCTGCAATGAAAAAACTGAGAGCTGCTGAAGGATTCGGGACTGCATTCCTGTAAGTCTGAAACAGGATTCCCACGAGATAATACAAATCTCTGATGACTTGTGAGCTGAAAACGAAAGCTGCTCTGCCCCTTTGGCTCTGACTAGTTCCACTGACTTCTATGGCACAGAAGTCTGAGGGGGAAAAAACGCATAAACCCTGTCCTAATCTATCTCCTGATCCCACAAAACATTTCCATGTGGCCAATATCTGAAAAGCCAACAAGACAGACTCTGTGCCAGTTTTCTGGGCTTTCATATTCCCAGCTCAGTAAAGTCTCACAACAGTTGAAAGCTGGGCCATTTATCGGAAGGTGAGTGTTCAGCCTTTCTGATGGAACTCAGCCATGATTATCAGGGTAATCATTATACTCTTTCAGCAATTATCATCAGCACTAATATAACTTTGGCTGCTGCAAACTGTAAGAGTGTCTTGATCTAATTTACATTCAGGGGTGTTATACCATAAAGTGCAACATATGATCCCAGTCTGACAAAGCTGATACTGAAGTCTGTGTAAATGGAGATGAATATGGATCACTTCCCAAGTCTTTGCAGAAGGTTTGTTTGCCCTCAAAAATCAAGTTTTCATTCTTCCAAAGGCTGCATAGAGAGCAGAACCATGTATGCTTTCGTCTGTCTATAAGGAAGCACCTCCAGGTTTGAAGCCCTGTTCTGAGTAACTGGCCTATGCCTGCGGTGATCTGAAAAATGCCTGTCCCAAGAACTCTTGAGAAAGGAAATTCTGTGAGAGGGAAAGGACTTTGAAGGTAGCTACAGAAAGGAAGAATGTGTGGTGGAAAACAGTAGAAATCCTGTTCTGACCATGTTCTGATTGCAAATGCCATCTAGGATGTTACATCAACGTAAGAACTGATGTGTTATTAAACACAGCTATTTTATAAACCCCAATTCTATAAATTAAATGAAAAGTTGAGGTCAGACCACATAGTTGAAGGCAGAGTTTGGCCAATGATGATTATTTTTCATAAGGACTGTCCTCTAGGCTAGAAGGTGTGTCATGACACCCCAAGGTAGTTAACTCAGACTAAGGAAACAGTACTGACAGACTATTTTTTGCTGACAGTAATCTCTGTCAGGTCCTCTCTGTGAGAGCTCTGACACGGGCTTGGAAATCCATTCAGATCCCAAAAGTTTAACTGCAAAACAATTCAACACAGGGCAAGACACACATGCTCTGTATCTAAGACTTAGCTGGGATGCTGCTTAAAGTTTGTTTATTTTCCCCTGCTCTCTCAATTCTAACCTGGGTATATGCCTAGAAATTAAAGCTAAAGGGCAGAGAGATAATCTTTTTCCCAACATGACAGAAAAAAAAACCACAGAAAACCTGGCTTCCTTCGAAGTATAAGGCCAGAGTTGCAATTGCATTTTCACTTGTTTTACTAGACCCATAAAACACCACTTGTGCTGAATGGGTGCAGGGGGAGACATCTCAAGTACTGCTCAAACTGAACAAGAGCATGGGCGAGCCCTTGAGTTGAGGGGAACCAGCCCTATGGAATGCCACCAGCACAAGCACAGTGTGGCAGTAATTCAGGCCCTACCTTCTCTCTTCAGAGTGTGAGGCTCAGACATTAACACAGAAACGTAGCTCCACAGGCTGTGGGATTCTGGGTACCAGAAATTCTGCTCAGGCAAAGCACAGCGAAAGGAGAACCCAGAGGAAGAGTCTCTAAGATGTGGTTCCAGCATCCACAGCTGGCCTAAATTTTACTCCATGCCAGGAAGCAGCTCCTTTCTCACAGACGGCTGCTGTTACAGAGCACTGACACCCACCATGGAGCAACTGGGCATGCAATATTAATAGCATCAATGAGAAAATTAGGAATCCACATCAAAGCACTGAGAGTTGTTTTTATAATATTTGGCTTTAAAACTAAGTGCAAAAGGAAAGGTGTTACACTCAGCTAAGCATGCTTTTTTCTGCAGCTTTTAAACACACACACATATGCAGAATGACCCCTTAAGGATGGGGTAAAGCTGCTGTCACCTGTAACTCAGCAAATCACAAGTTACATGAAGAAACAAAAATCAATGCTGCTCTGAAATTTAGCCTGGCATGGAAAAAAAAAAAAAAAAAGTCAAAACCTACCACAATAAATGGCTGCTGAAAAGTCAGTCAATGGAAAGTGCTGCTTTGGACACGGTTTTTCTCAAACATGGTCATTACCTTGCAATTTGAGTCCAAACATTCTCATCTGCACTACACTGAGACCCTGCACTGAACACAACAGACGCAAACCAATAATCCAAATAAATGAGTACACACTTATTTGCTAGAATTTTTCTAGTAACAGAAAATCATAAAAAAAGACAATCAATTAATCGAATTTAGAAATCCTCCCTTCTCCATTAAACACTGACATTGGACCAAAATTCACAGAGCCTACCTGCATCAACAGTCAGTACAGATAAAACATGGATGCAAATACTGTCAGCCATGTAATCTCCATAAGGAGACTCTTGCATTTGGGGAGTTTTGCATTAATTTAATAAATTAAGGACATGTACAAAGCATAGAAGTATCATCTTGAGGATATAGTGGTTATTACTGGTGTCCCTTTTGACTGGAGCAGGGACTGCTCAGCCATAGCTAAGTCTCCACAGATGGGCACAGCCTGATCTGAGCTCTCTGCCTGCACTCCAAGCAAGTTGATGCACGCTGCTGCTCTGAGAGCTGCAAAAGCATGTGATTGCAGCACTGCGCCCAGGCCAGCACAACCTGCAAGGGGTCCATCATGGTCCTGTCCTGCTGACAGCTCCGGGTGTCTATCACCTCCAGCCTGGAAGACACAAGCTCTATCACTGCCATGAACATGGCATGATGCTAACAGGGAAGTCTTCATGTGATCTTAGATATGTTTCTCTAATAGTTCTGCAACTTGAGCATCTACCTAGAGAGAGGACCTGACATCTTTTTAAGTAGTTTGTTGAGACACTACAACTTGATGACTCAACTTAGTTATTTGTCCTAATCTGCAACAGACTCAGAGCTGTTCAGTAAAATAAGCATGGGCTATTTCCCCTCAGAGCAGCTGAACGATGGAGTCAACAACTAATGCACCTGCTCTGCTTTGCTCAGTTACCTGGTTTCATTTTGAATCAAACCCTATCTTCTGCTTCAGCCTGTCTCACACATGTGCAGCCTCCCTGCCTCCACTGGTGCTCAGGCCAGACAGTCTGAAATTACATCACTGGCATCTTGCTGCAGCTTAGATGGCATCACCTCAGGTTACACAGGACTGGGAGAGACCCACTGGGTCACCAAGTACAGCCCCTGCTGTCCAGGCAACCACGTCACCTAATCCCTTTGTAAGTGAATCAAAAATAGTTATGAACCATACCTCACTGGGCACACCCCAGGCTAGCCATAAATGACATATTGTGGTGTAAACTGACTTGGGAAAAAGTACACAGACACATCCAAGACAAATTAGAAACTGCAACAAGCAGGGAGGTAGCTTAGTCTAATGGCCAGGGAATGAGACAGGCAGCAAGATGGTTGGGTCCTGTTACGGGCTCGTTCTTCTCTGTTCCACCCATAGTGCCATTACTCCATCCCTCAGGTTCCTCTGGGCTGAGACCAAGATAACAACATCGTCCCTCCTTCCTTCACAGATCACTTTGAGCACTACGACAGAAAGAGGGGCACAAGAACTAAATATTTTTATCCACTTAATCTCCCCAGCAGGTTTTTAAAGCCCATTTTAAAGCCCTCCTTTACAATTCAGTCTGTGGATAATTTGCTACCTGCATCTCCATAAAGTTTAACCTGTCATAGCCTGACAAAGGTGTAATTTCATCCCCAGGCTCTTCTGACTTGAGACTGTGGAGCTTCTCTTTGTGGATAAAGTATCAAAGCAGTACCTCTGAGACAACAGCCCTTTGCATCTCACAACCCACATATTATTCTCCCTAAACACAGTTTAACTGGCCAGAATCAAAACTTTTTCTCTCCCCTCATGCCTCCTCCCCACCGTGCACACAAACATAGATAAAAGCAGCAGACAGAGACACAAGAGAGAGGATGGTTTATCCCACAGACAGGATTACTGCATCATGATGTAATGACCTTGTTCAGGAAAGAAAAAGGTTAGTTATATATCAGCCTGAGCTGTAAAAATACCAGTTCATTTTCAAAATGGGGTACAATAATGTCCATTTAAAGTTATGCTTAAGAAAACATAAAACACTTTTCCAGTGAACTGGAGAGAGAAAGAGCACAGCCCAACTGGCCTCGGGATAACCCCTCTGCAGACACATGTAACACATTGAATCAAACAAGTAGGAGTGTTCCTCTGCTAAGTGTGCATGGGAAGGAGTACGCTGCTTTCTACCAGGTTGTGTCTTCAAACATCCAAGAGTTCTTTCTGTACCCTCCAAAGGCACATGGCAAAAAGAGCCATTTCTGTTTTATTTCAGGTGCAAAATGCTACAGTGCCAACTGTTTCAGTTGCCCCTTATGAAGACTTTACATTTGTACCTGTTGTCTTCCACCTCAGAACAACTGGAGGAAGGAAGGCCATATGCTGCCTGCATATAAAGCAATTCCGTGAAAGAATAATTCAATGCCATTATTCTCTCTTTTTAGATAACATTTAAAAATGCTGTAATGACTAAAACTCCAAGTTTTGCCATGACTAAAACTCCAAGGCTGAGATAATCACATTTGTGACCACAGGTTCCTCAAAGGGACTTATTTCTAATGAATTTTCAAATGCTTTGAAAATAATAAGTATTTCAGTATTTACCACTGAAAACAGTAAAAGAACACTGATGCTACTGCCCCAGTACAGCACACTTATTTCACTGCACTGCTGATATTCTGCTAAAGTGAAGTGCATGTTATTAAAGACAATATTTACCAACAGATACTACAGTTGTGAAAGTAATATAGTCCTCCACATAAAAATAGGCTTCCAACAGGAAATACAAGGCATTTGGCAAGTCTTAGCCTGCCAAGGGCAACTGCTCCATGTCCTGTTTCCAGGACAAGAAAGCCCTCCAGTTACTCTAGATTCTTCCAGTGGTGAATGCTGAGCTTGTCTGGTAAGTTTTCCGAGCCCAGTGGAAATCCTACAGCAGACACAGAAAGCTCTGAGTCTGAATTGGCACCAGATGCTTTAGAAAACAAGTGATTTTCATTTTGTTACAGGAATATGAGAAGGCCAAAATGCTTTATTTGTCAGCACAGGAACAGCCACTCATCTAAGAGCATGAATATTCTGTTGAAGTTATAAAATCAGACTCTTCCAAGGAAACCCTGCACTGAGTAACAGTGCCATGTGCCAACTTGCAGTGCTCTCTACACGTGTATGAGACAGGAAATGTATTTTCTATAGCAGATGAACAGCAATGACAGCCTTCAGACTAGAGTATGGAATATCATTTGCATCAAATTCCAACCTCTCAAGGAGCAGCCTACAGTATCTCCCTACTAGCTCAAAGACTCCATACAAAGGCCAACTCAACATCATACATCCACTGCAGTGTTTCTTCTCAATTAACTAAGGAAAAGTGTATTAGGCACACATCAAAACTGCATTGCAGCTAGAGCTGCCAATTACTTATGGCAAAAGGGAGCTGATTCATCCGACTGTATGTGGGCCTAGGCTGGAGTTTTCCCAAAACGCAACAAGAAAAGAAGAAAACCTCAGTGAACCTCCCCCTCATTCCCACTCCTTCCTCCCCCACAAATCACAGTCAAGAGGCCTGCGCTTGCAAAAGCAGCATTTCCTGGAGGATTCTTTCTTCCAATCACTCCTTTTCTAAATTCAGACAAAACACACAAATCAAAATCCATTTGCATATGATATATAGCATACAACGACACCTCTCCCAAACACTTACAAGCAAAAGGCAATGCAAAGGATCTAAAGCACCTTTAAACCCCCAGTATCCAGGGATCCCTACATCTTCTGCTCCAAATCTCACAGCATTCCGAGGCCACCTGTGTTGAGTGCAATGGCTACCTGACAACACTTGGCTTGGCACCAGCCTGCAGCAGCTGAGCAGGGGCTGGGGGGCCTTGTCTTTCTGCTCAGAGCAGTCACAGAACAGAACATTTCTGCTAAGCACAAGCACATCCTGAATCCAGACTTTTTCACAAGTTTCCTGTGTCAGATGCATTTAACACCTAACATATCACAAGTAGCAATTCCCCATCCAACATGCTCCTCCTTCACTTTGTGTGTCTCAAATGAGCCTTGTGGCCTTAGGGGTGCCAGGGCTCTTCTCTCCCTGGCACTGCTGGATAGAAATTGTTCTTATTACTTGCCATGGACCCATTTAGGCACCTACTAGCCTAGGTTTTCAAGGTCCCTTGCCACACCAACACCACTATTCCCCACAGTGAGTTCAGGACACAAAACTTCAATCAATTTTACTTCTGACTGCTATCTTGCATTGCTCTGACAGCACCCTACTGATGACCTTGGGCATCTGACTTCATCCATTTGTTTCCAGTGTTTTTGACATGAGTCAACCTGGCACCCAGCCCCCCTGGAGCAGTCAGACCCTGCCTTAACACATCTCTGCTTTTTTTCCAGGCCTGACTTTTAGGCATTTATTGTAGATCTTTAAACAGTTTTCACAGAAAATATGCTTAGAGATCCTCAGAGTGCAGAATAATGCTAGACGCATGCACCTACTGCTCACTGCCTTCTGGGACCAACATTCAAAATTCCAGTGAGCCCAGAAGGGAGCCTGAGCTGCCTCTTCCATGGCAAGGGGGATCAGGAGTCAGACACAGACAGCTCCATGGATCACAACGCAACTCCTCGCCAGCACTGCAGGGCAGACCAGTGCAAGGTGTCTTCTGCCTAATGACCCCACCAACAAAAGCCATCAGTCTGATGAGAACTTGTGCTTTAGAGGCTGTTGGATTATGCAAGAGCACAACTTTTTCCTCTCCTTGCCCAAAAGCCAATCCTATTATGGGTTGATTTTGGGATTATGTTTACCAGACTGCTTGTGGGTACATAGATAGCTATGTGTAATTCCTGTTCCAGTACAGAAGCAATTACAGTCAGGATAGATGCAATCCTCAAACAGGGTCACATGTGTTCAGGTATACCCACGAGGGCAGGCTCTGCCATTCTGCTGAGATCAGCAATGAAACACAGCTCAAAAACTACTCAAGAATCAGGTAACAGACCTCCTGTGTCATGTGTGGGCCTGGGAACTTCATCCACATGCTGCTATGTTCACTAAGGGAGACAAAAGAGAGCTTACCAAACCAAGGATTTAGAACTGGAAAAGTGCCTTGTAACCAGATTCTTAGTGCTTCTCCTTACTACGTGAAGAAGATTGGCATTCACCTTGAGTGTCCAGAGTGCTCCACAGACCATGGGAGAAGACAGGGCATGTCCTGAGAGCTTGCTCAAAAGCTCTGTTCGCATTACAAGCTATGGCATAGAAGTGCCCCCTAATTAGAGATGCTTTGTGGACAATTTACTTCAGAAACACACAAAGGCAGCAGGAGTTCCAGCATTTCAGTACCACAACAGATTTCAAGAACGGTCCAGGACACAATCTCTGTGTGTGAACCATCAATATACTGCAGAAAAGAATAAGACTCCACTCTCAGCTTATTCCTTCTGAAATGCTAACCATTATTCATTAGTGCCCCTGAAGAGGGGGATTCTGCGTTCCCCTACTGCAAGAAGTGGAGAGAGAAGAAGAGTATGGAGAGAAGGTGTGGCACAGGCCATGGGGCAGAAGTTAAAGGAGAAGACTATCCCCCCAGACCGTCACTCTAGATACTTCCAAATATTACCCCACGTCTTTCTGGTCCATGCATCCTACAAAGTGCAAGGCACCTTCCTCAAAAATAAACAAATCAGGGAGCAAATTCTGTCTGTTTTAGTCTTTTGCCAGAAATCTCACTTCTCCCCGGCTTGAATTCTCTGGAATGAAGAGAGAAGAGTCATAGCACCCCACATCTGTAGGAAACATCACCCTGAGCTGCATAGGCTTGCTAAAGAGATCAAACGTGGATGTAAGCAGCTCTTTTCTGGAGCAGGCATCGTTTCAGTTGTTAAAATATTCATGCACCAATAGGAGCTGTAGCATCAATGTCTGTCCCTGATACAAACAAACCTGAGCTAAAGCCTGACAATCTGTGTTATGCAGAGTGGAATCACAATTAAAAGCATTTCCCAAGCCTCCATTTCTGCAAACACACATATGACAGCTTTTCTGGTGACACACCAAGAGCAACCCAAATCCAAGTCTACAATCTTCTGCCTGTGAGGGCAGGAGACATTAAAAACAGCTTTAGTAAATGTCCAGGATTTTAATTGTGTGCCTTCAGTTTTTCCCTCTCAGGTTTACTATGCACCAGCAGCTCTGTGGTTCATCTGGGGAGTGGCTGGATGCACCTGATAAATATGAGCTGGCATCTGGGCACTGCAGGTTGAATCAAGACTCTCTGCAGGGAAGCACCTAGAAAATTTCTGATCTGGAGGATTTTCTCCTTCACAATAGGGAATAGAGAAGTAGTAGACAGAAAATGGAAAACATTAGGCCTTTCACTCCCCTCAAGAGACACACAGAAGTACTTTCCAGTGCCCTTTCTAAATAGGGAAACTGATTTTTTTGATGCCAGCAAATGGACAGAGGCTGGGGGGGTGGGGGTACAGCTGCTGCCCCTTCAACAATACTGTCTGGAGAAATGAGTCCACCCAGGTGATACAGCAAGAAAACATTTTAGTACTGCCCTCGTCACATGCACTGAACTGTGCATACTCCCCGCAGAGCAACACTGAGCCTGCTAAGGTGCCAGAGCATTTTCAACACTTGAGGATTAGAAAGGAAATGAGAATGGTTTGGCTCTGGAGCCTGTGCCATACTGCAATGTTGAAATGGCAGTTTGTTTCAGTTTATGGGGATCTATGGCTGGACAAAAATGACATTGCAGTACCCTGAGTTGTGGCAAAGTGAAGCACATGCCATGAGCAGCAAGCTGGCCCACAGCACAGAGCTCAGTGGTCTACATGCCAGGTGTCACACTCAGAAGTCAAAGGGTCACATCCAAATCTTTGTTTCCATTCCCTGAGAAAGCACACTTTTGCCACTGGGTCAGTAAACAAACATGAAATTACCCAAAGATTCTCTGAGTATGTTTTTGATCCAAACTGCCTTAATTTGCTTCTGATGGCAATACACAGTACATATGACCAGAGAAGAGCAAAGGATGTGTATCTAACCTTACCTTGCCATTCCCCAGCTTTGACCCTTACAGTGCTGTATGAGAGCCCACACCAAGCCCCACACCCAGCACGTGGAGGCACTGAATACTATTCCAATTGTGGAACTGGAAGCACAGACTCCAGGGCAGAGATGTGCTTTGCTCTGCCTCACTCCAGACTCAGTCACATCTGTCGGTACACTACTAGATAAGCAACTGACAATAAAACTAATGTTGGGAAATGAGCACACTGAATATATAACAACACTATTTTACCCGTGAACACTCAATGCATACAGCCCTAACAGTAAGTCTTTAGAGCAAAACAAAGCAACATTCGTAGCAGAGGTTTCCTAACTGAGCAGGACATGCCCCTCTTTAAGAGGGACATGATTTCCAAGTCTGCCTCTGGAAGAATGATACAAGACAGGACATCAGAGTACCTGGAGGTGAACCTAGCCCAGTGCTCCAAGAGCCAGACTTGCAGGTAGGGCTGGTGCCATATGCTGACACAAAGATCCTCCCAACCCAGAAGCCAACGACCTGTAGTGCTTGTAGGCCTGTCTGTCCCCTGCCCAGGGCTTCCTGGGATCAAGAGCTCCAGAAAAGGGGGACATGAAACTGCATCAACAACATCACAGCCTCCTGGATGCCTATCAGCAGCACTGCCAGGGCGGCTGCCATGGTGCTTGCCCACAGCAAGGTGCACCCAACCTGCCACATCCCACACCACCCGAGGCGGTGAGTGCCACCTTGCAGCCCAATTCCCTGTCCCAGAAAACCTAGGAAGCCAACTTAAAACCTAGCAAGCCAACTTAGCTTGTCAGAGCTAAGTTGGAGCAGTGCAACTGAACATGCAAAATGAGAAGTCCTTCGGCGATCTCCAGCAAAGCACAGTGACACACTTGCTGTTCACTGCATACAAGCCACAGCTGCTGATGTTCGCCTGGAAACAATCTCCAGAACCCCAAGCACTGAGACTATCCACTAGCAAACCACATACTTTTATAATATTTTTCCATTATAAAATTACTGCTAGGAGCAGGAGACAACCAGCGACAGCAGGTCTGAGAGAAGACATTCATATCAGTGTCTCTACCTGTGTTGACCCTGGCCCAGTGAAACCTACTAATTACCACTCAGCCTAATGCCATTCTTCAAGTAACAGGAAAATCAAAGCCAACATAAGGGAAGATCCACAAGCTCAACTATTTGTGTCTGAAACGTAAAAAGCAAAGTAGAGCTACAGGAAGAAAACGCTAGCTAAACACAAAATAGCAGTAGTGAATGAAAAAGTTTATTTCTGCAGGTGAAAGTTAATTCATGTTCTTCTCTCTCCTTTCTACCGCTGCCCTCCTCATTAAGTTGTCAGAGAAAAGCTTCAGGCACCTTTGAGCTAAGGATGGTAATGAAAGAGGAAGATCACAGTGGGCTTCTGCCTGCCTAGTGTGCAGCACAGCAAGAACAGAAATCAGTACTCAAACCAGAGAAGCACAAAGTGACACCACTGTTAATGTCCCAAAGTCACAGGGAGTTCAACCAGAGAGGCAGCGGAAGCCAAATCTGGCAACATCTCCCCTGCGACCGGTTCTGTGCAGGCATGGCTAAAATGAAGGAGGAGCTGCAGGCAGATCTGAAAGACCTTCAGATTCCCAGCTGGTTTTGATCCCAGAACACAGGCAGCTCCAGGGACGCTTGGATCCACAGTCACAATTAAAGTATTAAAAGAAAAAGAGAAGAAAGCTTCAGGCAAAGGGAACAGGAACTGAAAATGGGACTATCCCACAAACCAGCTCTCCTCTAGGAGCAAATGCTGCCAGGCCAGAAAATAGCTAACACAAGAGTCAGATTTGCTATGGCCAAAAATACATTGTAGAGTTCAATGTGTCTGATCTATCCCTGTAATTGTATGTGCAAAACTTGCAAAGAAATGCAGGGGGTTGGAGGAAGACAACCTCTTGCGCCCAATTTTGTTTTTCTAGTCTTTGTGAGTCAGCTCAAGACACACAAGACAATCTGGACTCCAACTTCCACACGTTTTCTGAGTTTTGGTCAGCTCCTTACAGAGGAATTGCCCTGTCAACAGTCTACCTGGAAAGGTAAAGTTCTCTTCCCTGCAGTCAGCAGTAAAATGCTCTCAAACTTCTGGGGAAACCCTCCTACACAGTCTCGCTGATAGAGAGATAGTTTAGAGGGCACAAAGCCCCCATCAGTCCCTACAAAAAGGCAGCACACTTGTGTTAGAGCCTTGAGGTGAATGAGGCCCAAGATCAGGGCCTGTGACAACCAAAGCAGATCACCCTGGGTATTGCCTCCTGCAGCACTGCTGCCACAGCTGTCTCTCAAACTGTTGCTGCTACAAGTGGTGGCCCATGAGGCCTGAAACTTAATCCTGTAACAGGAGCTCCTGAGACTTACTTCTAGTTGTCCAGAGTCACTCAGTGAAGAAATGCCATCGACGCACATCTTGGTTCAGAGTACAACCTCCTCTGCAGCCCAGAGGCAGCTGCTTGCAGCTCCCCACCTATGAAGCCAGCCAGCCCCCAGCCCCCTGCACCAGCCTGCCACCAGCTCCTCTGCCCAGTTGCACGCTCAAGGAATGTAGCTCCAACCCATGCAGCTCCATACAGCCACAAGCATCACCCTCCCTCACCAGCCTATGCTCACTGCAGAACACCCGGCTCAGGGCAATCCTTCCCCTCTGTGCACATAACCTGCCATGGCAACCTTCACTCCTGGGCCTTGAACAACGCACCAGTCCACGTCCCAGGCCTGCAACCCATTCCCCGACCCCTAATTTACTCCGCATTCTGCTCACATCATTGGGTAACCTGTGACTGGAAGGCCGAGGCTCCTCTGCAGCCATGTGCCACACTTCCACTTCCCCCGGCACAGCGTCCTCCTCCCGGAGCTGCGCCCGAGCCCCTCCTCCCCGCCTGACAGCCACACAGAAGGCGGATTCACAGGAGAGGAGCCAGGGAAGCCGGGCTCATCACCCCTCCGGCCGCAGCGTGCTCTTCCCTCTCCCGCTCGGGCAGGCAGGCAGCAGCCTGGCTCCGGCCCTCCCGACAGCCTCGCTCCGAGGCGGTCCATGTCAGCCCGAGAGTCGCTCAGCAAAGCCCATGCTGATCTCCGGCCTCCAGGCTCCCTGTGCAGGCATCCCCGACCGTGCCCAGAAAGACAAGAGAAAGCAGCGTCCCCTCTCGGGCAGCCCTGCCCGGGTCGGAGGCGGGCAGGTGGGGCATCAGCGGCACGGAGCCCTTAAGGGGGTTTGCCAAACCCTCCACACAGACACTCAGGCTGTTCACTCCCGGCACACGCTGTGCCCACCCCACAAACGGAAGGGCCCGGGGAGAGGCAAAATCCAGCCCCTCAACACCCCTCGGGCTGCAGGGCCCCAAACAACCCCGCTCTTCCCAGCCTGGGCCCACCATCTCTTTCAGATGTTGCTCGCTTTGAAGCCATGGCTTCTCCTGCCTGAATTCCCTCAGCTTTCCACGTTAAACACCTCGCTGTATTTAAAATGCTCGTTTTCTGGCATCGGTGAAAACTGGATGTGAAAACTGCCTCAGTGACCAGCAAAAGGGGCCACTCGTGCCGAGTGCACCCCCCCGCCGGAGGAGGGAAGCCTGGAGCGGCCAGACATCACGCTGGAGCACTTCCTCGGCTGGCTGGTGTACAAGTCTGGGACAAAGGGACAACCCAGCACAGGGACCAGCTCCAGTGTGGCATCAGGCACCACCATGCACGCACAGAAAGAGACCACCCTTCCCTGAAGGGATTTCGGGAAAAATCTTGGCAGGTGCCAAGGTCAATCGGATACGCGTTGCCAATAACGAGTATTAAAAAAAAAAAAAAAAAAAAAAAAAAAAAAAAAAAAAAAAAAAAAAGAAAAGGCGGGGTTATTTATAGCCCAGAATTTCTCACTCCTCTGCAGAAGCGCAGCCCAGAGGCGGCATTGTTGGGAGATGGGGAACACACGCACCGCGGCCGCGCTAATGGCCGGTGCCGGCGCTGACACAACTTCAGCTGCGGCTCTGCGGCTCTGGGAATCCTTCCCGCAGGACACCGGGCTCCGGCCACCGCCGACTGCCCGGCAACACACGTGTCACTGACGGCAGCGGCACCCCGGAGACGCAGAGACAACCCCGGCACCGGCGCACCCCGGCTCTGCCCGCGGCGTCATCCTCCCATCGTCGGGAGCAGACGGGGCGCCGCAGACGCGGCCACGGGCACCGCGCTTCGCCGGCGGCCGCAGGGCCCGGCCGGGGTTATCTGGAACCGCCCCGGCCGAGGTTACCTGGAACTGCGGTCTCTCATTGCTGCACGGCCGGGATTACCCGGAGCCGCGGTGCTCATTGCCGCCCGGCCGGGGTTACCTGGAGCCGCCGTCGCTCATCGCCGCCCCGCCCGTCCCCCGCCGCCGAGCGCCCCCCGGGCGCGGCCCGTCCCCCCGCGCCGCCAATCGCCGCGCGCGCGCCCGCCCGCCCCGCGCGTCGCGGGGCCGCCGCAGCGGCGCTAGCGCAACCAATGGGCGCGACGGGCGGCCGGTGACGACACACGGGCCGGGGCTGGGGCTGGGGGCAAATCTCGTGTTTCAAGGCAGCGCGCAGGGAAAGCGCGGCGCGGGGGGGTGCTCGCCCTCCCAGCCCCTTGCTCGGGTGCCCCCTCAGAGGGGTGCGGAAACCCGGGAGGCGGGACCCGCGCCGGCCGGCCGGGCAAACGGTCCTGAAAGGCATCATCACGCTCCCTGGTCTTCGTCCGCTGGGAATAGGAAATGCACTGTGAAATTCGGGGCTCCCCCGGATGACGTCTGCGTGTGACAGCCTGCGGGCTTCTCCCGTCCGCATCCAAACGTGGGAGAAGGCCAGCGGGAGTGAGGCTGAAGCAACCAGCTCCGGCCACTCCTGCGACAAAGAGGGCACTTCCTTGCAAGATGCAAACATCTCCCGACGCACCAGAAGAAAAAATCTTATTCACGGTCTGTCTTTTCCATTCTCCTTCATTCTTTTAGAATTACGCTTCCCTAGGCAATGTGTGGTCCTTCTCCTGCTCCTTCTGAATCCACGAGTTCAGCTCCTCCATGAAAGGTATCAAAAGTATAAATAGACCCAGCTTTGATGAGGATGATCTCACATTTATAATATTTCCAGGGGGAAAAAAAGAAGTGCCGATAAACATGACCAATTTTACAACATCTGTGGCAGAGCCTGCAGGGCCCTGGGCATGGAGCAGTGCTGGGGCTGGGAGCACCAGCCATGCCCTGATCTTGGGGCTGTGCCTGGTCCCAGGGCTGGCAGGAAACTCCACCAGCTCCAAGTGCCACCAATGGAAAGGGCTGTGCTTTACATACCAAAGTGAGCACACCTTTGACCATTTTTTCATTTGTTTTGTTGGGAATTTTTTCCTGATGGAGATGCACAGAGTATGTGTAATAACATATTATGGAACAGCCACGAGCAGGCAATGATCACTTACCTTCTGCTGGCTGCTATTGCCAAAGGTAAGGCAGGCCACGTGTATCCAAGAGGAGATAATAAACTGTCCCAGCCCCACCACATGACATGTGATCTTCTCTGACCACGAGTGATCAGGCTGCTGCCTTACAGCTCGTTCAAAGGACCGGTTCTCCAGAAGCAAGAGCTCATTGAGTCACCCAGTCCACACTGACGTGACAAGCAGCCCTGACTGAATCACTACCATCCCCTCCTGCTGTAAGCCGAAGTCTCACCAAGGTTTTCTTCCCCACTATGAGTCAAATCTGTCACTTAGCTGGCTGGTTCTGCAGTGATTACAGTCAAGCCATAGAGCAAATTGTCAGTGTTCTTTCCACTCCCACACAGAATTACTCCTGTGGATAGATGACTTTCAGGATCTTCTAAGGTAAGCAGGAATTGTGAAAATCTGCTGTCCCTCAACAATGGAAGAAGAGGCCTTCCATTTTCTGCTGCATTTGGTGTCCATGTGACAGTGTCAGTGTCCAGTGACAGCACTGCATGCATCCAGGAGGGCTGGGACAAGCAATGGGGTAACTCCTGCAGAGGACACACAAAATGTTGAGCCAAAGGGGGTTAATTAGCAGAGAGTGCAGGTTTTGGCCTTTGGCTCTTCTCCTGTCAAAGTCCACGTAAAGCTTCTGGAGGAATGTCCTGTGACTGCAGCGAGGAAGGGAACGCAGCTGGAGGAGCTGTCAGGGTCCCTGCAGGCTCACCCAGCCCTGCAAACCACACTGGCTGCTGCAAACTGTTGTTTACAATAGCCCAGAGCTGGAAAGGACTGAGCAGATGGGGGACCAGCAGTACCCAGCCACCTTTGGAGTAAAAATCATTCCTGATGGCTTTGGAAAGACTGGTAGGTCATTTACCAGCCCCACACCCTGGAGTACCACTAGCCATGGGAAGTGCAAGTCCTGCTCACAGGCTTCCAAAAGAGGGATGCAGCTCAAGGAAAAGCTGCAGATAGAGCATGAAATCAGGCAATTACAGTTGTTAGGACTGAATCTGTGAGTGAATAATTTCCATTCATTTTAAAAAGTCCAACTAAAATCTAGTTTTTGCATAAACTTTTAGCAGAACTGCTCTTAGGAGTACCATAAGAAAACTGCAGGCTCTATGAAGCACCAAGCCCAGGTCAGGCTGCCCTTTGCCAAAGGCTGGGCAACAACAGATGAAGGAAGAGTTTCAGTTTCCTTTCCCCTGTGAAAGAACAGAAACTTGACTCTGTGACTGCACGCAGTAAAAAAGCAGATCAGATCTCTTACGCTCAGCCCTGTCCAAAGCTACAACTCTCCTGGGAGCCAAAGAAACTTTGCAAGCGTTGACTGTGCACAGTGGAGTTTTGCCTGAAAATTACAGAGGGTTTTTAAATCTCTGTGCCTTTCAGGTTGGCCTTTGGAGACCACAAAGCCCTTGAATCTGTGCATTTCAGCCTTCCAGGGTTCTCCAGCTGTCTTTGAGCTGTTATATGGAAGCCAGCTGTCCCATACCTGATGGAAAGCTGACTTTGCATGCCTGTCCCTTGCCTGCCTGGCAAAGGAGACAAAGAGTGGCAGCAAAAGCAAAGGCCACAAAGGGAAAATTCCCCAAACCACAGAGCTCCCTTGCTCCTCTTGCCAGCTGTAATGAGGCTGACCCTCTTGGAACTGGAGGGCTCTGCTGCACACTATAAGCAGCTGCATGTGCTGACAATGGGCACATTGCTCAAGCACATTGCTGGGAGAGGGGAGAAAAGAAAAAATGAGTGATTGCATGGTGAAGGCACCTACACAGTCCCAGGGTGCTGGGTTCAGCAGTGCAAGCTGGACTTGTTCCATGGGTCCACCTGGGATGGTCTGGGCTGTGCCAGACTTGCAGAGTGTGGCTGGGCCTGACCTGGCCCAGACATGACATGGTGATGGCTTTGTCCTCACAGGGCATAGGAAAGCAGGTCAGTCCCTGCTCACATCAGTTCTGAGTGACTGTCACATGCACATCCCAGCGAGTTGGAAATGCTTTGAGTCCACATGCCCACCCACGAGGTCCAGCCTCCAAGACCTGCAGGGCCTGCCCAAACCCTGTTATTTCAGGAGCCATCTGGTCTCTGAACAAGAATCTCATCCTGCAAAAATAACTTCGGAAGCTGCCCTAATTTGAGCCCCAATGCCCAATGCTTTAGGTGTCTGAGAAAAAACGAAGCAGGAGGAAGGACCTGGCCGGACCATGTGCATCACTAACCCCAACAGCTCCTTTCTTGGGTACTCAAATAGGCAGGATTGGCTGTATCACCACCATCTGTGCTGGAGTGTCTCTGTGACGGGCTGTGCACAAGCTTCCCAGCCCCTTCTTGGGGTGTTCCCAGCCAGGAGTGGCCCAAGGGCAACTCCTTCCTGAAGATGCAACCCTACAGAAATTCAGGGCCAGGTAGCCAACACCTAGCAAAGCAAGAAAAAGAAATTTTAGCTCTGAGCAACAGAACATGCCTGAGGGCTTCAAAAGCCCAGTGCCAGGTAACCTCACCTGTTAAATATAATCAG
The DNA here is from genome assembly GCF_017590135.1 of Pyrgilauda ruficollis. Classification (NCBI taxonomy): domain Eukaryota; kingdom Metazoa; phylum Chordata; class Aves; order Passeriformes; family Passeridae; genus Pyrgilauda; species Pyrgilauda ruficollis. The sequence goes on along the minus strand of NW_024528821.1, from coordinate 10,609,913 downwards.
ATAGAACCTCCCAAACTGACTGCAGGGCTGCAGACTTGCACTGCCTGACCAGCAGCCTTACCTGTGCCAGAGGAGCATGCAAAGCTGAATGTCTCAGCAAAGGACACCAAGCACCAGATTTTCAGAAATCAAAGGTACACTTAGCTGGGATGGCCAGTGAGTTAAGAAAGTCTTGAGCAAAAAGAGAAATCCTTTCAAAGAGCTGCCTGATCCTGCTTTCACAGGGAATGCACTCAAGCAGGGCAGGAATTCAGGAAAGCTCTGCAGATACACATCTGCAGGAAGCCTTGTTCAGTGCGATGTAGGATGTAACCTTAATGGAATACATGGTTCCAGAGGTGGCTCAGACCTGCCCTAGTGAAGGCACAAGGGCACAGAGGGCCTGCTTCAGCAGGGCAGGAAGGTGGACACAGCCTTCATCCACACCAGAAATGGTCCTGCCACATTTATCACACCTTGCTGGCAAACATGACAGTCTGAGCAGTAAGTGTGACTGCTGATGGGGTGTCAGTAGGTTTTCATGAGAAGAGGTTATCCTGTTAAGGATCCCAATAACCTCCCACACGCAGTGGTAGCTGCCACACAGCTCATCTTACAGATAAAATTAACTCTGACCCATCAATCCATCCCCATCAAAAAAATCCCAATAAGAAGCAACATATTCTGTCCCCTAAGAGCTGTGGGTATTCCAGTCCCCTGCAGTTTTCCCCCATGCCAGGCTGCTGAGGCACCAGCACTTGGCCCTGCGGTCCCACTCCTCCCCGAGGCTGCATTACATGGGGGACTGTGGGAGCCCCTCTGCCAGCCCTGCAGAGACCAGGCAGCTCCAGGGGGGTCTGAAATGGCACAACAGCAGCACTTGATTAACTGTGCCAGGGGCTGATGTGGAGAGCACTGGGGGGAGGGGACACGGAGGGACGCTGAAAGCTGACAATTAAATTTGGAGGCCTGCTTGGCCCATGATGTCATGGCTTCCCAGCGCCCCGGCCATTGGCTGTGGGTGAGCATCTGCTGGGAGCTGGGGATGGTTATTTGCCTGAGGTTCAGACCTTTCCCAGCAGCTCTGAATCAAGCTGGTTGTCCTGACAACCTGGATAGTGGCAGCTTCTGATAACCACGTAATGAGGTTGTCACAAAAAGGAGTCCCTCCATCAGAGAGGTTTAGGGATCATTAATGCTTCCAAGGGAGTGTGAGAGAAGAAGAGGTAAGGGGACCATCTGGCGATGCTGGAGCATGTCAACAGCCTCCCTTGGAAAGGAGCTTCATTAGACAGGAACCACCTACCGGCACGTAGCGATGGGAACAGGCAGGCAGCCTGCCAGCAGCCAAGGGTCCCAACTGCTCAGCTGGGCAACGCTGAGATCCAGGCAAAGACGAGCAGGGAGGACACACAGGTGCTGCCTGGGAATGATTCGAGTCAAAGTGGAAGTGAGCCCTGAGCAGTGAGCCCTGAGCAGTGCAAGTGCCCAGGGCTCACGTGGGATCAGGACAGTAACAGCCTGGGACAAGTGACACAGTGAGGCAGGCACAGAGGCCTCCCCACGGCGCTGCAGCTCTCACGTGCTGCCTCTTGGAGGGTAAGGCACTGAAACACTCTGTGCCTTAGTTTACCCCTTTTGCAGGTAGCTTCTGTGAGTGGTTAGAATACTTCCCACTCCTGTCCTGCAGTCTTGCTCAGGGCAGAGCACAGACTTCCAGCAATGCAGCTCATTCAAAGAGAATTCAAGCATGACTCTGGTGTCCTGACCCCTAAAAACAACCTGTGGGATCATGCAAGGCACCAAACACTGTCTTCCCCTTGGATCTTCTCAGCCCAGGAAACTTTGTCCTTCACCATGTCCTTGTGAAACAGGGATTTCATTCACCCTGTACTCAGACCTGCAAGGTACCTCCTGTGGCTGCAATAACAGTGGATTGAGGTGCTGCAGTGTGAAACCTTCGTGGGTGGCAGTAACACCATACCTTGGAGAAGCTCAGCTGCTAAACTACTGATCCTCAGGACCAAGTTCCTGGAGAAGAATGCCCATCTTCATGTTAAATAACACACCTTAAAAAAAATTTCCTGTAAAATTATAAAGTCTGAATCTTTCCTAAAGGAGACAGAAATTGCCTCCATAGCTGAGTCCTTATGAATCTTCCAGCAATAATTGACAGAATGTGTCTTTTATGTAATTTTAATCTGTTTTAAAAATATCTACTAAGTGTAAATACTTGCTAAAGTCAGTATAAGACTTTATTAATACACTTAATACTTTATTTAGTAATAAAGTTTTTCTATTAAAAGCTGCTGTACTTTTAGTACATATTTTTACCTCAAACCATGATTTCCCTATTCAGAATTAGTGCTTCAACTGTGGATTTAACTGAGCTCTAATAAAACTATTAACACATGTCAATTAAATACCAATCAGCTACCAGAGACTGCATTTAATAGATACATTTCTTAATATACTACTGCTATACCTCATTAAAATTGTGTTGAACCTTCACAACTGTTGTAAACAATCAAGTGGGATATAATCCACCTCCAGGAGCTAGTAAAACTGAATGTAGTGCTCTCCTACTCTTGGGGAGGTGTGTGATATAAAATTCAAAGCTAAGACAAAGACACAGTTGATTACACATAACAGAAGCACTCTCAGATTAATAGTAGGCATCAGGTTCACAAATCCTGCCTCTCTCAGAAAGAACAGGAATGTCTGCAAAGAGATCCCCAACCTGGAAGAGGGTTTTGCCAGAGGGAAACAACAGGAGCTGATACTGCTCATACCTGTGCTCTGCAGTCCTGCCTGAGCTGTCTTTAGGGATTCTTACCACAGCATTGCTCCTCCAGTTTTGGCAGAGGGGAAACTGAGGCAAAGAGCAGCTCAGTGGCAGCTGTACAGTAGCTTTGCCTCTCATGGATTCCCAGTGTCACTCCCAGCCCCCTTTTTGTTTTCTGAATTGCAATTTAAATCACCTTCCAACAGGAGTAGCAGGACTAGCTTGAAAGTATCAAGCCCTACCTTAACACAGCTTGTAAACAGAACACATCACAGCTTCCTGCAGAAACACCAGTGGGATCCAGGATTTTTCAGGAGAATCCCTGTCAAGTCCAATCCTGTCTGGCTTGCACTTATACATCAACCACTCTCCTTCATGGGAAACATCCCATTTGACTGAACACAAGCAAAGATGACCCACGTGCCTGCAGAATTTTATCTGCTCAAGATGCTGAATTCAGTCTGCTCTCAGGATTGAGAAAGCAAAGATCTACCCTATCTATCCAAACAGCACAGAATGGTTCAGTCTGTCCTGGCACCAGAGAATAAGATTCTTCACCTAGAGGAGTGTGGGCAAGCTGTCACAGCCCAGCACAAACACCACATTTCCCAATACATGACCATGCCCAATCCCTTGCACCAGAGAATCTCAGCAGAGGTGAGAGATCCCTTCCCCTGTAGGAACATCTATACATGACTGTGGTGCAGTACACTTTAAAGGCACAATCTGACAGTAAAACCACCACAGCAAGATGGGCAAGTGCAGCAAATTTATCTTCTCCAAAAATAGTCATTCAACAATGATTCTTCATTGGAACAGCCACACATCACTGTGCCTCTGTTTTCAGCTTGCAAAATGTCTAGAGGTGGGTGAGACACAGAAAAAACATTCTCCAGGCTGTTTATCTTTGTTTTAATATGAAAAGCATTTGCCAATATACTAGATTTTTACACAAGTCATGCTCCATTTTCTCCCCAGCTACTTGTGAGCAGGAATGATACCAATTTTTGTGCCTGCCAAGAGACATCAAAATAGAGAGGCTCAAGAGGTGAAATGTCACATTTTACAGGCTGCCACACTGTGGCAGTTCAGGCTTAACCATACTGTGGCAGTGTCTGTATCTGGGGTTTTAATTTACATTCACCTTGATGTAATCATTAAGACCAATTAATGAAGCACTGAGGTGGAGCAAGTGTGAAGCTGCCCTGCCTGCACAGCCCTCAGCTCTTGATAGCTGAGCTCAACTCTGTCAGTGGGAGACCTGCTGAGCACCCACCTTGATGTACAGACTTGAAAAGGGTAAACCATTGGTGGTACCTGGTATTCTAGAGTTTTAGAAATGCTGAATATGAAGGCCAGTATTTAGTCTGTGACTGTCCAGAGCATCTCAACATCCCAGACCAAAACCACATGAGGGTAACATCCAAAGCAAAAGTATGAAAATGAACTGATTCAAGCAAATCAGGCTGTTAGAAAATGAAATGGAATTAACAGTTTTTACACTGGGACCACTGCTAAATCTTTTTTTAAATGCCTGTTTGTTGGCCAGACATGTTTGCAATTAAAAAATCTTGCTCTCTGGCTCTTTTCCACTGAATGCAGTTATGCTTCAGGAGCAGAAAGGGCTTAGGTAGGGGTTCAGAGCTCTTTTTTGCACTCCATCACCAGAAGATTTCACGTGGGGATGATTCTGGCCTGAAGATACTAGAGTGCTCTTTGCTGTGGAAAGGAAGCAGTGTTGAGCAGCTGCTAGGAAAACTTTGCCATACCTCATCTCTGCTGCCTTCAGGGTGTTCTGGTGAAAGCAGAAAAGTCTGATGCCACTGAAGTCCATGATTTCCCTATGAGCCCTGAGACAGGCTCCATGGGAGCAGGAAGGGAGCCAACCTGTGAAGGAAGCAGCAAGGCACTACAAAACAGGGTGGAGATACAGACTCATATCCAGAAACCAACAAGCTAAAGAGGAAAGACACTACTTTATTTTCAATTCATCATCCCATAATAACCCAGTCAAAAGACTCCAGGCCTAGACTGAGTTACCTCTGGCTGGCCTGTAGCACAGACAAACTCATAAAGGTTTGCACCCTTCACAGACCCTAGACCTTCAGCTATGGTATCACAGGGGAGGGTCTGAGTTAATCCTTCAAAGAAGATGAGGCATCTGAAGCTGCTTTCATCTCTAGTGGTTCCTTCTCCTTCCACACATGAAAGTGGATCCTTATGTCCATGTGCCTCCTCCTTCTCATTCAGCTCTCCCTTGAAAATCCACTGTTCCCACAACAAATGTTGTGAATCTGAGCATTAACCTCATCCTAGATCAGTATGAACTGATTTCACAGCTCCACGGGTGTCATGGGTGAATATGAACAAAGGTGCAAACACTCAGCTCTGCAGGACGGCTTGTGAGGGCTGGGGAATGTGGGCTCCCAGCATGCTGCACTGCAAAGGTACCATAGGCATCAGGATAACATCAGCCCACAGGGCCCGAAGAAGAAAAAAAGTCTTTATGTGGTTCCCTTTCCACAAAGGAAGGCTTCATTGCCTGGAGAATATCCCATGACAGTTAGAGTTTGCTACCAGGCTGGCTCAGGGCAATGCTCTCCCAGCACTAGAAGACCAGGGACAAGGGTTGTCTGTGCACTTCCACACGAGCCTGAATGACTGAAGCCTTACAATTAGAAAAAGCATGATAGAGAATGCCTGTCTTGACTTACAGAATACCCTTCCCAAGCTTACTGGGGTTGTGACCTGGAAAATTAAAATGTAAGAAACTCTCCAGCTGCTGACCAGGCAAAGTGGTTGATATTGGATTAAAAATTCTAGGCTCTCTGCTGTAGCAGACAGGCACCAACTGCACTGGCTGCAGTGCCCCTCTCTTCTTTAGTGTGCCCAATACCAGCTACAGCAGCAGGACTGAGGCTGTCTTTGTGATACAAACAATTTGCAACAGCTGAAGAGAAAGATTCCTCTGAAACCTGATTAAGTGAGACACTTCAAGCAGCATTTCAGAAAGCTGGCCCAGAGGAAGGACTATTGACTTAGTGAGACTGACCACATCATGGTAGTAAATGGAGAATGTGCCGAAAAGCAAACTTACATGTACACATCATCTCAGTGCACTTCTTTAGAGAATATCCCCTTCTTCTCTTCACTGTGCACCCTCCAGCACCTTCCTTCCCCTTCTCCCCTGCACACACTTGCAGCTCACTTTACATCAGGACACGGCCAGTAAAATGTGCAAGATTTGTTCATGCCAAGCTGTATTTCTACTGTCTCCAAACCCTTGGTTTTGTTTGGTCACAAAGGGAACTCCTTAAACAAAAGTGAAGGTTAAGCAGTGTGTAGGTACAAACACCAAGGAGAAGATAATTCCATAGATTTATCTTCTTGTCATTGGGACAGCTACAGTCTGCTTTGACATCGCATAGATGGAACCAAATATTAGTCTGAAGACAGAAGGCCACTATCCCAGAAATAATCCTTTTATCACAATTTTATAGAGTCCAGAAAGCAGTGCAGCATGAGTTTTCTGACAAAAGAGTAGTTTTTTTCCTCTCATGATTCTTGAATTATGCATTTCAGTGTACAAAACAACACAGGTTTGACAAGCCTTACCTGAACAGTAGAAGAGTTCTGAATCCCAAGATTAAGGAAAGATATATTCCTGAGACCCTGGACACATGACAGTCTACAGGAAAAGGTTAAGACCTGTTGGACATCTTTTCAAAATACTTTCAGTGACCAGCTTCTTTAAGAAGCTCAAGGAAGCACCAATTTCAGCATGCATCCACAGGGGGGAAGAACACAAATCATGGAAAATCTGTGAAAGTTTTATTCTCCATCCAGTATGGATCAAAATCAAACGTCATAAGAAAAAATATTTTAAGAATTGTAAGTATGACCTTTTAGCCATCTTGAGTCAAATGTATAAAACATGACAGTACATTTCAACCCTCACCTCTGACTGTGAAAGTCAGGTGTTTAGGGAATACAGTCAGTCTTATTAATCTGGTGCTCAAAGATGTCACCTAATCAAGAGCTGGGATCAGGAAGAAATCCTCAGCTGACATTGCAAATGCAATGGACTGAATCCAATTATTATTTCTATTGCAATTGCTAATATATGAGATGGGGCTGGAAGGTCTGATTACCAAGATAAACAGGTGCCATCAATGCCACTGGAGACAGATTGATTGAAGCTTTGGACTTGTCCTGCTCTTCAGTGCCAGGTCAGACTCCCCTTCCACTCCAGACCTGCTGCTATCTGGGAATCCAGTAAGCTCCCATGGGCTCAGAGAATCCCTGCCCCAACAATAGTGTCTGGGTGCTCTCATGAATCACAAAGGCTACAGACCTGCATGGTTGCCCAACTGTTCTGCTAACCTCCATGTTCCATGACATATTTCCTTCTTCTGGTACCCATAAAATTCAAAGCTCAGAGATCTATGATCCCTGGTAAACCCAGCATATAAACAGAAAAACCATCTCCTTCCACAAGCAAGTTAATTTCTTTTATAAGAGATCTCACATCACGCCTTCATCTCTTCAGCCAAGGTACCAAGACAACCTTCCTTGTCATGGAAGTGCCTTTGCAGTCAGCTGCTAAGTCTCCCTGCCAGTCTGAACTCTTCAATGCAAAGATATATCACAAACCTTCCTCCCAAAAAAATCCTTCACTGAATGAGAGGAAAATGACTGGGGTGCCTTGACAGCTTTCAACTATCTGAAAAGACTTTGTGAAGTTTTATAGGGACCCAACCTAGCCAAGAACAACCACCCTTAAAACAGAAATTAAAATTAAATATCTTTATTTTTCATGAAAGAAAAAGCAGCATGTTCCACTGGAGCACCCACTCCACCTCTGTGTCACTGTGACACCTCCACTGACAGTCACACTTATCTTCTGCCAGTGCCCCATGGAGCCCACTAGGATGGGGCATCACTCTCAGTACTCACCTCCCAGTATTGTATGGAGCAGGTAATGATTCCACACAAACAATCTTTTCAATGACAGCTCCCATCCCATATGGAGGCCACTGTCAGGGAGGAACAGAGCCAGAGGCCAGTGCTAGATTTGGTGGTAGCCCACCTGCTCTCCTGATCCCATGTATCCACACTGCACTCCAGCCAACAGGATGCAGCCAAATGTAACAGGTGATTCCATGACATTACTCCAGCTTACACACCAGGGAAAGTAAGACTGGGCTCCTGCCCTCCCTTTGCTGTGCTACCAGTGTGGCTTTATTGTGCAGCTGCAGAATGAATGCCAACCCACTCTGCCTCTGGCTTTCTGCAGGACCCAGACTCTCACGCTTCAGTGCATCCTTGCAGTTGAAACAAGATGTTTGCTCACACATATTTTTAATCCTGTTGCTACCCTGGCTCCTTCTCGTTAGTGGCCTTGCACTGCCACTGGTTCCACACCAGGGGAACAGCCCAATTATCTAGCACAACTCAGGGGAGAGCCATTGCTCCAGGAGGAGAGGGGTGCTTGCCCCAGTGGGAAGAGCTGCTGTCCCATGGTGAGGGGAGGAAATCCCAGAACTTCAGAAAGTCTCAACAAGGCAAGGGAGGAAATGCCAGATAAATTCCTCATCACCAGAGGAAGAGAAACACCATCCTTCTGGCACACGCTGTCTTTGTTACATCCCAGAGGGCTGTGCAGGTAAGGAGAGATTTCTGAGCAGAGCAGCTCCCTGGGGCAGAGCTCCGGGAGTAACACGGGCTGGGCAACTCCAGGGCACACTCACTCTTTACAGGGCAAAATGACACACGGTCACAGAACCAGAGCTGACCAGTGGAGACATACTGCTGAACAGGATGGGCTTACCCATCACCAATATTTCAGCTTCTGTTGACTTGGACTGAAGCTCAATCCAAGCCCAGTCACAGTGACCAGTGTCCCCTTGGAGCTGACACCTACAGTCAGGGCTACCAGCAGACAGCCTCCTCCCACTCTCCCTGTGCACAGGGAGACACTTCAAGCCTGGGCTGCAGTATGAGGCACAGAGGAAGGTAAGACAAGCATTATGCATTTCAGCTAAGCCAAGATCTCTCTGTTCACTTCTCCACACAGACATCACCACAGAGACCCAGCCCTGCTCCTTCAAGCTTGTCATCACATGAGACATGGTCTCCACCTCCCATGAGAGATCTGATCTGTCAGCTCAGGCTGAGGCACGTGAAACCCATCTCCTTCTCCTTCGAAGAGACAAGTGACTGTACAGCCCTAGCTACACTTACGGTGTCTGTAGTGAGGGAAGAGGAGGCTGACTCACCCCTTGGCAGTCCAGTCCCTTCACCACCTGCCTTCCCCAAGCTCTGCACCAGCAAAATGGATTTTCACTCTTAGTCCTGCACACAGTCTTGGGCAATCCCACGTGATTTTGTGTGGCAGCTGTGCTCTTTTTGAAATACTGCACGGTCCAGAACAGACTGCACAGCAAGGTGAATCACAGCTGTGAACAAAATGTCTGGACAATTGCTATGGCAAAAAGACTGGCACTGCTTCATACTACTGCTGCCAATTATCTCCTAGTTGTACAAGGAATCCCTTATCACCTTCTCTCACCAGTGCTGGGCAGGAGGAACTTTACAGCCTTTGCTTTTGCCTCACTAATCTTTGCTGGACTGACAAGTCCCATGGACCAGGAACAGACTGCTCTCCTGGCTCAGAAACAGCCCATACATTGCCTTCACTGACTGTTGAAAATGTGCACTCAGATGTCCTGGTGTGCCCTTTTTGTCTTCTAATGAAAGCTGAATGTCACTGTTCACCCCACCAGGAACAAATGCCAGCAGCATGAAGCCCCAGTTCTGGCCACTTCTTGCACCAGACAGCAGTTGGACTGACTGTCCCAGGAGAGGGGCGCTGGGCAGAATGTGCCAACCCCATCTGATGCCAGCATGCCTGGTGCTGTGTAGGCCATCCTGCAGTCAAAAAAACCCCAAATTTTAATGGTGACACCAGTCATCAGTGAACTAGCAGGGCTGCATCACTACATCCCTTCAGTGCCCTTGTACCCACCAGGCCTAGAAAGATGAGCTGCTCTGAATGGAAACAGGGTGTAACCGGTCCCAGGCTCTGCTCACTGCAGCACTGGCCACCTGCCCTACAGCAGGTGAATGCTGCCCTATTCTGCACTTCTTGCTACACATGCCAGAAGTGACTGGGGCCCCTGAGACAATGTTGTGTATTCATGAGTGCCATCTGCTGGCACCTTCTCCATTAACCTTTCCAAAGCCACTTAGTGGAGTGTGGAGCTCTCCAGACCCAGCGCACACAGATACCATTGGCTCCTGTCCCCTTCCTAGCAGCGGAAAAATTCTGTGCCTTTTCCAATATCCCACACTTTCTGGTGTGATCAGCTGCTGGAAATAAATCAGGTAGATCCATTCTATAACCTGCTAATTGTTTAAGTAAATTTGCTAATTGTTTAAGTAAAATGAACATGTTTCCCTAGTAGGGTTAAGCACAAGAGTTAAGGAAACATTTGAGACCTCAAGAGATTCTTAGTGATGCTTCCACTATCTGGATAACAAGACATCAACACAAAAAATGTCCACCCAACACATATGTGTACTCGCTTCTTCCTCAAAAGACTTCCTGGCCCTCTGGAACCTCAGTGTCTAAGGACTGCAGCTGCAAAGAGAACCTTGACACTCAGAAAGCCAGGAATCTTGCAGAGTATGCTGAGGGCCAGAAAGAATGGCTCTGCCATGAGTGACTTACAGCTTCTGCATCCCCACTGGATGTCTGTCTAAATGACCTGCTCTAATCTAAGCAGAAATTATTGAGCTTGAAGTAGAAATCTTTGGATAAAAGTTTGTGATACATTTTGCATGGCAGGTCAGACTGTGTGGTCAGAACTGTCCCATTCTCTTGTGACCAGGGCCATGATGAGAGAGATGGAATCTGAGAACTGGCAGCCAAAGAACAGCAGGACACTCTGTGAGTTTCCCTTCACCTGGGATCAGAGTACCATTAAATCAGTACTTTAGGAGGGAAAATATTATTATTTCCTACCCAGGTTTTTCTCAAGCAGTAATGAAAAATTAAGGAGATATATAATATGGCTGATATGGACTGTGTGCAATAAACAAATAATGAAAATAAACTAATAGAACATGTGTGGGAACTCCTGTACCATATGTGCTATTATTTATTAATTATATTCTCACAGCAACATACATCTGCAGCACCCTGTAGTTTAAAGCCCCTTCCTTTCTAAGTGTTAATTAGGGCTCACAATCAATGCTGAGAAGTGGAAGAAGTGTGTTGGTCTCTCTATGTTTGTAAAGCCCCAGAAGCAAAATCCAAACAGACTTGCACAAAGTCACAAGTGAAGCAATGCACTGCCACAAACAGAGCTCAAAACTCCTGGATTCCAGGTTCTTCCCACAGAGAGAGGAAGACTGGTAACAAATTCCCAAAGAGGTGGGAATGAGCAAGAAAATCACAGTGTACAGTCTGCCTGTTTTCACACATGAGTTAATTAGATTGTAGCCTAATTAAAATACAGCCTTTGCATCTTGCCTTTCTTCCTTGATGATGTTGGCAGCAGGTGTAGGTTGTCCCTAGTTTTAAGGTGCAAGCTAGGAAACACCTTCTAACTGTGGAGGGAGTGGGAGAGCCCAGTGATGGGGCTGGAAACCCAGTGACTCCAGTATGGCACCAACTGTGCTCATGGAAAGCACCACAGATACAGATGCCTGCAAGGCAGAGGGAGGCAAATGAAAATACAAAAGGCTCCTCCTCCTACTGCTTCCTTCCACAGTAAACTTGGTTCTAGATGCACCAAACACTTGCCATTTCAAATGAAGTTCCCAGGTGTTTGGCACCTCTAGAAAGCAGCTCCCACGCCTTAGCAATTAAAACCAACACAAGTTTAATGCTTTTAGGGGCTGGAATTAAATACTACTTCTGCCAAAAACTGCAAAATCAAGTGGCAATCATGTTTCTCTGTATCACAGGGAAGCTGGAAAAATGAGGGCATTACTTGTGTTGGGGTATCTCTCCTCCCTTTCTGTCAGGAACATGGTAGGAATGGAATGGACACAATTTACAACAGGCCACAGAAATGAAACATTAACCAAAGATTAGACCCCCACACACAACACCTCACAAATGGGACAGCTCTACCACAATGAAAAAAGGGGGTTTTGTCTGCAGATCGTTTATAGAGGGCACTGGTCTGGTCAATGAAAAAACTGGATTTAACCTCGCTTAATCTCCAGCGAGGTCTGATCAGGAACTCACTGCAAAAACCCAACTGTTGCCACCATTGTGCAGGGCAGATGTGTCACAAGCACAGGCTGTCACTGCTGGGGGAAGGAGGTGTTCAGGTACCAAGAGAAGAGGACAGCCCAGGTTCTCCAGTTCATGTCAGGATGAACTGTTACAAAATAAAATACCAAAATCTCCCACTACAGAATCAGTTCATGAGTGACTGGAGGTGAAATGCTAAACCAATACAAATGTGTGGAAGGGCTGAGCCACAGAGCCAGAGCACTCAGGAGATGCCCAAGGCAGCTTCACCCAGGCTACATGTTCAATGTAATTCCCTGCCCAGACAAAACCTCCAGATGCAGACAGTGCTGGAAAGTGTAAGTATTTGGCAGATGAAAAGGCAAAAAACATCTGTAAGCTCCAAAGGTAAAAGACATTACTCTCACCCCTAATAACTTACAGATGTATTTTTCCTTATCTTGTCTGCAAACATTTCAAACCAGCATTGCATTTCCTAGTGAACTATGATGCCCACAGACAGGAACTCAAGTGAAACAATACAGTACATTGAAAACGAAGTTTCCAAAAGCATTTGAGATAATGGAAGAGAAAAGAAGGGATCAGAAGCAGTAATGAATGAACACAGAGACAGATTTTACTGTACATCAGAACTCTGAGCTTCAAAATCACATGGAAATCCCAGCTTTCCTAGCTGTAACAGGAAATAGCTCAGGAGATCGACTGAAGGCTCTGAGGCAATTCATTTTTCAACAAGACAATGCAGTCTGCAGCCAGAGCATCACACTGCAGTCATGCTGCCTGTTACTCAGTGTGAAAAAAGATCAAAGAGCAAACAGGAAATAATCCAACAAGGCACAGTAAGAAGCTGCAGCCACATCACTGTTCTCTCACCTCCCTGAACTTACACAGAGAAGAAGCTGGTAATGCCAAGCAACCCCTTTTCTGCTTGCTGCAGTGCTCTGCATACACTTGCTCAGAGCCCCCCACAATCCAGCCCAGCAGCACTGCTGGGCAACTCCAGCACGGAAGGGTCAAAAGAGCCAGAACTCCAGAAAGGTCTGACTGGGGAAAAAAAAAAAAAAAGGCCAAGGAAGTACATGTCTTTATGAACTTTGATCAGCTTCCATTCCCTTTTCTCTTCTGTTTTGCTGTCACCTATCATTAAAATTAAATAACATTTGGTCTTGTTGCCATGTTAACCAAGAAACACCGCAGACTCAGAAAGTCAAACTCAGTCCACCCTACTGGATACTTGCTCCTGGTACACTTGAAGGAAAAACAGTATAAGAGGGAGAGAACAGGGGATTCATTCTTGGAAATGTAAATGCCTGATGCCTACCCAACTCATAAAAGAAATATTGCAAAGCAGATGGAGACACATTAAATTTATAATTAGGATGATTCTATGCAGGTGCATCAGTAGCAACTGTTAAACAGTGTGAAAAAACCTGATTCACAGATCCACAAAGGATCTGGGACACAGAACAGCAGCAGTACAGCAGCACAATGTCCCACTGCCTTTACAACGAGCAGTCAATATTCCTCCAAAGGTGCCTGCTTATGTTTCACATTTGTTATCTTCCATGCCCATTCCAGTCCTGATCTCAAAAAAGTGGTGTTCATTTCTTCTTCCCAAACCTACCCAGTTCTGCACAGCCATAAGTTGATCATGTATTTCCTTGCCTTGAGAAGTCAGGATAAGGACACTCTAAAACCCAAAGAAAAATAAAACAGTGCTGGATGCTCCTCAGATCATCAAAAACACAGGGAAGCACTGTAGCATGGACACAAAGCTTTCTGCTAGTGGGACAGCATTTTAGGAGGATTTCTGGTTTTCTTCTCTCTTCCTGATGCTTCCTTACAAATCAGGCTCTCTCCCTGCCTAGTTCTCCTCTGCCACAAGTCTCATTGCAGCTGCAGGGGAAGACAAGACAAGCCATTTTGCTTGCATGGCTGCCTCTGCATTTCAAGCTGATTTGTATGAGACACTGCCACCCAGCACGATTTGCATACATACCAAAATGCGAGACCTGCACAAAATGAAGCAGGAAAACCATTGTCTCTCCTCTTGGAAAAGGTTATGGATTCTTTGCAAATGTTTACTATTAAGTGTTTCCTAAGCTTCTGAGCTATAGAATTTGTACATAAAAGGGGGTTCACCCTCTTCCCCCAGTCCCACAATGCTATTTGCTTCAGATTAACATGAATGACCTCCACTTCACTTGAGCTTATTCACTGCCCACAGAGCAGGGCCTGGTTGTACTGAATTATTTCCCTGCCATCATGAAATGCTATTCAGCTGCATAGGAGGGGACAAGGCTGCAGGTGCAGGTGTTAGCTTTCTAGGACATTAACTGTTCAACACCCAGACAAGACTCCTATTTAAACCTTACTCAGATCAGAAGGGCTGCAGAAAACCATGACATAAGTATGAGATACCTGAACTTAACACAGCAGAACATAGGCCCAAACATGTGATAAAGAAAACAGGGGTGAACTACAGCCTGGTAATTACATGTGATCACACATGGCAGAGGACAAAGCAGCCCTGCCATGAAATGCTTCATCTCAGCTCCTCCTGCTGCTCCCTCCCTCCCTCTGTGTCCTCAGCTGTGTCAGTCACCCAATGTGCCCCACACTTGCTGTCTCAAGAGTGCATCAGAGGCTCTGGGGTGGGTGCTCTTTGAAATGGCTTAATTTAAATTGACATATGAAGTGTCACCTCCAAATTAAGCCAGGCTGAAGAAAGCCCTTCAGGACCTTTATGTCCCTTTTCTCTCTCCCTCTCTCTTTCTTCCCTTCTCATGCTACTTTAAAGAGAGCTTCCACATCATTCACCATTCTGGTCACCAACAGAAAACAACTCCTACCTGAAAGGTGTCTTCAGGTGCATACTCTGAGGGCAGGGAGGATTTGCCCTCATTTCCCCAATCTTCCAAGAATAACAGTCCAGACTGAAGTCCCTCCACAAGTCAGATCTCCTATCAGACACAAACCCAAACTATTCTGGCATATAAGCACAGATCTGTGCTGAAAGAATGGCCATTGGGCAATTAAAATCTGTTTTCCTCCTTTGTTCTCCAGGCAGGCTGCCTGGCTGACTGGACCCTTTTACTTGGGAAAACAAATATTAGGCCCAGTGTACAGCTGGCAGAAAGCCACACGGTGCCATCAATTCCTCTGTTACCCTGACTGAAATTTTGACCTATGACTTACAACCACATTGAAGCTCTTAGTTCCTACCTGCACCTCCCATACTTTCAGATGGCACAATAACTCCACTCACTGATTTTTGCAAACCAGGGACTGATTTTCTCAGACCTCAGTGCATCAGTTCACAGGGGTCATCCTGTGCAGCACCTGGGCTGCCTGGCAAAACTTACTCTGATATGGACTTCATTGCATTGGGTTTGGGAGCTTTGGTGATGATTTGCAAATAATCACAGAGTTCACACACAACGCATAACTACTTCCTTTAAATGTTCCATTCATTACTACAAAACAGGATCCTGCCTAGAGAAGCAGAGATTGAAACTTAAAGTAGAGCAGACAAGTGTAATGGACTGATAGCAATAACTGTCCTGCTCTCACAGAGCAAGGCAATCAAACTGTTTGAATACTTTCAGCACCTGGACTGTCCCAGCAAAATTCCACCCTCAAACCAACCAAAGAATTACACACCATTCCTTAGTCTGCACAGGCAAGAACTTACTTTTGCATTCAGTGAATGGTGGCTGGGGCTTCGGTTTAAAATACAAAACCATGTGTTTACTGAAAATCACATGTGACTCTTGTGATGAGCAAAGCCATTTAAAACAGTCAGAACCTGGGGGAACCAGCCAGGACACAGAGGGTGTTGTGGGGGCCCCTCTTCAGCACACACATACTGATCTTCAGTACTTGTGTGCTGTAAAAAAAATCCAGAGTCTGACAAAGACTGGTAGGATAATCAGAATAAGGCACATTCCTCTGTGAGAGACCAGAGTAGCCAGCTTTTTTTAGCTTAACCAGAGGCTAAGAAGGGTCATCACTGCAATCCAGAAATAACTAAAAAGCAAACACCAAGGAAGAAAAATAGCTAGTCAAGATCAGTGACTAGAAATAACCAAAGAAGAATAAAAAGGCCATGAGCAAATTTGAACTGGAAATTATAATGTTTCTATGACCAGAAGGATGAAGCAGAAGCTACTTTTCAATAGAAATAATGGGGGAAAGAAACTTTTAACCATCTTTGGGCATTTATAAAGCAGACTCTAGGACATGATACCTGCCATCAGTAGAACTGAATCTGACACCCTTGAGCTTCCTCACTTTAGTGTGTGCTCAGCTCAAACCCAAAGAAGAAAAAAAAAATTAGAGGAAAATGTCAACATTCACAACTATTGTCAAAAATCTCTCATTAAAACTAGGCCACAAAAACAGCAAGCTGTGCAAGGAGGAATGCCCAGAGGAGAAAAATGGCATCTTGCTGAATTCAGGCTCTCTGATAATTTGTGCCTCTCCATCACAGACACTTGCCCCACACTTGCTCTCCAGCATGAAGCGCCAGTCGGAATTTTCCTGTAGCATATTTACATGGAAGCATCAGGAAACTCTTTAAATGCTGGGAATAACTACCCAAAAGCACCCTCCTGCAGTGAAACAAACTGTTAGAGAGGAAAGGGAGGATTATATGCTGGATTGTTTGATGGTTTATGCAGACATTCGCATTAAGGAAATGGTAATCTCTGCCTGTAGATCTCTCCTCCTCTGAAAGCCTGGCAGTGCCACTGAATGACTATTTATCATGACTAGACATCCTTGTCTCCTTGCAGGCATGGAACTTGTGGTGATCTCCTTACTTGCCTCATAAGGTAAACATATAAAAGGAAAATGAAAGGAGAGAAGGAAATCAAGAAAATGGATAAAACATATGTGGGGAGAGACACAGCTGAAAGGAACCCATTGTTCAAAGCAAACTGGTCAGCAATGGAACAGATCCTCTAAAGGTATCTGTAGCTCATTCCTACTACCATCACTCCTAGAAGGAATTAATCAAGAGATTTGTTTCCAGGCACTCGCTGAGGGATCATAGCAGCATTCTGCATGGACAAGCAGGAAAGATGCCTGCCCCTGTCCTCCACACCTGCAACCCCAGTTGCTGGCAGGATACCCATAAAGAAGATGAAAGGACAGAGAGCTGAAGCAATGGAGAGCACAGGAACTCAGCCTCAGTCGCCGTCTGCCTGATGCCAGGTAAGTGCAACGTGTCCACTTCCCAGCTGAGAGGGGTTTCAAGGAAGCATCAAAGGAAAACAAGCATGGTGGTTTCCTCATATTTGTTGAGTTCTTCAGAGCCACAGTGACGTGACCAGAGAACCAGCAAGTGGGTTTCCGGGGACTGACAGAGCAAAAATAATGGTAAACAGCTTGATCCAGTCATAGGTGAGACTGCTTGGAAGATGCCGCCTGGTGAAGAGCTCTGAAGACTGAACTCTCACTTGAAGGAGGCAGCTTTCACAGGGCAGAAGCCAAAAGCCTGTCCAAAAATATGATCAACATCCATTTTAGTTTAATCACAGGAACAAACTCAATTAACATGGCTGCTATCATAGAAAGTTGTGCAAAATAATTTACTGGATTACTCTTTCTTCTTTTCCACAGAAAAAAAAAAAGTTGTTTGTCAGTCCCATCGGAATGCCTTTGATCTCGACACTGATCTAAGCAAAAAAACAAGAAGAAATCAAAGAAAAAAATGAAAAAAAGCTCTCTGTAAGAGAGCATCCATCTTCTCTCCACACACTGCTTTGCCTCTGCCTCCCCAGGCACAAGCAGGTGACTCCTGAGAGCTGGCAAGGTGCAATGCAGAAAACAGCCTCACACACCCCAGACACTTTTGAAAGGCTCTGCCAGATCCTCCATTCTCCTCTGTTTTTGCTAGATATGTTAATAAGTGATAAAGGTTTATTGTGCTGTAGTTACATTTTACAGTCACACATAGTGCTCCTCTTAACAGCATTCTCCCTCTTTAAATTCACAGAAGTAGGGAAGCACAGTCCATACAGTTTAAGGATCTTCTGTATATTGAATTTTGAAGCCATCATCATTGCTAGATTAACTGAACTGGCTGGGACTATCTACAAAAACAAATTATCAGCCCTCCACAGCTTGCAGAAGGTCAGGGCTGCCAAGCAGAGAAACCTAAAATTCAAGAAAGGCTGTCTGTGCATTAGATCTTAATTGAGGTATGATTTGGGAATTTCAGCACTTTCTGAAGGTTAGGCATGCAAATCCTCTCCCTGAAGTCACAAGAGCTGTTAGTGAGCTCAGAAGTTAAACACACATTAAGCATCTCCTGACTTGTGGCCAGGATCATAACATCTGTGGAGCAGTCTGATACTGCCTTGTACAGCCCCTTCTTTACAAGATGATCTTATCTGCTTGGGGATCTCAGAACCACTGTATAATAATTATTCAGTTTAAATTACATCAGTTGACTTCAGATTAGCCTTGTTTTGGCTTTTCCAGGAAAAACCTGAAAGCATTCACAGACGCACATTGCCTCTTCTGATGTCAGCAAAAATGTTGCTATTGATTTCAGGAGAACTGGGATTTCATTGCAACATTTAGTGCTGAGTGTCACTAAGCAAAAGTGGGACTGCCTCAGATTTCCCTACAGTTGTTAAACAAGAGAGCTATCGGTTCTAAAGACAAAAGCAGAACTGTAAACAGTGCTACTTACAGTGATGATGATAATTGGAGGGAAAAAAAGGAAAATTAATAATTTTTTTTTTTCTGTGGCACTGGATGTTCCTAGTAAATGCTAGAAATTGCAACAGTGTTCAGTGACAGACATAGTTTATTGTTCACAGAAGTCTTTCTCACAATCACAATTTTTTACCTCTACAGCATTTATTTACCAAAATTTCCGTCTGGGTTTGCACTGGCCCTCTGCAATCTGGAAGCTGTTCAAGTGGTCACACTGCAGCAGAGAGCCTGACACTAACCCTGAGACCTGGGAAAGGTCTCAGTCTGTCAAAACCTGTTGTTTCAGCAAACCTCCTCCACGGCAGGGCTGCTGTGCTGGCTGGTGCAGGAGCAAGCATCAAGTCCTGCACCAGCAGACAGTTTGTGATCTTTTGGGAAGAACACTGCTATTGGGGGAACGGAAAGTTCGTCTACAGCCATTCCCAACGAGGGGCTGTACAGCCACCCCTCCTGCTGAGCATCACACACCCAGGATCAAACCACAGACACTGGACTGGTAAATCACAGAAACTCAGTCAACCTGTCCTGTTTTGTGTGTCAGGAGAACATTCAATTCAGAGAGTTTCCTCAGCCCCCCTGAAGCTCTGTTTATGATTGATTAATCTAGACATACAGCAATGATAATGACTCGATAAATCTCCATGTGCAGGTCATTTTTAAAACATCATTATGTGCATTAGAAAGCTTTAACACTCATGACACTATAATTATAATCAAGCCGCATCTAGCATTACCTAGCATTGGGGAAGAGTGTGGTGGGGGATAGTTTGCTTTAATTCCCAATCTAATTAAAATTCTCTTTTGTTCCAGCAGCCAAAGCCATCTTCCTTTTTAAAAGCATAGCAATGCCTACCTGCAATTATGAAATAAGTAATTTCATTTAAAAACAACTGCTACATACAAGAAACTCCTGCACCTTGGATGTCCTGGTGGAAAAACATGAATTACACATCTTTATCACAGAGCTGGCCATTTATGGCTCCCTATAGCCCAGTATTACTGTAAAATAAAAATTTATAAAGATGGAAAGCTCACAGCTTCGCAGGGCAAAACCACAGCTGTATTTTATACCTCACAAAACCTACTCTGTGCAGCACAGACCTGAAAGAATTTTTTTGCCTTAAGGCTAGGGGAGGATGCTTGGTTCTCTGCACAGCTGGCAGGTTCAGTTACAGAGCTATTACCCTCAGTGTGAGAATTACAAGGCGAAACACCGCATCTTGAATAATTCAGGAAGTCAGCTTGAAGGACAGCAGCAATTCCTTCTTACTTTAAATCCTGTCCCCCTCTTCCTCACTGATCTCCTGGGACTCCACTAAACATAAGGCAGCAGGCAATAAACGAACCAGCAATTACCACAGACAGATGCATAAAGCCCTGCCCCCCTTCTCCCCACATGTGCCCATCAGAAAGGACTCTCCCATGGCTCTTCTTTCTGCTGACTTGGGAGTGAGAAAGGGAGGGCAAAAGATTATTTATCTGATCTCCAAATTCAAAAGTGCAGAGCATCCCCAGGCTCCAAGAAAAGAAATCCCTGGTAAGGTCATGTCAATAGTGTCCTCTGCCTGGCAATACTTCTCACAGCTGACAGAACTTTCAAGGTGCCCAACATCAAAGCCACAGGGTGAAGTCAGAAACTCTGACTGGGTTTATAAATCCCAGTTTAACACATGCCCACTGCAATTTATGAACATGGTACATTAATGGCTGGGCTCAGCAATACTAAATCAGTCCCTCCTACTACAAGTAAGCTGGATAAATCAGACCATTTCATTTAGGGTGATTTATATTGCAGATAAATCAACATTCATCTCTGAGTGATTTAACACATTGCAAGATCTTCTAATCACTTTCTGGCTTTCCATCAATCAAAACTTTTGGGAATTACATCACTAAATCCCAGACTAGAGGGGCCAGGGCCATGAATCAAGTCCTGGAGGCAGAACCAAGCAGGCTTAAAGTGATGGTTTGGTTAGGCTGGGCTGGCTTGGTTAGGACTCGCTGCACAAACTGGAACCCAAACTTTGCATGAGATCTGCTCTCCTGTCTTGTTCCACAATTCCTAAGTCCCATGATTCCATGCACAAAAATGACACAAGAACATGTCCCCCTGAGGGTTGGATCATGAGAAAAAATACCTTCAGAAGAGCACAGGGTGTTCAACAGTACTCATGTCCAGACTGCAAGGCTAGCAAGAGATGTCAGAGGGAATGCTCCAGAGAGGGGAATGCCCCAGCCAGCACAGAACAGGCAACAGCAGCCCTATTGCCGGGCTGGGCACAGCTGCTTCCTGCAGCCAAGCAGGATGCACCCCTCCGTGCCAGGCGGACCCAGAGCTCATGGCACACCCCAGGCAGTGACAAGGGCACAACCACCCCCTCTGCTGCCCTCCCTGTTCCCTTCCTCACCCTGCCCAAACTGGGAGAAATACAACTGCCACTCAACAGTGCTCTGACTGCTGTAAAATTTATATAAGCACACACACAAATACACTTCTATATATACATAGATGTGTACATTGTGTTCATACATCCATGTATATATACATACACACACATAGAGAGATAGAGAGATTCTGGACATAAAAGTAGGAACTAAAAGAGCTCATGGTCAAATGCTTTAGTCAGAGACTTTTCCAAACCCAGAGTGTCTGGTTGTTCCTCCCCTTACTCCCAAAGCCTCAGCCTCTGTAGTCTGGAACAGCCCCCTTCAATTCCATAATTAATTAAAAATTGGCAATCTAGCTGGATTTTGCCACTTTCAGAATGGTTTTACGATCCAGAGATGCTGCTGAGGACAAAGCAGAACTAGAGTGCCATTTTAAATACAGTTGATTAGGTATCTTGTGCCTTTCAAGCAGACTGCATGACTATCTGCACATGAAACACCCCAGTATTGATGAACTCTGGTGAGACTTATGCCTTGCATTAACTGCATCAGCTGCAAGCCCAGAACCAGTGTGCTTTGGCTCCTGGCTACAGGGCAGATTCAAAACCTTAGCAAGTGCTAGCACAGTTATAGCACCTTATTTGTGTAGTCTCACTCCCACACTGGGGACTTGAGATCTACCCTTCAAATATTTACACACACACACTTCACACACCAGACTAGACACTGTGGAAGCAGAGCTGCAGATATGCATAATACACCTTTTTTTCCCTATGATATTGTTATGAAGTAGGAGGTGAGATTATTCACATATTAGGTCTTCAGTCTCCAGGGAACTGCCTGTGATTTCTATATTTATACCTTCAGTGTTGTCACAGAAAACATTGCAAGGGATTTTGATCTTGAATACCAATGCAAATTATAAAGAAAAAATCAGGCATTTAAGCCTCATCCCCAAAGCTCAGGAAAACACAGGCTCTCAGACTTCTGCTCTCCTCTTTCTTAAAACAAAAGGACAGAGTAAAGCAGCAGGAGGTCATCACACAAATGGTAATCATAAATTGATCAAGCTATCAAACAGCTGTCATCAAGAAGCAGAAAATAGATTAATGAGCATTCTTTATTGACTGGTCAAGTAACCTGGCAACAACTTCACTTCAAAAGCTGACAACAGCAGGACTCTCTAATCACTTCCAAGCAGGACAGGACCTTTCCTATGCCACTGGGCAGCACAGCTCTGGCCTTTTGCTCTTCAGCATGTGGGAGATATTAAACAGGACTTAGATACAATACTGGCTGCTAAGCAGAAATACCCCAAAATTTGAATTCCCAGCCATGTAAGCACAAAGACAAATGTGCAAATCTAGATCAAGAGATGCATAAGTAAATATTTTTAACAGCCTATCATAGGTTGCTGCCTAATACTGATAATAAAGTTTTGAAGATGAGCAACAAAGAAGTGGTAAGAAAATGTAAGGGTTCACATGGTGGACATTTATGTCCCTGCATTGTCAGCACCACTGTGGCAAACATAACTGTTCAAGCTGGCTCAATGTTATTCTAAGGAAAAGGTCTGCAGGCTGGGCAGACTCTGAGAATATTCCTGCTTTCCAGTGCAGTGCCCAGGTCTCTTGTATGAGTCTGGACTCTGAACTACCCTAAATTTACATATAGCCCAGTGTCTGTAGCATACATGCAGATTACCTGTTCTGTATCTACCCAGTTCAGATAGGATGCAAACACATTCCAGGTCATCAACCCACATGCTCATGGCTCACTCCTGGTCAAAACAGACCAGCTCCAAGGACCTTCTAGCCACCGAGCAGAGGATATTTATTTTATCAAGTTTCTGAACAAGTTCAAAACATTTTTCAAAGGCAATGAAAGGGGTGGAAAGCACCTTATGTCAGCAGTTAGCTCAAGACACTTGGAGTTGATGGATTGAATGCTGCCAACACTGGGATTGTGTTGCTCTTGTGCAGCAGATGAACTGCAGCCTTGCATACAATGGGTACTGGTGGCTGTGTTAAGAATATTCTACAACAACAAATGAAAAGTGGGTGGCTTTTTTTGTTTGCTTGAGGGACTGCTTCAATCAGGTAAAAATAAACAAAGACTCCTCTTCTATGCACAGTGACACCACAGACTCATGTGACTCCACCACATGTTACCTGTCCAACTCCTTAGGTACAAAACAGGAAAAGTAAGTGTCAAAAGGTTAGTGTGGTCCTCCATAAGCCTCTCTGTCCTCTCCACAGTGCTGCTGCCCCTCTCCTGGAGGAACTGAAATACACAGCAGAAGCAGTTGGCACTAATATATATAAAAATTCATTAAAACCCTGCTTTGCCTTTGTGGGGATCCACCTCTTCGCCCCTGCCCCACGTTTTCTTGTTTCATGATTCAGCAAGACCTGTAGGGACAACAGCACTAGTGGTGCATGTTCCTGTTCCACACAGCAACAAGCTCCCTCTGTCTCCACTTCTCAGGTCACTTTTGCCTTAGTGAGATGTCCCATGAACTGTCCTCAAGTGCCAATGTTGAAACAATTATAAAGGGACACACGGCACTTCTGTCTATTTGTACCATTTAAAGATCTACCTTGTGGGTCACATTTACTCAGTAATTTTACTGAGGTGATAAGGAATATGGGTCTATATTTAAAGTCTCTTGATATTAAAGAGATTGATTGTAGCAGGGGGAAATTAACAGTGCAGAACATGCAAGTGTGATCCAACAGCAGCAAGTGCCTATTCCAAAAGAGCTGAAGGAACAGAAGGAACCAGCATTTAGCCGAGTGTCCTTAATAACTGAAGAGTTCTCTGCCTTTGTCAGCCAACTCTAAAATAAACCTTACCACCAGTATTGCAGCAGGGCCTGCAAGACCCACCTTCAAGGCCAGGACTGAGGGCCAAATGAGGACAAGCAGCCTTCCCCAGAGAGCATGAAGGAACATGTGCGTACAGCTAAGGATGCATAAGAAATAACAGGAGGATTTGGGTCATGGAAAACATGGGATTTGGGACATGGAAACAGTGCTGCCCACTGTCAAAAGAAGCTAAAGAATACTCTTTAATAAATGTTGCTGTGGAAGACAGAGTTTTGAGGAAGGATAAGAAGGAAAAAAATGAAGTTCTGCTGGGGAT
Source organism: Pyrgilauda ruficollis (assembly GCF_017590135.1). Classification (NCBI taxonomy): domain Eukaryota; kingdom Metazoa; phylum Chordata; class Aves; order Passeriformes; family Passeridae; genus Pyrgilauda; species Pyrgilauda ruficollis. The sequence goes on along the minus strand of NW_024528821.1, from coordinate 10,585,620 downwards.
CTTGGAAGAACAGCTTCTCCCATGAGAGTCAAAGTCCAATGGTCACTGGTCAAAGACCCATCCAACAAACTAAACAGCCTTTATGGTTAGTTAATGAGACAATGGGAGTGAAGGAGGGAAGTGGCTCCTCACTCCTTCCCAGCTGCCACTGCCTTCCAGAGTGGATGAGCTACTGCCTAGTGTTGGGCAGGGTGGCTTCAGGAGTGCACAGGTAGGAACCAGGGAAAGGAAGATGAGCAGTTGATGTCTGACAGAAAGGAGAAGGTGGAGATCTTCAGAGAGGAGGAAATGCAGCCATCAGTTTGGAGAGGTCATGTCTGCACTATCAAGGGAAGTGAGGTAAAATGAGATTTGACAACTTTCACTGCTTTCTGGGAAGGATGATACAGGGAGCTGAGAGAGAAGACAGCAGGGACCTGGATGGGAGAACTTGTACCTCACCTTAAAACAAAATCCCACCAAACCAAACCAAACCAGCAGCAGCCTCTCCATATACTCTAGATGCATTTGAGACAAACATCGAACTAAAAAAGCATCTGAAGACAATTCAAGCACAGATCATAATTTAATCTAAGCCAATATCAATTATTCAGGTAACTCCAAAGTTCTATCTTCACGGAGATAAAACAGCATTATTAGCACAGAAAATTAAAGCCATTTACTTTGAGATCAGAGCATGTGAGGAGATTGAGCTCTGCTATCTCCTTTTAATACCACATATTTTCTTAAGCTAATAAATCTTCATGCCACAACCACTGTTTTCTGCAAAGGGGGCAAACACCCTCTCTTCATCAGTTCTGTACTTCCTCCCTGCATCTTTCTTACCAGCAGCATATTTTTTCCTAAACTTTTAAAAGTAGAGGTAAAAATACCACTACCAAAAAAAATACCACTACCAAACTTAAACAGAAAACCCCAGCTGCCACAATGAATCACTCCCAAAGGGAAGATGGCCTGCAAAGCTGGTATTTCAGTATTATGAAGTTCTGTCTGGGACCAATTTGAGAATAACTTTTTACCAAAGATCCAAAAAATGCCCCAGGATAACCTTTAGCCCAAATTATCATTTGAGGTCCCAATGGCTTTCAGAGTAACCTCTTTCCCTACCAATACCCTTCTGCTTCTGGCTTCAGATTTCCAGAGAAGAAATTAAAAAACCCAATCTCCACAAGCCATTTTATTGATTAATGGGCAAAATTCTCTCTGTTCCTTCACTGCTTTTCCCACAGCTACTAGACAATGTTCAATCACCCTTCTGCTTGTGTTATCTATGTACAGCTAAATTACATTTAATTCAATTATAAGTGAAGCCACAGGAAGCCAAAATGACAGTTCCACTAGATAATCTTCCACTTCTCTGCCACAATTTCATCTATAAAGTCCTTTTCTCATTTTATTTCAGGATTCCTGGCTGCCTCAAAGTCTGATTTGTTTATTTTAAGACAAAAGCAATAATGTGTCTTTTTAGTCATGTCAGAGATTTTTAATGTAAGTAGACATAAATGAAGTCTTGAGACATTACTTTTCTTAAATAGTATAACAATTCCTTTTTGTACTGTTAAATTAGAAAAAGTAAATGGTTAATTTTCAGCACCAGGAGGGACATTCGTCTTGGTGAGTGCTTCTAACAGGGATGCATGCACAAAAATCACTGTGTATTGCCAAAAATATAAATAACTAAAATAAAGCTATTTAATTATATGACATTTTAATGAGATTTTATAATTATATTGCATTTTAATGGCATTTGGACAATTAACTCCCTTCAGCTCTTTGCAAATCTCTGCCTCAGGCAATGACCCCATGCCAATGTCCACCCCAAATCAATGTGTAAAACAAAGTCCAGGGTAACTTATGTCTCTGCTGAGGTACAGAGTGGCCTCCAGAATGAAATCAGCCACTGTGGCCAGCACACAGCAGTGTGCTCCCTTTAGCCATGAGCCAATGGGGATTTTGTCATACAAGATGGAGCACTGGGAGCCTGGGACAAGTACTTGCATCCCATCCGTTTTCCTCTGCTCCAGAGGCCAGCAAGGCTGACTGACAGGGAGGAGCTGACTGACAGGGAGGAGCATCATTTCATCAGACACTAATACCAGGACTTCAATGAATATGGAGGGGGATGTTGTCTCTGGAATCTCCCTGGTGAATATTAACCTCTGCCAATCTGTCTCTCTTTTAACTGCTGGGAAGGAAGGAAAAGTTCACAGATGCAAACTTATGAACTTATGGGTCAGGAAATCTAAGTTCTTCCTGGGAACTGCATTTCTAAATAAAACCCATCCTTTCAGTGCAGTGCTATTTATAAGAGCTGCAAGTTTATACTGCTCATTCCCCATTTAGTTTAGCCTTTCTCTAATATTCATTATCTCACTCTCGACTTCTTGCTGTCTGCATATCCATTGTCACCTCTCATTCAGGAGTGACTCATTCTTGAAAGGATTTAGTCAGCTGTGAACAGCCAAGCTGAGCACTGTGCATGGCATAGCCAGGGAAAGAGAAACTCTAGAAATGTCTGGACAGATCTATTCAGATAACCTCCTCTGCAAACAGAGCGAGTAGGCAGCCCAAAATAACCCACCTTGAGTCTTTGGGAGTTTTACTCCAGAATTTAGGGTCAAATTATTGCTGCTGTCATGCAGACTTTAGATGGGTAAAGGAGCCTTCTCCTCCACTCCATTGCTGCCCATCACACCCTTCCAATGCAGCAGCTATATATCTCACTGTCCCCTGCATGCAGGAAGCAAACCAGAACATTTCACCACCTGTCTGTCCAGCAGCAGTGTTCAAGAGCACAGATTTGACCCACTATCCTGTTCTTCTACATGCCATAAAAAGCCTTCCCTGAGGAGGTGACTACCTCTGTCCCTTGCTGGGAGCTGCTGGGACAGAGCTGCCTTCTAGTGGGACTCATCTGAACACACAGCTCTGTTAGATCTCATCCCCAGTTTACAGCACCTTCTCTCCTGATGAACTGGCTGGGTTGGTGGCTCACAGGTCTGCAGGGGAACTGGGTGGGTGGCTTGCAGGTCCACTCAGGAAGCTGCTTATGACACAGAAGATGAAGAGAAGTGAGCATCTGCTGTTGGGGCTTGAGGGAAGGGCACCCTGTGCAACCCTTACATCTGTGGGAAATGACAAGGCAGCCTCAGAGTCCAAGATAGCTGTGTACTGCTCTGTACTTACTTGGGAAAGGAAAAGTAAGCCCTATATTAAATGAGAATTTACTTTCAGGAGTGTGGCTGAAGATCACAGAGGTGTCCAAAATGCTGTGCTAGCAAAATGCATCCAGCTTCCTCTTCAAATAAGCCTAATAAACTGGGAAAACCCTGTCAGTCTGAATATACTGTAAGTTAGTGAGGCGCACATTTAGTCCCTGACAAGGCTGATTTCCATGGTGCAGTCATGTGCAGCTCAACCAAAGAGGATGACAGGTTATCCCAACACCTCACCTCTCCAGGGCAAAAGTGCCCCTGCTTTGTCTGCTCCTGCTTTTGGGGTTTTGTTCAAATGGACAAAGTATGTCCACTTCTTTTCTTCATCACCCACACCCCCTGAGCCTGCATGGCCATGCACACAACTCAGCTCTGTCACAATAAAACAGCTTTCTGCAGCCATGGCCATTACAAGGTCAGCTTGTCCTGGGATTCTTCTGCCAATTCCTGGGACAGAAAAGTCAACCCTGACTTTCAAATTCCAATCTGCAAAACAAAGACATCCCAGAAAAAACAAACAAACAAATAAAAAAAATCCAAGAGAGATAAAGGACTGAAAACAACAAATATTCACCCTCTTCTTCCATCCTTCTTACCAGAGAAGGACAAAAATCAGAACTGGTTTTGATCAAGGCCCAGCGGCTGAAAGTAGTACATTTGAGGGAAGGAAAAGACAGGCAGATAAATGGTTCTAATTTTGGCATATCCTACTTACAAATGCACCACACAGTATATCACCCAACCAAAGCAGACACAGAACTGGTATCACAAGAGCAATGCTGAATCCAGAGCCCGGTTTCAGTACCCACACCAGAACAAACACTGCTCACAACACTGCTCACATATGTCCACAGCAGTACCTTGCTTGTGCTATGCTCATGTCCCTTTCACCTTCCCCTTGCTTGTGTTTCCTGGCAAATTATATTCCTCACAAAAAACCCAGCCTGCTGAAACCAGAAAATTGGAATATTTGCTGAAACCAGATTGTATGACAATGAGAGAGTAAGTGTTGCGTCTGCAAATATGAGCATTTCCCTGCAGAACTAATTCCAGAAGCCATTTTCATCCAATTAACAGGGTGAAACAAACTGCTGCTAGGCCAAAGGAATCTGGCTAGCCAATCTATTTGGACCTTGTTTCTGCAGCTTTCAGTGTAAGAAGCTGGCAACATGAGTTCTTTTTCCTGAAATCAGTAGGATCAAACAAGAAATAGCCTCTCATGGATCAAAACCACACACGATGGCAACTGTTACTATCCAAATAACACAGAACTGGACAAATACAGTCAAGCAGATCATGAAACTAAACCTGCTTTTAAAAAATGGGTTTTGTTGGATGCAGTCCTGTTCAGATTACAAATCCTTAAGAATTTGTCACAAGGTTTAGCTCCATCACACTTTAAAAAAATAAAATTGAAACAGGAAAAACAAACAAAAAAGAGAATGGAGAACTCATTTCTTAAATAATAAGAGTTCCCCAAGACACGTTCAGCTAACTCACTTGCTTCAGTAACAGCTTAGTACGTGACATGTTGATAAGAGATGGACAGAACCTAGATCAACCATTCTTGTTCTCCCTAATTAAAGTAAATTTACTTTCTACATCCTAAGTATGCTGAATTTAAAAACACTGGCCAGGATGCTCAGCAGGGAGCCCCCATTCCTGCTAGTGCTTTTCCTGCTACAATTTGTAAAGGCCTAGGAGAGTCTCAATAGAGATGACAAATCTCACTAACCCATGCATTATAAGGAAATGCTTAACAGTCTGAGGTGTATGTCCTGTAGATCATATCACAAAATACAGCAAGAGCCTGCAGGAGGAGCGTTGTGACTCCCCATGGCGGTTGCCTCAGCCCAGTATTAAGAAACCAAAATTCATTTGCACTGATCTCTTGCAAAGTTTGAACATTTAGATGAGTATCTCTTGTGCACCAAGCAATCCAGTTGCATCTTGAACCCTTCCCACATCTTGCAACAGTGAACAAACAGCCCTAAGCAGCAGGGACTTTTGTTCCTGGAGAAACTCTACACCCCTCCACCCTGTAATGACACAGAGAGTCTGAAAAATAAGCCTTGTAATTAGCAACCCAGTCAAATCAGATTCACATTGTTTCTCCTTCAGCTCAACTATGCCTGCAATGCTCTCTTCAGCTCCAGTTAACCACTGTTTGTCAGTCGGGCCCAGCACTCAGGAAACCCCAGCAGCCTCTTCGTCAGTGGCATCATCAGCCTGGATGCTCTGCTTCCCCTCGGTGCTGCTGCAGGAGCCAAGGCAGGGGCACACAGCAAACTTCTTTCCCAGGAGACAAAAACACCCAAGGTGCTTCTCATTAGAGCTTTCTGAAACTCACACCCTTCTCTTGTCTTGCAGCCTTCCTCCCTGAAATCATCCAGAATACAAAACATATGAAAAGCACATGTGGAGACAGGAGGAGGGAGGGCAGTGGAAGTGAACATTGCTATAATGAAAATGGCTCAAAGCTCCTTCTCTTTTCTGTTCCTAGATACAAAAAACAGGAGTAAGGAGATTGATTTTCTTGGTTTTCATTGTCCCCCACCTTTTTATTTTCTACCTATCCAAGCCTCCCTAATTTTGGCAGTTACAGAGTAACAAAATTACACAGCTGACTTCTCCTCAGTTTGACTTTGGAAATTTTACACAGAATGGGTTTCTTTGGTTTTGGATTTTTTTCCCCTAAGAGCGGGGAAAGGAAAATGCTAAAGAAAATATGCTTAAAATTATTCTAAGCTTTATTATTTAAGCTTTTTGCAATTGTACTAGGAGTTCAAAAATGCTGAGGGTGGAGGAAAGGAGCATTGAAGAAAAGAAAACCCAAAGTAAGGAAAAAAAAAAGTCAAACACAAAAGAAATGCTTTCTTTACAAACAAAACTAGAGTTTTGATTGTTTTCCACCTGTCTATCAAAGAACAGGCAAGTATTTTATTTCAATTATGCATAATTTTCTGCCAAATCCTTTTGGGGGTAATAAAAAGTAATTTTCATTCTGCTTTTTCAAAGCACAGCTGCTTGACATGCCTCATGAAAGGTGCCTGGTGTGCCATTGCCAAGGCTGTCTACTGTGTCATGTGTTGAATGTCTGTCCAGTGCACTCCTGGCTAGAGGGTACCTCCAGTTTTCTTCTATCTTGTGAAAATCATGGGACTAACAAACTGCAAACATCCCTGTCCTTCTCAGGCATACAGAACTGATCAGTGAGATCACCACACTCAGTAAAAATATTGCAAGTGCATTAACAGTCTTCCCCCAAGTCCCTGAATTCCAGTTAAATAACCAGTAAGTTCTGCACTGGACTGCTGTGCACACAGGTTATATCAGACTTTGTAACCAAGTCAAGATTTTCAAACAATCCAGGGAGCCATTATGGAAGCCAAAAAGCAGATTGAACTTTTAGATCAAAAAGTTCTGTTCTACAGAGGAAAAAATTTATTACAAACATAGTTACTTTCCTAAAGGAGCCCACACATGCCCTAACAGTTCACCTTGAGTTAGGAAATTCCCTTTCACCAGCACTCTGAGCACACGTGCTGCTTGCTTTCATCAAAAGAAAATTCAGCAGTCAGGAAAGGAGGGGGAAAGGTATCAGTGTTAGGGGAGTTTGTCAGCTGCAGAATCAGAGAATAATTTCTAAACCCCTCAACACTTCAGCAATAAATGCGTATTCCCCAGCAGGTGGAGGTCCTGTCATGGCCTCTCCATCAGCGAGGAGGCAAAACCAGGCCTGCTGAAGGACAACCAGGAATGGGAATTCACCTGGCAGAGTGCACAAAACACAGCAGCTGAACAGAACTTGGTATGGAGACATCCTGGGATTCATGTCACAACCTGGGCACACACTCAGCCCCCAGCAGTGAGGGGCAGGGCAGGGCTGGCCCCACACTTGGGTCACATCCCAGACCTTCCAAGCAAAACAATCTGGTGCTGGAAACCCCCCTCCAGCACTCACAGAGGGCAAGATACAAAATCCAAAGCCTTGCCAAGTGAAGCGTCCAACAGGGAGAGCTGGAAATGGAAACCAAAAGCCAGGTTTCCAATGAGCATTTGTTTGCAATGTGACAAGACTAAGACAAGCCTCACCCCCTCACTGCTCCCCCGGCCACATACCTCACTTCTCACCAGGTCCCTCGTTCCTGGAAGAGGATGGATTGAAGAGTGAAGACATCCCCGCTTTTCCTGCCTCTGCCACAGCACAACAGCCTCCAGGCAAGCAGGACCAAGCAGAAAGAAATGACCTTTACTTTGCCCCAGTACTCACTGCCAGCATCTCCTGCAGCTTCACACTCCACCCCTGGCTGATCCAAAGTACCCACTGCCTCAGCCAAACCCCCTTGGCTCTGGGAGCAGCCTGCAGCTCCACCCTAAGGGAGTTTTGAACTGAAGCTCTGATCCAAGTGCCTTTCTACAATGGCAAATTCAGATCCAAATGAGCACCCAAAGTCAGGCCCCACACCCTGTGCTGGTGTGGCATCCAGGTGTGACAGGAGCTGTTTGGGCCCAGGCTGCCTTGGCAGTTCTTCTGATGCCATGAGTGAAAAGTCCACAACCCTGAGGAGTTGGTCTGAGAACTTCCCTTCACGGTTAAGTGGCCACAAAACAAGGACAAAGGAAAATGAAAATCAAATAACAATGAAACATAGAAAGATGGCAAGAAGGGAGACATGGGATGCATGACTAACATTTTATTGTCTCCATCTCAGTTTGCTGTCCCCAAAACCCTTCAATGTGGCAACAAAGCATTTATGGCCCACTCCAAAGCTACCAAGAGCAGTGGGAACCCTCTCAGGTTCACAAGGCAGCTCATAGATGGGCTTCCCTGAGGGTGTGGGCAGGATTGCTGCCAGATCTCAGAACTTCACCCCTTTCCCTGCTGGAGGGCTGGGGGCAGAATTCCCCACCAGAAGCCTCATTATAAGGTTCTCCTGGGAATGGCAGATCTTTCCATGTGGATGCCCAGGAGCATGGACTATCCTCCTGATAACAAAGCCATGTCTTTCTGCTTGAGACATCCTAGGCATTTCCCAGAAGTCCCTGTGTGGCTCAGAGCAGTTATCTTTCAAAGTAGTATCTTTGTAATTTGCTCAAGGACACTTTGTGGTGCCATTAAGGTTTCTCTCCAGCAAACATGCTATTACACAGCTTGGAAACTTAATTAATTAAACAACATGTACAATTTCTTTCAACAGCTAATGCAGCACAGAGGAAGACGATCTGCCACACTCTTGGTTACTTCAGTGTCACTTCCAAGAAGCTCTGAAGTCTCTGGGCCAAGAAACAGCCCTGTCCTGCCCCTCTACTACATCTCTTATCACCATGCAGAACAATTCTGTGCAAAAGGAGATCTTCCCAAAGAGCAGATGCTGCAGCCAACAAGCCTCACAACTTACTGCCCTCCACATTGTCTTTGCTTCACAGCTGCCAAAGCTGTTAGCACTGGTAAAATTTTACTGCGTCCTCAAATCCCATTATGTGGTTTTCCTTGAAAATGCCTCTTGGCAGACAATTCTTGTAGTCCAGCCCCTTGTATGCAATAAGGTTTTTCCATTGTTACTCATGGCACACTTTTCAGTTTAAATTCCCCCTTTCTTTCTCAAGATAAAATAGAGAAGGGAAGAACTGATCATCAGGTTTTCTAATTAGATTCTTTAGACCTCCTCTATTTCTCTGCGAGCTTTAAAAGTGGGTAATGAAAATATGAAAAATTAGCAAACTGTAGTTAATTTGCTACAATTTTCTGAGAGTCGAAATACCAATTTCCATTTTATCCTCATTTGGATTTCTCATATCATTACTAAAAACAAAGGGTTAAACTAAAGGACAGTTTAATCCATTCCCAATTCCTGAAATGAGCAGAAAAAAAAAGGTCAGTCTTGGGGGGATCAATGCTTTGCTTCCACAGCACAAACAACTCCACTCAGCAGTTTGCTAATTTATCATCATTCATTTAAAAATAAGCTTTACTGGAAGTGCAATACCTTTTGTTTCCCTAAAATGTAGGGTTTGCCTTTCCTCTCCTACACAGAATGAGAGAGGAGAGAGAGCAAATCCACCCAAAGTGATCTGACAGCTCTCAATGTTACTAATAATACTTGAATACAAGCAGCTCCCTGATTGTATCACCAGAAGTCACTGATAAAGAACACCAAGAGGCAATATCCCCTGTGGAGATTGGGAGCATCAGGTAAATTCCTTCATTCTGCTCTTTAGTGCCATGGGCTTATCAGCAAGGCTATGAGGACTGTGCTACCTTGTCAGGAAAGGATCTGGACCTGCTAGGGCAAAAGACAAGTGAATCATCAGAACTGAGCTGAGTAAGTAGTTTAACAGAAGGCCAGTTAGTTGCCCTACATTAGTCACAAAGGAGGTTTTCCTCTCACTCCTGGAGCTGGTGGAGAGCACAGCTGCGGAGGATCTCTGCTGGGGTCACACAGCTGGACCCCCACACTACAGACATCCAGCAAGGCAGATGTATTTAGTAGTCACCTCCACACACCTGATGAGATGAATCCAAAGAAAAGTTTAAAGTCCTTAAGGCTCCACCTCTCCCAGAATCCTCCCTCGAGTTTAATCAATACTGTAATTCAGCAAAACATACAGCAGCGGTTGGACACAAACCCTGTCTGCAGTGAGCAGGAGCAGCTTCCTCCACCCCTCTGCCATGGCCGAGCCTCACCTGAGCCCCACAGAAACCCTCTGATGCAGGGAGCAGCCCCCAGCTGTCCTCCCCACCCCAAGAAAGCAGGAAATCTTCCTTGCTCTCCTTTCAACAAGCTCTCTGTCACAAACCCATATTCCAAGGACCAGGGGGAACACTAATTAAAGGAGCAAATATGCCCTGGTTTTCAATGTGCAGGCAGCTCAGGGACACAGCCTGCATTTCCAACCAGCTGGCTCCTTGTGGGGCAAACAGCTGCTTCATTTTCAGGCTTCACTGCCTGTCCAGCCCAGCACACTGAAAGAGACTTCCACCAACACATGCAAGATGTGAACTTCTCCCTCAAGCAGGCACATAAGCCATCCCTTTGAATGGGGTCAGTGTTAATTAACCCACTTTAAGCCTCTTTAATGTACAAAAAAGAACACTTTTCACTTTCTGTGGACACACAGTTTCATCTGCCAGCTACCACTACATTGTACAGAACAGCTCTCTTCTTTCACTTGCAGGGACAGGGGGCTTGTGTACCCTCCACATTCAGGAAGATCCCCAGCAAACAGAGAACACATAGGTGGAACTATCAGCTTATTTCACTGGAAAGCATGAGTACAATTGTGGAAGGAAAGGCACTTATTCAGAGTAATCCATTAGTAAGGTTTTGGCTTGGCACTATCCACAGAGGACATTTTGGGTTTGGTGTGTATATATTAATTAGAAAAATGAGCAGGTAGAACATACAGCATGCACCCACAGTAAGGACTCTCTTCACTGCTATTTACACACGCACATTTCTGTGGTCTTCACTCAAAAAAAAAGTCATCTTTTTTACCCATCAAAAGACCTGAAAAGCCCAGTGAACATACTGGAAAAAATGTTTCTATTACAGCATCTTTAAACATAAAAAGTAACTCAAAGAGTGAGCATGTGACTTACTAATTTGCTGCCAAAACTCAAACATAGATCCACATTTCATAACAGGCTTACCTGTAAAAAAATACAAAGAAACAAAATGTACAGATTCCCAAAAATTTATGTTGGGAAATTTCTCCCCTTTTACTTCTGTTTTATGATTTTAGGTTATTTTAAAACTACAGAACATTCAAAGCTTTGAGTGCTTCTATTATCTCCGATTATTTGCTGGCCTTGAACCTGAACTTTCAAAAAAGCCTGCCTTCACTGTAAAAAGACCAAGAAGTGTAATTACAGGGAAGTGTTATCCTTAGATTAAAGTGCAGCAGAGATGCAGCACTGCCATCCCAGCCTTGAGTGTGCTCAGTGAGGTAAACGCCACTGGGAAGAGTACAAGGTTTAATCTGTGACCTTGGGATAAAAACTGGAATATCACTAACCACAGCCACTTGAACATCAAGAGTCAGGATTAAAAATAAATACACACAAACAGCAGTCTTGGGGTTGGGCAGAGAGAAAAGTGCCTTGTCTCCTCTTTGGCTGAAATTTCCACTTACTCTTCCATGGATGGGGAGCACAGGAAATTACTTCCTTATGGATGCTGAGAGATAACCCCTGAATCTAAGAGTTGAGACCTTAAGGAAAAACCCAAACCAGCAACATTTTTAATAAAATAACACTTCAAGATGCAAAATTAAGACTTTGCACAAGTACACACACACACCCTTTTCCAAGGCAAAATTCCCAATTTCCTAGGCTTTACTTCAGAATATTCCCCAGAGAAAGATCCTTTCTGACTTCCCTATGCTATCAGTGTTGTTTTCCTCCGCTTCCCCCTCCCTTTCACCTAATTTGTTCTTCAGATGTAAATCTCAGCTCTGCTGATTTCATAAGCAGTTCATATACATTAATGTTTTACATTATAAAAGACTGTGAAGAAGCCTCTCCTGTTATTTCTTGTTTCTGCCTAAGAGACAACAACTTTGCTCAGCACAGTGGACACTTACCACACTACAGGGCATGTAGTACAGCTCTGCATGTGCCCTGTATCTGCACTTCTTCTCTCCACCCCCAGCTGTGAATGTCTGACTGCTGGACCCCAGGCATGATTTTAATGGGTGATTTTTATAGGTGTGACAGCTGGAGTAAAGTACTTAGCACTTGAGAAAAGCAGGTCTCTTGGCTCCAAAGCCAACCTGGGCATTCAAAAATCATTACTCAGATCCTAAAAAATAATGAGATTGGCTTAGCAATAAAGACGGGTTTAGATATTAAAGGTTTTATTTGCCTTACGGTGTTTCTGCCTTTTGCATCTTCTAGCCTTTTTTTTTTTTTCCTCTCCTTTCTCAGCAAGGAGAATTAGAAATTGTCTTTTAAATGAAAACAGAGATTCTTCCCATAAATCATAACTCCTGACTTCTGGAGCCAGGATTTCAGGAAAAATATTCAACCTCATCAGGTTGATGGTTCACAGAAATGATTAGCAGTGCATATCCCCATTAGAAGTACATTTTCTTGTACAGGTTCCTTCCAGGTAAAAAAGGTATCACAATTGTCTTCTCCCCTTGTGGATACTGTTACCCAGTCTCTCCAAGTTATCACAAAGGGGACACCTACCTTCAATAAACAGGCACATTTGCATTTGGACTTACAGACCTACACCAAATATATTTCAGGGGAAACCTCTTATATTATCAGAATTGTCACACTCACTTCATGAAGCCTGAGATATTAGAGGATATCTGTGCCCTTTGGCTGTATGAGAGAGACATCAAGGCTCTCCTAAATGCACATTGTCCAAGTTCTGGATGCAAGGATCATCAAGGCTTCTGAAGCTTGGCTCAGTTCATGAGGCCTTGATCCAAGAATTTCCAAAGCTCTGGGGAAAGTCTAAGGCAAGATTTAGCTTTGTGTCTTACACATTTTGAGGGTGGGAGATGAGGAGTAGAACATTAACTGTATGTATCCCAACCCATCAGCAAGTCTAAACCAACTTCATCCTCCAACACTCCCACAGAAAGCAGGACCAACCAGCCCTAAGCTGATAAAAGCCTACCAGACGTCAGAGAGGCTGATGAGTGGCACACTGTGGATGGACTTGCAACCTCCCTCTGGAATTAAAAAATGCAAATGATTCGAGAGAGGGGGGGAGATTTTAGCATACACTAATGTATTTCAGACTCGCCACATTCTTTGAGTTCCGTTGTTGAATTCTTTTCTGGGAGAAGGGGGATGGCAAGGTGACCTATTGGTGTAAATAATCAAATATAGGCTTGGCATGAGGCAAGACTCCATCCCACTCTCAGGATCTCAAACTGGAAGGAAGGTCACAATTCCACCTCCTCCCTTATCCTTCAGAAGTGACACCTCTGCACTGTATAGCAGTAGCATGGCCAAATGGCAAGATTTGGTGCTGCCACATCACCCTGGAATGAGCACTCAACACGTAACTAACCTGAAAGCTTTCAACAGCCACCATGGCTGTTTCCAACCCATTCTTCCAAATCTACCTTCTCTTCCAAGAAGCTTTCCAAGAAGCAGAGCAGCCAACATACCATTACCACGATGAAGCAGAGGCCCACAGGCCAGGCATCAGCACTTGGCAGCTCTTTTTTGATGCTTCACTTCCAAAACTACAACCAAAGTCAGTTTTGGCTGGAGGTGGTATAGCTAAGGACTAATCATGTTCCTACTGAAGTTAATGGAAGTTAATTTCCTCATCATTTTCACCTGTGTTGAGTAACTTAAGGACATTCAGCTATCAGTGCAACCAGTGATGGAGTCATACAAAGGTGGAGAAAATGGGATATACAGCCACTCTGAAAGAAAAATTCAGGAGCAAAGATCATCACAATCCATCCTGCTTAAGATAATTTGAGAGGCCTTTATGTAACCTGATTTGGTAATGCACACTTAGTGCCTCCCTTTCCTCCCTGCAAAATTCCCATGCTGCTCTAATACGAGTCCCCTAACAAACTAAACACACACAGCTTTTCCAAGAAGGCATCAATGCCCTAAAATAAATAATCCTTTAAACATTTGTGCATTGCAGCACTTGCTGGGCCTTAGGCAGGGAGAAAACAAGACAAACTGCAGCTGTGAAATATGAAGTAGGACAGGAATGAGAAAACATTCCTTTCTCCTGAGGAAGCAAGTGTTTTGATCTACCAGTTTAAATGAGGCCTTGCAAATCAAGAGCCTCGCACACACCCAGAGGAGAAGAGCGCTTGCTGAGCTCATGCAGTACGGAGCTGCCAGCGGAAGGTGTCCCAGCAGCACCAGGAGATGAACAGAACCAGCAGGAGGTGAACAGCAGCCCTGCTCTTCCCAGCTCCTCTGCTGTTACTGTTTTATTCAGCTCTCCTCCTTGCCTGTATTCTGCTATGATCTTTTCTGCTCAGAAAGGAACCGTGACTGTGCACAAGTGCAAGAATATAAATCATGTTACAAGATGTTTCTTAAGGTTTAAATATGTTTTAATCTGCAGGTATAGTGTGAGTACTCACAAGAATTCTGGGAAAAGAGAGGGTGGTGATTTGGAGCACATAGTGTAGCTCTCATTTTCCAGCCAACTCATCCCAACATGGCCAGGCATCACTCAGCTCAGGTTTGGAAGCACTGGTTTTGCAAGGTATGAGGAAGGCACTGCCACTGCTGTTATGATTAGTAGTTCACAAAGCCCACCCACTGTATTTGGCTCTATGTGATGTCTGAAAAGGGGTGCAAGAACAAGATCCAACTTCCTAGTGCCAGCTCCTGGTTAACCATAAGGCTTTGAGTCCCAGCTGGGACACTGCACCAAGCAGCAGCAAATGCTACTGTGATAGCAGGAAAGGACCATTTTTCAAAATATTTGTGTAATACTGATATCTCAACATATCAAAATACCTATCTAGGAACCAAGTATCTTGTTCAGCTTAGATCAAGTCAGAGATACAAAAACAATTGTAAGTAAAATTGAGCCACTGACAGCATTCAGTGTCTCTGAGAGCCACCCCTGTCCTCTGGCCTTCCCAGCTGTCCTTCCTATAACAAGGGGAACAGAAGACAACCTGTATCTGCTGACCAGGGAACAAACGGAGTATTTTGTGGCAGTAAGTTAAGTCAGCTTGAAGGAACCAACATTAAGCATTCCAAAAGCAAATAATTACACTCTCTCTAACTGAATTTGTCACTCTAGAGTCTTGCATAGAAGAATGAAGACATGCTCATTGTAGTCCTGTCATCTCTGAACATATCTCTCTTCACAATTTATTTTTAACTTCTTTGGACACAAATTTTCCCTTGCTGTTGTTTGTGCCCAAGTATAAACAGGGTCTTTTTGAAGATGGAGACTTCCAGGCTGTGATAAAGGCTTGGAAGGTTGTCTAGCACTGCTGCAGTCTCTCCAAGAGCTTATGCAGAGTCCTTTGCAGAGATGTTACTTCACAACTTTTCAAAGCACCTCAGTAGATTTTGACAGATATCCCTACGCCTCATGTAAGCACCAGCATGCTAACAGGACTGTTTCTCCTACGCAATCAGCAATGAAAACATAAGGAACACTACACTGACATGTGCAGACACCAGCTCTTAATTTCTAACAATAGTTGCTTCTGGTCATTTCTGATTTCCCTCACTCATCAGAACCGAGTTGTTGCTGTCACTTATCTTCCAATGGAGTAGCACGTTATTTCTAGGGAAGAAACTAAAAACGTAGTTCAAAAATGTTCAATCAACCCTGTCAGTATCATATCTGTGAAGAGAAGAACCAAGTAAGAACACTAGAACTTGAAAGGTTTACTGTTACTGTTACACGTACTGCTGGAATTATCAGAGTGTACAGGCAAGGTACAAGCAGAGCAGAATTTTTCTGCCAACCAGTAAAAGAGATTGGCATCCCAGATGATAAACATTTCTTTAAGTCCTCTCTCCTGTGCATTTCCACATGCCCTGCAGATACTCTTCAGTCCCAGCTTGTGTGATCTGAAGGTATTACACACAAGACTTGATAAGAAGACAACTATTTTGCTTCATGGCACTTCATGAAGCTCCAGTAATCCAGTGCCTTTTATGGTGAAAACAAACCTATTCTGGTATTTTAATGCAGCAAAATCATTCTGAAGCATCATCCACATTTAAATGGGAATCTTTCCAATCAGGACAGGCAAACCCAGAGATTATTGTACTAAGCTGAGATGTGACAGATTCAAGCACTAGCCCCTGATGTGAGATGAAGTTGTCCTGACAGATGAGAGACTGAACTTGTCATACCTGGTTCAATACTTGCACTAGCTCTGCATGACTCTATAGGACCACATTCATAAGCAGATGCACCTATGTGCTGAACAACTTCCATGTGTGCAGCTGGCAGAGCAGCAGCCCCTGTAACAGCCTGGCAACACTCCTCTGGTCAGGAAGGGCTCTACTTCACAAGGATTTGATTATCCTCCATCACTGAGAAACTGAAGAGTAGCCAGATATCTGTAAGCATGTCTTATGTACTCAGATCTCTGTCCAAGTTCAGCACTTCAGCTGACAAGAGTCAAAGGGGACACTGTTGTCATCTTTCTCCTCATTATTCTGTAGAATGCCACATCTCCCCTTTCTTCACCTCTGTTTTACACCAGCATTCCACTAAGACAGTGTCCTAAACAAGAACTCAGCAAGTAAGGCAGGTGGATTCTGTGATTCTATTACCCAGAATGATTTCTAGGAAAACTTTCCATATCCAAATGTTCTACTTCATCCTCGAGATACAAATATTTTTTCCTCTATGCATGTCTCAGGGACTTCCTTCTAGATTTTACAGCAAAAACTATTGAAATACAGATTCACACAGAAACTTTATGGAGTGCAAACATACTGTTACTCTCCTTTCTAAACTATACACGTATGAGATCCACCTCTGCTGAGGTGAATTTCATTTGATCTTGGCACAACTTACACAAATGCTGACACAAAAAAGAAGCCTTCTCTTCATCGTCCTCATTTAAGGGAAAGAAGTTTAGCTTTGTATTTCCAGTGCTTCCAAAATAAGCAAAGGATACTACTGAAGAACTCTGCTGGCTCTGCTGTACTCCAAAGCACCTGAGACAAGGATGGGAAAGAACCAGAACTGTGCAACAATCCCGTTCCACAGTGTAATTAACTCTCCTTTTCCCTGGCCCTGGAGTGCTTGTCTCCTTCAGCCATAACTGAAAGAAACAACAGAAAGCTCTGGAGGCAAGGGAGGGGACAAAAGTAGCTGCTGGAAGTTGTTCTCCCTGTTGGCTGTATTGCTTATTAGGTAACTGGCTAATTTTTTTCATCACAGAGGTCATCATAAATAAATTCTGCATCCAGATCAAGTTGAAACAGAGCAATTAGGAGTCAGGAGAGTCAGCCCCCAAAATTACACTCTCACTGGATCACCCAATAGCCTTGGGGGACCTGTTCCATGCCCATTCTGCCATAAAATGCTCTTTTACTGGGATACCACAAAAAGCCTGACATCAGCTGAGACCACAACCTGTCTCATTGCTCACCACAGCCTCACTGCCTCCCCCCACCCTGAACACCTCCAGTTCCCCCTGCACCCCCAGTGTGGGCAGTTTGGGGCTGAACCTGGCACAGCCCCAAAGCTCCCAGTGCAGGATTGGGGACACAGGGCACAGCATTAGCCATGCCCCCCTTCCCTCACCTGGAAAATTGAAAGAAGCCAAGATTCTATTTCCTAGTGAAGGCTGTGGACTGGTGTCAGCTCAGGAACTGCGCTGCACCCCTGACAGAGGTGAAGCAGGAGATGTGCAGGTTCTGAGTTGGGCGTGCTCTGCCTCTTTCCAGACTGCAGGCCACAGCAGCAGGGCAGGAGCACATGGCTTGCTGGATACCAGTTCAACTATCCTGACTTGTACCTGGGCAACTCCACAATGAGCAACATAAAGAATTGTTTTCTAATTAGCCATGCACACCACAGGAAGAACCATATAGCTAATAAGCACAAACTGAATCATCATTCCATGAGACTCTATTAGGTACTTACAACTGAGATTGTAGCTACTTGTCCTGACAATAAGCTTAGGCAAAACTGATGCATGGTGTCCTTTACATCTCAACTGGTTAAATTAGACTAGTTGAGGATATTTGATAACCCAGCTCTCTAGCCCCTCTAAAAATAATCACATTGTATGTCCTATTTATTAATTTTGAATTATAGCAAGATACTCTTCTGTTTCTCTAGGGGGCATTTGCAAAAGTTAAAATGCAGAGCCAGACAATAAATCCATCCAGTACCTAATGAAATGACCTTCTAAGGAAGTAAAACCCCATCACCCTGAAAAGCCAGAGAGGCCTTTGTTGAATTTGCTGAAGGTAACTCCAGCTTGAAAGATGGCATCTCTGCCTGAGAGGTTGGAAAAAGTGGTGGCTATCATGTTTGAGTGAATTATTGAAAGTGACAGTTATCTCTGTATGCTTACAATTGGAACTTCTGATTTCACAGACTATAACAAATGCACTGCTGCTGTTCTGAATGGCCTAGCATTAATAAAGCAAACCAATTCTGAGTGCCCAAGGCCGGAACCTCAGGGACAGCAGATGGTGACCAGGACACCCATTCTCACATTAGCATAAGAACAGTAAGGAGTGGGTCACAGATTGCCTTTAAGCAAGCTTTCAATTGTCCACAGAGTCTCTGCTTCCTTCCAAATGAGACAACACCATTGTTTGGGATTTTTAATTTAGGCAATCGGTGCTTCATGACATAAAATGTATTTCACAAACAAGGCAAGCAATAAAGAAATCTGTCTCCTTTGTAACTACTTGCACTCCATAAGCACCTTATTTAAACTTTGCACAGGCAATAAAAGGAAATTAACAGTTCTTGTTCACATGTGCTAAAACACTTTGGACAAATTACTTAAGAGCTCCTAAAATTAGACCTTTTTTCCCTAAAATTCCTTCTAATTTTGTGAGCAATTAGAACTGTAACTTCTTGTAAGCACAAATGGCATATACACTGATTTCCTACTTGATGCTCTCATTGAGAATCAGAGCAAATCCCAAATAGAAAATTGGAAACCGTGCCTCAAATTCTTTAAAGACTATGAAACCCATATGCTTACCTGGATTCAAAATTAACACTGTCCTGATTTTGAAAGAGGCAAAACTTCACCCTATTCCTAATTTAAGCCTCAGAGTTAAGTAAAATGCAGCTGAGGACTGGACTTTCCAGAGAGAAGTTCAGAGTGAGACTCAGGATATCATACAAAATTTTATGACATATTTCGTCCTTTCTAGACAACACAGGTAAGCTCCAAAATAAAGTCTCACAGAGTGTGTGCTTGATATCTTAACATCAATAATGAACAAAGCCGTTGTGTTTATGTGTCTGTCTTCTTGGCTGAGTTAACTCAGATTTCTGAAATAATAAATTAATAATTAACTTCAGATTTCTGAAAATATGACTCTGTATTCCTCATATTTTGTGCTCCTTGGACAGGGATCCTCAGCAGAGTTTGTTTCCTGGCTGTTTATTAACCATCAAGAGAAGGCTTCAAGTCTACTCATCGTATGCATCAGTCAAATCAGACCTGGAAAACTTGAGGAAGAACCCCATTTTTGAAAAAACAGAAAGCACATTAATTGAGAGATGCCCTACCACATCACAAGCTCTCTCCAAGAAAGATATAGAAGAGATAATATCTTTTTTTTTCCCTCCATCCAAGAAACAGGAAGAAAAAAAAGGGGGTGTTACTTCCACTCCCAAACCTAAAGGATTAAAGTTGAGTTAAAACAATCCACACACATATTGTGTGCCCACATACCTCCTCCTTAGCACTGCACTTACTCTAGAAAATTGCAATCATGGCTTCACCTGCTTGGATCCCCCTTGAAATCCCCATGACGGGAACTTTTGAAGAAAAGACTGGTATTAAAATTCTGCAGGGTGTCCAATATATGGTCAACTTCATTCCAAGTCAAAAGCGCAAAGCTCCAGTGGTGACAGTGCCATGGATTCCCTAGAATGGACCTTGGCAGGCTCAGCAAGCTTCCCAAGCTGTTCTCCAAAGCGAGCCCGACGAGGAGCTAGCAAAGACAAGTCACTCCACACCACAGGCACACCCCAGATTCCAGACATGGTTGATGGTAAGGCAGCTGAGAATTACAGATTTACACACAACACAGACTGGCACAAGGAACAGACGAAAATCTTTTGTTGATGTTGCTGTTCTTGTTTCTCATGTAACACAGTTTTCATTCCCTAAAGCCAATGTATTAATTGCCAACTGAAAATAAGTCATCTCATTATCTTACTTGAATAAATACCAGTAATTCTGGAGCTTGACTGGAAAATTCAAGAAGGCATATCTGAACAGTTAAAGCAAATAATTATTCCTGTATCTTGATCAGCACATTTCCTTCTCTATGAACTACTTGAAAACGACAAATTCTCTAGAAACTTCATGGCATTAAGGAAAACTTTTAAATAAACTAGAGGATATTTTGGGTCACATGATCACTGGACTCCAGTGAATTATGAGGGTCCCTTCCTGGATGAGGTGTTCAGAAGGCACCTGAGGATTTTGCAGTTGATACATGAACTATGAAAAAACACCAAGGGGAGGGAATAAAAGCTGGTTCCTTATGTAATCTTGAGCAGAGCTGCTTAGAACTTAATTTTCTGAACTATTTGGCTTCAAGAATTTCAATTTTCATGGAACTTTCTTCCAGATACTTCTGGGGATGGAATTTCTAAAAAACTATACCAAATGAGAACTTACAATCTTGCCACTGGAACTTGGCCCCCTGAAAAGACCCTCTGCTTAACACTCAGTGTTGTTTAACAGAGAGAAACAGAGAGAAACTCTGTTGTTTAACAGAGAGAAAATGTAAATCTAACAGCATTTCTTGACTCTACCTTTGGGGGAAGAACTTTCCACTGCTGCAGGTATCTCCTGAGTGGCTCTAGAAGGAGAGAGGTAGAAGAAGAGTGATAGTAACTCGTGCTGGAGGGGAAGTGTCATCTTGTCCTGTCAGTGCTGACTTCTTACATTCATCACAAAGTGAGTGCAAGAAGGGAGACAAACATAAGCATTACAGTAAAACACTACAGAAATATTTTTTACTGCTTTCATGATGTATATTTATAGGCGGAGAAGGGATGTGACTGTAAAAGTATTGTTTTAAAATGTTCTCTAATATCTAATTTATTTTTCTCAAATTCCATTGGGGTGGTCTACAGAAAAAAACCCACACTGTAGCCAAAGCACTGCAGGCAAGTACTGGATGTTCTGTAAAAACATTAACAGTTTTTTGCCTGAAAATCTGCTCTCCATCATAATTCTCATCTTCCACTCCTCAGTTCCCAAGATACTAGGATTTCCTCGGTTCTGTGGTTACCTAGGGTTTTCTCATAGAGACAAGACTCGAACACATAATGAAGAAAACAAACAACTATCAAAAATCCCCTAAAAAAAACCTTTTAGCTTATTATTCCCTTATTCTTCCTGTGCAGGCTCAGAGCCAAAGACACTCCAGCCACCGCTGGGGAGATCAGTGGTAAACATCATTAGCTGTTAGCAGAGGAAAAATCTTAAAATAAACAGGTCTTCAAGGTATAATTTTTCCCCTGATAAACATTAAAGAGGGGCAAAGCCAACAGCCCTCTTTATCTCCTCTCTTCATTAATTAATAATATAAGCACTAATCAGAAAACTAAAATGGACAGTTTCTTTGATCCTGTGGGAAAGCCCCACAAAATAACCAAAAGGCTCCTGCCCCGTTTGTCACATGGCTGCCACGATTTGCAGGCTGTATGGCAGACATGAAATCCCACACTGATGAAACCTCATGTGGGTATGTGCTCTCCCAGTGCACTCTGTGCTGCACAATGGCCTGGGCAGACACCTGTCTGAAGTGCCTTTCTCAATATGCAAGAGGAGGATATTCCATTTCAGTTCTTGCAGCTATTACGGAGTCTCAGTGTAATGGTCATTACAGACCTGTCAGGCCAACATGTGCTGCACTTACAGAGCTTTTATATGATTTGCCTCTAGCTGACCGTAAACAGTGAGGATGATACATAGCATCCTTTTTATAGAGATCTCAAAAAGATAAATAAAAACAGTTTTCTATCTGGAAGATGTAAAGTGCAGGTAGGTTAAGTGAAAAATCCAGTCTCTCACAGCAGGGCAAAGGGAGAATTGGGGACAGAATCCAAATCAGCAGATAAGAGTCCTGTGACCTCAGCACTAAATGGGGATCTTCCTGTACTTATAGCCTCTTTCTCAGAGAAGTCTGTCCTGCAAAGGTGTTCTCCACAGAGTACCACTGGTCGGGGAGTCCTGCTGCAGGAGCTTGTGAGGATGAGCAGAGAAGGCTCCTTCAGTAACAGCCTTTCCAGGGTTTCTTCCAGAGGTCAGAGATCTTACTGCCTTGTTTGGTTTTGGGCTCTTTCTGACTTTTAATTTAATCTGAAGGCTGTGATTCATTGTTACTCAGCAACAAACTATTTTCCTTAAAACGGCTAATCAAACTTTGATGAGGCCCTTGAGCAATGGGAAGATTGATTAGATACATTAAAGGTTATGTGTAGAGCAAAACTGAAGACCAGGGCATAAACTCCTATTGAGTTCAATAGAATTATTAACTGGTATTTCTACATATATCTTTTTCCCCTGCTCTATCCCATATTTTTATGTATTTGTGTAACTATCCCAACATCCTGAAAGAGGGAAATGGTAACCTCTCCCATGCTTTGCTTAGCTCCACACCCTACACATTGTTATCTAGTTAACACGGCAGAAAAGCTGCAGTGTCACAGGCTCTGCCCTGCCCATCAGCCCTGTGCTGTACATTCACCCACGGGGGGGATGAAAGGGATGTTTTTGATGGCAAGGACTGGGAGGTGGGCAAGGAAGAGAGCTTGTTCTGCAGACATTCAGGACTGACTTCTATTTCTGTGTGAAATAGAAGCTCTCAGCAATGTTTAACTGATGGTGCAGACCTGAATCCCCCTCTTGAATACTTATGTCCTTAGCAATGCTTGCTTTCTTACTCCCCAAAATCTTCAGCAGTGAAGATGCTGCATCCTCCCTAGATAGCCTGTTGTGGAATTTACTGTAACTGCTGCTGGAAAGCATCCTTAGATTGATAAGGATAAGGATAATTGATAAGGAGCTACAATGTGGGGAAATTAACTGACCAGCAAGATCCTGTTGTATGGTCTTTATACTGTCACCTGAGCCACACACGACAAGTCATATCAGGCTAGAACAGCAGAGCAGGTGACCTTCAGACCTACTCTAATATTGCAGTCCTTATGCTACCACGAAAATAAAACATTCACACCAACTGCCAGAGAGCAGGTCAGTTTTTCCAGCTGATCCTCTGTCTTATTATGTAAGAGACATTGTTTGATTATTGCTCTCTGGTAACCTCTGCATAAATCAGCCATTAAGGACTAGAACAGAAATTGTTACTGAAAATTCAGTCAGTGTTTCACTGACTTTTTAATACACCACCACTGTGTACATCAAAGTGCATTAACCTGCTTGAACCTATCAGAAAAGGTTTTATTAATGAACTCCATATTACCTAACAACAACATAACAGAAAGGAGCAGTGGTCCAGGACTTGGGAGGGACGGCAAAAGTTAAATACAAATTTCTCAACTTCAGAACTCATAAATGGTGTATTTAGGAGAGGGCATTATCCTTTACTTCACCTACAAAGGTGTTTTTATCTCCTACACAATTTAATTCCTGTTTTGCTTTGGCTGACACATGTTTATAGAATCACAGAACCACAGAACATCCTGAGTTGAAAGGAACCCACAAGGATCATGAATTCCAACTGGCCCTGCCCAGGACAACCCCAGTAATCCCACCATGTGTCTGAGAACGTTGCCCAAATTGAACGCTGGCTTCTTGAGCTCTGTCAGGCTGGTGCTGTGACCGCTTCCCTGAAGAACCTGTTCCAGTGCCCAACGCCCCTGGTGAAGAACCTCTTCCTAATATCCAGCCTAAACCTCTCCTGACACAGCTTCATGCTGTTTCAAAGCCCTTGTCTATGAGACTTAGTGACATGTGAGGCCAGCACAGATGATCCATACCTTCTCTTTCCCTTTTTCTTTCCCTTTCCCTTTCCTTTTCCCTTTCCCACAGAAATTTATAACGTCCACAGTGTTTGATGCTCATGAGCACAAGCTGCCTTGCAGATAACGCTGCCACTTGATGGTACCCAAGTTTTAAAATTTGGGAAACTGCTGACACTGGTCAGTGACTTTGCTTGGGGCACACTTGATGTCAGGGAAGGAAATGTCTTACACCATACAAATATGACAGGATGGATCCATCCCAAAATCAAATTAATCCCTTAGGGGAAAAAACATGCCAACAAATGTGTTTCATTACTGAAACTGCAAGAAGCTTCTGGAAAACCCCACAGGTAGAAAAGGGGACACATAAATTCAGCACTTCATCCAGTCCAGTGACACAGTCCGCAGTCTGTCACATTAATGCTGCATTCAAAGGCAGGATTTAGGAGACAGGTTCATTGCAAGGCTACAGCTGTGACAATCTTAACTTCACATCAGAGTAAACCACATGGAAGATCTTAGCCTTAGGAAAGCTGACTGTAATGAAAAGCAGCTATGAAAAGGCCCTTTTCACATCTCTTCTATCCTCACTCTCTCTATATATCAACCTATTTATGTATATACTTTACCTACCAAGAAGGTATTGAAGACAGAACCAGACTTTTCCAAGAGGTGTACAGTAAAAGGTAACAGACACCAACTGAAGCATGGGGAAATCTGACTAGATTTTTTTTTTTCATGAGGATGGTCAAACACTGAAATTGCATCAGAGAGCTTGTAGGATCTCTGTTTTTGGAGATATTGATAATTTAACTGAACCAGACCCTGAGGAACCTGCTAAAAATTGGTCCTGCTTTCAACAGCAAGTTGGACTATATCAACCCCACAAGACACATTCATCCTAAATTATTGTGTGATTTTTCTTGGGTAAATTTGGAACCAGACCATAGGTCCTCACTAAAATATTAATATATTTCTATAATACTTAAGCTGACCCTCTGCACCGATCAAGAATGGAGACAGGCTGCCAGTACTCAGCTAAAAGGAATAATGGCAGTACCCACAAAATAGCCACAAGGGCCAGCACCCACACTGGAGAGCCCTATACTCAGAAACCTCCTCCAGTGCACTCAATGAACACTTCATCCATCATGGACTCAGTGTGTTCAGGGGATTCTATACATACCCTACTGTGCTCAACAGACCTGTGACTACAGACCCCTGGTTCCACAGTGAAACCTTGTAGAATATGATGCACTGAAAGAAAGATTACTGGGAAGTTTAAAAAAAAATCCTATAGGAACTCAAAATGTATCTTATTCTATCTGAAGGGCTAAGGCTTCAACTAGGAGGATAATTTCAAGGCACTCAGTCTTAAGAGAGCACTGTGAGAGACTGAGAGTATTTACATATACTGAAATAGTTATGATCTGATGATTTAAAGTGATATCTATTGATGCCCAAAGGTATTTTTGGGCCCATACTTTCTTCACTGACTGTTTTTATGTAGCTGTTTGCCAACTACTGACAACGTGTTTAGAAATATCAAGGAACGTGAAATCTGGAGGTGTATCAGTGTGTGAGCGTCCACTCCAAAACCTCTGTGAAAATAACCTTCAGGGATGGCAATCGGCCAGAGAAGCAGTTTGAAGCCAGCTAAGATAAGAATAAATATTCATGGCAGCTAAGGATTTCACATTTAATACCATTCTGCTAATGCAGATAAATATTCAGATTTCCCTGGCTTCTGGAGAATAAACCCAGTTTTAAAGAGAAATCCACACAACAGCATTCAAATAACATTACAACTGCTGGCAAGGGTTTTGGGTGACGTGTTACCCTAGTTTTTACAGACCAAATGAAATCTCAGCAATTTAAACATCTACATCAGACAACAGATGCAGAAAGATTCATGCTCTGTATCACTGCTGCCTATGGCAGAGGGATGGCTCCACCTGTACCCTACTGTGCACCACCACGCTGTACTTCTACCTTTCAGAACTGTACTTCAGTCACAAGTAAAGCACCTCTCACTTATTCTGACATCTTTATATTGAATAGTATCATCCAAAGCTAATATTTTAGTACTTTTATTCCAACCCATTTGTCTCTGTGCTAAGGCAAACGTTCCTGTGTATAAATCCCAAGCTCACAGCTGAGTGTTACCGACTCTGAAGCGATGACTACCTTCACAAGACTCAGTTTACAGGGAAGACACACAGCTGAATCAGAGTTAACCATGCTATTGCAGCTGTCAACCATGTTACAGCAGCAGATCTACAGAACCTCCTAAGCAGGTAGCACTTTCCTCTCCAGCTGACCAAGAAGCCAGAATTGCATCCTGTCCCCACCACAAATTCCAGTCACAACACATGCAGAAGAGAACTTAGAATAAATTATTCAAAGGGAAGCAGAATCAAAGAAGATTATTTCCCTTCCTCTGTAGATTCACAAGCAAAAGAATAACTTTGTTCTACAGCCCATTATTAAAACTCTTCACAACTAACCACACCAAAAGACACTTGCACCCCAGTGGATGCTACATGAGGCTGTGACTGCAGGACCACTGAGAAATCACTCCACTTTCTCACATATAAGTTAGGAGCTTAATTCACATGCTTCAGAACATGATCTTTAAACTGTTTTCAACACACCTTCAGACTTCATGAAAGGAAATGAGCAAGATGACAGATGGACCAGGTGGTTTTTTATTTTTTTCAGCTCTCAGACTGCTTTAGCTTACTGCATCTTATTCCTTCTATGCCATACATTCATTTCTAGATGCCTCTTTAGAGTGAACACTCACACTTTCTCTTCCCTCTTCTCTATTGAGACCATAGTTCCTGTAAAAGGTTCAGAAAGGAGGACAAGTAGCTCCTAGACAATTCCAGGTGTCATGCTTCTGGCTGGACAGAAAGGGGCAAGAGGAATGGAATTGGAAGGGAAATGCAGGCACAGGGCAATGAGAGAGCAGGGTTTTTCCTCCCCAGTCTTTCAAGCAAATCACTTCCTTTATACATTGCTATACATTAAAGTAATATTAAATTGTGCAGACTTTTCTGGCAGGATTTCCAAAGTACAAAGCTCAGCTACCAGTGTACAGGTTTGAGGCATCAAAACACTCTGGAATTCAAGGTGTTCAGCTCTCTTAGATATCAAACACAAATTTTAAAAAATTAAGATAAATATAAAGAGAATCAGCACATTTATGATTCCTAGTTAATAAATTACCTTCAGCATCAGAGCTATTGGAACAGCCCTACCCATTCAGCTTGTCAGCCTCTCTACCTTTTAAAACTATACAAGAGATCACAGCAGTCAATACATTTATTCTTTCATTTAACGTGTACTTATCCTATCCTGAATCTTTGCATGATTCTGAGAATTCGCACTCCAGTGAGAATGACTTGAAACATACAGACCATGGGTTTCATCTTTGTGAAGAAAACTATTTACATGTAGGGGCACAATAGTTTACTAGAGCAGTTACTTTTTTTTTAAATAATGGGTAAAGAGTGTTCCAGCTGCAAGTGTTCCATCCCTGCTGGGACTTCTGCCAGTGTTAGAGACTTTGCTGCAGCAAAGTTTTTACAGGATCTCAGTGCTCACTATCTCTATTAGACAGAGTATGCCCAAAGTGTGCCAAGAGAGAAAACCTGAATGCTGCACTGAAGTGACAGCAACAGGACAGAGGGGAGCTCTGCACCTGATCCAAGGGGAGGGTGGCTTGTTTAAAAAGGCTAATTTAACCTTCTGTCCTGTTTCAGTAGAAGTCCACACTCATTTCCACTTCTAATATTGTATTTACCATTACAAATCTCTTAAACTGCTCAGCCCGTTGATGATGATCCCTTAAACTAGGGCATCAGATCCAAACTGAGAACGGCTAGACAGGCAGGTGGATTATGTCACTGACAAAATGAGAAGTTTTAGGCTGTGACTGGCTTCAAAGGCAGCCCATCCCAGTTACTGTCTTCCTGTGAGTCTGGAAGTGACTCGTGTAAAGACACTCAAGACCATTCCACTGAACCTCCAGATTAAAAATAACAAGTTAAAAGTTGGGAAATGTTTAATATGTGAAAAACAATGATCTTAAGATACTTGAATGGCAAGTCACTGAAGGTGCATCTGACATGGGAAGGTGCATCTACAGCACTCAACTTGGCCCAGCGGGCAACCAGCCCGGCTCGCCGGTGGCTCACACGAGGAGCCTGCAGAGCCATTGGCGTCCCCTCCCCTCCTGCCCCCCGCCAGGCTTCCTGTGCCTGCCTGCAGCGCCAGCCCGCATCCCGCTCCCGCGGCATCCAGGCCCGACCGGCACCGCCAGGCACGTGCCACAGCCTTTTCCATGGAGCCAGTTCTCCCTGAAGCCTCAAATAACCAGACTCCCAACCCGAGGACAGGGCTCGGGGCGGTCAGAAAGCACAGATTTGGGAATTACCGAAAACAGCCGGGTGCTGACAAAGAGCTCAGGGCTCTCCCCAGCCCGCCGCAAGCTGCAGCCCCCGCACGGACCGCCGGCTGGGCTGTGATGGCCGGCTGGCTGCAGGGGGGCCGTGGGCTGCCAGGAGCCCGCCCTGGGCACAGCCTGTTGCCGGGCACGCTAGGTACAAAGGTAAAGCACAGACCTTCTCCCTGGCCTCTCCGCGGGGAGGCTGCGCTTGTCCTGCCGGCCGCGGCCGCGGTGCCGGCGGGGAGTTGGGGCCGGCCGCGGTGCCTCACCGGCTCCACATCGATCCGCCCGCCGGCAGCTTCGCTGCTCTGCCCCCCCCCCCCCCCCTCCAGGGGGAAAAAAACGGGGCGGGGGGGGGGGGACCTTTCTATTATTATTATTCTAATATATTCTGGGGGCTTGTGGTTCCTGCAGCCAGGCGGAAGTGAACCCGCTTTCGCCCCCCTCCTCCTTCCGCGATGCTCCGGGGCTGGATGCGGGCGGCCCCAGCAGCCCGGGGTCCGCTCTCGGGGCCCGGCTGCCCGCAGCCCCCGGGCGGCAGCGGCGTCCCGGTCCCTTGCTCCCCGGGCGGGGTGGAAAGGTGGTGCCGTACCCGAGAGGCAGAGGTTACTTGGGAGGCAAAAATGAGCGAATAATTTTCTCCACCCCAGTGATGGGCGGACTGCCCGGTGCCCGCCGGGGCGCGCTTGGCGGCCCCAGAGCCGGCTGAGGGCAGCGGTGCCCTCAGTGACGCGCGGTCACAGCACCAAAGGAAAGACTATAAAATGCACCGAAATATAAAGGCGTCCGCTGGCTCCGTAGTGACATCCCGTGGTGCGGGGACACTACTGCCGATGGCCGGCTGAGCCCGGGGCTTACCCGGGCCCCCGGAGCTTTGCGGTGTTACGCGCTGCCCGCGGGCTCCGCGCACCCCGCCCGAAGCGGCGCCGGGGGTTCCTGCAGCAGCCCCAGTCACCATCCGTGGCTTGCTGTTAAACCGGCCTTGTGCTGCTGCTGCAGAGCTACGCTGCTCTCGGGCACTCTGGGGGTTTGTGCCTTACAAACGTGTCCATCTTCCACAGAACCCCCGAGAGCAGCGAGGGCTCCGAGCTGAACTGTGCCGCTGGCCTCGTGCCTAGGCTGAGGGGCAGAGTGAGAGACACCAAATGAACATCCATCTAACTAAGGCAAGCAAATGTTAATTTCTTAATTCAGCATGTACCATCATGTTGAATCAGACTTGCAGAACATCTCCCCTAGCCAAGAGGCACAATAGAGATGAGGTGGTGAAACTGTCCCTCCCTAAGCCTTAGCTACTCTAGAGAACTCTCCTATCCACCTTCCCACTCACACAGCACAATGGGATGCTTGATGGCCTGTGGCAGAAAAGGCAAGAGAAAAGACAGTGAAAAAGACCTGAACTCAGGGACCAAAACACCACAACCTGTCCATAGCCAGGAGGACAGCATGAAGCCAGCACTTAGGCACCCCTGAGCTGAATGGATTCCAGCTTACAGGATGCTACTTGTAATGAGGACGTGGTGGCATCAACCTACAAAGCCCTTGGCAAGCTTGGTAAGATCCATGCCACCATGTGCACAAAGCTCAGATTGCCCAGACCAGAAAGATTAAGGCTAGCCTAGGCAGGCCTGAACACATAGCAGCTGAAACTCCTGATAATTGTTCTGTGGCATATGGGTGCAGGGTTGTGTGGGTGTAGATGGGTTGTAAAAGGCTCTTCTGAACTCTGCTACAGGAGTAACTCACATCAGATGAAGCACATGCTCACAAGAAATGACTGGGATGCTTTATTCAGATCTCTTGTCCTGAGAAGTCAACTGCTCTCAACACCATGGTGGAACTTAAACTCTGTAAAATTCTAAAACTCTGAAATTCTGTTCTTGTGGGAACAGTGAAATGGTCATTGAAGCTGATACCTCTTTGTCCAGTGTCTTCTTGTTTAGGACCTGCCATTCTGGACTGTGCAGATTCACCTCTGTGCTCAGTTTTGTGTTTAACATTTCCTTCACATCCCAACAGCAGCAGTTTCTTAGTCAGCTGCTGCATCTGTCTCACAGCCTCAGGGTGTCTGTGTCCTCCACATGCCAGTGGATGGCTGAACAACCATGTCAGCAGAAATGCCCTCTTGCAGGTGGGACTGGCCAGAAGATTGCACCTCATCCTAAGGAGTGCACGCCTGGACACACTGGTGCATAAATTGTGTCTTACAGCTTAATTACTGCAATTCTCTCTGCTTTGAAATAAACCACAGCAGGTGTAAAATACAGCAGATGTCTGCATAGCAATGGAGAGCAGTGTTTTTGCTCAGCCTAGATTCTTACTAAGTGCAGACTTTGGTCTTCTTTTCTGATATTCAAAGGCTTTCATAATCTTCCATAGCCAGCTCCTGCTGGAGCACTGCCACCATTGACCAAGGGGTGAGAAAAGACTGTGGGAGTTTCACATTTCCCAGGCAGTATTTATGCACTGTGGAACTTAGTTTGCCTCACAGAGATAGAAATAACCCAGATCTGAATGCAGCCAAAGGAAAATGCAAAATTTCTCTCCTGAGCTTCATTTCTTCACACACAATCATGCAAAGGAGGCTGGTAGCCAGCCCAAAAAATCCAATCCCTATAGCCTAATCAAGCTATTCCTATTAGTGGCTAGATAGAAAGGTGAAGGAAAGGCTTTCTTCTGTTTTAATATACTTGGGAGGCACATAAGCCCTACAGAGATGGGAACCATCTAAATATATATAAAGACACAGTGAGATAAATTAACCCATCTGTTGCAATCTAGTAGTTAAATAAAACCAATTTTAGAAAAATCAACAGTTTCATGAAGCTACTAAAGCACTATTGATGTTTTCAAGTTTTTAAAATTCTCCAGAGTGTATGAATGTAGGAAATCAACCACCTCCTGTCAGATTCCTGAACTGCATGAAAAGGAAGAAGACTGCATGAAGCTGATGCAAACAAATCCATGATGTTATTAAAGCAAATTGCCACTAACAATCTAACACAGACCATTGTGAATTGCTCCTCACACCCCAAGACACATTGCTGATTTCCATGATATGTCTGCACACACATCCATCACTATCCTTCTTCCATCCCAGGGATCTCAAAGCACCTCACAGATGGTGCTTAAATGAAGGCCTAAAACACCTTCACTCTTTTTCCACTGTGAGCACAGAGATGTGCTCACCATCCAACAGGAAGTATTAAAATGACTGGAAAGATGAAAGTGTCCTATCTGCACATATGCTTTGCTCTTCCAACTAGATAGCACTTCCAGCATCTGCTCATAATTAGAGAAAGTTGTTCCCTTGAAGGCTGCCCTGAGCCATCCACTGACAGCTTTACAGGCAAATCAGGGCACAGAAGCAGTGTTTTGCTACATCCCAATGGATGATGCCATTCAGTTCTGTGTCTGAAGAGCCACACAGCAGCTACAGAGCAGCGCTCAATATACTGTGAATTCACACAAGCTTTTGGTGGTTTTGAATGCTCATCTTCTGATACAGCCAGGTGACAGATACAGGATACAGTCAAAGGTATTCATACATCAGGGAATCCTACCAAACAGACATCAGGGAATCCTGCAAAACATACAGGAAGAAAACATAAGCACCCAGTGTATCAGCTGCCATCTCACAGGAATGTTGTGTGTGCTCTGAGACCTCCCAGCAAAGCAGGCTCATCTGGGAAGTGGGAAAACAAATGTGCACTGGCCAGACAGCTGTAGAAGGCCAGGGAAGTATCCTTAGAAGTGTTTTCCAATAAATGTGCAGGCAGATTGAACTTCCTCTCTTCCCTTTCCTCTTCAATACCTGCACACACCCAATCTCAGTGTGATTTATGTTGTCATATTTCTCTGGGTAAACTTCCATGCCCAGAGTACAATCTGAGAGCAGGAGTCTGAGGAACAGGCAGCACTGGAGATCTGACAGTTCAGCCCTGAAAAATGTCCCCAGTTAAATTACAGAGATGCCCCACAGACCTCAAGAGGCTACCAAAACACACATCCAACAACACTGTCCATTAAAAAGGCACCAGCTGTGCTACTCACGGTGTTTGGTTACTGTCTTCCTGGGACAGAAGTGAAACTACCCAACAATTAGTCCCACAGCCCATGAGCCAGCCCTGCCTCGGAGTGAGGGTATGTGTAGAGCATTACATATGGAATACCTGTGGCTATGGGCATCATGAATGTTAGAACAAAAGAGAGAGTTTGCCATACCTGATCACTTCTTGAGATCCTGTCTGGATTACCTCTGTAACATTCTCTTCTATGTTTCTAGTTTTGTTTGAGTTTGTTTGAGTTTTTCTTCTAGAACTTGGTAACTGATGTCTCACTGTTATTATCAGTAATACTGCCAGTGTCTACAAAAAGTACATATTTCAACTGATAAATGCTACAGTATGAAGAAACAATGTGCTGTTAATAAAATGCAGATGAATTCTCAAAGGAAATGAATGGTCTTAAACCCCATAAATTTGAGATAAAATCCATTCTGCTGCATTTCAAGTAATTACAAGAGAAAAATGCTGAAGACTGTTTCTTCTCAAAACTTGGCAATTTTATATTATGCTACTATATTCTTATTGAAAAATGGTGCTTTTATTCACTACCCCTTTTTTACTTTGGCCAGTGCTGTAGCCAAACATCTGCTTGTTAATTTAGCAGAGTAAGTTAATGGTTAGTAACCCAGGAGTTTCCAGAGAAGATCCCCACAGACATTTCCTAAGGAAAATTCTCTCTAAAGCTTTCTAAGAATGCACTTAGGAGGGGACAAGACTGAAGAAACAGAAAGATCCAGACAAAGCATCCATGTTTGGATAAGTTGGGCTCTTCTGAAAAGCTTCACTGGAGGATTTGGGACAGGTTTTCAGCTGAAGGCAATCAAAAGCTCAGTGTGCAAGTTTCACTCTGAATATGCCACTGTGACTGAAGAAAGCTGGGAGTGTAGGAAATGAGGCTAAAAGCATAGTGAGGCAGCAGATAGTTCACTGTTCACAGGATTCATTCCTTCCTGTCTTTAGAGAGTCACAGAGAAAAATCAATCATGATTATTGTGACACATTCTGAGCCTCTTCCTGCTCACATGTTGACCTATCTCTATACCAGAAAAATTCTTAGGAGCTAGCCCAGCTTCACCAAATATATCCCAACAGACGGAATCCTGCATATCTAGGATTTAAGAGACAAATCCCCCAAAAGCCCGCTGTCTAAGCAGATACAGCCGAGGCAATTGTCAGCAAGCCTCCCAGATCCCTGGCTTACGCTGTCTCTGAATGTTGTGCTGGAGTAATGGAGCAGTGTCAGGCCTTGGGACTCTCAGGAGCAGGTACAAAAAAGGCACATTACGTTGTTAGGCTTTGGCAGCAGCACTCCCACCAAATGCCCTTTCGTTCATATTGCTGATAATCAGTTATCGTGTACCAGGACTGAGACAAAAAAATACTGCTGGTAAAAATAGTGTATTGACAGAATGATTTTTAAAAAATCTGAAAGAAGCCATGCAAGAAGTGTGTAAGTAGTTTTACTATCCTTACAAGGCAATTACATCTGTTAATCTGAACTGATAAATGCAGAAAATGACAAGTCCTCATTTTTAAGTGATAATGAGTTTCTTGCAGGCAAACTACACAGCTCTGGAGACTGATCCTCAGACTATCCATAGACCATGGCCACACAGAGAAGAAGGAGCAAGTTTCTTCAGAGCAGTGCCTGAAGCCCAGGAATGCGTTATCCCAAAGGCAATAAGGAAGCTTGGGTGCCAAGAAGAAAAATTTTGTCTGCCTGTGACACACCTGCCCAAATGCACACCAGCTTTTTTTTCATCCACACTAGGAAGTGAAGGTGTTATTTTCTTACAGCATAAGGGTGTCACACAGTGAGCTCCGGACCACTGATGTAAAAGTGAGGCACTCACTGGGGTACAAATTATGTTGGGATCAAGTTTTGTACTTTTCAGCCTGTTCTGGAAATAAACAACCTCTGAGTAGTGCTGGCCTTATTTTTCCAGACTCCATCAGTTAATGTACAATTGCAGGAGATAACCCAAGGCTTTGCACTCCCTGTACTGCTATCAATCACCAGCAACAGACATTCACTAGAATGTACACAGTAAGATGAACAAGTAGTTGTGCAGCTATTTGCTAAGCAATACTTCCTCACCACCACTAAGGGACAGTGTTCCCTACATTTCTATTAAAAAGAATGCCATATCTGCAAGTTCAGTTTTAATTAGCAATGGTTAATGCCTCCATTTAGTGCTTGAAGTGTTTTATATTCTCTGCTAGTTTTTTTTAATAAGTTAATTCTTCACAATGCAGTGAATTGCAGGCCCATTTAATGTACTTTCACTACAATTTGATACACTGAAAAATAAAACAAAATGTACTTAGTGAAGATAATTCCTTCTATGAGCTCCTAAGCCTAAGAAGATGGCTAGTCTAAAATAAATGGTTAACAGTAAGGTGTCAATCAAAAGGCATAAACAGTTTTGCAAAACACATCTACTTTTGCACATATTTTTTTCCAAAGACATAATTTGTGTCTGTGAAAATCTCCTAAACTGTCCTCATCGGTGTTGCCAATTCAAATATTGGAAAATCTGCACCATTGTGCTCTTTGATAGGTACTGCTTCCTATTCCTTTTACACCAGAGAGATACTACTGCCACTGACTTCACTCAGAGTGAAGATAATGTCTACTATATTCAGGAGCAAAACTTCACTGGCAGTCCCATTTCTCCAGGCATATTTTGTGTTCTGGAAAACAGTTTAATCAGCTTGAAAGACTCTGCTAAATTACCTTTCTCAATCTCGGTTCCTGAAGAATACTCAGAGAGTCCCACTCTCGCCAGAAAGTAATTTAAATACAGTAAGGCTGTGGCTTATTTACAAAAGGCCAAGTTTTTACAGGACAATCTAGCAGAGGTACCTGGTTATCCTTATTTTCACACTCACACAAATAAGAAATGTCCATGAAGTAGTTGTTACAGTGATAACAAATGACTGTACCAAGCCCAGTGCTGTATGATTTCAAGACCACATTCCAATACTTTTTTTGGTGTCTCAGACATTTGAAGACATTCAGATTTGTTGGCTACAAGATCAAGAGCTGTACACTGAAGCTGATAGTGTAGCTGTACAACCAAACTTCAATCTTCATTCTCTCTTTAGTGAGAGAAAGCACAAGGCACATCATATCCCATTAATAAAGAACAACTGAAAAAAAAAAAAGAAATCATAAGTCCTATGAAACAGAAAGCCTCCCAGATTACATATCCTCCTGAATAGTACATCTAACCTTATCTGTGCAGATAATCCAGTGCAATTAGCCTCCACTGGTTCTAGCAGGCAACAGTGGCATTGCCAAGAAATAGATATTTTTAGTACCCACCCTCTAACCCTGCCCTGTAATTAACTGCAGAGCCCCACAGATTTCTGCCTGATTAGCTGTTCAACTAATGAGAGGGTCCAGACTCGGCTACCATGAACCTTGAATTACCTGCCATTCATGGACGACTCTTTGTGACCCCCAGAGCAAAGCACAGGTGCAGAGCTGTGCTGCAAAAGGGACACAAAGAGGAACAGGGGCCCCCATGCAAAGTGTGCACAACTCCTCCGACCCCAGTCACACATATTGAATGTTTTGGATGGTTACACACATGGGAGCTAAACCTGGCAGTTCCTGTATGGTCATTACCCAAGATATAAAATGTTTGGCTTTTAGTTAAGATCTACAATATCAATGTCACAAAATGAGTCTGAAATTACAAGAGTAGAAGCTGATCTGATTGTAAAAACGCTCAGCTATTCAATTGAAGGCCAATGCTTGGTCATAACCAGAGAAAAGTTGAGGTCAGGAGTCCAAGTTCAGGAGTGGAGAAAATAAGAAGCTGAAGGAAACATTATATCCTCCAATAATCCTTGCAGGAGATATGATTTCAGCATGAAAGATGCAGTCCAGCTTTCAAGTCTCTAAGCAAAAATCATTCGACTATAACTCCGCTGTGAGATAAAAGCAGACATGTGATCTAGTAATACTGGCCTTTCCCTGGTGTTTTTATTGGTGCTGCCCTCCATATTAAAGAAAACAAACACTCTGCTTTTAATTTTAAAGACAACTCCAACAGGTCTGCTTTAGAGAACTTTTCTGTTTTAATCCATGTTTGTAATATAGTTAGCCTTGTGGAAGTTTGGAAGATGGCCTGTTTAAAAAAAAGTAAGCAGAAGATTGGCTTTTAAAAGACTTTTACCTTGCTTTTGGGGGCTTTGGTTGAGTGTTACTTTTTTTAGTATCAGCTGCTTCTCTTTTGTCTTTTAAAGGGTCATGGTAGAAGAACAAATAAGGTTGTCACCTCATATGTGGTTCTCCGATTTCTTAACTAAGGAAGAAGGAGGTTTGAGTCCTCCTGAGATCTGAAATACCCATAGCAATGCATAAATACATGAAAGAGCATGTCTTTTCATAGAAATATCACTCGGTAGCACACCAAGCCAAAACTTGAGACAAGATCTGTTGTAATTCTGCTCAGAGCTGATGGGTACCTCCACACAAAGCATTTCCTCTCAATGTTTCTCAGTTTCTCTGTTTCTAAAAAGAATAACCTGAAAAGTCCACAACTTCTAAAGTTTCCTCAGATAAGACAGTGCAGTATAAGAGCAGTGCCAGCCATGAAAGCACTGAATGAGCTAAGGTCTGGTAGCTCTCTTGTCAGCAGAGCCTCCCATGAAGCACCTACATTTGAGCAGAGCAATACAGAACTAAGAGCTGCTGGAAGTCCTGTTCCCTTCTCCCTCTTCATGCCTCTGGATTCAGGTGTAAGGATTGTTAAGGATGCTACAACAATAACAGTTCTGCTCTGTACTGCATCACTGAACTGTCAGATGGTAATTTTTGTAGAATCATAGAATGGTTTGGGTTGGAAAGGGCCCTAAAAATGATCTTGTGCCCCCCACCCCGCCATGATCAGGGACACCTTTTAGTAAAGCAGGTTGCTCAGAGCCTCATCCAGCCTGGCCTTGAACACTTCCAAGGATAGGGCATCCACAGTTGCTCTGGGCAAACTGTGTCAGGGCCTCATCCTCCTACAGGGAAGAATTTCTTCCTAAGATCTAATCTAAACCTGTTATGTGCCAGTGTAAAAACATTTCCCCTTGTATTATTAATTTTCTTGTACTTGTCACATATTCCTTAAACCAGTTCTGTCAGGTAGTCAAAAACTGTGGCACAGAAGAACCCAAAAGTGAGTAATTGCTGATGTTAATGAGTTCAAGTAAATTGAACTGGTGCTTTCCTGCCTGCTTCCTCTAGCCATGAATTTGGCCTGCAAAATGTCTCATGACCAATCAGTGGTATAATGTATCTCTGAATGCATGGAATAGGGTGGAACTCTTTGAGGACAGAATCAAGATGGAATTTTCCCCTCACAAAGCCTGAACACACTGACTGATATGTCACTTTTGTTATTGATATAATTCTGCCAAGAGCTTAAATTATTGAATGTTATTTAACAGGAAACCAGGAAGTCTTCTTGTTAACAATTATGGATGACACTGTCAATAGTGTCAATTTGCTGAAACAGAAGTTAGAAATATCTTCATTTCTCTTTTTGATGCATGCTTGTCAGCTGCTTGTAACAATGAACATCACAATTTACATCAATGAGGAATCCTTGGATGAGCTGGAGCACAAGACAGGATGCTGTTGTTTGTCCCGATCATTTCTGTTTGTCCCGACCAAAGTAGGTGACAGAAATGATCACATGTAACTTTGAAACATCTCCTTTGTTAAGGACATCCAGATTCCAGTTTTCTACAATGGAGTCCTCATTACTGTCTGAGGACAGAATTTAACACTATGTATTTGTTATCATGACAACAATCTGGAGAGAAGGCAATGAATTAAAAATGAAGACATTGAGGAAACCATCTCTTCTTCAGGGTGCCACAGAGTGCCATAGCTGCTGCCCAAACCATATCCTCCTACAAGCAGGGGACAGTGGCCTTGGCAGTTACCCAGACATCAAAACCTTCCTAGGGCACTCCTCCTCCTGGGAGGCACACGCAGATCAGGACAGGCTGTCTAAACACAGCGAGCCTCCTCTCCCTTGCTGGGTTATTTTCTTTCTCCCTAGGGGAGCTCCAGCCAGGGGAAGCTCTATAACAGAGGTGGCTTGGTTTCCTCCCTGTTTTTATAACAAGAACAAGCTACAAAGGCACCCTTTTGATAATGTCCAGTTCTTCAAAGTCAAGTTCCCTGCAGTACTGAAACATATGAAACTTCAGTTCTGCTTTCACTGCAGTTTTATCTAGCTACTGTATTTCTAACACAGCTGGAACACCAGTACCAAATTTGAAGTGTACAGCAAGAGACACCTTATGACTCCAGACTCTCTGCTCATTCCAAGGAAATGCCTAGATCCTCACTCTCACAGCACATAAGGTATGTTCAACAAGTAAGAGATGCAATGCCAGTGGTGACTAGAGACCCAGTCTGGGCTTTCTACCTCCAGGACAGACAGGGACCAAAGGAATAAAGGTGTCACCTCCTGGGACTTGGGCTCCAAGCAGCTGAACCCCTGCTCACTGCAGTTCAGATGCCAGGCCTGAAGGTACTTACAGGGAAATTGTATTGTCATTAAAACCATCAAAATTGGATTATATATGGACACATGCTGGCAAAGTATTTGCAATGGATTCAGAATAGCTGGAAATTGGCCACATCTGCATAATATTCCGAAAGTTGGATAAAATTTAACAGCAGTAAATTAGGAAACTTTGCCAACTCCAAAGCACTACCTCAAACTTGGGCCAAAACAATGCACAGGCACCCAAATGCTCTAGAGGGATTTTTCCCTTCTGCCAAAAACTGTTGATCAGATAAGAGCTGGGCTATGGACAACGGGGATAGGGATACTGTTTCTCAAGAAGGCTGGGCTTTGGAAAAGAGCCTTTTTGGCAAAAACTAAGGAAGTTACAATCAAAACCCTAAAATATTTGCAGAGCTTTGTGTAGAGGGCAAAGGATTGTGGTTGCTGAGGCATGTATGTCAGGGAAGAGCCCTCCAGACCATGAATGCACTCCTTAGTCACCACTCTTGTGTCCCTCCCTGATGAGTCTACAGAGGAAAACGGAAAACTGAATTGTTACAGAACACAGAAACATTCCTTTCATAGCGATATTTGGAGCACAATGAGAGGTGGGAGGGAGAGGAGAAGACAGAAAGAACAAAAAAGTGTTAAAGGGGTGAGACAAGCTGCTAGTACCTCTGTCTTTTGAAATGTCTCAGCTCTAGTGCCTGTTGAGCTGAACTGTGAAATCTGTATTTACATCACAGAGCTGGGAAGCTGCTCATATACAGCAGTGCTCCCCCAAGCACTTACACAGTGCCCTGGCACCCCTCAAACCTGGGAGACCCTAAGCACCCACCCTGGAGAAGCAGCACAGCCTGTGAGAACCCTTCCCTCCACTTCAGGATTATTCGGAGCGATATTTAAAAGACTCTCCCCATCTCTTAGAAGTGAAGGGGGGAGGATCTGTCTGATTGTATCTCTGACCCTGGCAACTCTTCACAAGCAGAGACAGCTGAGTCACTAATATTTAGAAAAATAACATAATTGACTGTATTCAGGCCTGTGGAGGACCCCTGCTGGGTATTCACAGTTAAGCACTAGCAACTCGGTCATTCCTGGCAGCCTTTGTGAAGGGTTGCCAGGGCTGTAGATTCAATTAGATGACCTCCGACAAACTGATTTCCACTGCAAATATCTTTAAAAAAATACATTAAATCCCCAGTAAATACAGTGAAATTGGAGGAGACAGCCCTTCCTACCTCATTGAATGTCCCAAATCACCCCAGAGCCCCAGCTAGAGGCTTGCTGGGATGTTCTGCATGCCCAGGCTCTATTATCACTGCTGCCTAATGTGATTTAGCCCTGTCTGTGGATTGCACTCTTTAAATCTGAGAATGTGACAGTGTCGCGGTTGGATGCAGATTAGGATACAAAATGATGTTGAAAAGGTAAAATATTTTCCTGTATCTTTTCCTTGTCACTGGGCAGGGGTGACAATTCTATTACCACTAGTTTTAATCTTTAAACAGCTTTTTTCCAGTACTAACCATTGAATTATTTTGATGTAAGGAGAATAAGATTAATCAGATCCAGTGTTCTGTACTACCCATTACAATATGCTGCAGTGGTACATTACACTGAGCTGGAATATTTTTTTTTCTTAGTTATCTATACTAAAGGTGATTAATGAGCCACTAAGGCATCCA
The DNA here is from genome assembly GCF_017590135.1 of Pyrgilauda ruficollis. Lineage (NCBI taxonomy): Eukaryota > Metazoa > Chordata > Aves > Passeriformes > Passeridae > Pyrgilauda > Pyrgilauda ruficollis. The sequence goes on along the minus strand of NW_024528821.1, from coordinate 10,545,034 downwards.
GGAATGAGATTTTTTAATTCTGCCTTATGCATAGACTTTTATGATAAGCCTTACAATAAAACAAACAATGTGGACACTATTGGTTAATACTATCATAACAAAATCAGCTAACACCTAAATTACACTTTGTAGTTGCTTCTCATAATGTCTGCCTCCTCAGACTCCAGGATTTCATTTCAGTCAACATACTCTGCCCTACTAAATTGCTTCTCAGCCCAACTATTTGTTTGCAGTTTTCTATCCTGAATAATTCTGAACAACTATCAAACCCTCATCTTTATTGCACACATGCATATTTGAAGAAATAGAAAGGAACAGAGCAGTGCTGGATTCTCCATATGTCCCTCCAGAGAGAAGCTTAATGAAACAATGTTTTAAAATAATATATCCTATTGTTGGGGTTTAAATGAGATATTAATTCAGTAGCAAAAAAAATACGTAACAGGGTAACAGCTACTATGAAATGATTATCCAGACAGCCAAGCATTTTCTCACATGGCATTGTAATTATGCTTTCTACATGATGCAAAATAATAAAGTAAGGGTATTTACAGAGAAGAAACTTTTATTTACATATAATGTAAATTGGTATATGGAACAGAGAACTCACGGAGTGTCATGATTTTTTTTCTCAATGTTCCCTGCTGAGCAGTGCCACAATTAATCAAGCTTTCTAGGTTTTAGTTAATTGCTGGACTCCAATAAATTGGTTTGTACTGGCACTGGTCCAGGTCTGATAATTTCACAGCCTTGCAAACTGCAGCATGTTCACACAAGAACCTTGAAAGCAGGGAGCTGGGATAGAAAAGAATAAAAGAAACTCTTGTTCTGTGACGTTCCATTAATACTTTAAAAGCCAGGCTACTAGCAACAGCGTCTTCACTGTTTGTTTTTCTCCATGTATTGTATGTTTTTAATGATGAAATTAAGTTCCCCATTCCTCACTTTAAACTTTTTTTTTTTTTTTGTAGCAGGGTATTCTCAAAGAGCCATTTCTAGTTTCACCATTACCCTCTTGTATATTTTCACTGTTCCCATCCTCTGTTGAACAGTCCTTGTGACTTTTTGACACAGTTCAGCTTTTTTATTCTGTCTGTCTGCAATTTCGTTCATGTGAAAGGATCACCATCTTCTGGTGAAGGAAAATTCAAGACTGGCTTTCTGAAGTAGACCAGAGAAAGGAGTGGTGTCCCCTCTGGCCTAACTCAGTGCTGGTGCGTGCCCCCACGGTCAGTCGGACACTGAGGCAGAGCCCAGCTTGGATTTTCCTAAGCCTGCAGTCAGAATCAAGCAGGCTGGCATCACAGTTTAGTGCAAGTCAACGTGTTAGGGTCTGTTGTAAGTACACACTCTTGTTATTAGAGGGAAAGACAGGTCCACAGCCATTAGTTCATTTTACAACTGAGCTCAGTTACAGCAAGGACTTCGTGTCCTCAGCTCTCACTGGTAGCAATGGGATTTTCAAGTCCTCAGCCCCTGGCAGGCTCTGGCTCCATGCTGGCACATATTTGACTTTGCTCTCCCTAGAGAAGAGATCAATCATTTGTCAACTTCAGCTTTACTAATGGGTTTCAAAAGCACTCTCACACCAGCAAATTTCTAAGCAAAAGAATTATGTAATACCCAAGGTGTTCAGTAACTTCATTATTGTCTTTGGCTTACCAAGGTGAGATTAGCAGCACTAATCACAGTTTATAGAAGTATATTTGAATTGCAATTGGAGCCTCATTCAGCCTGCCTTGACTCCTTCTGTCATGCATTGGGAGGCAGGACTGACTGGGTTTATCTGGTGGGTGCCAGCTGCAAAGAAATGCCTCAGCAAGTGGATCTTTATCATGGTATGATTAATCCATAAGATTTGTTCCAGCATTTCTTCTGCATAGCAGGACTAAGAGCAAACCACTGCGATTCTTTTAAACTCCTGAAAATTTTTACCAAGTGTGATTCTAGTCAACAATTGCAACAGTAGGAAAGAACGTATGTTGTTTTTATGTGAACTGTGCCACCTTCTGCTGTTTTCAAGAACGTGTGGTAGTGAAAAAACAATGAAGGTGAAGCTGATCCCAGAACTCAGAAATAATCACTATAATCACTTACACAGATTCTCTAATTTTGCTTTTCAATTGCTGAAAATAGTCCCTGAGATGTTATTGCATGTTATATGGATTTATACTTTTCTGGAAGCACTAATTGTGCTTCCTGCCCACAAAACACTGCCCATACAGGAATTACAGATGAAAGTTTGAACTGAAGATTTGAACTTGCTATTCATGCATCTCATGAATGTGTCAAAGAAATCTATATTCCTACAAATTGTATTAAAGTTTTTTGACATGACAGATATGAGAGAGAATTATAGGATCATAATTACAACTGTGGTGTTGTAATTGTGGTGGTAGTAGGTATTTTATAAATATCTGGGATAGATTAGAATAGAATAGAATAGAATAGGATAGAATAGAAACATTTGCAGATGAACACTTTGAGGAAATGATGAGCACATGCAAAATTCAGGAGGGCCTCATCTCTGAGTGCATATATTTTATTCTATACATTGGGATTCTCAACATCCCACCTAACAAAATGTCATTTACTCTAGGATGGAATGAAACATTGTGTGGTTGCTTTCTCCTGCATTTTCATTGCTGCGGGCAGGTTTTATGAGTCTCTTCTCACTTGTGTATTTGGAAGTTAAATTTAAAGAGATATATTTTATTTGCATTTTTTTTGCAGAACAATGAAAAACTTTCAGCAACTCTTCAGTCCCATCTGAATATATCCACAGCAAGGTAATGAGGAATTGGGCTGCAGTTTGACATTTTACATAATGCTGTTGTTGTTTAGCAAACTGAATTGAAATCTCAGGCTCACTACATCCATCTGCCTCACTGGCAAATAAATAAATTAATTTCTAGTACTAGAGGACTGACAACACACTTTGGATGAAGTCCATGCTACAGAAAAAACAGGAGGGTGGAAAATGCTCATGACCATCCTAAGCCATAATCACAAAATCATGCACATCTGAAGCCCTTTTTGTTGAACAGTATATGTGAAGCCTGCTTGGTGAACATCCAGATTGTATTCCCAGTATGATAACTGGGGGGCCTGATCCAAACCACAAAAAGTAATTTAGAGATTTTTATAAAACCTTGGGAACAATTTTTAGCATCTTAAGATACATTTTCCAGAGGGCTTCACTGAATTTATGGGAATACAAAAATCAAAGGATGCTCATCATTACACTAAGAATTTCCTTTCATACATTTTTAGAGTGAAAATTTGACCACAGATAAACAGGAAAAAAAAATAGACAGGGCTATTGTGTCATGTGTCTAGTATCTCTCAGAGCTCCATGTCTGTTGCAATTAAGAAAACTCCACATGGTGTGTAAACATGTTAGCATTGGCATGAATCTTTTAGCCTGTTTTTTTTTCCCCTCACAAGAACTGAGAAATAATAGCAGGATACCTTTATGCTGCTCAGTCACTGTGAGGCACAGCACAGGGACATGGACTTCTACTGGCAGTATCACATTATTTATCTGCTTAATTTCCATTCTCTTTAATGAGAATTGCATGGATAAATCTCTGTGCTTATATAAACTCAGGGCATCCTTCAATCTTTAATGCTCACTGTCCAGAGCAATTCTTTCCTGCACACCAGAATGCAGAGCATATTCAAGCAGTGGGTTCTGCTTGGCAGCATGAAGGGTAACAACTGTGGATCTGATTCTTCTCCAGAGCTCTCTGTCACACGTGTGCAGCAGCCCTGAACTCCCCAAGCTGCAGTAACAGCCCACTGCTGAGCAAGAGCCCAGAGCAAAAGCCTTGCTAAGCTGTCAGTGCTGGGTCAGCCCTGCCATGGGGCTGTGTTAGATGTGAGACAAGGCAAGGGACAACTGGCTATGGCAATACGCAAAGAGTAGTGGCTTGTCCTTGTCCTTCTTGGTGAGACTTGGCCAGAGCTGGGGGGAAAGGAACAGCTCAGGCATAGGTGAAGCACTCCCAGCATCCAGGGGCACTGGCAACCTTGCCAGCTCAGAAGGGTCGCCCACCAAGAGGCCACCTGTGAACATTCTTTTTATGCACAATATCCAGCATGTGCCACAATCTCCTGTGCCCTAACAACCACAACCCTTGCTGCAGCAGTGTGCCATGGGAAGATGAAGGACAAGAAATGTATGCAAGCATTGTATGTGACTAAGAGAGAAGTCACACTACATCTTCAGCCAAAAGTCCTCAGGGATGTCCCAGCAACTGATGAGCAGCTTGAGCAGCAGGACCAGGACTGGGACTCAGAGCAGCCTGTCCTTGGAAGTCTGGTTTCCACCAAGTTGCCAGTTCAGTGAGTCCCAAAACCTCACTTGAGAGAAAGGTTCTTTCAGCAAATTCTCTACAACTTATATCTGCCAGAATGGATAAAGAACTCCAGTTCAAATATCTCTATGTTCAGCAAAGGTCTTGCACCTGAATTTGTATCTCCAGAGACGATCAGACAGCAGCATCTTCTGAAACAGTCTTACAGAATGCAGTGGAAAGTGCTGGCGTCTATAGCAACTTTCCCAAAGCACTCTTCAGGCCAAATAAGGAATTTATTTTCAAAGAATCCCTCTGCAAAAGAATTCAGGTCACACAGTCTATAGAAAATATTTCACTTCTCATTACTACTACACTGACTAGGCATAAAGAGTACTGCAACAATTACTGTTGTCTTTACACACACTGGACTTTGTATCAGCACAAAGAAAATACATGGAGAAAAAATACATAGAGAACACTGACACAGTTGGGTGGATTGTTCTGGAGGATGTCTCTGCAGCAAAACTGAGCTCTGCCCAGGCCCAAAGCTGCATTTACTACTCATGTACCTGCTATCAACCCCAACTATTAAACCTGTCATTTCAGGGTCATTTCAGTCACACATCTGAGTGTCTATGCTATTCCTATGCAGTTTATCTCACAGGCTGAGCCTGTATGGTCTAACCCAGCACAACACCTAATGGAAAAACATTCCTACAGCCACACAATTTAGAAGCACACACATGTGCTTAATTCTGTTCCATGAGCATGGATATCCCTGTGTGGGACTGGAGCTTGCACTGAGCAGATTCTCTGCTTTCACTTTTGTCACTTTTGTGCAAGTTACAATCATACTCCTGATTCAGAGTTACCATTTCTTTCTCTGTTTGCCCATCCCTGTTTCATACAGTGGCTCTCCCTAAACTATCAGTCTGCAGCTGCAGGCATCACATTGGGAACTAAGAGCTTTAAGCAATATTTTTTTTCCTTAGGAACATGGATTACTGCCTGTGCACAGCAAGACAGAGTGGCAGAGTGACACAGAAGTAGACATAGAGCAGTGTTTTCAAAATGCTTAGTTCCAGAATGCTCTCTTTTCATTATTTAATATTAGAAGTTATATAGTTGCATTTGACTGGCACACAGCCTTGGTTGTTCATAAAGTCACACTACAAAAGCCTTAGCAAGTCATCTATTCTTTCCTCATGCTAGTATAAGGTTTCACCATACACTGCACCTTCAGTATTTTGTTCAGCTAAGGTACAATGGAAGAAACGAAAGTTCTGCTCAATTTTCAGCCTTCTGAAAATATCTACTAAGCCTGAGAGGTGTACGACCTCCCAGCAGTGCTTCCCAAACACCCTGGTCCCAAACTAGGGGAAATAGGTTGTAATTTGTTTCTCCACATGATGTCTTTTCATACCTCACCCTTTTTCTCAGATCATTTGTCAAGAGTTCACTGATCTCTTCTTATTAGTTACAGGGGCTACAAGAAGACAGAAAAAGAATGTTTGACCAAGCATATAATGAGTCATGGGTTTAATTTAGTTCCACCAGAATCTCAATGTGACCTTGAAACCTTCTAACACGATAAATCAGAGCAGAGGGTATCAGCAGAAGGCGTCTGGCACATCCCAGTGGATGCTAGCTCCGTCAGGTCTGTTTTGGGGGGCACCCTGACTAGAAGAAGCCCATTAAAGAGCCGTCTCGGCGTGGAGTCCACTCTCCAAGAAAGCCACCCGTGGGGCTCTGTTCCTGCGGAGAAAAAGTGGCCACGGTCACCCAGCCCGCAGCTCGTTTGAAGGTACCGGAGCACGGCCCCACTGCCCGGGCGCGAGTCCCGCGGGCCGCAGAGCGCTCCGCGGGCGGGAGGGCGGCCCGAAGGGCGGGCGGGCTCCGAGCCCCGCGTCCGGTGTCGCCCCTCTCCGCGGCCCCCCATGGCGGAGCGGCTCCACCCCAGCCGTGTCAGTCACGCCGCTGTGCCGGGCGGCGGGCAGGGGCGCGGGCGAGGAGGGGGCCGGGGCGGAGGCGGACCTGCTCACCCCGCCTCCCGCCGCCGCTCGCTGCCGGCGGGGCTGCGGGGCAGGACCCGCTGCCGAGCATCCTCCGGCCGCGGGGCCTCGTTGCGCTCCTCGCCGGGGCGGCAGGCGGTGGCAGGTGCCCCAGCCCGGGACCTTCCGGAGCGCCCACCCCGCAGCGGCCCGCTGCTCGGGCGTAGCGGATCCCTCCCTCTCCGCTCCCGTCCATCAGTCGGGGGTCGAGGGCTGGCGGCGGCAGGACCCCGTCCGTCCCCTGCTTGCCCCCCACTACCCAATCGAAGGGGACACCTAAAAGCCGCGGGAGAAGATTATGGAAACGTGAGTGAGCAGCGGAGCCGCCTGGCCGGACCCCCCGTACCCGCGGAGCGGAGCGCGGAGCCGCGCAGCTGCCTCAGCCCGAGCGCTGTTCGCGGCGCCCTCCGAGCGGAGCGGAGCGGCCTCCAGCCCTGCCCCAGGTTTGTGAGCTTTGCTGTCCGAGGCGAGGCCCCGGGAAGGCGCGGTCCCGCTACTGGAGCTATCCCGAGGCCGCGGCACAGACAGCCCAGCGCGGGGACTCGACGCCTCCCGGGCGTTCCGTCTGTCCCGTTTCGCCGGTCCTCGTCCCGCCGCCCCCTCGGGGCAGCGCCGGCACCTGGCCCGGCCCCGGGGGCAAGCAGCCCCGAGCCGAGCTCCCTTCCCGGCCCCGGGCTGGTGACCAAGGGGCGGCTGTTCTGTCGGAGCGGCGAGAGCCGGAGCCCGCGGCCGCGGCGCAGCGGGAGAGCCGCCCGCCTACGGCCGCCTCCCGACGGCAGCGGGCGGGCGGGCGCGCCGCAGGGATAAAGGCTCGGGAGGAGCGCACCGAGAGGGTTCGCGCTGCGGGTGATGGAGGGGAGCGCGGCCGTCGGGGCTGAGCTGTCCCCGCCGCTGCATCACCGCAGCCCCGCGCCTCGCAGCCTCTGCCAGCTGCCCTCGGCACTGCCATTTTTGGATTTTGCGGGGGTTTTTTTCTCTAATCGTAAAACGTGGCGAGGCCGGACACTGCCTCTTGCAGTTACCAAACCGGGCTCTTTGGAGGGCGAGGCGTTAAACAGAGCCCCTTCTGCTTTATTTCACTAAGTAATTCATGTAAAATGTGGATAACATTAGTTGTTTCTACAATGCAGAAAATACACCAATAATTAACAGGTTAATTCTAACTGAGATTATTTTAATCCAGGAATATTTTTAGGACATTGCCCTTTGGGGAAATAAAGGGAGTGTCCTAATAGTGAAAAGTATGTGTTTATATTTGGAGTAACAACAATACAGAAATTAAAGAGAATTAAGAAAGACATCAAAAGTCTCCATCCCATTTCTGTTATTAACTCCTCCATCTCACATTACTGTGCAGCATTTCTGAAAACCAGCAGTCCAAGTTTTGTAATGTTTTTTCCTTTTGAAGACCTGACATTTAAAATGGGTCGATTTCTTGAGCCTTTCTATTCCAACTAACCAACCCAGCTAACACATAAGGTGCTGCACAAAGGATAATGTGCACCATTTATAACTATTGTTTGCTTAAGCAATCCCTAAGAAGGCTGAAATATTTAAACATTTCTGCTAGTCCCAGTGATGTGCTACTGTTCTTCTGAATGCATGCATGATGTCCTGGGACTAAATTATGAGGTTTTAATGCTAAACAGGTTTTTAAAAGGATGTTTGGCTTCAAAAATGTCCTATGTGATTTGAATATGTGGAAAGGGAAAAATTACTTAAACTCTTCTTCTGAAATTGAAACATTATTCTCAACTTGCAGAATAAATGGAAAGTTATGTTTTGTTACTGAATAGGCACCGTGCTTTAAAGAAGGGGTTTCTTTAAACATTTTCAAAGGCAATTTGCATTGTTTTGAATGAGCTTACTGAGTACAGAGTAGTGGCACAGGTTTAGTTAGTTAAGGAAGATGTCCATTGTGGTTGTGGTTTGGGAATACAGAGAATTCTTGAACAGTGAAGGTAATGAAGCTGCTGATAAAATCAGATCACACACCCTTTGTTACAGTATCCTAGGTATCAACAGTCTTAATAGGAAGATCTTCATTTTAAGGGCTTCTTAACTTACTCTTTAGTTTCTTCAAGTTACCCACCACTTTACTTATGCCTATATAAATTATTAGTTTTGCCTTGATTATCTGTAAGTTTGAACATATTTATATACAGTTCTGTTATTTATGTGAAATCTGAAGAGGCCAGATTAGTTTACAAAACAGACTGATAATTTTTCCAATAGTGACTCTTTTTGGGTTTTTTAAGCTTCTGTAAAACTAATAGTGAATCCATATCAAGGCTTTTAAAACCATACCCAAATCTTTCCAACATTGTACATTATGGACAAGTGCACTCTGGGCAGATAACACTTTTGTAATGAATGCTTATAAACATTGGAGCAGCACAATAATAGAATCTTAAGTTGGCTGTACTAAAAAAAAAATCTACTTTAGTTAAATAGTTAATTATTTCTGTAAAATAATTCACTTGTTAAAACCCAGAAAAAGATAAACAGAATCGTACATGCAGCAAGGACAATACCAGGTCTGCACCACACAGAGAGGAATAAATTAAGCTTTGCCCCACATGCAGGATTTTGACATCAAAAATCTACAGGAATGAAGATGACAAGTGATTCGCCCACTCTGCTCTCAGCTATCAAGGCAGCAGAAGGGTTAACTCTAGAAAAATTAATTATACACAGTACCAGAACAATAGTGGTGGGGAGAGGGGCGAAGGGGCGAGCTGAAGCCTGCTGGATGTGGTAAGGAAAGCTCCCAGTGCCTGCAGCAGGGCCAGTGGCTCACCCTGAACAGGATTTCCACAGCGCAGGACCTGTACTCCAGCGACAACCAAGGTTAACTTTAGGACGAAGCAAACATGTTGCAACTGACACCAAAGATACAGCTAAAAGTGATGCTCAACAAGAACATAGCCCAAACCAGTTTCTTGGGAAAGAGAACCTTTAAGAATTTAGATTGCTTACTTGCCAGATTGCTTTGAAATAAAATAAGGACATTTTTAGAAGGAATATCCAGTTTTCAGCTTTCATAAATAGGAATGTGGCCCCTTTTCCAAAAATTAAATTATCTGAAGACAAAACTGTTCCCATGAAAGGAAGATGCATAATACAGATATATTTTTTTTTGTTCTGGCCGTTTAAGAATTCTGTGTGATGGATAAAATAATTGAGTATCTTACAAGATTTTACTTCAATTAATTTAATTTTTTTTTCCCAACAGCTCAACATTCTCTTCTTGGAGGCTCTTTCTTTTCCTGTTGATGATAAAGATGGAAAGAAAGTGGATATTAGATGATTTTCATTTTATCTTTTTTGGTGTGCTTTGTTTCCTTTTCATAGATGGAGGTAAACTAGAACAAGTAAAACGTAAGTAGACTTCAAACAAAGCTGTCACATTCACCTAAACTGGACATTTTCCTTCTATTTTCAGATGTGGTTTAGAAAAGAATGTCCTAAACCTTCTAATATTCTTCCTCCTTCTAATCCTGTATTTAGTAGAATCAGGCCACAGCCACACTTGGGGTATATTTTCCTAAAGCTGTACAGGTTATAGTGCATCATAAAGAACATAACACATCAGTTGGATAATCTGTTTTATTTCAAATATCCTGAGTCAAGAGTGTGCTTAATTCTATTTAGTAACCTCTGTAAACATCTGACAGATTATCTGGATCTGTCCCATGTATAAGACTATTGTGCTGAAGTTTTCAGCTAGTGTAAAGCTTGTCCAATACTGTTCTTTTGTGTTGTAAAAACAAGCTCATATGAACTGCAATAGATTCTCAAAATCCTTTGAGAAAATTAAGGATCTCTCTCTTAAAAAAAAAAAACTGTCAAAACCTTGATAAGAAGAATTGAAAAGAATACAAAAAAAAAAAAAAAAAAAAAAAAAAAAAAAAAGGGAGCATTTCTGTAAAGCCTGTCATCCGTGGGAGATGTTAACATCTTTCAGAAATCATGGCAAGGAGGAATAGCTGCCCAAATAAGTCTAGGAGTTATTGACTGCTTCAGCCTTGTTACTAGGTCTCTGGAATGTTCTCCCTATCTGCACAGGTTGGGTTTTGGCCTCCTTCTTACAAAAGACATTATTTGCCCTTAAACATTTTTAGCCTCAGTATCAGCAGGTTCTGCTTCCAAGGAAGATGGGGGAAAACCAAAGAGAGTGAGTTCCAGAAAGGCCCTCTGCCCCACTGAACTCACAGGAAAACCATGTGCAGGAACCTTTTTCAAAGAAAGAACAGTGAGAAATTGCCAAACTCCAGCTGTCTGTTTTTCACATCCTGTGTTTCATTTGTCATGCTCCTGTGTGAAGGGAAAGCAGATCACAGCTTCTACTAACAGCCCCTAGCTCTGGCTACTTTCCTCTAGCCCAGTGAATGTGAAGACTGTCCCTGGCTTGGATTAGCACATGGAAGATGGGTATTTTTTAAAGATATTCTGAAGTATCATCTATACTGTGGGTAATGAATTAAACTGAACTTGGATATTATTAAGATAACAGAAAGGAATTCCCACATGGAAGCCCATGAGAAACACCCTTTTATTGTAGTGATTTGAGGTTTCAATGTGAAACCATAGTGTGACAGGAAGGGACAGGACAATAATGTCTGACCTGTATGTGGATTTCTGCAAGTCTGTAACTGCAAGATCAGAAGTGCTTAGTGAAAAAAAATATCTTAAAATATTTTGAAAGCATAAATTATTTCAACATCTCTCTGTGGTACAACCTGGGATTTTTCTGAGTTGGACCAATTGCTTTGGTTTTTCAATGAAGAGGTTTTGTTTCCTATAAGCCCATCTGAGTGATCAGGCACTTAAATTTTCTTACCTAAACAGGTGAAAGGATAAACTCACCTGTATGAAAGCCATTTAGTCATAATTTCAGGAGTTGCAATTTTGGAAAATTGGGAGACCATGTCATTTATTTTGGTTTGGAAGTTAAGAGAAAACAGCATGTGGAATTAAGGGTCTTTCTGTTGTGTAATTCTCCAGGAAAAGAAAAAGTAGTTTACAGAAAACTCTGCACATCTAAATATACTTCATAAACATGGAATGGAAATTTTCATTCATAGCTTTTTCAATTCTTTACTGTTTTACAGATTCAGATACATACTGTGTGTTTCAAGATAAGAAATACCATGTAGGAGAAAGATGGCATCCTTATCTAGAACCGTATGGCCTTGTTTACTGCGTTAATTGTCTTTGTTCAGAGGTAGGACTGCTGAGTTATTGATCCTACACCTCCTGCTTGCTTCATTGACTAGAGTCCTTTCACATGTAGCTACAATTTGACAAAGCCCAAACCTGTTTTCACTAGTGGGTCCTGGTCATGCTGCAAGAAATAGAGGCAGGTGATTCTAGTGAAAGGAAAATATTAACAGAGAAAGCCAATACTGGCAAAAAATACTTGCATAGCATAGACAAAACAACTCCTTAATTAGCCAGAAGCTTTGTGGATACTGGACATTACATCTCCCCTGATCAGGCCCACTACCTAAGTCTAATCCTTGCAGTTCCAACCAATATGGATGATTATGCTTAACCTGAATTTGGTACTTTGATCTATGTACACTGCCAACATCTTCCAGTCAAAGCATCTGCTGCCCTAAAGTGCTGAAGGAACAGGCTTAGATATCACTGTTAGTAAAAGTCAGTCAAAGAAGAATGAGATGATGAAACATGAGAAAAGGTTGTGGGGAGCAGAGAGAATTGGATAGAACATGAAAGGGCTCCCATCAGTTGATGGCTGATGCAAAAACACAGCAGTCAGAGATCCCCAGAGTATGTCATATACAGCTGGGAGGAGGCACAAAAATGAGGGCAGTTTATGTCCGTTAGAGTACTTTAAAATAAACAGTAAGGGATCTTAATCACTAACACATGAGACACTCCAGATGCTGAGTTCTGTCTGCTATATTTAATGCAGAATAAAGTATTCCCTGCTATTTTCCCTCCCTGCAAGTGTAAAATATTGGGCCCCTGTGCAGCATTTGCTCTGAGGGAATCTGCTACTACAATTCAGTACAGAGATGCACAAACAGTAGTCCCACAAGTTCAGCTGCAGAATGCAGCTGTGAGAGAAACAAAACAATGTAGTAGGAAGGAAAGGAAAAGTCTTTGTTTAGAGCAAAAAGGAGTTTCCACTCAACTTTTGCTGATGTATATGCCAAGTTGAAAACTCCCTCAGAGTTTGTGTGGAATAAAACACTCATTAAATCGTTGGAAGAATGTGTCTTGGGTGGGGAAAAAATTAACTGGAAATCCTAGAGATCTGGATACAAATAAATGCTTGATGATTTTTAGAGAGATGTTGGACAGTTTGGAGGGATGGGAAAATGCCTGGTCAGCTCCTCTAGACAACAACATTACTGGGACCCAGACACAGCCACACACTATGAGCCTTCAAAAACAGAGTCTGTTTTATTTTTTAACTTGGGTGTGGAAGACAAAGTGATAGTTCAGGGCAGCAGGTTTAGTAAAGAAGGAAACTGCTTGTGGTACCTTCCAGTACATGCAGCTCAGAAGTGGATTGGACTTTACTCCTTTGTTTTCTGTGTTTTACCTTTGGTGTACCATGAGGGTAAAAATGTAACCTGGGATAATTTCAACAGTGAGGATGCTGAGGGATCTCTTGGATGTGACTCTTCTTGTCTAGAAGGAAGATGATTGCAAATAACAACTGTAGCATCCAACCACTCCTTTGAGCTCTGTCCTGGCCAAAATCTTGCCCTCAGAGCACTGATCTACCATAAAAGCTCTTGAAGCTTCATCACTTTCATGAAGTTTCCTTTAGGAAACCCTCAATAATTTATAATTTTAACAAAATAAAGGCATTAGAAAACATATCATGACATAGCACAAGCACAGACCTTAAACCTGACATATGACAGTGTAAATGATGAAAGTAAAGTGTGCCACAGATAGCAAGTCAGAGAGATCCAAGCATAAACCACATATGATTCCCTGGCAGGCAGGCAGAGGATCTATAGAGAGTTGATGCAGCAACTGATTCCCTTACACTGCAGAGAAAAGGAAAAAAATCCCCAGGGTCTTTATGTCCAGTGTATCAAAATATCTTTGCTGGCCACAGACATTGTGATCCACGTGATGTCTGCACAAAACAAGTCACATCAGCCAGGCACCAGACAGACATCTCTGCTCTGTCTCTAAACAGTCTGTCTGTCCATCCCCCCAGCACACAAGCTTCTGATGTTTAAGAAAAAGGCAAGGCAAATTAACTAAACAGAGGCCAAGTTATACAGCCTGGCACTAAAAAAAAAAAAAAAAAAAAAAAAAAAAAAAAAAAAAAAAAAAAAAAAAACAAAAAACAACAAGCTTTCCTGTTTTTGTGTGTGTATAATATTGTATTTTTACAAGTTATAATTTACGTACTTAAGCCAGAATAAAACTAAACATAATTCAGTGTTCTCACCCTGTTCCCCCTTCCTTTTACAACCCCTCCTCCCTCCCAGTTCATAGTGGAGCCTGTTGACTGTTACTGTCAAGTAAAATAGAGCACTCACAACTTGTCAGATCATTATTTTACTCCCTAAAATACAGTTTTTTAAAGCAGTTTTTTGCTTTTGCTTGTGTTCATAGTCATATCTGCAGACCTCAGGCTAAATGACTGCTCTCCACCCTCAGCACTGATAGCCCAGCTTTGGGAGAGAGATGCATCAACACTCTCTGGTACCTGATGCAGAAATGTGACCTTGGCCCTGGCTTAGACAGACTGACCAGCACTTGAGTCCTGCTCTGGTCCTGGGGCTGTTCTCCCAGCTCTCACTGTGAATGCAGGTGTAAGATCAGTCTCACTAAGCACAAGATCAGGTAAAATAGCTCTGTCCTGCAGCAGACAGTGGAGTCTGGCTGGCAGCATGGAGCAGCAGAGTTGGCCCGCAGAATTTTATCACAGCTGACCATGCACAGAAAGTAAACATTCACCTCAGGAGATTCCACAGGACTTTAAATGAAAAAGAGTGAGGTCAAGAGTGAGAACAGGACAAGTCAGCAACATGGAGACAGGTCAGCAGGCAGTGCCAACCCTTCTTCTACAGCAGTGCTTCACAGGCTCCCACGTCTGCTGGGAAGCAGCTGTGCAGACCAGGGATAGTCCCTGTTCTGTGAAGATCCTACACTCTAAAATTTGGTCCTCTTCTACAAAATCAGTATATTTCATTTCAGTTCTTATTGGAAACAGATGGTGATAATCATGTTTAGTGTCTCTTTCCAAAGCAGATGCACAACTGTAGTTTGTGGCTAGCAATGATCGAGCAGTAGGATTCCAGCCTGTGGTCTGCAGATATTTGTCAATGAATTATTTTGAAAGGGATGAATAGAAAAGCCTATACATCTGCTGTCTAGGGAAGTCTGCACATCCACTGAAAACATTTCAGTGCTCCAGAAGGCATATGAAAATAAAGTGGGTTTAGTCCTGACATCACCTAAAACTACAGTCATAACTTAGTATCAATGTTCATGCTGAAAGATCTTTCTTGTTATAAATATGAGCAACTCAGAGGTAAATTAAGAGGATGAATTATAGATGGGAAATGGGAATATGAAATGGATAGTCTTTTCTGGTTACAGACACTGGAGAATGAAAATTCCCTGTGTTTTAATTATAAATCAAACTTAGATGTGGTCAAATAGAAGATTATGTTAATGACATGAATAATGAACCCTATTCCCAAGACTTAACTCATGTTTCTTAGAAAAATGGCTACTTACCATCTGGGTTTTTTTGTCTACTGGGAAAGCAATAAAAGGAAAACAAAAGACTCTCCACAGTTTTCAGGAACAATTACAGATGCTATTGTCTCTTGTGGTCTTGAACTAACCCTCAGTAGGGGATATCTCAGAGATCGACCATTTATCTATGTCTTAGTTTTGGAAAGGCAATTCCTAAGCATAATCTGCTCAAAAGAAAAAGACAAATGGAAAGAAAAAGAGAAATGGAGATTGTTGCTATCCATTTTTAGACACTTCCTCTGATTTTAAGGTTTTTAAAGATTTCTGACCTCCAGCATAAATTCAAAGGCAGTGGAAGTATCTGGGCATATCTTGGTGTGAGTGAAACCAGAATGTTGTAAAAAGGCTTTTTTTAAAAAAAAGTTTGGATGTAGAATAGAGAACACAGAAATTTGTAAGACAGTGCATTTCATTAAAATACTATGTGCTGTGTTCCATCTGCAGAATGGAAATGTTTTGTGCAGCAGAATAAGATGCCCAAGTCTACACTGTGCTTCCCCTGTGCATGTACCACAGCTGTGCTGCCCACGATGCCCAGGTAATTCCTATTAGTGACAAATAGTTCTTTCTGAAATAGTTATTTAATATGCTGAGTAATAACAAAATTAAATATTTGTGCTGGAAAACTTCTGTGAAGTAAACGTCCTCCTGTATCCATTTAGGTAATGAGAGGCTTGTCCTACAGTAAGTTACAGTATTTCCCATGGTGTTTTCTGTTTAGGAAATCAGAAGAGTAGATTTGTGAAGAGATCAGGTAACCTACCAAGTCCAATCCCCTACAATCCAGGCAAAAAGCAGCAGTCCTTTCATTGACTGTCCATTCCAGACTCCTTATCTCTAAATTCTATCACAATAAAACACCATCGCACAAACTTCCTAGGTTCCTGGTTTTGGTGCTTTTCATAAGAGCAGACCAAAATATATGGTTATTTGCAATGTCTGTCTGTTAACAAGCAATTCAAAATTGCTCTGGCAAGTGTGCAGTTGTATAGTGTCACTGTACAACCAGTCTGGTAACGTTTACCTTTTACATCTCAGGTCCAGGCATAGCTTCATAATTAGCAGAGACTGTTGTAAATCATAGAAGCAGTGCTGTAGAAGTTTATGACTATATAAATCCAATTGGATACTGTATAGTAAATTCTCCAGACTGTACATTTATTATATGCTCATTATTAAGAGCCACTGTATGAAAGAGACTAAGCAGGATCTTTCACGAGCCTGTTCCAGCATTCCCGACATGGCCTAACGGCTGGGAGATTTGACTGGGGCTTTTCCCTAAATGCCTGTCTTAGTGGCACCCCACATTTCCATTTATAAAAGAGTATTCATGCAGCATCATAGAAAGGGGTTTTATTTGGCTTTCCCCAGAGAGTTTAATTGTCTGAGGAAAGCAGAGCCTGTCAGCAGGAGGCAGTAAGTGCACAAGGGCAGAGGCTCATGAGTGCACAAGGAGGTTGCTGTTCAGGTGGGATTGATGTGTTCACTGCACTTACTGGATAATAGATGGTGTCCACATACTATACAATGGTATCCACACATCAGTTTTGGCTTGGTTCATCTGCCCTGACAATTATTTACTCTCTCTATCAGATATGTGTATCAATATCTGATCTAGGTATCTAGAATCCTTGTTTTAACCAGTGATAAGGAAGAGCTTATAACTCATCTGATGCTGTGATACTGCTTTTGTGTCTTAGGATGAGATTGAGCCCATTCAACTTTAAATACAACTCTTTGGAGTTGGAACATCTAGTGGAATTTTCTTAAAACATCCATTAGAGTTTTCTCTATAATGGTCTACTATGTAAGAAAGAAAATTTCTAAGGCAAAATGCTTTCTTTGGCAAACTAGAACTTAGTAAAATAGTAAGGTGCTGGGAACACAAACCCCTCTTTTGTTTCCAGATCAAAAGAAGGGCTGGTGTGCTGGTGTGCCCAGAATCTGGTCTGTTTTCCCAGTTAATCTAAGCTTCAGTTGGGAAGACAATAATCTAGATACCCTTTACAGCTGTTGGAAACATGAGGGTGATTCATCCTGTCACCCAGAATGAGAAGACTTTTTTCCCTGGAGACGCCTGTCACTCACTCTCCACTGAGTATTGATTATTGAGAGAACACAAGAAAACTGGATGCTTACTTTTTGACAGTTTAAGTTAAATCACAGAAATCCTACTCAATAATTAGCATTTGCAATCACAAACTTTTTCTATTATTTTTTAGTATCTCTGTATTGTATTTACTATAGAAACATAAATGCTTCTAGATTGATTGGTTTTTGCTTCAAGTGCTCCTTGGCAATGAACTGTTTTGGCTTTTTTTTGTTCATGAGCTTGAAAATGTCATTATACCTATGAAGATTTTCAAACATTCTGCAATGATCTAGTAAGGATCTAGTTTACATGATCTAAGTAAAGATCATGTAAACTTTCATACCCCTTTTATCAAGTTAAGTTCTTCCTATTCATAGTCATCAACTGGAATTTTGTACTCCCTGTTTAAACTGATAAGTTTGGAAAATTATCAGAATGAGCCTTTCTTGAATTGTGATCTATTATCTTCTCTTAGCTGTTCATAAAATCTATTTTTAATCAATCTGCTACAAATGATGGGCCATTACATTGCTAACTGTGCACTATCTCATTAAAAATGTGAGTCCCACTAAGGTCTGTTTCCCCCTGATTTAATCTGTAACAATGTTAGGTAAAAGAGAACCAGGAGAATCCTGTGATTTCAGGGCTTATTTACGTTCTGCTTTCTGCAGTGATTATGTGTGTAATATTTGGTGCTCTATCTCCAGTGGTAATTGTTCATGCCTGATCTGAATAGCTATGTCAAGCATTCTTGCAGATCTTGTGCCAACTTTCCATTCCTGTGTGTCCAGCGTACAATGTCTTTTGTGCAACATCCCATGATATGCAGGAAATTCACTTCTCTGGTTTTCCTGGTTATTTTTTAATGCAATGTGTGAAAAGTCTGGCCATTGGCCATCCATGTGAATTTCTCTCATAAATGCTTGTTATATTCTGTCACATATGTTTCCCCTCCATTTCTCAAGCTGCATTACAGAAATGAGTAATGCTTGTCAGAGTGACCTGGCGTTCTTCTCTTGCCTCTCTGCAGGCCTTGTAGAGTGTAACTGCACAAATCACTGTCTCCTTATTTAATGAAGCAGAGGTAATGCCAGGAGGCAGCATCTTTCATTGGACATTGAACTTCTTAGCTACCTAAGTGAAGGAGCTGTTGAAAGGATTCCTTTGAGAAAAGTTGGCACTGCTCTCCCCCTGGAATTAATGTCTTCTGCATCCATAGTGACACTGGACTCCCTGGCACAAAGAGATGCAGTGTTTGTATCCTGTCTCCCTGGCACCAGACATCATGAGTCTTAAGTAGTTTTCAGACATATGTTATGAAGCATCTTCTGCTTCCATCAGTCGTTCACCAGCTTCTACCACAGATTCCCTGCTAACCTTTCCTTTTTTAAATGTATTCTTTCTAGCATTGGCAAAATCCAGACCTTGTTTCCTATACAGATCTAGATATTTCTTCTTTTTGCAGCTCTGAGAAGTATTTTACCATCTGAACTGTATTCTTCTTATCACAATACATATGTAACCAAAAACCTAGGGTCACAGGAACTGAGACTCTTTTTACACAATAGTGAGACTCAAAGGACATCACATGCTTCTGAGCTTGATCTCCTTCCTTCCACCTCAGGATGCTTCAGACATCAGGGATTTGTAGTCAGGGAGAGAATTCACCATCATTCTCAGATCTGGATCAGCTCTTGACCTAGAGTGGACTTCAGAGCTTCTGCCTCCTGTCATGGAAATAAATTTCATGTACAAGTTCTTTGAGCATCTAGCTGTGGCTGTCTTTTATGGCATTTCTATGGATAGTGCCTTTAAAGCTGGAACATTTATTATAGATTGTATAATTTCTACATTCAACAATTATAAATCAAAGTATTTAGAGTCTAATTAAAGATCAAATATGTAAACCTAAGAAAAGCTTACATCAGAAGCAAAAGTTCATAATTGCAGGATTCAGAAAAGGTTTCCACATTCCACTTGCTGGTTTGATTTCTCAGCAGATAAGGCTGCATGCTGATGTATGAATCAGCCATCTGGCTCCAGTGTTTTCTAAGTTTGCTGCCCCAACTAAACACACTGCCTTCCAAGAACATTCAGTATTGGTAACATGTTCAAGTTTAAGCTCCTTTGGTACTATGGTTTTTCTTTATCAAATTCAAACCACTTTTCTGATGTACTTTTGTTCCTCTTTAGATAAAGAAATGCCTGGTGTCACCTATGTACATAGCTGGTCTAAAGATGTACCAGATGAGGTATCTCACAACAGTGGGCTGAGAACATCACCTAAAAATGAGTGAGGCTCTGTCTGCATGGTAGACTGCAGCATGGCCCACTAATACCTAAATCTTTGAACTATCTATTTTAGATCATGGGACAGTGCAGAACTCACTGCACTGCAAGACTCACTGAAGAAGCAGAAAAAATGTGCCTGCCATGAGCTCAGTGCTACCTTCAGCCAGTAACTGAGCTAGTCCAGGTGACAGCCTGCACTCTGTAGTGTAGACAAAGACTCAGCATTGCAAGGTGCAGGGCATGTACAGCACCTGTTGACCTAACAGACATTTTGTAAGTAGATACAGAACATGTACAGCACATCTTGCACTGAATTACAACCGAAATCTTCAACCCTGGCTGTTGGAATACTCTGGTGGTGTGATTTTTCCATTGCAGAATGCACATACATTGAACCATTTGGTGAAGAAGCTTTGGGTTCTACCCACCTCACACACCAGAGCTCCCAGGCTCTCAGTTATAGTCTTCTTACCCTTCCATTCATGAACATTTTTGGGATGGAGGAAGAGATACTGTGCCCAGCTCTTCCATTCTCTATGCAACCCTTCTTGCTACCACCTAACCCTTCTCATATCAGCAAGTGAGTCCTACCAGTGGGTAGTTGTCAGACAGTTAAAATTAATTTTTATTTGGAATAAATTTGGTTTAGAAATACAATGGTATAGGCATTCCAGGGAGATGTCTAACTTTTTCTTATTGATATGTGCTTAGATAATTTTATTTGGTTTGTGGTTTGCCTTTGTCATTATCTTCACAAGGAATGTTTGCTGTCACAGCCAGATTGAGGTTATTGCTTGTTTCCATTCTGCTTTTTTGACCATAAAATTTTTTAAAAATCTATCTGTATGTCAGCATCCAGAATGTATGTGAAAAAATATATATCTTCCCACATGGATGACAGAACTTCAGTTCTTTGGACTGACATGATAGGATAGGATAAGCTGCTCAGAATTTTTCCAAGATAACTTTCAAGACCTTCAAAGAGACTTCAGAGAGGATTCAGAATGCACCAAAGCTTCATTTAATTTGTTTCCTCAGTGGCAGAGAGATTGGTGGATTCATATAATATTTTAACTTGAGAGCAGGAATTAAACTAGAGCAATGTAGAAAGTGTTTTATGAGCCCTTTAGAGTTGCTGGGCAATTGATAGGCAATTTTTTATGCAACTATAAAAGAAAACACAGGAAATTAAGCTGCAGAAAATATATTAAAATGATGTGAAGAGTTTGACTTTAGCCTTAGAAAACTAAAACACAAGCAACAGACTTTTGAATGTTTAAACTGAAACTACATCTTTGTCTTGAATCTGGATAGAAGTTCATAGTGTCTAGATAAGGTGCTACTAGTTCCTTCAAGCAATGAATTTCATACACTTTCTACAGTCTGACCATATTAAAGACTAGCTGTGGTGATTAACTCCGAATTACCCTGGAGTTTTTAGAGCTTAACCTGGTCCTTAAAGTTATTTTAATGTAAAGCATTTTGTGGCTTAATATCGTTGACACCTGCATCTCCAAGAGGCATATATGGATTTTATTTAAAGCTGGTGTTTGCAGTTTTTGGATAGTGAACAACTTTTCCATCCACATTTATTATCAGCCTCTGCCACTACTTGAAAGACAAGATCATTGCACAGCTTTGGCTGTTTTTTAAAAGAACCTGAACACATAATTTTAATTTGTCATGTTACAAATTTACAAAACAGATTTGTAATAATTTGGATTGTGATGTATGACTGAGGGGAAAAGCTAAATGCACATGGACTGAGGCTTGATCCACTTTCTACTGTAGTCAATCAACAGATTTCTATTAACTTTGATTGGTTTTGGACTCAGTCTTCTATGAGAACAGATGCAGTTACTGACTATGATATAGTCCTTCTCTCTAGAAATAGTAAGGAATATGGTAGAAATATGAGACAGAAGATGAAAGGGGAAACTGCCTTTTTGCTGTGCCACACAGAGTAGGTGTTTGGGCCAGGCTCCAAATCTATTTAGTTCAATGGACTTCAGATCAGACCTTGAGGTGACACGTTTGTGTAGAGTGGAAACAAAAGCAGAGGGAAGAAATTAGGCAAAAGAATTTTTAGTACAAAAGAAATCCATTTGGTCTCATATGCTGTGCTGCAATTCCCCAAGGACCTCCAGCCACAAAGATTGTTTAAAATAATCCTAGCTGACCCCTAGAAGCTAACCCTGCACTGAAACACTGTAACAGGTTTTCTCTGTCTGAAGTTCCTGTATTTTCATGAGATGATCAATCAGGACTTAGTTCTGGTGATGAAGTAGCTCTAGAATATTTGTATTTGACCCTATTTGATGTGACAGTGGTAAAAAAATTTTTACCACTGTAAAAAAGTCTCCTCTCAGCAGTTAGTGGTTTTGACCTTGAAACAGTCAATTTGCAATAGCAGTTTATTGCCCCGTGTGCTGCTGGCTCTCTGGGCTCAGTTTAGATATCCAGCCCTGAAGCTGCACTAGGGGCAAGTCTGGAATATGTAGAACTGAGTTAAAGGTGCTGACAGGTTTCCTGCCTTTCCAAGGCAAAGGTATGCAGGAGGCTTTTATAGATACTCAGGAAAGTTTGGTAGATAGGAAAATTTCTGGAAAAAATGGAGCATATTTTATCCCAGGTCACCATGAAACTTGTGTTCCACAATGTCCCTCACTGCCTGTATGACAGAGATTCCCTATCTAGTCTCTTTTTATTTAGCACCTCTGCATTTGGCCCCTCTCACCAAGCAGCCCCAGCACAGCACCTCATACCCAAGTGGCCAAAACATGGTCATGGAACATTTCTTGCACTGAAGGTCTTTTTGGAAACCACAGGGCAGAATGAGGAAATCCCTGTTTCCAGCCATCTGCTTCTTTGCACTGGCCTTTCTGGTACAAATGGGTCAGCAGATAAACATTAATTGTATCTCTGAGTACAAAGCAAACCTACTGTTCTTACTGTACCTTAGTTTCACTGGAACTGCAGGAAAATAGGCAAGTGCTCTGTGTTACATAAAGTACTACTATTTCTGCATGAAATGCACTGCATAAACACAGAAGAATATAATTTATGTGATATTTTTTCCATATACACATAAGGATCTTTTTAAAAATAATATTTTAAAAATACAGTTTGGTTTGCACACATAACATCAAGGTTAGTTCAATCAACAGAGTTTCCCCAGATTTATTCAACATAACTATGATTAAAATGTCACTGTCACTCTCCTAGCAAGCTGCATAATCTCTACAGGATGCTTCCCTCACCTCTTTTAAGTCTTAGGCTGCTCTGTTTTGAATTTGTAAGGATCAGATTATAAACACATATTTATTCCTCTATTCCAAATATGTCTCATACTGAATAGCTGTTCCTTATATACAAAAACCATATTCTGTTGTCTTGTGTTTAGGAGAGGGAACAGCCCAACATAGAGGATTTTTGCCTGGAGGCAGGCTTCTTTATCTTTTACTTGGAATGTTACTAGCACTTAGATTTCTCCAGGACTGGGAAGAGCTTTGGCTGAAGAAGTCAAAGGATTCATTTCCGCTTTTTCAGAGCTCTGATTCCTTAGGTGGAAAAAGGCTAATTCAGACACTGTTCATCTGAGCAGCTCAACAACTGTTCACATCTTTACATGCTTATCTAGCTGTCAAAGTGGGTGTTCCAGCAACCAGAAGAGGTACATAGCATTTTAAAAGCTGGAGAGAGGACTTTAGCCCTGATCCCCTCACAAAGTGAATTTTGAAGTCCTTCGATTTACTCTTTGTTTTCCTCTTGTACATCAGAATGGCAGAGGATCCAAGCATGGTTCAACTGTTTGCAATCAAAAATAACTAGACAAGTAAATTCATAGAAACATAGAATGGTTGGGTTAGAAGGAACCTTAAAGGTCTTCCAACCCCCTGCCATGGGCAGGGACACCTTCCACTAGACCAGGCTGCACAAAGATCTGTCCAGCCTGACCTTGAACAGTCCCAGGGATGGGGCAGCCACAGCTTCTCTGGGCAACCTGTGCCAGGGCTTTATCACCCCCACAGTAATTAATTTCTTCCTAAGATCTAATCGAAACCAACTCTCTTTCCATTTGCCATTCAGATTCTGCACATAAATAAGTTATCCCATTACTGCTATTCCAGACTACTTCAGTATTTTGGGGCCTCCTAGAATTAATCTTTTGCAGGGGAGCATGAAGCCTATTTTGTCAGCCTTTAACACTGCTATGAAAACCACTAAGAGACTTAGCACACAAAAATCATCCTATATCTTTCTATGTGTACATTACCCTACAGAATAGTTTGTTTCTAGGGAAAAAACCCGGATTCCATGAAAGAGGAGAATTAACTATATTTTTTTAACAAAAAGACTTTTGGGTTTGTGCAAATCCTATCTGAGTCAAGAGTCTTCCAAAAGCAGATGTCAGGTAATGAAAGTACTGCCCACTTGTGTTGGGCAGTGTGTGTGCCTGAGCTGATTCAGGTTTCACAGAATTTTCAATATGCAAAATAGGAAGAAGTACTTTGATACTCAACTCCTGTTCCCCTCTGGCATTAGAAATGCTTGTGGTCTGCACATTTCCGAGAATTGTGTTTTATTTCATGATTTCTCTTTATGTGTGGCTTCTGAATGGGTAACCTACAATTCTTAGTCAAATTTTAAGTTACAAGGAAATTAATGGAGGCTTGCATGATGCTGTTACAACTTGAGGGGTACAGAAAGCAGCATGTGAGATCACTGGTCCGCTCATGTCCTGACAGTTTCCTGCACCAGGATACAGCCCAGAGAGCTCTGGAGTCCCTCTTGAAACTAAACTGACGCTTCCAATTGTGTACATTAAGTAGCAGAACTCACTGGGAATACTAGGA
The DNA here is from genome assembly GCF_017590135.1 of Pyrgilauda ruficollis. Lineage (NCBI taxonomy): Eukaryota > Metazoa > Chordata > Aves > Passeriformes > Passeridae > Pyrgilauda > Pyrgilauda ruficollis. The sequence goes on along the minus strand of NW_024528821.1, from coordinate 10,520,676 downwards.
AATGTGCAGAAGAGATGTCAGTGCAAACAGTTGTCCCAGAGTTACAGCAGAATCCAATTGCTTCTCTACTGAATATGGTTCCAAAACAATCCTCAGTCTCTTGGTCTGTACATGCTTATGCTCTGGGTTGATTCAGAAAACATGTTTCATAAAATCCTCTCTGTATTCAAATTCATAATCTATCATCTGTCTGCTTTTAAAAAAACCCAACAGACTATCTGCAAAACAGTTCCCAGTATGGTAAGTTTCTTAAGGCATTAGACCTTGTGATTAATTTCATATTGTTTAGCATTAGATTGTTTTTATAAGGGTGGTTAATAAAATAGACAAACTGTAAAACCCAAGCCAGGCTGGGCACCCAGCCTTTCTGCTAGACACTAAAAGCGTATCTTTTTCATTAAATGACACTAGGTGATTCTGAATGTTGCAGTTTAAAAATAGTTTCTAAGTCCGCAAGCCAAGAGTCTGTAGGATTTTTAAAAAAATGTTCTTTGCCAGATGTTCTGATACTAAAATAAGCAATAGTGAGAGTGTTAAGTACTAACACAAACAGACAGAATATTGTAGGAGCAAGCACCTCACAGAGATGCAACAAAAGCCCACAGACCTTGCTGAGGTGCTGTGCGGGGTCCCAGCAGACCCTGCTGAGGGTTGGGAGTGGCATGAGCTTTGCTTGTGCCTTCACTGGCCAATGAGTGCAGTCTCCATTTCAGGAGGACACTCACTTCAACCTGCCACTGGCTGCAGGTCAGTGCAGCTAAGCACAGTGACTGTCACAAAGCCCAGATGTCTCCTTGTCCCCAATGGCAAGGAGTGCCCAAAAGTAGCTGATTTTTTTGTCTTTCAGATGTCACATCATAAACACTTTACTGATTACCATGCCATGACTGATTCTAAGGTGGTTTTCCCAGTTTGTTAGGTAGTGTCCTAAATAGTAATTATACCTGTAATTCTTGTCTTTATCCAGAAGGATCCAAGTTCAGCACTTAATTGATTGTAGTAAGGCCTGGATCCTAAAGCCGTTCCTCAAATAAGTAATCTTCCATTTTCCAGAAGGTTAGATTCCTCATAGCTGGTTACTTCTTTTCACTCTGCACATAAATACTTCTGCAGAAATTACCAATGTTTTAAACATCAGGAACTGCCCATGGAATTTGTCTAAGCTATTCAAGGGATTAGTAGCAAATAACTGATGCTCTTCTGCTTTATATCCAAGTAAGGGTAAAGCATCTCAGGACCAAATTTTTATAACAATCCAGGAAGGAATAGAACTGTAAACATAAAAAATTGAAAGATGGTGTTTCCAAAACTGACTGTGATCCATGTGATACAGAATCTGTTTCTCCCAGAAGACTGGAAAGTCGGGTATGTGTACATTTTTGACTCTTCCCTCAAACCTTAGCCCTTGGACACCTCAAATATGGGCAGAGCATCAGGAACCCAGAGAGGCTTCCATGAAAAAATATGTGATTGGAGCAGATTCCATTGAACCAGAAAATTTCCATAAAATTTCTGTGGTTTATGAAATTCATATCTAACACTGTTTGGTCAGATTATCAGGAAAGCACTGGTGCTGCAGTTCACACTGAGGTAGCATCCCTTCATGGCAAAATTTTTGCCATACTGTTTCTTTGCATGCTCTGTCAAATGAAGCACAGTTCGTGAAATCTGTGAACTATACCTGTATGCACTTCCAGTTCATAGTTGACTTTCACATTAAGTTGTACTACAGGTCTTAGTTGATACAAATTCTGTTTTATAGATCAACAGTTCCTCACAGTACAAGCATCAATCTCAAAAAAGCAGCATTCAAGCACATATGTTGGCTGAATCCTGAAGGAAACCTTTCTATTGGCTTCATTGAGCCTGGGATTTACCCTGTATATATGGGACATCAGTGAAAAACAGCCCAGGCAGACAAAAGAAGCTGGACAGAATCCCATGTTTGGAAGAGAGGAATGTTTGAATATAAGTATTCAGGCATAGCCACTGTAGTCTCCAGTTGTTTTTTAAAAAATGAATTGTTTTGAATTAATCCATTTTTGATACAGTTGTATTCTGTTGTCTGTTTGTAAAATATGAAGGATTTCTTCAGCCAGATTTAACCTCTAAAGTTACTTACAGGATAAATTGAAATCCGTATCAGGTCATGTGAAGCCCAGGTTGTACATCTTGGCTCCTGCCATTACCTGATGCTAATGATGGTGATAAATCACTGCTATCCATATTGCAGACTCATGGTCTTATCTTGATCACATGAAAATTGTAGGCAAATATAAGCATGACCTCTCAACTTCTGTACAGAAGTCTGAGCCCTTACAGAATAAATGCCAACCACAGAAACAGAGATATTTCCTTTACAAGTGATGCTATAACATCTTTACCCTGTACATTGTATGTTGCTTCCACTGACACGCTAAGAATGCCAGGAAAAAACCCCTTAGATTGAACCCAGTTAATTAAAAGGATTCACACAGATGGTTTGCCTGGTACTTTACAGAAGCAGCTAATTAAAGCAATGTTAGTCAGCACCATTAAAATGCCAGATAAAGCTTTGGGAACAGTCCTGATTAGGAAGCAAGGTTTACAAATAGAGCTTTGAGCAATGCAGTATATTTGCAGTTAATTAATCTGCTTCTAACCTGTCTTTTCTAAGGCACAGAATAATGCATGCTGATATCAGTGTTAATGACAAAAATGTTCAAAGCTCAAATGTGGCACTTATTAAAACAATCCACAATTACTCTAATTTCACATTCTACAGGAGAATATGATATCATGGGGGAGTCTGAACTCCTCTAATGAGCCATGATTTAAAAAGCATTAGAAAAGAAACCAAGTCTGAGTTGAAGAAAATCAGTCACACACCAGCAAAGTTAGGCAGAGAGAGAAACTGCACCAGAGAGAAATTATATTTGGACACAAAAAATAAACAAATCTTCCTTGCAGCTCCAGGCAAATGCTGTGTTTGGAAAGGATCAGTTATACTCTTCAATATGCCATCTCCAATATATGACTGTATATATTTTTTTGCCATAACAAGTAATGTGGTCTTGATCTGAAGACTTTATAAGACCTGACTCTGTGCAATAATGAAATATGTCCAGTCACTTAATGTGCTAAAAGATGACCATATGGACAGGTCTGTGCATAGGACTTAAATCATGGTCTTATATCCTGTAATTGAAACTGACTTTTCTTACAATTATTTAATCAAATAAGACTTCAATTCCCTGAAAGGAGGTTGTAGTGAGGTGGATGTCAGTCTCATCTCCCAGGTAACAAGTGACAGGATGAGAGGAAATGGCCTCAAGTTGCATCAGGGCAGGTTTACATTAGCTATGTTTAGAATGTTTTGACAGACAGAGTTGTGAAGCATTGTAACAGACTGCCCAGGAAAGTGGTGGCATCCTCATCCCTGTTCAAAAAACATGTGGATATGGCACTTGAGGACATGGTTTAGTGGTGAACGTGGTGGTGGTGGTACTGAATTGAAAGTTGGACTTGACGGTCTTAATGGTCCTTTCCAACCTTAATGATCCTGTGATTCTCTGGTTTAAAATAGCCATAGAATTTCATCCCAAATTCCAGACAGGCAGTTGTACATGTGTTTTGGGCTGCATGTAATGATGTAGCTGCCACAGGCCCACCTCTGTGATCGATTAAAAGAAACATAGATGAAAACAACGACCTAGTGCAACTCTCTCTGCCATCATTTTCCAAGCAATAAAAGTTGCACTGTCCTCCTTCCTTATTTAGAAGCAACAGTTTAAGGGCATCTGGTGATTTCCTACAGAACTGAGAGATGTGGCATATACCAAGGTAAATCTGCAGTAAAATTTACTCTCTTCATCCAACACTCTGAAGAGTCACGGTGAGTCATTCAGGTATTGGTCTTAGCAAAATGTCAGATCACAAGCCACACACTGCTTTTGGACAGAATCCCACATGGGCACAACAATGTCCTGCAGAGGCTGTGTGAACAGGGCCTTGTCTCCAGTCAAGGACCATCTGTGTTATCCTTTCATTTCTCCTTCCATTTTAATTCCTTTCCAGTCTTCTGCACTTCCAGTTGCTCAAGGGGCGAGGAGATAACTAAAGGTTTGTCAGTCTTTCCTCCTGCTTTCCATGAGATGACTCTCAGAAAACCCAAGAAAGAGATTTAAGTTTTGGGAGGCATCACAGTCCTGAAAAGTGCCTCTTTATCCATGTTTTCCAATATTTGTGCATAAATAGTAGTGGGATTTGTCAATTGAATATTTTGCTGATGACTTTCAAAGAATGTCTTAATTAGAGCATACATCTTGCCATTCCAGACTGTGCATTACTAGCAAACCATACAGCAAGTGCCAAAAGCAATGCATTTCTGTGCCAAACACAAATGTTGTCAGGGCTCTGTACTCTTTATAAGATTTTGGAAAGGTGTCATTTGACACTCTTGATTGCTTTGAAAATGATGAATCCAGTGCTTCAACTGTGGAAGTGCAAATACCAAGTGTGTCAGGCAATGAAATGTCAGGCAAGGAACCCTGGCTAGCTGACTTCTGCCAGTCTCCTACAGACTGGGCTTTGCTGACCCCATACACTCTCAAATTCTGTAGTACGTGTGTGTTCCACAGGCAGATTTGACATTTGGCATTTAAACTATTAATATTTGATGGACCAATGTAATTAGTATATGCTTTTATGGAAAACTAAATGACTGTGTTTAATGGCAGTGTGTACCAGCAGAAAACTGCTTTTTCACTTGAGCTCACAGCTGAAAAAAGTACATTCCGTGGTGTCATGGTTTCACAGAAAAATATCTCCAGGTTTATCTGATAGGTAATGAAAGGGACTGTAGAAAAACCTGAATATTCAGGTTTCTTTTACGTGAAAGCCCAAACCCACTGACTGAAATTTCAGCTGCATTCCTAGAAATTTGCTGTGATTTGGGCTCCAGAAAACAAACACTCCGTTGTTACTTGCACAGAGCCCTTGTTTGAAATATCTTTTCCCATACTGAGATGCTAAATTCATGTGAATATAAATATGTAGTGCCAGGTTCACTGCCCAAGCCATGTCAAGTAACTTACATTTCATGGGTAAAGTGTACTCCCTTTGCACAGTTTATCAACTGCTAATAGCTAAACACTCTAGAGGATGTTTTAGCATAAGGTATGGATAGCTTTATGTCTTCGAAAAACATTTAACCCATGTGGTGCAGAACTCATTATGATACTGAGTTGAAGCAGGAGGGTTTTTTTAATTGACACTGCTATGTCGTGCACTTTGTCATATGGACTGAATTCTGCAAACAAAGTTCCCTCATCTGCACATCTGACATTAAAATGAGAGTGCATCAGTGCATGTCAGAGAAAAATCAACTTTTGGTTAGCTTTTGGCATCTGCCTTTGACAAGTTTTACCCATTTTGAAAAGAGCAGCAGCAGTGAATTGTGAAAGCCACTAGGAACAAATGCTTAGTACATAGCTCTCTCTTGGCAGTCCCATCATCATTACTGCTGCTCCTCTACCTAAAGGTTTGTGCCTGTGGATGGCAGGGAATCATCCATGCCCTGTGGCACAACTTGCTAACCTACAATTAAGTTCTCTCTGGGCTATAATACAAGAAATCATTAAAAAAAAAAAAAAAACAAACTATATCAGTACCCAATACTAAGAAGGGGGAAACTCTGCTAGAACAGTGCTATTGATAGTGGGATTCTGTGTGCATACAGTACCTAATGCCTTTTACATTAAAGCATGAAAGAGCCGTGTGCATGTAGCAAGTAGGCACATAACCACACCCCTCTGTCCTAATACCAAATGCTACAGAACAAGGGAAAACGCTGCAGCCTGAGACAGGGCCATTAGTGCTGGCATTGCAGTTGGTCATCAGCAGCCTAGGATGGACTGGGACAGTCACCTCAAAGTGTCCTTTACCAAAATTCAGCAAGATAGTAGCATATCACTTGTACTTTGCAGCATTACAGAACTTGTCCTTCCATAATAAAGAGAAATAAAGGAGAAGGGAAGTTTTTACTCCCCTGTATTTATGACATTGTGAATTTTCAAGAACATTTGCATGAAATGTTCCTTTCCCCTTGCTTCCAGAAGACTCCCTTTTCTCAGTAAGCAGCAAAATCACCGGGAAATCCTGTGAATACAATGGCACCACCTACCACCATGGAGAAATGTTTGTGGCTGAGGGGCTTTTCCAAAACAGGCAAGCAAACCAGTGTGCCCAGTGCAGCTGCTCAGTAAGTAACACGATTTGACAGATCCCTGCTCTGTCTATGCTCCAGTTCTCCCTTCTAGCAGATATGACACTGAAATATAAGCAATGCATAGCAAAGGCTGGGAATTGAGAATTAATGATGAAACTCATGAGAGTGCTCAGAGCTGGTGAGAGTGTGCAGTACCTGGTAAATAAATGCCAGATGACCTCTAAAACACAGTGCATAATGCATACCCTGCATCTGCTGTGACTGAGCTTACAGTGCAAAGGCAGCTGGTAAAATATTGCTGCTTAGCATATATAGAATATTTCCCTTCAACCTAACTGGAAAATATAGCACTAAACCAATGACTGATTTCATTTTGACAGAGCTGATAAGTAAAGAGCCCCAAGGCTGGGAGGGGACAGCATTGAGCTGGCACCGGGCCACAGAGCCATTCCTGAGATGTCACAATTCAAATCCAATATATTTGAGCAGTCAGCCAGTGACTCTTCAGAGCATGTCTGAACCAAAACATCCCTCACAATCCAACCAGCTCTTCAGTATCAACTACTGGCAGCTCTCTACTTCCTCTCATAAAATCATCATCATATTCTTCATGAACTAATAATTTCATAGGCCAAGTACTGAACAGACTGTTCTAATCTAATATTCTGCTTTTTGCATAGAGTGGCATTTATGTAAACACAGATTTAAGCATGTCCATTAAAAAAAGAATGTACAGTACCAGACAATCAACAACTCCTTCTAAATTCCCTTTTGTGTTTTACTGGCAGGAAGGAAATGTGTACTGCGGATTGAAGACTTGTCCCAAATTAACTTGCTCTTTCCCAGTTTCTGTTCCGGAGTCCTGCTGTCCAGTTTGCAGAGGTACGTTCAAGCCCAGTCACAGAAGGACAGGCGCTGAATTTACTCCTTCCCCTTTCAGAGCCTTGTCTGTCACCAGCACTGTCACTCAGGAAACTGTCTGCAAGTTTCCCATGTAATTACAATCCAATGCATGTTGGGAAATTACTCTGTGAGTGCCAGCAAGGTAACATTGCTACCTTTGTTTCCTAAATTGAAACAAGGTGAGAATGCTCTGATGATAAAGTTGCATCCCCCTAATGAGGTAAATCAAGGCTTCCAATGATGTACTGAAGTAGCTGCTATTACTCTGGGTAGAGAAGCTTTGTAATAAAAGATGAGCTTCTATCTGACAAGTTAGCAGACCTACTCAAGTTGTGCAAGACACTAGAATTTAAATTCAGAGGCAAGGGCAATTACTCCAAAATAAATTAGGTGTCAGGCAATACTCGGGTGACTTCAGTATTTTACTAGCAATTGCATTTTAGATCTTTTACCCACAGGACACTTGATTCTAGGGGCCTTCCCAGCCTCTCTGAATGTCTAAACCTAACTGCCTGTCTAAAAGCCCAAGATGTCTGAGAATTTCTAAATGTATTTTATCTCACTATTAGTATTACGGCACTTGAACCACCACTTCCAGGGTATCTAAGCATCTATGCAGATAAGCACGTAAAGGTACCTGTGCTTTTCAGAAGTGCCACTCAAAATATTGGTGATGCCAGGATGCTTTGAAAATCTCCCCTGTTTGCACGTTTGTGCTGCTTCATTCTTTTGATATTCTGCTTGTTTGAACTCAGTACTATTGCATGGTAAAAATAAGGAGCACTTTCTAGTTGGTTGTCTAATTTTCCCTATGGTGCAAGAGCTGTGAAACACAAACCAGCATAGTCCCACAGGCCCTGACCTGAGGAGCTGGCTGAGTGCACAAACTGAACCAAAAGTTCTGAGCAGTGGAGGGCTGAGCCAGCAGGAAGGTACTTGAAAGTGCATCAGTGCTAATAAAGCAGCAGGATGCAGGGAGAGCCCTGTGCAATTTGAAGGAATGAGGCCCTGCACAGAAGCTGTGTAGTCCTGTCAGTGCAGCAGGGTGACAAAGCTGCTTGCTCTGGGGACCGTGCAGTGGTAATTAACTTATGTGTGGCACTATGGAGCACCTGAGCTGATCTCTCAGGAGGGCAGTGCTCTGTGCTGCATGAACACATACCTCAGACAGAACAAGGATGAGGATGTCTCTGCAATTCTTTGCACAGTATCTTTACAAATCTTGAAACTTTTTGCCAGGCAAACTGCTTGTGAAGCCACCTGATCTCAAACAACCAAAGTCATAGTTCTGTTCCCAGGAAGAAATACAGTGATATACTGTTTTAAATGTAATACATTAACAGTTAATTAAAGTAAATCCTTGTTAATTGTCTGATGTCAGTTACCAGGTAGTTATTTGAGCTGTATCTGAAACCAGCCTCTTCCAGTTACAAAAATCAATCTGACTTTCAAAGTACAAAGTATCAAACACAGCTATGCAGTAAACCAGCCTTACACTGGAGAAGTCGGTGACTTCAGATACAGTCACTAATGAGAAACCAGTTCATTAGCATTTTCATAGGAGAGGTGAGATTACATCAGATTACGCACTAGAGGTGACCCACTGTCTGCAGTGATCCAGGGTTTTTTTAATGTATTCTCCTGTCTACTGCTCTTACTTAAAAATGGTGAAATGATCATTTATCTCATAATCTACCTTGCCTTTTTCAATATGGCAGAAGCTCTTTTATCTTGCCACTGTGTTTTCTATGAAATGCAAACCTAAACAAAATATTTGCAAAGATCTAGCTCAGCTCATGGGGAGGAGAATGTGAGAAAGTTTGTGCTCCCTGCATGGCCCAGTTATTTAATATCAAAATTTGCTGATTTTCATATTCATTCCTCTGCTACTGACTAGACCCTAATACAGCTGTAAAGCCAGGTGACCCTCTGTATCTCCCAAGATGTTGCACAGTTACTCCTCTAATGGACACCATTCTGCTTCATGTACAGGGGATGGAGAATTATCATGGGAACATTCTGATGGAGACATATTTCGGCAGCCAGCCAACAGGGAAGCTGTAAGTGGGACCTACAGTTTAAAGACATACTTTCTTGCTCTGCTGTGCATGGCAGTACATTGGGAAAAAAGAGAAAAGGATGATAATGGGTCTGAATACCTACTGCCTCATTCTGGGTTCTGTGAATCTAGCCCAAAACAGGTTTCTTTCACTCACCCTGAATTCATGAACAATGCTGAATTAGAGCAAGAGCTCCTGAAGTCTCTGGATTTGTTTTTTTCTGTATATGCTCTGCAAGAATAAAATTTGACAGTATGTTTGCTATGCAAGAATTGCTCTTAAATAGTAATTGCAAATACTTGCTTCCCAGTTCACATACAAACATATATATTTACTACAGGGCTTTACTGTCTTTGGTGGTAAAAGTATCCATTAACAACTTACTGCTCAAGAGATTATTTTTGTAACAGCATTTGGAGAGAATCTGAAGGGCTTTTAAGCATTAGGTGCACTTCTTAAATACATGAACCAGCCGATCTTTGGGTGAGTGGGAAGAATCATGTCTATAAAATAAGGGCTGTAATATGAAACCTTGAGGTTCATGGGCATTTTGGAAAATAATTCTCTGAAAAGAAGCAGTGGTTTTGCTCTAGAAAACATGCTATGCAATACTACACCTACTTTTAGTCCAGCAGTACTTGTTCCCTACTCGTACCCCTTGTTCATTGGAATGAGACATTGACTCTCCTGCTCTCTTTCTGTCTCCAGAGACATTCATATCATCGCTCCCATTACGACCTGTCAGCCAGCTCTGCCAGGCAGCCAGTCAACATGCCACGATTTGCCAGTGCCAGGAGTAACCGTGGAGTCCTACCAGACCCCCAGCAGGCCTCCGGAACAATCGTACAAATCGTCATCAACAACAAGCACAGGCACGGACGAGGTAAAGACAAGCACTTCTTCCACTATTGCTCTGGATCAGGAATCAGTCACCTAGAGCTCAAAAGGCCTCTCAAAATATACAGCAGAATCTTGAAAATTCTCACTGGTATTGAGAAATCCTATGCAAATCAGGGAGGCAAAAGGAACAATCTCTTGAGGATATGGAATTCCTTCTTGACTGAGATCAGGTCTGCCTACACGTACAACATTGCATTTCCCTCTGTAAAAGCAGTGTTGCTCTCTGAGTTACTCTGTGGGATTGTGCCCCATAATTCTGAGAGCTCATGTGGTGGCTGCCAGTGCTTTGTGCCACAAAGGACACCACAATGCCTTTAGATTCATTAACTTGTTCACACTGTATCTTATCCTGGAGGAAATTGTTTGTGGCTATTTTCTTTACACTCTCCTATTTTGAAATTTTTATAGCTGCAAACAGCTTATATTTCAACTGCCCTGCAAATCTCAGACCATAAAGCTCTGCCACAGTATTAGTTTTTCTTAGAGGCAGTAGTTTTCTGTCTCTAAGACTTAGCAAATTATTCTCATGAAAGACAGTCTCATGTCTCCCCCACCTTAAACAAGTTTCCTGAGACAGTGGGATACAAGGGATGATCTCCGTCCCCTGTGACTAACACAACAGGCAGAGTAGGCAATTAGCCTGTACTGGATGCCTGAGCTGTAGAGAGGCAAATTTAACCAATGTAATGATTCTCACTATAAAGAATCTTTTAGTACCTTCTGCTAATAGAATATAGGACATGCTACATTTTGGGGACAGCAGAATTTTAAGCCCATGGGGCAAACCATATTCAAGTCATATTCCTCATGTACTACAGGAAGGACAAAAATAAAGGGAAAATACCAGTTCACCAGTTAGTGGGACAGCAGGTTTCATACAGTAAAAAGGGTGGAATGCTCAGTTCCCACAGGGGGTGTACCTCTGTGAACAGAGGTCTGCAGTAACAGGCCTAGGAAGCTATAAAAGAAATAGCTGTAAAAACACATGCTCAGAAGAGCATCTATCCATAAATACCAGTCAGCATACTTAGAAACTACCTCAAAGAGTTAAAATCCCTTGTATTAGGGCCAACTAATCTTTTAAGGTATTAACTAACAGAAGGAATGTTGGCTATAGGATCTTTATTATCCACCTGAACAAGCATGAAAAAGCATTCAGATCATGCCAGTGTTTTATGGTGAATCTAGGAGCAGGAATCTCCACACAGTGCAATATCTTTGACATGTAATTTGCACATGAAGACATCATCAAAGCAGTTTCTAACTGACTTGTTTCAGCAAATAAAGGACATAAAGACGAGCAGCATATTTCTGGATGCAGTATAACTTCAGACACTCGCTGCCTGGAGAGTGTCTGAGAGATCCCCATGATGGAAACAGGAATGCTGACCATGTGTTTTCTTTTGTTCCTGTGCAATTAACAAGTGTTTTAGTAATTAATGCACATGTCCCTTGAGACACATTTCAACAAGTTAAAGAACAAACTCACAACTCTTCTGACGTGCAAATACTGTGTGGTTGTGTGGATACAGATTTCTCATTCTGAGCATGAAGAGCAGTAAAAACAGGATAACTAGAAGTTATTTGCCAGTATTTGGCTTCTACTAGAGTCTTCATCTCCTGCCTCAGAGTATTTATTTAATTGTTCTGTGTCAAAAAAACCTTAAAAGACAGAGAGTATGTATCCATACAATGTCATGTATTATCCCTTCTGTCAGGGAGAACTCAGGAAGTATTTATGTCCGTAAAGGATCTGGAGAACTCTAGCTGGGGGAAAAGAAGTCCATGGAAGCATACAAATTAGCAATATTATGCTATTTAAGCATGTAAGAAGCCTGCTGAGCGGCTGAGTACTTACCAGTTTTTTAATTTATAATTTCTTTCTCACATGTTCTTAGTATGCATATAAAACTTTACTTTTATTTGAGAAACAAAACTGTTTCCTATCTCTAAAAAAACCCCATGTCTTAAAAAAAAGAGTTAAAAAGTAACAAATTACTAACCAAATGATAGCATAAGCTCATGAAAGACATTGCAAAAAACACTCTTCATAAATCTCAGTAACTCACTTTATATAAAATATATAAACCAGTTGGTTACATCTGTTACCAGTTAGATATAAATTAGAGATTACAGATAAAATTTAAATTGCTTTTGAAAGTTACAGGCAAAATAGGAACATATTTTACAAATAAAAATGATGGCATATTAGAAGAATTGGAAATATTTACAACATATCCCAGCTTCACTTTTGTTGCTTTTAGAAATCATGCAGTGCCCTTTCTTTCACCTTGTTAGGATTAGTTTGCATTTTTCTTTGTGTTTATAAAATATTTAAAAAGAAAGAAGTAGGATTTATAGGACAAATGGAAACATGGTGTAAAGTGATTTAATTCCCATCAACTGCTGGGTGACCCAAAGTGGCTTCTACCAGGCATGGATTTTTCCACTCTCTTTGTGTCAGCTGTATTTCTCTGACTCCCAGGGGCTCTGATGAATAAATATTCTGAAGTTCTTAGAAGCTTTTGGAATGAAATTTCAGTCCCTAATGAATCTTTTGAAGTTTTCTTGTAATTCCAAAAGCCAAATGAATTTATATACCTATCAACATACATATTTCCACAAAGGAATTAAACTTCATTTTGCAAGTATTCTGTGCTTTGTTCTGTGTGCTGCGTAGCAGAACTCTCATGTACAAGCAATAAAAGGCCCAGGTATCACTAATCCAGCCAGCTGATAGCATTGCTCTCACTGCAAAGGCCGTGTTCAGCAAATGGCTGGAGCTGTGCAGATGACTCAGTGGCAAATGACATGAACCTCTCATCTCCAAATTTAATTCAAATGCAGGTAAAACCATTGTAGCAGGCTGTGTCCTGTGTGTGGACTGAGAATACAAGGGGAAGAAGTGAGTTTTCTAAGCTGGTTAATGCATAACTGAAATGCATGAACTGGGGGGCAGCTAGTCAGACACTTGACCTTCACTGTTTTCCTCGAAACCTAATGGACATCAGCATCAGCAGAGTTGGTATCAAGGAAAAACTGCTCAGAAAAGGGTGATCCTGGGCTCAGACTCATTTTAAATAAAGGAACTACAAGTTAAAATTAAAAAGCAGAGGAACAGGCCTGAGATGCTGTACAGATGATGTATGGAAACACTACTTTAAACAATGTGCATGAATCAAATGAATATTTACAGACAGGTAGCAAATGAACATACCTTTTCCACTTGAACATTTTCTTCTTTTTCTTTTCTTCTGTAGTTTGTGTTTCAAATGGCAAAACATACTCGCATGGTGAATCTTGGCATCCCAATCTCCGGGCCTTTGGAGTCGTAGAGTGTGTGTTGTGCACCTGCAACATCACCAAACAAGAATGTAAGAAAATTCACTGTCCAGAACAATATCCCTGCAAATACCCTCAGAAAGTAGAAGGAAAATGCTGTAAAGTCTGTCCAGGTAAAACAAAGTTGATCACAGACCACCTTTTTGCTGTGCATGTTAAAGGGCTTGGCTCAAGCCTCCTGATCACAAGCTCTGATGTGAACAGCAGCAGCTGTGCCATGTTCCAGCGTGTGTGCAGAGGCCTCAGCGAGACAGGCACAGCCACCTCTCCTCTTGCTGCTGCTCCTCACACAGGGGACATGCTGCTGGCACATGTCCTTAGCAGTCACTGCCTTTCTCTCTGCTGTTAACACAACTTCCTGATGCTCATTTCCAAAGAGAGTATTACAGAAATGTATACAGAAAGTTCATTACTGCCAAAAGACTCCCATCCTTCCCCCACCACAGTGCCAAAAGAACCTTCAAATATTTTCTAGCTTGTAAAATCCACATGGAGATAACATCATTTCTGCTTTTTAAAATGTACCAGAAGGATTCATAACTCTGATTGGTGTCAGTTACATAACTTAATCCTTAAAATAAATACTAACTTATCACAGATTTAGCATTGTGTCTGTGCTGCACTAATGATAAAACTTATTAGACATTACTAAAGTAAATGCTTACAGCTAGTGAAAAATCTCCTAAAAGGATTCTGCTGATGGTTTGCCAAATGAAAAACATGTTTCATGTAATACAAAAGGTAAAGACCTGTCCAGTTCCTTTATGTGCCTTTAAACAGTTTCCCTATGTACCCATTTATGTGTTTGTTTGACGATGCACTGGGCAAGAATGATCTGAGGAAACGAGTTGCTCAGCCACATGGAGAAACATTTGTAGAATGCACACTTCCCATCTCCTGCTGTCTTGCTTACTGGGAAAAAACCACGAGGCAGTGGCAGTAGGCAGGCAGGAGGTGTGTATCTAGGTCTTTTGGATACTTGTGAAGCAGAGATCCACAGATTTCATTGGAAGAACAGCCAACAAAGCCTGGCTAACAGGCTTCAATAGAAAAATTAATGGCAAAAAGGAGGTTACTGCCTTGTTTTTTGAGATCCTATGTACCCATTTTTATGAAACATGAACCTTTTTCTGCAGTCTGTCTTGTACATATGGAGATGTAATAATTGTTAGGTGTTTCCACAAAACGTGGTCCGAGTCTCTTAAGTTGCATCATCTCTCTTATATTCCTGCCCAACTTTCAATTGCAAACAGAATAATTTTATGCTCTACAACTTTACCAGGTGGGCAAGAGATAATGTGTGCTGTGGCTGGCTCAGGCTTGCACTGGCCACGTGGCTGCTGCCAAGCAAAATGCAAACCTCATAGAATCTTTTCCTCAGAAAAACATTAATTTGGGTCTCTTCACTCTAACCAATCACCAATTTTCATTTAGTTCTTTTACTACCCTGATATTTCGCATAATTTCAAATAAACCCCATAATTTCAAATATGCTTGAAAAGTAGACAACAGGTTCAAAACTTGTGAGGAGTCTCCTAGACCACATTGTTGTACACAGCTCATTCCCTTAGGAAACTGTATTACAAGTATAAATACTGTCTTGCCACCATGGACAGGCTACCAGAATCTGGCAGAACACTGTTAAGTGTCTGTGTTAACAGCTGGAGATGGATTTGTGTGACCATACAAATGAACATTCTACTTTCAAACTAACGATTCTTGGCTATTGATGCCAAGTAAGTTCTGGAGGACTTGATTATAGCTGTAGTATGTGCTCTGTCCTTTTTGTTTTTTAAACAGAAGATGTGCCAAGTCAAACCTTTGACAACAAAGATTACTTCTGTGGGAAAGAGACATTTCCTGTCTATGAATCCATTTCCACAGAGGAAGGAGAAACCATCAGGAAAATTGCAATTGAGATTGAAAAGCCACCTCAAATAGAAATACATGTGTGGACAATTAGAAAAGGTGAGTTGAGCAAGTTCTTTCTTTAAACACTGTATCATCTTCCATTAAAATCCCAGGACAGTTCACAGATCCAAGCATTTTGAGACTGCTGTTCTTTTGGCTCTTTAGGATATCACTATTACAGCCACTTCCAACATACTCAAGTTTTTCTGTACAGAACTCATTAGCAACACACAAAGCTGTAGTTCTGCTAACTCCTTTTCTCCCTTCTTTGGGAGCAAAAGTACAATAACAAACAGGTTTTCAGATTACTCTGTGTAATTTATTGCAGATAAATGGGTAGTAGGGTTTGAAACAAGTGCCTGGAGGCTCTTACTTAGGATGGACCAAAGAGCTTTCCATTGAAATTGGTCTGCCCTGTCTGCCATAGTGATGATACACCCATGATGGTACATATAGGATATGGGCAAAAAATGTGTTAAGGATGGAAACAATATCTTTTACTAGACTAACTGGTAAAATCAGAACAAAATAGAGAAGCATTCAGAAGCCCAAGCACTACTGCAAATTGTAAACTTTCAGTGTCATAACAATTATCTCCAACCTCTTAAAAATCATCTCATCATCTCTATCTACTTTAAGCAAAAAATACATGATCCTCATAGGAAACCCTCTCACAGTGCACCCTTTTGCATGAAAATGATACATCTCTAGATGCTTTAAAGGAGAAAGCCAAGGCCAAAGTGGGAGCAGAAAAGAAATCACAGAACATTGGGTGTTACACAATTACCCTTTGTGTTAAAAAGCCACAAAGCCTAATAATGATGTGACAGTCATGTTGCCTGCTGGCTGAAAATGGTATCTGACTGCAGAATTATGCTGTTTTTCTCCAAGACACTGGAACTTTTGGCTTCTCTTGTAATCTTACATTTACTCATTTACTAATTAGGAAGGATTCAACTGTTTTGGAAAAGAATTGGCTAATTCTCACACCCCTCACAAACTCACTGCAATCCCAGTTTCACAGGAGGATTTACAGGAGAATAGCAAAAAAACAGAGGGATGGAGAAACAGAATTAAAAAGGAATAGACTGAAAATTTTACAAAAAGGCAGGACAGCACTCCAGGTTTATAACAGTTGGCACATTTCCAATAACATGCACTTCTCATTTCTTTGCGGAAGGGATTCTGCATCACTTCTATGTTGAAAAAGTGTCCAAGAGAGAATTTGAAGGACTTCCTTACTTCAAGCTGATAACAAGGACAACCCTTAGTAAGTAAAATTCTGACTTAATGAGGTTTCTACTCTCCATGTAATCATAGCCATGAAAAACATTCTCTGTTACTCATCTCAGTCAAATGGATATACTGAATTTTCCTCTAGTACATGATCACAATATTAGATAAGCTGAGATTTAAGTAATTAAAATACAGCAATTTAAAATATAGATACATATGACAGTCGTTCATGTACATGCTTAGTCTCTTGTGTTTTGATAAAGTACAATATAGGATCTTTTCTGCCCATGCTAGTGTGAGTCTGAAATATGACTAATGTCAGCACAGCTGCAGAATTTGGATTTATTTATGTAACATGTCAAGTTACCCCAGTGTTTTAGAAAGTAATTTAGAAGGGAAAAAAAATCAGATCTTTTTAAAGGGGTTCTACATGTACTTATGTTTTATTTGAAAGATTACTTTCCTATGTTCTTAACAACACCTTCATTATTAAAATGTGTTTAATGAAAGGACATGTATTACTTTTATCACTCTTGATTCAATTTGGTTTTTGTATTTCATCCAGTTTGGGATTGTGACAGTAGTTAACAATTGCTAATTCAGCTAATTTGTTAACTGAATAGAATATAGACATTTTTAATTCCTAGTTCTTTCGTATTACAACTTGAAATTTTTTTCTATCACTTTTTTCCTAGTTAAAAAGTCTTTTTCCCAGAAATAATGTATTTTTAATTGTTACAGACCTACTGAGATACAGATATGTTTACATATTAAAAATTCCCTAGTTTTTTGCTGTCAGCCTTCCATAAGCTTGTCATTGCTATCTGCAATGTATTCTAGTAGCCAGTAGTATTGTAGTTACCAGGACAGCATGCATTTCTATTACCACCATCATACATGTGTAGAAATATTATTTTCCATCACACTTTGTATTAGGCACAGGTAGGAGGAGTTCACAGCACATGAAACATTTAGCTGTGTTGCTTCTCAGCTTTTAAATACTTTGGTTTACCAGGGAATCCAGTGTCATAAAATGGTTGAATAAACAGAGCCAACTTACAGGACTACTTAATTAAAGAAAATAGTAATAATCTGATACATATTTTTTTTAATCAAAGTTATTTTGCATGGAATATGTTACATGGTTGTAAGATGCTTCAAATATTTTCCATGGGAGGATTGGACATTCCCTCTTTGACCACTGTGAATCAGTTGATTTGCAGAGTGCTTGTAAATGTCTTCAAAGTCCCTGTGCCCTTTTCTAATTCAATATCTGTCTCCTTTGTGTTTTTGTTTTCAGACCAGTGGAAAATATTTAGCGAGGGAGAAGCTCAGATCAGCCAAATGTGTGAAAGCAGAGTGTGCAGGACTGAGCTCGAGGATTTGGTAAAGGTTTTGTACCTTGAAAAGTCTGAAAAGGGTCACTGTTAAGGGAGACAGCACTGGAGGGAAAAACACAAGAAAACTTCTGAAAACTTGGATCTGCAGCTGGACTGCAGGCTTATTTTGCTTAAGTCAGCAGTTGCCCTAAACCCCAAAACTATAATGCAGTAATTATTCACATCATGCACAGCAAATTTGCTGCTTTATGTGTAGTGGTCTGTGTCAACTGTTCAAATATCTCCTCCAAAAGACTAGAAGGCTCTGTGTTACTGGTGGGGGAAGGAGAAAGAAAGACTGTGCTTTCCTAGACTTGCATTTCTTTACAAGTCAAAAAGAGAAAACAGAACATTTTTCCTATTATTATTTGGCAAGTTATTCAAACTAATGAAAAGAAGGACACCTAATAAATGTGCAGGACCTATGGAGAGCATTATGTCCTGTCCTGAATTTATACCATTTCTGGTGTTGAAATGACTCATGGATTTCTTGTAGTAGTGGAGGAAAAATAGGAGTGATACAATATTCATGTTGGAGACATAAAAACCAGATTTGAACTAACAGACTCCTTAGCAGCCTTTCTTTGGGATGATGTCTTGTAGTTGAGCAAACAAAGCCCATAAACTGAACAGCAGGTGTTAGTGGCAATCAATATATTTTTATAGCAATTGGAGGAAGTGTTGGCTTTCAAGTGGTTTTCACTGTTTCTTTCACCCACTTCTCTAAAAGTGTTAGCTCCCTATCATAACCCTAATAACTTCATTCTTCTGGGCCCTATTTACACATGCTCTTGGCTGGTAAACCACCTTCTAAAGTGATGTGGCAGAAGGTGGTGAATTACTTGCAGTATTTTCAAAACACCTAAAACATTAAAACTCACGATTAATAATGCCTTAAAAGTTGTGACAGAACTTAATTTATTTGTTCTGATTTGTTACAAACATAATTTTAATTTTTCTGAGGGTGACCTCTCAAGTCTCATGTTTCAAGAACAGCTCTCTCCCATGACAAACAACAAACAGCTATGGGCTTGCAGAGCACAACAAGCAGCTGCTTATTGTGACAATTGTTATCTTCAGGAAAAAAACCTCAAATCTGAGAGATTCTGTTAAATTTGGTAGCACATGTACAGTGTGTTTAAGAGAGGTGACTTTCATCTGCAGAGTAATTGTAACAATTTGAAAACTGTTTTCACTAAAATCCCGCACTGCCCCATGGCTGCAGTATTGGAATAAATCCCAAGAAGCAAGTGACTCTGCCTGCTTTTGTTCCCATTTTCTACTCCACAAGCAGACAGGAACAGCACTGTTAAAACACCAGCTAGGAAACAAAGCTTTATGGAAATGGCCTGAGCCAGGGGCTGGGGCTTCACAGGGAGTGAAATCAACAGTGACAGCAAGGATTTTGAGGCTTGTCATTGTGCCAGTGACAGCACTCAAGGGTGTCCACATTCCTAAAGCGATGAAGTTGTGGGAGAGGCTGGTGCTGAATGCCAAAAGCCTGTTCAGGCAGAGCTTCACCATCGTGAGGGGACCCTTGGCTTGGGCAGCAGACCCTGGCAGTCTCCATCAGCAGAGCAGGCCTCAGGACCAGGCTTCTCCATGGCACCCAGGGCCTGGCTGTGCTGCCTGAGCCCCAGGAGGAGTGGGATGCAGGGCTTCTCAACAAAGATGAGCAAGTGAGGACAACAGACATGAAGGTGAAGGAAAGGCTGAAGGGAATTAGGAGAAAACATACAGGGTGATGTCAGGACCACCCTGCTGTCCCCAGGCCTGGACAGAGAGCAGATGAGATTTGGGCATACAGGCCATTTGAAAGTGCAGCAAGTTGAAATGCAGAAACACCTGGCTAAGAGAAATCCTCTATCACTGTTCATGAACACAGGAGAACGAAGTGAACTGTCCTGCCACCTTTCCAGGGGACTACAGCTTCCATAAGTCCTGTCCTGGTGTTGGAAAGGGGTGTAGCATATCTAAACAGAGGCCCTAAACCTCACTGCACCAGAGCTGCAGTGTAACTGTAGAAGAAGCAGTTTGGCATGAGAAGCACTGATTGCACATGGCAACTACTGGGTTGAAATGTACTGCAGGACTGTAAAATTTTATTATAAATCTTTAGGAAGAGGTTCTGAGGAATTGTAGTGTTCTGGTGAGAAGACCAGCAGTTGATTTCTCACCTAACAAGCATCGTCTGTTTGTAGCAGTAGATGGTGGCAAAAGACTAAGTGGAAAGTGTACAGTGTTTGTAATTTTTTTTTTATGAGGAAGACAACCTGCTTTTTTGGATTTGTGACAGGACTGGTGGAATTCAGATTGTGTATTTATTTTATAATAAACACTTAAGAAAAGCAAAAAACAATCATAAGCATCATTTAGTAAAATGCATTGTTGCGTTTTTCCGGTTTCTGATCACTAAAGACAAAAAAATACACAGTGTCATGTTTTGCATTCTCCTAATGAGATGTATGTCTGTTACAGTACTTATTTATGTACATGTTGTATCACTTTGACCTGGTTTGATAAATTAATAAACTCTGAAGTTGATAATAAAATCAGATGGTTTGCATAGGGTGCTGTTTGTTCAAGATGTTTGGTTTCAGCTTCCTGTTTGCAGGTGGCTGCTGCCACCTCAGAGAAAGTCTGAAGCCATGTGCCCAGCTGGGTGCAGTGCATGGCTGCCTGCTGTGAAATCAATACTGAGATATGGAAGAGTCAGACTAGAAAATACTCAATTTAATTTCGCTTTCACCTACCCAGCAAGATTAAAACATTAACATCCATATATGGAAAACAACCTAAGAAGAAATCAAGCATTGCCAACTGAGAGAACAGTACAGGATTTACTGCTTTCTGAGCAAAACATATTCTGAAGCTCAGAATAATTGGGAGCATGTTGATGGAATCAATCTGTGCTAATGCCTAAAAATGAGATGGTTTTCAGAAACATAAGGGAAAAAAACCGTAACTCATACATGGCTAGCACTGTTAACTAAAATGGAGAATATCAGCCTTGGCAAAGATGAGTGTTCAAAGTAAACCACTTTGAATCAGTAGTTACATCAATTCTGAAATCCAGAATATCTCTGGAAATGTCTAATGAAACTCATTATTTCATCACACCCTGTATATTCATTTTGGCCACTTTTAGAAGAAGTCTGTTAGGAGAATCCATGTTTCCATGAGAACACACTCTAGACACATGGGCCTGCTCTGCTCCCCTAACTCCATCAGGGGAGTTACCTTCCTACTAGCTGAAGACTGAAAGTCATCAACTGTCAGGGTTGCACCGCTGCATCCCCATTGAATGTATTCTCTTGATTTCATAACATCCAAATGCTTTTTAGCAGCACACTAAATTTTATTGCTCACTTCACTCCTATCCCTTTCTTATGTAACAGGATCATCTGTGGCTCCACATGACTCCACAGTTCAGGAGGGGCTGGGTATGGAGGCAGGACCCCTATTCACTGCTGTGTTCTTCTGAATACTTTGAAATATACCCACACAAGTACAAGAGAAACAATGTGTCAGCCTAACAAACACTGTCCTCTTCCTACACTGTTCATTTAAAAAAAGGTCAAAGCATTTCACAATTCAGATGATGACTCCTTCCAAAATAATTGATAGCACATGAAGTATTTGCGTAATGTTGGTGTGCTCTAGTGCCTATTGTGTTATCCATCTAAGATAAAAGCCAAGATTTTAGTGATTTATTGAGGGAGGGGTGAAAATTGACAAAGTTAATCCTTATTTCCATTTATTGCTTTTGTTAGAGGTTTAAAAAATGTCTTCATCTTTTGATCTGAGGTTTTGGACTGTTTTACTTTTTGGGTAAAGTATGTCTGCAGCTACATGAGTATATGAGTATGAACCCACAACCCTCCCTTCTCACATAACACCAGCCCAACCGTGAGCAAGAATGCAAAGCATCCAAAGCAAAAACAAGTAATTGATCTTAACCCTGCAAAACTGTTTTTAATGTAGGCACACTGGATGATAGTTCATTCAGTAAATGCAGTGAGCCTGATTGCACTACCACTTAAAGTAAAAACTCCCAGTCTGTCCTCAAGTGACCTCAGCTCAAGAGACAGAGACAGTACATCACACTAAGCATAACATGTAGCTAACTACTACAAACAGCACCCATAGCTAGTTATCTCTCCACCAAGATCAAATCTATCTCCTATAGATTTACATTCCTCTTTCTCTCTGCTTTGTTCCAGGATCACACCATCCCAAAATCATGCGTGTTTAAGCCACAAAAAATTAAAACTGTATTCTATTCCCACTGATGGAAACAGCAAAAAATCCCAATCTCTTTTAAAAGGGGTCATACAGATACATACTGCACTGGCATTAAACGAATTGTGGTGTACTCTAGAAATTCACATGTACCAAAGGTACATTTTGTACTTTTGACAGGTTCCCAATCACTTCATGTTCCCTTAGACAGAACTGTTGCTCTAGCCTGGCTCTCCCCAGCTCAG
The DNA here is from genome assembly GCF_017590135.1 of Pyrgilauda ruficollis. Taxonomy (NCBI): domain Eukaryota; kingdom Metazoa; phylum Chordata; class Aves; order Passeriformes; family Passeridae; genus Pyrgilauda; species Pyrgilauda ruficollis. Next base: position 10,498,250 of record NW_024528821.1, on the reverse strand, counting down.
TTCTCTCCTCTTCCAACAGCTAGGATGGGACAATGAATTTGAGTTCTAATTATAGAGGTATAAATAGAAGTCTAGTGATGCTTAAGGTTTATGTACTGGGGTATTTCTGTTCCACATCTCTAAAAGGGAAGAGCCAGACTTCCCAGTTAACACATCAAGTTTGACATTAACATGGCATTTATTTTAATTTCCTGTACTGAAGCGTTGGGCAGTGTGGCCAGCTTTTATGCTGCTAAATGCAGTTTGTGGTAGCTGCAGCTCAATAGAGACTGAAATAGTTTCTACACAAACTTTTATTAGTGTACTTAGGGTGGAATGGGGAGTGTTATAGAAACATTAAACAAGAAAAGTGAGCTCTTGGGCCAGCTTTTTCCTTAGTGAAATAAAAAGGCATTATTTAGAAGTATTTATAGTTATGGCTGCATAACTATCCATAACCTAATAGACAACAGTCACCAACTAATCAATCTTCACAAAGGTCTTTCTAGAAAAAGGAAGATTAGACTTTAAATGTGGTTATTTAGTTAACCAAAAAAATATTCTTAGAGACACATCTACTACTCCAAATAATGATATGTTCCAGAAAGCTGAGTTTTCATATCTGAGATAATGTTTTCAATTCGGTACTATTAGAAAATATTTCCTTGCTTTGAGTGCCATATTATAAATCCACATAAGCTAAGTCTTACAAAATCTTTGGGTTTAGATCTAGCTAGGCAGTGGCGTTGTTTCAAAAATGGTCCAATGACAACATTAAAAAGCATTAGAGGATGTTTACAATCAGAACTGATTATCCACTAAGTTTAACTTCATTTATATTAATGCAAACCAGGTGTAAAATTATGCAACCAAATCCTACCAGTAGCCCTTCTCACTCACTTCACACTATGTAAATTATGATAAGAAAGTAAAAAAAACCCCAAAAACAATAAAAAAGAGTGATTTTGAGCTTCAGCAAATGTGCCAGAATTCTGGAAATAAAACCCTGGCTGCTGTTTTGTTTGAAAGACTAAGTTTATAAATTATGGATTGTTTCCACAAACAAAACTAAAAAAAATAAAAAAAAAAAAAAAAAAAAAAAAAAAAGCAGGTTTTTCTTATTAATTTGGCCTACAGTCTCTTTTATTTTGCAATCATAAGCAACTGAAAGATTCTATTGATAAAAATGGTCAAAGCCCACAGAGACTTAAGAACTTACACCAGCTTTTCCCACCCTGATTTTTCTTCTTACTTCAAAGTCAGATGTCTTTTAGAGACCTTTACAAACTGATGAGTCCCTGCTGAAGAGACTAGGCTCTTCCCATGACATCAGCCTGTAACAAGCTCCCAATGCCTTTATAGTCTGCATGTGTTGGGAATTATTTACCCCATCTAAATGATGTCCATGATGAGATCACTCTTATTAAGACAAAACTATCGTAACCACTGTGCTCATGATGATTGCAGCTCACATTAGTGCACTGAGTGTCTAGGAAAATATACTTTTCAAGCAAGAAGTTAAGCAAACCCTAGAGAAACTGAGGAGCACAGAAACTCTTGACAGCTGCAAAACTGCATTTGAATACTGAACACTGCAAACTGCAGGTCTTTTTCCTGGCCTCTCCACCAAGCAGTGTATTTCTTAAGAAACTTTTTTTTTTACTATGATTAAAATATTGAAAGGAGCTTCTGCTAGAGCAGTAGCTCTAGAATAAAGCTCCAGCAAAATCTATCTGCTGGAAGACTTTCAAAGCCAAGAATTCATTAACAGGCAAATGAGGTTTCCAATTCTTAGATTACACTGCTCAAATATAACAGAAACTCACTGCCTGCCACTGTTCCCTTAAAATACATTTCTCCATAAATCCACATAATAGTCTCTGAAGGTTTTTGTGAAATTCGAGTAGAAAAAGATACACCAAGTAGTATTTCAAAGGAAATTATTAGATCAAATTCTGTGCAAATCTGTCTATTTGCACATTAGAGGGACATCTGACTCAACAAAAGAAGGAGTACTTCAATCTGGACAGAAGGCACAAAAAATTAGGGAAAAGATGATATTTTCTGTTATAAGTGTAAAGGAGAAAGACTTTTCTCATCTTCTTGTTCTTATTTTAAATTGCAGTTTTCAGAGACATTGCAAATCATTAATTGCTACTCCTGCTGAACAACTTGTGAAATCGTAATAGATTTCCAAACAGAGGTTCCCAGGGGACTGCTTAGCCCAGAGGATTAGTAAGGAGAGTAGAGCAATTATCACTCTGAGTTTTACTTCAGGGCAGTGGGCTGAGCCCAGTAGACTTTTATTTTCATCTCAGAAATCACATCCAAAGACCTTGCTTGTAAAACAAGATCGCTCTGGTCTAGTACCTGAAAGGGAATCAAGGTGAACCCCAAGATCTCTTCTGGGACTGCCTCCATCAGCCTTAAAGCCACTGCTACTGTTCTATAATATGTTGCCTAACATATTTTAACAACAACAAAAAAAAAAATAGTCAAAAACTACAGACTGCTCCCTGGCATCAAAATAACCTGATTTCTATCAGGTGTCACCTCTCTACCAGCTTCCCTCCAGTCCCAGAGCTAGGAACACTATTCCACTGTGAAAAAATTCTGGTAAAAAAAGATTTTGTGACCCAAAAAAGCAAAAGATCCAAAATCTGCTTCCTAAGAACTTTTGGTGACCTTGCTTGGAGAAACTCTGTAAAATTCCATCTCTGCTGCCCGGGAACTCACAAAGGATCCTGGCCCATTTCTAAAAAAGCTTGTGAAAATTCAGTCTGCCCCTGCCAACAGCATAACTGTTATTGTCAGTAATTGCCATCTGAGAGAGAATCCCAAAAGAAAGTTGGCAATTAATCTTAGGAGAGCTCAGAATGATGTAATGTTTGACAATAAGCTTTTGACTTAAAACAGGTAGTCCAAGAAGTTGAAAGTGCATTCAAATAAAATATTTTATAGATCAAAGGGTTTTTCTTTCTGACAAACTTTCAGGTGCCTCATAAACTCTTCGATTTGAAGATTTGACTGCTGCATAAGAGATAGCAAACTTGGGGAGGAAATGAGAAACTTTGACATAACCCCTTCAAAATCAACTTTTAAGTTAAGTTAAAACAGATTTTGTGCTCTTTTTTCACCTTTAATTCTGCCCTATAAGCATACTTTGGATATGCTTAGATCTTTTTTCTCCATTATAAAATCTCAGTAACTCTTCACTGGAAACACATCATCTTCCACTATCCTAATACAACTTATTTTTCCAAAATAATAAAATAGGGTAAATTCAAGCTTAAGGTAGTGATGGAACTCTTTTGTGAAGTGAATAGGTGCTGTCTGTGCCAATACTGTCTGCTTAATCACAGCCTAACATTTTAATTATGTATATAGCTAAGGATTTGCTTGCATTGGCTTAATTATTCTGCATGATAATATGAACAAAGGGCCTCTGTTAAAGTAATCAACAAGAATTTTAGCTGGCTGAGTTTCCTCAAATGTTCCAAGAGCAATGAAAGATCTGATCATTAAGCATTTACTACCCCTGAGAGCTATTTTAAACCTGTTCCCTTCATATCACAGCTGGCCTCAAATTCTTTTTATCTGAAAGCCCTAGTGAGACAGAACAAAAGAATGTTTCTCATTTGGAGTGAGCTGTCTGTGTCATCTGTGTGATGTTCACTAGCAGGAGATGTCTATCTTAATGAGCTTTTGGCCAGGAACAGAGCTGCCACTTTCTAACTTTTGTCCAGTTCACAGGGCTCCTGATGCAGGGCGCGCTGGATGTGTTAGAATTGTAAATGAACCCCAGAAGTGCCCAAGGATCCCACAGTAACAATTAAGCAATAGTCCCTGCTCTCGGGGGCCTCTCCTGCCAGATAATTGACCCCCCAGATAATTGACCCCGACGGGAGCTATGCAGAGAACCCACGCTGAAGGTGAGGATGCAGAACAGAAGTGAAGGTTCATTATCTTTCAATGAAAGGGAAGTTAGCACCAACGGGAACTGGGTTTTAGAGGACCAAAGGGTTGAAACTATCACTTTTTGAAGGATTTACCATTAATTTCTCCTTTGCCCAAAAGGAGCTGACTGTTTTGAAATACATCCTATTTTAGTGGGTCCCAGGAATCAGATAAATGGTAGCCAAGTAAACACTCCGAGCCTACCCACATATATGGAAAAAGAGAGTCCAAGAATCCTAGAAAATTGTACAGAACAAGACACAATAATAGTAATGGCATGTCCTAGTTTAAAAGCTAAACATTCTGCCACTATAAAAGTTTTCCATGTAAAATCTGGAAGCACAGGAAGAAAACCAACAGTCAACGTATTACAACAGGAGAGGATCTCTGTGGTGCCCTTCAAGAGCTGAAGTCCGAGGACTTTCTGATCCTGCTTTCTTCTGTAAGTGTCCACCATCAGATCACACTGCCAGTCGCACAGAGCCTGCTCTCGCAGCGGTGACACACTACAGGAGCACGTGTCCGTGGCACGTGTGGAAGATTCAGCTCACCTGCCCCACCGAGATCAGGAACGGGGGAAAGAGAACTACAAAAGTAATCCAGTATCATGGTGGACATTCATGTAATTTCTATGTTGAGTTTTTATTCAAACATTAATTTACTCAATGAAACAGGAACCTTCTTATCAAAATATACCAAAATGTTTGTGATAAATTCAACAAGAATGACTTCAAGAAATTCTAAAAACCTGTTAACTTATTATATGAGAGGCAGATGCACCAGGGAATAGGGGGACTACTGCACTTGAAGGCAGCCCTGTGGAGCACGTTTCATCCATGTGACTTAGCAGAGGTTGTAGCACTATAGAATCCCCATGTGTCCTAGGGTGACTTTATGATGCTGGTATCCCCAGCTGTCTGTTTCTGCTGGATATTAAGTTCTGAACTTTTCAGACTGGTTCTGAGAGTGAAGGGGGGCAGAAGAAGCAAGCAGTTTGTCTGCAGAAACTGCACTTGCTCCCACACATTCCTGCTCCTGGACTGTGTTGTCTGCAGCACAGACAGCAGGACAGAGATCTCCTTAGCTTTTTGCTCCTCTCTTTTAGCTAGCTGAGGCAGAGAAGCTCCTCAGACTGTGGCTTTTCTTGTTCTTGGAACTGATCAGCCCTGCTCTGGACTGAAAACCCAGGAAAACACCAGGAGCTCACACCTGTGGGCCACCAGGGCCCGGGAGGTGGCATTTGCCAGTGCAGACTGATCAGATACGGAGTGAGCTGAGCTACACCTCACAAAAGGGACTTTCTGAATTTGCCATCTCTTCAGAACAGCAAGAGGATTTATTGTTTAATATTACTTATGTTTTATGCTTGTGAATACTTTGCTTGTTAAATGAAGAGGTTTTTTCCACTTTTCTCCAAGGAAATCTTTTCCTGAACCAGTTGGGGGAGGGGCTGCTTGAATCTGCTTTCTAGAGAGACACGTTTGGAAGTTTCCTCCCAAATTTGCCCTAAACCAGGACACCATGCCACCACTACAGCTAATTCAATCTCACATTCACTGTGGATCAATTTGATATTTCTCCTATTCAGTACAGATTACTCCTGAATCTGTGTTCTTGTTCGGCACTCAGCCTGTTGTGCGGCCCAGCAGCCTCAGCCCCATACCACTCACCCTCATTCCCTGCCCTATCACTCCTGCTAACAGGTCTTATCATTTTCCCTGGGTTTATCATTTCTCCTTGCTTTTCAGTTCCTCTGCCCCTCAGACTGCAATGTGCATTCCTTTTCAAACATCTTATTTATGCAGTTGACCATTTCAGTGCAAAGGCAGTGGTGATAGGTGGTCTTTTTGAATAAACTTGTGCCAAAAAGAATGAGCATAGCTGAAGGGAGAAAGCGTGGCGTCACATTGTATAGTGGGGAGACACCTGTCCCATAAGCCTGTCCTGCTGTTCAGGAAAGTGGCTCGAGGTGACAGTTATAGTTATATCGTTAAAAAGTTACATCATTAAATGAGGTGATAATAAATATGCATTTTTCAATTCCCACACAAAAAAGTCAAAGCCTTTCCAGAGCTGACTATTCCCAGCATCCTACTTGCTTCATCTATATTCTAGTCCAGTCCCGGAAGGTTTTCCCTTACCTAATCTGCATTTTTCCTCATTATTTTCTCCTTCCACAAATTCAATTAGTTTTGGCCACCAACTCAGAAATGGTAAAGGCTATAGGAGAACAGTGTGGGTTTTTTTACCTCATCTGATTGGCAAGGGCTGCTATTAAAAAGTCTGAAAAATAAAAGGAGAAATAAAATGAAGCAAAACAATGACTGAAACTCCTACAATGCACCTGTGGTTTTAGAGAGCTGGCTGTTCGTAAGTGGTTAGTCTGCTTTCCTCAAATCTGTCCTTTTGAGACAAGAACATTCACTCCTGATACGAGATAATTAAAAGGAAGGAAGCAAAATGATTACAGTTGTGCATATGGCAAATATGAGGGAAGGCTCTGTAATGGAAAAGAAAAGGTAAAGAAACTACCACAACAGTCTTGTGTCTTGCTGCACAGATATGGTGATTTACTTTGCAAATTCCTGAGCAGTTTCCTGTACAGCACTTTGTTGCTTGCTTTCATGCAAGCTGTGGTCTCAGCTCCCATGTTTGGCACAGTTCCTCTGTAGCATGAACCTGATTTCCAAACATACTTCCCCCACCACAGCCATTAGAGTGGACTATGAAATATTCACAGCCGCACACCTGGTCACAACAGAAAAAACTATTCCCTAAACTGTTTACAAATGCCAATATATATGGCACAGTAATGGCATGATGGCTTGTGGAGAAGGGCAGATATCTGCCAGTCATACCATAAGACCTACACTGGGCCAAGCCCCAGCTTTCACAGCTCACGTTTCACTGTTATCAAGCAGATAATACCCAGCACATGCTGAAAAAAAACAAACAAGACATCTCAAACGTCATTGTGGTTTCCAAAAATGCAAATGCCAGAATCCATCTGGATCATTGGATTTCATTTGGGGATCCAAAATTATCTATGGAGCTCTGTAAACATCAGAACATCACCAGAAAATGCACAGATAAATATTTTCTCATACCATCCCTTTCTCTGGCTTGCAAATTTAAAAAAAAAATTTGGCTAATGGAAGAATTTTCCCACTGAAGTTATTTTTGTGTGATTTACAATCATTTATTAATCCTGGCATCTGAGAATACAGCTCTGTGTTAGACATGTTCTTAGATACTAGATACATACAGCTCTGTATTAAATATGTTATTAGATTTTCATTTGGAATCAATTACAGAATGAATCGCCTTTGATTTAGGAGGAAGAACAATCCCAGTTCTCTGTAGTGTGGATTTGCCTCAGTAAAAAGCAAAAGTCAGCAAGAGAATACCCAGGACAACAGGTATGGATGTGATGTAAGCATCTCACCACGTTGAAGTCAAACAGTTACCACCAGGAGCTATGTACACCCCGAGATCTGAACAAATCCGTGCCTTTCTCCTTCTTTGATTTAGAGAATAGCAGCAAATTCAAAATTAGTAAAAAAGAAAATCTCTTCTGCCAGCAGTCTTCAAAACCACTGTGGCAGGAGACCACACACAGGAATCCAGAGTGTTAAAAATAGATTAGAAACTTATGTGAATAAGAAAATCAGTATTTAAACTCCTAATCATTTTTATAATGTGACAGTGAGAAAGAAGAAAATCTGAACTGATTTCTGGCAGTATGAAGTGTTAGCATTCTGGCAGCAGTTTCCATACACAGATCTACCAAAATAGAAACAACTACCATTAAAACAGTTTTAAAAAAATAAACTTGCTTTCACTACAGATAATAACACTTCTCCCCACCCTGAAAAAACATCCTTTTATTTGTCAAGTCAGGAAAAAAGGTCATGATAGTTTTTATAAAATTTGGACAATTTTCAGCCCAGCTCCAATGACTAATGACAGCTGAGAGCCTTAAAGCTCTTAAAGTGTAGGAGGAAGGGAGAGCTCTGCACTGAGGGATTCATGCTTTCCTGTATGTTAATTTCTGTATTATTTCTATTTTACATGTTTATAAAAGAATTTATAAATGTAGATCTCCATTCCTTAATTTATGCCTGTTTTAAGAAAAGTTATATTTCTGTCTCTCCTGCCTGCCCTTCCAGTTCTCTCTTAATGCCTGATCCATCTATGTTCATTTCTGAAAAAGCCCCAACTGCAGTTTTCTGACAAGAAAAAAGAAAAAAAAATATTTTTGAGAAATATTATATTCATTCTGCCTTTCTCCACTTAGCTCTCTTTTCTTACTGCACTGGTTTTGGCTGGAGTAGAGTTAATTTTCTCCATAGTAGCTGGTATGAAGCTGTGGTTTGGATTTCTGCTGGAAACAATGTTGATAATTCAGGGATGTTTTCCTTATTGCTGCGCAGTGCTGACACACAGTCAAGGCCTTTTCTGTTCCACACCAGCAAGAGGCTGGGGGTGCACAAGGAGCTGGGAGGAGACAGGGCTGGGGCAGCAGCCCCCAGCAGCTGCAAGGGATATCCCAGACCAAACGGCACCATATAAACTGGGGGGAGAAGTAAGGGGGGTGAAACACACCCACACCTGAGCTGCCTTCTTGCGTGTAATGATTACAGACAAATGGACTCTGGGCAGCAATGACATGCAGAAACCAATTATTTGGAAGCCAACCATATACCAAAGTTTTGAACATATCTCCCAGTGCAAAATGCAGCCTCTTCTGATGGAGCGTGTTGAGTAGCACTAGACAGAAGCATTGCCTGCCATGCATATAAGCAGGATCCTTTCTGGCCAAATGGTTTTTTTCAGAGTTGTAAGATGGTGGCTACACAGTTTATTTATGGACTGTTGGAGTAGCTGTTTAATCTAGCTGTGAGATTCTACCAACAATTTCCTCCTAAGTGAGGAGAAGACGTCCATCAAGCATGGTTATATCCACTCCATCCCAGCATTAACAAAGCTCCAGAGCAGAGAAAGCCAGAACAATGTTCGCAGGAGTTTTGTCCTCCACTTTTAAACTGGGATCTGGTTGTATAGATTCAGTCACTTGGCAGAAATCTCAGAGTGCCTGTTCTTTAAAAAATAATGTTTCCCTGGTATCTAAAACTAGACACTCAAAGAATAAATAAATCTGCAGCACTAATATTCAACTTCCTAATTTCACTAGTAGCAGCTTTTGCAAGGATAATTTAATTCTTCTGTTTCATCTAGTATTGCAGCTTGTAAACTCCTTTGAGGATCCCTACCAGGAATTCATCAGCATGAAGGATATATACTTGGAAGATCATAATCAAGTCAATCAAGGGGAGAAATTCAAAAGCTTTGCCACTAAAGGAGTCAAACATAAAAGCCTCCCTGAGGGGGGTAGAGGTTTATGTACCATGCCTGGCCTATGTTAAGAAAATTAAAACTTGTTTCACAACATAAAAGAACCAAAGTGTCAAGTCACTAAAACCAGTTTCCAGTACAGATGCCTGTTTGAGACTGGTTTATGAGGGAAATACAAATTTATAATGCATTTAAAGAAACACAACTGACAAAAACGTAACTAAGGGATATATACAAGGCAGACAGCACATAACATAAATTGAACAAGGACAATTTAAAGGCAATTTAGCAGCCATCCATGTTGTTATAACGAAGAACACTTCTATTTATATCCATGGCAAACATCTTATTTTTTCAAAGGAAATGTTTGCAGAACAGATTCTTCTAAGCATCTGCCTAACATAAGAGTTGAGGTTTGCTCTTATTATTTCCCAGAATCTTTTCAGATAGGGTAGCAGTGCTTGAGAAAGGGAATCCAGACTGCTGATGGGGAATGTGTGTCAATGAATGGAAAATGGGTTTGGGGTTGCTGCTTTTTGGTTCTGTTGGATAAGGTGTTCTCTTCCCTCCCACTCACTGAGCAGTTTTGTTTTGAAAGCCTGCATATTAAGGTGACACATGTTCTAAATACATCATTCAGAGAAGGATGGAAAGAAATCAGTTTTCTGAAGAAGGCTGTCAGTGTTCTCCAGAAGAGAACAGGGTATAAACTGATACAAACTGATCGTTACAAGGCACAATTCAAAAAATAAGGTATTATTTTAACTTGCATGCAAAAATGATAATCCACTAATCCCTTTGAAACTTTGTCATTTAGAGGATCCAGTAGAAATTAAATAGAAACATGGCCGTATAACTAGGTAAACATTTTGTTGCCTCCAAGAAGAGCCATAAAGAATCTGGTGGGTATTTTTCAAAGCTGCCTTAGGGAAAGGATGTCTAATCCCCATTAAAATTAACAGAAACCGGCTCCTCAAACCCAGGCAATGGCTTTGAAGAATGAGCTCTGTGGGGGTAATACATTGTATCAAGGAGCAGGGATGAGTTGTGTGGCTCCCGGCATCACATGAGAGTCACTCGTAGGTTTGTCTGAATGAAAAGGAAGTGGGGGTAAGGAAGGCAAAAACAACAGCAATAGTAACAGTAATAACAACAACAATAACAATAATAATTATAGAGATTGAACTAACAAGCCAAATAGAAATTCCCAATGGACTTTAATAACTTCAAACCTTGTGGAAGGTTTTATAATGGTAACTGGACTTGTCTGATTGAACTAAAGACTCAGATCTGTTTTGGTATGATAATACAATTTAGCAAATCATTATTGGAAGAACAGTTACTTATTCTTAAATTTACTCATTTGCTTATTTGAATCTCTTAAGGTTAAAGACAAGCTATTAGACAGTCATTAGAAAGAAAAACATTAAAATTTGAATGTAAATGGTGAGAACTTCCAACTATCCAAATGACAGACACATTAAGGTGCCTTCCAATCCAACCCATTCTATGACTCGATAACAAAAATTAAAGATAGCAACTTATAAAATTATAAAAGGAAAACATTTAGTGCAGAACAACAATCACCAGAATTCAAAGGCACAGGACATAGTTGAAAAAAGATTAATTTGATTTACTGAAATATTAAATAAGTGAATAAAAATATCAACAAATAAAAAATATCAATAGTTCCATAAGATTGGACCAACAGTTCACATTTAGGAATTTGTCATTATTTATTTAGGTGGGATTCCCAAAAAATGCACTGACAATGGTCATCACATTCGCCTCTCTCCCTGTATCCACCTGCAGCAGCTTTGGCAGTGCTGAGAAAAACAGGCCTGGTTTGAAAAACTTCAGCACTGCTGCAGCCAGCTCTCCAAGCCCCACAGAGAGATTTAAAATGAACTCTAACTTAAAAATCACATGCTCTTACTTTTTTTTACTGTAAAAAACTCTTCTCTGGAAAGACTCCCACAACAAAAGAAAAAATGGCTTGCTTTATGTTCAAAATCTTTTTCTTTTAGCCTCTTTCAGTATTTGGAGGTGGTGTTTGTTGCAATGCAGAAAAACACACAGGAATTGAAATGAGAACTTTGACATTGTTTCCCTTTCAACTAAACAGCTCCTGCCTTCCAGACCACTCACACTTGGTTAGGAGCTTTTCACTCAGCTTTTCTCCTGACCTCTGGCTTAAGGGGTTTTATTTCTACTGAGTAAAATGAGAGTAGGTCCATTCTTAGGTGCCAAACTGGGGTGAAAATCACCACACAAACATCAATAATGCTCAACATTACCAGAAGTAAATTAAGTCTAACTAAACAAGCCATGGCAAACAGAGTAAACTCACACTCTAAGGTGGACTTTCACACAGAAGGCAGCTATAAACTGAGTGTGGCCTGCAAATCGATCAGCCCCCTGCCTCTACCTAATGAGACTCTTTTCTTTACTGCATTTTTATAGAGTTATAAAAGCAGCATAGGATGGATTATATGGGCTGTCTGTCTACTCTGTCCATCTGTGGCTCTATTGGTGTTCACTCCCATGGACCAGGATAGTAACTGGCATGAGTTGGAACTTAAAGAAGTACAGAGGTGATTGAGAGACTTCTAAAAAATAACAAAACAACAACAGACATACAGCCACTTCCCCAGTAAAACACTGATTCCAACAATACCAGTTTGTAACAAGGACTGTAAAATCAAAATGAGTCAACAGGAAAACTTCTCTACAAATGCAGCACAACACTTCAATAGCCTTTGTGCGAGATCCATGTGAATGTCAGTCCTAATTCACGTTAAAAACACAGACAATTTCTCAGAACTCTAAATGGAACATAATTATTAAAAAAAAACAGGTCATGTCTATTTGGATAGACTTATTTCAAAGTTCTAGGATAATGACTTCATTTAATATGCATTACACAAGACATTTTTGGAGCTATTCCCATAGAATCAAAGCCTTCCTGTTCACGTAACTCAATTTTGCGATTCTTTATTTTGTCAGTGTTGCTGTAAACAATGTGCTGCCCATGGCAGGGAGGGGAGAGGAGAGATTTCTTTAAGGAAAAGTAGTCATCCCTGCTCAGAATTTTGTAGTTACATTTGCCAGCTGCATAAGTGTTCTGATAAACTGCCAAAAAGGGTCACTATAAAGCAACACTCCTTTAAAGTTTTAATCCTTATTAAAGGAAATTATCTGGACTCTCTCCAGAAACATTTTGAGGGGGAGAAAGGGGCAAAAGCTTCCACAGAAGATCAAATGTTGTTGATTATAAATTCATTACCAGCATAACTGCTAACTTCAGTAAATTAACAAGGAACTTTTATTATATCCAATCAAGCTCTTGTTAAAGATAACAAGTTCTTTTCATTCCTCATATATTTGTATAACAGTCACTTTCCTGGAACTCATCAAAGTTTGTTGCAAATCCATGTGAATGTACCACTCTCTCTTTTAACTCCTTAAAAATAATAATGAAACCTTATGATCACAGTGAAAATGCACTGGTTACATTAAAATATTTCAAAATAAAAGATTGGGAATTACAGAGAAATCTGCCCCAATATCATCAAAGAGACTGATATTCCACAGCAGAAGCATCCTAAAATGATAAGTATTTCACACTAGTTATTGTTTTGTTTGTACAGAAGAAGCTTAGTTAAACAGTCTTTTGAGGAAATCTGATAGTGCAACAAAGATTCATTATGGTTTCCTTTTAGAGAAGGCATTCACTCAAATATTAATTGCTAAAAAGCTATTTTACATAATCAGTTTAACCATATCATTGTGTTAAGAATCCTGTCTTTATCAAATAACCAAAAGTGAGAGGGAAGAATGTTTTGCTTTGAAGCTTTTCACTAATAATACATTTTACAGCAAGTTAAGTATTTTCTAAAAAAATAACTACTTCAAAAGCAAATATCTTGGTGACAGGCTGTTGCACTGAGATCCCTTTCTTACATGCCATGCTCTAAATACATATTTTCATCCATTTCACTTGTCTGCTGTCCAAGTTTACCAGTGATGAAAGAAACCTTTCTGGAAACTATTTAAGAAAGTTCCAATGTCCACTGAAATCAATGTCTAGACTGGATTAGTCTAATACGAAAAGTTTTCCTAAAAACTTAAAATTATCCCTACAATTAAGCATGAGAAAAGCACATAAAATCGATGAGAATCATTTTAAAAAAGGCAATGCAAACCAGTTTTTCTCAGTCCCTCTCCTCTAGCAGTACTAAAAGAGAATAAAACCTAATGCATAAACCATGCATTTTTACATAGGTCAGCTGAAAATCTGCCTAATTCACAGTAATGTATTTCCATAACTGTAAATGGTTTTTTTTTGACAGTCAATCAGTCACTTATTGCTTATTACTAATATTGCTCAAAGCCCTTTGTTCCAACAAGATAAGTAGGAGCTTTTACTGAAAGTGTAGTTCTTTTGTTTATTTCTTTTCCATTTCTGTTGGCCAGAATGAAATAGTGATGCACAGAGAAGCTGAACATGAAGATGGACATTTCTTCTCCTCCCAGCAGGACACAAGTTGTATCTGGGCAGCTTTCCATTGTCTGGTGTCCCAGCATAGGAGTGTTTGAAAATCATCTATAGCAGCACATCAAGACGAAGGATTGATAATTGAAGAGAAATTGTAGAGAAAGAAGACAAAGAGGACTTGGTTCACAAAAATCTCTCACAAACAATCACAACAATAAATTGGCTCTGTGTGCCAGAAACTGCCACAAATTAGCTATGACTCTTCTTTATATGTGTTTAAACAAATATGCTGTAATCTAAGTTTGATGGTACATGATCTGCAACACCAAGAAAATTCAGTCAGCTGTTTAGCCTTCTGTTCTCCTGGGGCTGGGGACTCCTCCATTCTTTGCAGCAGGCAAAATGTCAGGAAAGCTACTCTGCCACAGTTAGCACATGAAGAAATACCTTGAAGGTTTTTTCTCATAGCAGCAGGCAGAAAGAAACACCAAAAATATCTGTGCAACTCCCCAAACAAAAGAAAACATAAAGATCTGCTTGTGTATTAAACACTTAAATGCGACAGCCTATGAACAGAAATGTATATATATAACAAAAAAAGTTATATACAATATATATAACTTTTAAAAATAGTTATATATAAGATAGGTAACAACACCCATACATACATTTTCTTCTTTGGACCATGGAATTATTGGCTGATGCAGGTTACACGTGCATTCTACACCTTGTACAATTCAGAACAATCTCTGCCAATGATAATTATCATGTGTTCAAATGATGATTGAAATTTGAACATTTAAAACTGTAAAATGAACTTAATAGGTAGGGGAAAATGTTTAATTCTAGTACAAACAGCAATTACACATCATTAAATATAAGCTAAAGCTTCTGCATATTTTTTCTCTTGCTTTTGTTTGCTTTGTTTCTGCACTTGTCTTTCATCCCATTAAATTAATTGGCCAAATTAGTCACTGTTATCTGTTTTAATAATAATTTCATAATTGACCAAATAGAAAAAAAATCACCAAAGCAAAATGTTTCCAATTCCCTAAAACCCAGATCTTACCCACCCACTCCAACATCTGCAGATGGTAAGCACAGTCTGTCTCTTCTTCAATATCAATAATGTTAGCTGCTAATATCTACATACAATAATCTTTTGATCTATACTGGGACTATTTGTCTGGCCCAGTTCTGCACTCATTGCTCAGGCAAAGCTAACCCTTGAATCAAAGAGAACTTAGTTCATTTAAAGGCTAAAGGAAAGAGTTTTTACTTTGCTCCTGGCAGTAAGTGCACTGGAAGAGTCCCATAAAACCAGCAGTGTTAGGGGGATATTTGCCTCTGCATTCAGCAGCTGCAAGGAAGTGTCTCAGCTCTGTGAGTCAGCCCTGCTTCAGTAAAGCAACTCATGGAAATATATGAGCAGACGTTTTTGTGGAGCAAACAGGTTTTAGTAGGAACTGGTTATGTTCTGCTAGAGTTTCAGTATCTCTTACAGTTTTAGAATTTTAGAAAGGACAGAAGCAATAAAGTGTGAGAGATACTAAAGACTTTCAGTCTCAAGCATTTAAAAAACAACTCAAATCCAAATACACTTTTTAATTGACCTTGGACTTTTGAAAACAGATTTTAAGTCTTTGAGGTTTATGTTTCTGAGTTTTTCTCACAAGGGGCTTGAGAACTTTTTTGAAAACCTAGATGCTTGCAGAATCAAATTATTCTAGGAGCTGAGGCTTTAGGAAAAAAAACCCTGAAAATCATCAAAAAGCCATTAGCTATTTCTGTTGGGTTAGGTAGTTTAGTGACCTAGTTCCCTCCTTAGATGTTCTTTTGAGGAATATTGTTGCAAACATACCAGACAAAGAGAAGAAAGAAAATGTGGGGTTTTGTGACCGAAGTGGTGATTGCATACATGCACTGAACGTTGAGCAGACTGTATTTCACCAGTTTCCAGGTTATTCCCAGGACATGCAATTAAAATGCAGCTGTTCATTAGGAAAACGATACACTATTCTTGCATAAGTAAGGTGTTCATGAGCAAATAAAGGGGTCGTTTTCAGTCCAAAGCCAGTCTCTGAATAAATGCTGGATAGGAGATGGGATGTACAATTTGACAATAAGCAATAAAGTGGCAAGACTTGAACTAAAAGCAACAACAAGCCTTTGAAAGTTGAAAACATGACTTGGAAAACATCTTCAAAAATACTTTCAATAGACAAAAAAAATCAATACTAGCAACATTTGCAGTGAATTTATCTAGTTAAAGCAACACGCAATTCTAGGAACTTTTCTTTCTTGAAATAAATACCAGCCCAAATGGGGACTGATCTGGTTGTTAGCTAAAATAGGAAAAGAAAATCACTTGCTGCTCTGCTCTTTATTCATCCTATTCAACACTGACTCACATTCCTCTAATGTTTCTACCTGGGGGAAAGACATCCCCATGTCTAGTATCAGCAAATTCTGAAAGGGTGCTATATAATCAAAATTTCACAAAACCTGGTCATGCAGGATACCCTGTTCATGGAACACAAGTGGCCATTCTCCTAAGATCTGTGGATTTATCCACAAGTAAGCCCTTTCCAGTCTGGCTTCCCTCACTGAGGTAGCAAGTGTGTTTTTGCATTCTTCATTAAAACTTTTTTTGACTCTGTAATTCAAATATCCATAATTCAAATATCCATCAGTATGTTTAGAGATGAAAGATTGTTCAATACACCCTCTTATAGTCTGTGATAATCACAGCTCACGTGTTACAATGAAACCTATTTGAAGGCATCAAAACAAAAACCTGACTTTAGAAACCATCAGTCACCTGCATCTTCCATTGACTTCAGTATATTTTGCAGGCACTCATTTCAAATAAAGACTTTCTTCAGGTGTACACAACTCCAGTCAGCTAGAGTCCCTTCTCTTCTGAGTGCCTTTGAAAAAACACATTGAAAAAGCATGTTCCTTCCTCCTTTACAGTGAATGTATTCTTTGAGGAAATGGGAGTATTAACTGTGATACAGCTACCCTTTTTGTCAAATTCTTTCACAAAGAGATCACTGCTTCTGGGACCCACAGGCCCACATATTATTCACAGACCACACACTGGGAGGAGATTCATTGACCTCAGGTCTGTTACATCACTGTTAGTGTTACTCCACCCAGGATCTGAATAGTTCATTTGGATGAAGTGTCAGAAGTTATCAAGAGCAGCCATGAACTTGGGCTGATTCAGTTTTGAAAGCCTGAACAGTGCTCAAGAAGCCAGAGAGGCCAAATTTTCCATAGTTCTTCTAGTGTTTTGGTGGTATTGTTTTGTTTTGTTTTTTTTTTTTTTTTTTTTTAATTCGTATTACAGATTTCCTATTTTATTGCTCAGTCCCAAGGAAACAAGAGAAAACTTTCATCTGTACTCATTTATCTTCTCTGTCATTTAGGAGAATGACACAAACATCCCTTCTGGATGACATGGCCTCCTGAATTCTACAAGCTGGCTGTGAGCAAAGGCTACAGTCACCAGGGCCAGACCACAGGGGTCTCCTTTTGTACAGCTGAAGAAACACAGAGCAAGTGCGAAATTCCCAAGAACTTCTTCCCTTGACACAGGGGATCCTTTGGGTGGATGGATGACAGGGTAACCCACTTTACTCAACAAATGCACATGCTTTCCAGAAGGGGCTTGTCAGGAGTTTTAAGCAACTAAATGGATTGGGAGCAGACATAATAATGTAAAAAGTTTTTGGGCAGCAGAATAAAGGACTGCAGCCCAGCCTTGAATGTGTGCTAAATTAGACTAAAAGAATCTTATTAAGCCTGAGGGAACAGAGAGAGACCTAGCTTCCATGTCCTTCCTTCTTCTGATGTACTCAGCATAACCCCAGCAAGAGAGAGACCTGTGCTTTTGGGTTTTCATTTCTCAATCTGCTTAGCCTTCCATGTGCCCATAGGACAAAGCGGGGAGAGTGACAGAGAGGGTTAATGGCTTCACTACAGTTGACTGGTGTTAAAGCTGGGGCAGATGTGGGCTTTAATTAGAAAGCAGCTGCACATACATAAACCACAGCAATCTTAATCCAGAGAGTGACAGCGTGAATACAGACCTCTTGCAAAAGCACATACCTTTAATCTGCATTTATCTGTGGTTTTAGGGGGAAGGGTTTCAACAGAATTCTATCCTCATAGGAGAGGAGCTCATAGGAGAGAGAAGGAAAAAGTACACATATGTCTAAAAATTAGAAAAGGGCACTTAAAATGTAAACAGAAAAGAATAAAAATAGATCAATACCTCAGGACCAAAAAAAGAATATTTTTTCCATCACCTTTCACAGAATAGACCTCTCCTGCTCTGAGCACAGCTTCCAGCTGTTCCCATGGCTTTCCCTCGAGCATTGATTATGCTGGACATCCTGTGAGCTCCCACAAACTGGTAATTATATCTAGAATTGAGTCTTTTAGGAATTCAGGTACCAAATTTGCTAGGAATACTGCCAAGGACGAGGAGGAAATCATGAACATCAAATTCACTCTGCTAATTTTTACCATGGTCCACTGGGTTGAATGTGGAGGTTTCCTTGTTGGGAAGCAGGTCAGTGCAGAAGAAGCAGTGCTGCTGGACAAGCCAGGTGCTGCACACTCATTTCCCTGCAGGCAGCAGCAAAACCATGCACAGCAAAACCAGTACAAAAACTGTGTTACCTACTGAGGCCCAGAAGTCCATTAAGTCTGAAGCCCACAGGCTTGTTCAGCCTTTGTTTAGGGATATGCCCAAGTACTCCAGACAGGACAATGTCTGGCACTTCTCTGTATCCACAGAGGAGTGTTCATGGCTTGCCCTATCATATGCTCTGCACATCCAGTGTCAAGGGGTGCAATGCACTTCATGCTGTCAGCTCCACTCAGTTCTAAATGGATCTGAAGGTAGAGGGTGGTTAAGCTGGGAAGTTTTATATCTCAACATATACTACAGTAAAACATTTCCCTTTCTGTCTTGAGTGATGGTCCATATGCAGTCTTACACTCTATGGATGCTTCCTATCTTTTCACTTACCCACTCCACCAGTGTAGATTGCTTGGATGAGAAGTCCCTGGCCCTCAAAAAGAAACAGACAAAGAAGGGGACAATCCTCAATCCTGTCAAGAATTGCAGCAGCCTCAAAAGCTTCTGTATTAGGACTTTGGCTCCTGGCAGGACCTGTGGATGTGTGGAGAGAGGAACACACACAGGAGCAGGTTTGCTGGTAAGACTTGTGACCCCATGGAAAACCCATGTGGGAGTATTCTGCTCCTGAAGGAATTTATCCCTTGGGAAGGATCACACTGGTGGAGCTTGTGAAAAACTGCAGCTCATGGGAAGAATTAAAAAAAAAAGTGCTGGAGGGAAATCTTGTGTGGGATCTATACAATGTCTAGGCAAAACTGCCTTATTTCTAAATCCATATTGGAGTCCATCACTTGAGTAACCCTGGTACACACACACTGACAGCATGACCTTCAGCTGACAGATGAGAGCAGCCTGGAGTCTTGGACTCTGTTTAAAATTCATCTGTGATTCACTGCCAAAAGACAGCTCACTTCTGGCCCGGTTCAGTGGGGAAGCCACTCAGGCCCTGAAGCTGGCTGGGTAACACAGGTGCCAAAGCAACCCATGATATGACACAGAAGGGCAAGAGGGGAAATACCTAGTAATAACTCCAATATGAATGCTTTTCATTTTTCAGATGTAATGAAGTGCCTATGTATCCATATGTAACCGCACTAATGAGGGGCCTGATTTCCAGGACCACTGAGTCTCCCATAGTTTCTGTGGAAACTGATCCATAGAAATCTAGTCTCTGACAAGGGACTAAAAATGCATTTGCATAGCTGAAGTCAGGCCACTGTTCTTAACAAGAACATCTTGATATTTTGGTTTCCATATCATAACAGCTGGGGATGGCGTAAGGCTGATCAGCAAACTGAAGTGGGATTACAACATAAACCCAGTATTAATTGTATAAGCAAAATCCAAGGTTGGTAACCTTTTATGTGGAGACTGTGCAGACTGAATATTAAAGGGGAAAAGCTCCAGAGAAATCTGACATTCTTTGCTGCAGCCACTTGGAGGGTGAGAAACAGGAGAAAACAGCAACTCCTTTGATAGATTGATAGGCTGAAATTTTTCAGAATTACACACAAACATTTCTATACACAACTCTAACACAGGAAATCTTGGAATCATACAATGGTTTGGATTGGGAAGGATCTTAAAGACCATCTCGTTTCAACCCCCCTGCCACGGGCAGGGACATCTTTCACTACACCAGGTTATTCAGGCCC
Organism: Pyrgilauda ruficollis; assembly: GCF_017590135.1. Taxonomy (NCBI): domain Eukaryota; kingdom Metazoa; phylum Chordata; class Aves; order Passeriformes; family Passeridae; genus Pyrgilauda; species Pyrgilauda ruficollis. Next base: position 10,478,149 of record NW_024528821.1, on the reverse strand, counting down.
TATCCAGCCTGGTCTTGAACATTTCCAGGGATGGGGTATCCACAGCTTCTCTGGGCAACCTGTTCCAGTGCCTCATCACCCTCACAGGGAAGATTTTTCACCTAATATCTAATCTAAACTTACTTCCTTTCAGTTTGAAGCCATTCCTCCTTATCCTGTCACTCCAGGCCCTTGTAAATAGTCCCTCTCCATCTTTCCTGTAGACTCCTTTCAGGCACTGGAAGGCCACAATTTGGTTACTCGAAGGCCTCTTCTTCAGGCTGAACAGTCACAATTCTCTCAGCCTTTCCTCACAGGACAGGTGTTCCATTCCTCTGATCAGCTTTGGTGGCCTCTGCTGCATTCAACAAGTCCATGTCCTTCCTGTGCTGGGGTCCCCAGAGCTGGGTGCAGCACTACAGGTGGGGTCTCACCAGAGCTGGGCAGAGGGGCAGAATCCCTTCCATCCCCTGCTGCCCCCAGGGCTCTGGATGCCCAGGACACGTCTGGTGGCCTTCTGCACTGTGAGTGCCCATGGCTGGCTCATGTTCAGCCTCTCACCCAGCAGCATCCTTCTGGGCAGGGCTGCTCTCCATCTCTTCATCCCCAGCCTGGGTTGATACCAGGGGTTACCCTGACCCAGGTGCAGCACCAGGACTTGGTCTTATTAAACCTCATGAGATTTCCATGGGCCACTTCTCAAGCTTGTTCAAGTCCCTCTGGATGGCATCCCATCCTGTAGGTGTGTCAACCACATCACTCAGCTTGGTGTCATCTGCAATCTGGAGTATGAGTGTGGATTTCATGGATTTGGAAATCCTGATGATATTGTTACAGAGATTAAAAACTCCTCAGAAAGGCAGATGAATCTGAAAGTACTGGTCACTCACATAGTCCTTAACTGGACCACTGCTTAATGAAGGTTATGATTCACCCCCATTTCAACCCATTTCATCATGGATGTACCACATTTCCTTAATTCCCCCAACATCCCAGTGGTGGCTGCAGGCATTTCTGTGCACAGAAAAGTAACTAGTAAAGTATTTAATATATTGCAGCTTCTTCAATTCAACCTAGCTGCAGAATATAGCCATTTTCTCTGTCAGTGCTTCTGGGACCAATTGCCAGCACCTGACAAAATGCTGGGAGACCTCAGAAGCAGTACAGGAGTTACCAGCAAAGAGTGAATAATCTATGAGTGAATTGCAGTGCCTGCAAATGAAATCTTTCTTCCCCAATCTTCAGCTATAAAATAAAGTGCTGCAGTAATTTCCTAACATCCATATTATGCTGCAGCTACTTTTTAATGTATCTTCTTTTGTACAAAGCACGTTGAAGTGGGGAGTGATGTGAAGGTCAGATTTGTTTTGGAAAAGCCCAAAAGCTCTTTCTGCTGTTATTAGGAGAGCTGTGAGAAGGCCCAGTGGCAATGATATGTAGATAAACATCTGCATTCCTTACATACCACAATCATTTTGGCTTCAAGCAGAACTTCACACTTCCAATGTAAGCAGATTGTGTATGTGCCTATTAGACACCCAAATGCCCTCTTCCCCATTTGGTGTCAGGTATCCATTTGATAATTTACTTTTGCATTATGAAGAGCTATGACTGATTCTGTGATCCTCTAGATTTGTGAAAGCTCTCTTCCATGCTGAGCAAACAGTTAGTCCTTTTACAATATGGTATGAACTGATTCTTTAGTCAAAAATATTCCACTACCATACAGTTGCATTGCAAAGATCCTCAAATGTTTTATGCACTGCCTACTCAAAAAATAAATAAAGATTGAATTTCATTCCTGAGCCCAGGATCCTCTCACACTATACAAATGTAAGTATTTAATTTGGCTTCCCTGTTTATGTTAGTTTGTTTTAGTTGCTCTGTGTCTTACTCAAACACAAGAATGCAGTATAATTTGACTTACTCAGAACTGTGTGTTTTTGGCTGCTTTTTGCTTCATAGCAAAAAAAACCCCAGGTTTTAAAGAAGGTCTAAAAGTGTTTTTTGTTCTTCAGTTGCGAAACTAAAAACTAGACAAACAACCAAAAGAAATTTCATACTGAGAGTCTGCAAATAAAGGCATAGACTTAAAAAATGAACTGCTTGTAGTATTGGGGAAAGGAAGCAGATTGCCAGCCTGCAGAGACTGTTGCTCCCCCCTGCAGAAAGATGTTGGAGGTTAGAACAGTGCAGTACCCACTCCAAAACTCTCTTGCCAGGGTACAGAGGAGAACAGGACAAAGCTACGCAACAGTGACGGGGGAACTTTCACTGGGAAAGTTTATTCTAACCCAAGAGATCTGGGAAGTACCAAAAAGCCATTCCAGCTCTCACTGCAGGAAATGGGAGGAAATGGAGCTGCTGGCTGTAGAAGGAACTGCCACAAGTCATAGGAGGCTGTCTCAGCACAGCAGCACCTCACACCCAAGCAGCAGGGCTGACAATGCCAGTCACTGAGTCACAGAGTCAGTTAGGTTGGAAAAGACCTCCAAGACAATCAAGTTTAACTTTGGACTGATCATTAGTTTGTGAACTAGACCATGGCACTAAGTGCTATGTCCACTTATTTCTTGAACAATTCCACCACCTCCATGGGCAGCCCATTCCAATGCTTTACAACTCCTTGTATGAAGAAATTCCTCCTGATGTCCTGAACCACCCGGTGCAGCTAGAAGCCATGTCCTCTTGTCCTGTCACTCTCTGCCTGGGAGGAGAGGCCAACCCCTTCCTGTTTACAACCTTCTTTCTCAGATCATCACAGTTCTCGAAGACATCAGTAGAGCTTAAAGATGCAGGGACAGCATCTGGGATAATATGGAAAAAACTTTGTGACTGTTACTTTGACTGTTACTTCTGGTATCTTCACTTAGATCCATATTAGTTTATAAGTACATAACATTTCCCTAAAAAGACATTGAGGATCCTCCTATAAAATGTGGTTTTTCTGGCAAGGTAAACTGAGTTTAAGCAATTGCTCACATCCAGGTCCACATCAGGCTGGAGAGCTGACAGCTTTTCAGTGCAAAGTGCACGGTCAGGGTCAGGGCTGGAATGTGAAGCTCAGCCCTTCCCAGACACAGGGAGTGTCCCTGAGAGCAGCCTAGCTGAGGGAATCTTAGGGCAGCCCTGTAGATGCCTTTGCCTATTTCTGTGAATTATGTTAAATTAATAACAACCAAACCAAAATAAATCTCCACAGGAGGCTGAAAGTAGCAGCATCCAGAGCAATTACAGTCAAATAATCAGAAGTAGCTCCCAATTTGGAGATGTTCTTAGTTTTTAGATGCCTGAGAAGATGTACCACATAGAAGCCCCATTTGCCATATTTTAAAACACTGATTTTCTTATGCTGATTTCTACACCTCAAAGAGCTTTATCTAGCCATAAAAAGCTGAATAATTTTAGTGAAATTGCTGGAGTTACATATATTTACATTTCATAATAGTTTACAAATGAAAATTGGGTTGTAAAAGTATTTGAAATGAAAATTTATTCCAAGTATTGTTCTAATAATTGGTTGTTTATGAGCACTGTGCAAAAAACTGATTCTATATTCAGTTTTAAAATGCATGTACAGCAAGCATTACATTAGCAAAATAAGGAATAGTCAAAAAGGAGCAACATAAAGCAGAGGCACACCCTTCTGAGACAGAATGCAAAGCAACACCCACGAGTAATAAATAAATAATTGGTCACAAATTTTATACCATACAGTTTTCTGTTTCAGGGGATAATACATGAATATTTTGCAGATGCCATCTACAGGGGGAGTGGAAAATCTTGTAGTAAATAAAATAAATTAGGAAATAGTTCTTAAAATCTCATCATTTCTTTACTGATGTTAGCTGTTGCAACAGGAAGAGTGACCAAGTCAACCATCTCTTAAGCATTTATGAAGAGCCAAAAAGAAACTGGAGAAATGTGGACACATGAATGTTAACATCACTGAGACAGAAATCAGAGTAGAAATAGGAGCTTCTTAGTTAAATATTGATCATAAAACTAAGAAGCCACTGATATCCTTGAAAAGTACCCCGTTTAAACTCAGAGAGGTTACACACTCACAGACCTTAAGGTCTCATACTCTTATAATTTATACCAGGCTGCCCTCTAGCAACGAAAACCCATGCACAGCATTCATGAAGGGTTTTCTCAGAACACAAGTTGTTTTTCCCTTTCAAAAAATGTTTGCTATTTGCCCCATCTGTGCTTTAATCTGCATTTTAAAGCTCTTATTTGGTAATTTTTTTTCATTAGTTTAATAGAAACAGCAAAATTGGCTACTTAATTGCAATGGTTAAAGCTAACAGCAACTTTGGAGACAGCAACTGCTTTATAAAGATATATATATATATATATATATATATATATGTACTTGACTGATCTTTGCTCCATCAGACCACCTTAATCCCTGATGTATTATCAGGGAATCCAGCTCCAGCCTTTTCTTACTCAGTGCAAACTGCCCTGTATGAAAAGCAGTTTAGTGCTGGTGGACTCCACAGTGGCTCTCCACATCTCCAAAAACCTGGCAGGATCTTGCAATTTTTTCTAGCACAACTTGTACAGGGTATATTCCAGTTCAAGACTGGAACTATGAACCCCCAGCACACTACACCACACTCATGGGGTCTGACACATCCCAGCCCATTTGGCCTCTCCCACACCTTTCCCTGCAAAATTTATTATCACTGTCTGCTGCTAACTCAATCTACCTGGAAATGAATATGTCAATAAAATACATAGTCATTGAAATAAAATAAATTATTATTTTTAAGGGAAGTCATAAATCAAATTGTGGTTGCTATATTTCTTCTTTGGCTTGATAAAACACATGAAAATTCCCAAGCCCTGTGTTGATATTCAGGCCCTAGGCTAGGAAGGCATTGCAGAGCATATTCACCTCTGATCCACCTTGAATAGGAGTCAGTAACAGCTAAAGACAGGCTTAAAGACTTTTCCAAGTGCCTGACCTAAACTGGAGTTAAGATTCTGGTCTCTAATTGAGTTGAAAGCTACTGCAAAAGGGCTTCTTTCAGAAAATCTTGTTCAAATTAAAAGTAATCCAAACTGGCTCCAGTCCTAAACTGGAAACATAGTTAAATATTCTGATTAAACAGGTTCTATGATTACAAACAATAAATAATCACAAGCTTTCTGTTAAAAGGAAAAAAAAAAGAGTTTTTGAGGGAAAGCACCAGAAATGCTGACAAAACAGCAAAGGTGAGCTGGCAGCCACTAGGCTAAGGGAGGCTCTTCAGCTACCTGCAAGACCAAACTGTTCTTTGAAATGATGCACAGCTGGAAAGTTATAGCAAAATAAAGGTCAGACATCAAGAGAAACATAATTCAAAAGGCAAAGAAATTTGTATTTTACAGAGTATACTCCCTAAGGACTTAGCAAAAGATCACTGCCGTCATATTGAGCTGAGGAAACACTGAGAGGAAGACATCAGTAAGATGCATTTGGCTCCCTGCTTCTCTCGTTGCCATCACCCCAAGCTGAATGAGCTGTCACAGCTATAGCACCCACAGGCTGGGGGACTTGAGATGGCCAAAGTGACCTGCATGTCCTTCTTCCCCTCCCTCCTTTCAGCATCTGTTGTGGACAGCTGAAGTGGAGGGGTTACAACTACCAGGATAGCACTTTGCACTAGAACATCTCAGCTGTGTGCTTGAGGAGACTTTTGTGTTGCCCAAATAGGACAGCAAGGTTGATCATTACATATCCAACATTAAATAAACATATGAGGGGTGAAGGCACGGTAATGTATCTGTCTCAGGGTCAGCAGTGAACTGACACTTCCTTTTAGAGTAAACTGCTGCTTTGCATCTGCTGTGAACTCCATATTAAACTCAAAGCACTTCCATTAACCTTTTCCCCATAAACTTAAACCTTGGGAGTGGTTTATGTGTGACACTATTGAAAAGCATGTTGCAGTAGTGGAAAAATATGTTACATGGAACAAATCAGTAGGTTAAAGCCTCCACTCCATTTTTCCAAACAAAAATACTCTTTTTCATTAACCATGGGACTGGAATCCTGTACCACAGTCTTTCAGGCTAATTATGTGGAACTGCTTTTAAATATTACTTTTGAATTTATCTTTTTAACTAACCAGCGGGACATTCTTAAAATGGTATTCTTAAAATACCATCAAATTATTTCTCTTGATTAATATAAATAACAACACTTCTTGAAATTTTCAGCCTCTTGCCCACACCCAATTTCCTGAGAATTACATCCACTAGGGATTCACACTGGATAATTTTTCAGTGTGTTATAGCCAATAATTGTCAAATAGCACAGTTAAATCTTAAATAGGATTCTACAGGCCTCGAGCAAAATTCTTACTGAAGTCATGAGAACTCTTTCTTGAGAAAAGACCAAGGGCTAAAACTGCTGAAGGAAAGAATAATTTTATTAAGCCCTGCTGGCCAGTTTACACATTAGATAAACAGGTGCTGGAACAGGCAGGCTATTTGGACAGGAATGGAAAAACTTACACAATTAGACATTATTCAGCTACTGCAAAATCTCATCTCTGGAAATCAGAAGTTTGCATATATATAAGGACACAAGAAAGTCCTAGTACTGAAAAAAAACATATGAAAATTACAGTGATTCAAAATAATGGTTAAATATAGTCCTAATAGTCCTGAATGAAGTCCTACTGCAATGTATACTTATCTTCAGGTACACACTTCAGTTCTTTCCTGATTCAAGATATTAAAGAACACAAAGTTTTCTATTAACAGTACTTTCTAAACTGAGAAATACAAAACTTCAAGAAGACCTGTAGCCACAGATGTTTGACAGTCAAAGGAAAAGCAGCATGAGCTGATAAAAATACCGCTTCCACCAAGAAATCAGATGCAGAGCAAAATGCTCCATATGACAGAAAAGGTAGCAAGGAGTCTCTAAGGTAAATGATGGTACACACCATGAAACCCTAATTTCAAACACTGCTTTTTATTCCTCTTAGTTTGCCTTTTTTTCTTATTCATAAAAACACTACCTTATCTCAAAGGCCTAATATCATATTGCTTTGCTATGCACACTTTCCCAGGATGTGTAGATAGTCTGACTGCAGGCAGCAGAGATATAAAAAGTATGCTTAAAGAAGAGGGACCTCTAAGCCCATCTTAGAAGAGAATCACTGCATGGAAACAGATAATAATGGTGAGAGAAGGGAAAGGCAATGCAGCAGCTGCAACAGCCAATTTTCCCCACAGTCAAAATATCAGACAGAATGACACTGATGGGCTTCAGGCTGCAGCTGACTTTTAATGGAACCTTTCCTGACTGGTACACTTCAGAGTAAAATCAAGTTCAACAACAAAGCCCTAACTCTTGTCACAGAAGTCTGTGCATTAGAAACTGGGTTAATCACAACTCTGAAATAAAAATTCTTTCATTGTGTAGCTCATCTCAAGAAAGGCTGTATCAATTACAAAACTTACCTTCCTCACACATCTGAAATGTGTAAGTTGAGAAATAATTACTCGGATTTACAGCTGTTCAGTGGAGTAGAACGAGGACTATTTTGCTCAATATCTTCACTACCATTTGGAATAAAATTTTTGGTAATGGAGTTGTTAATATTCAGGAGTAGGTTGCTTTGGAGTACTCTAGTTTATCCTATTGTACATATAAAACTGAACAAATACAGTAAGGCCAAATTGAACATTTTACAGAATGGGGATAAGTGTGGATTTGATGGTTGCTAATAGCAATTTCTTAATATATTCTCTCACTTTGCTATGGCAAACCTGCAATTCTTGGGCCAGGCAGATGCAGAATGTATCAAATTAGTACCTTAGGGCAAGGAATACAATAGGATGTTTCATTATAAACTCAGGGAAGCAAACTACATCCTTGACATACTCTGCTTCCAGACATTGCTGAGGCAATTGATAATTCTTTATGTCTCATGTGAGGATCAAGAGAGGAAATCTCTGGAACTAGTCATTAATCAAACAAAAGCAAAACACAGAGCTAAAATTTTCGAAATGGTGCCAAAAGTGCTTGTGGAAATTTGCAATGACAACTGATGAGAAACTCAATGCCTAGAGGGAGGGAGGGTTGTGGCTTTCCTCTGGTTTTGCTTTGGCTTTTTAAATTTTGTTTTTTACTGACTGCTATAGAATTGTTACTGAGAAAATCTTCCAGTCAATCCTTTGTAGAAAAGAAAATTGATTTTACAAACTGTTTATATTATACTGGCAATTTTCCTGTAGTTATACAGAATGAGATTTATCCATTCCAACAATAGGTTTCCAGCTAAAGAAGAAAACCAAAATATAAGGCAACAGAATGGGTCTGGAATAGAGTAGGGTGGGATGGGCTACAATCAGAATTGCACTTGGCAAGAGAAAAAGGCATTAAATTTGCTTTAAAACATGAAGGAGAATGTCCCAGATATTAGGGAAAAAAAAGGCAAAAAATAGGAGAGAAAAAATGAGTGAAGAAACTCTGGTAGATAGCAGCAACTGCCTATGTCTAATTAGCCTTAGCTAAAATGGGAGAAATGTATTCTAACAAGCCCTTGCAAATCAGCTGGCAGGTACAAAGAGAGACCTCACTTCTCAGGTTCCTGGCATAAAATGATATATTTTGCACATTTTTGTACATTGCCTAGAGAAACAGGGCTAGCTATGGGACACTGTACTCTAACATGAAAAAAGACAGTTGCAGTAATCAAGGCCATTAGCCTCAGATTTCCCTACGCTACCAAACCTGGATCCTTACTGTCCAAACAACCCAGACAGACACAGTCTTTAAGGCACTAATACTTATTCTTATGATACTCCCTAGTCCTTTTTTTAAAATTCCAAGTTACTTCAGGTAAATTCATCCTTAAAGTTTTCATGTTGCAGTGAGAGGTACAGTGCTTTTTCTCTTCCCATTGATTTTACCAGGGCTGGCATTCGAGGCCTAATTTCAAATTATGGTCACAGCTTCAGGTAATGCAAAGTGTCATTTTTGCACCAGCTCAATCATTGTGATAAAAATATAATTATCTGCCAATCCACTGGAAATCTTCCTACTTCAGTGATTTATGTGTGTCGCACAATTTTGAAATTCATGCTACAAAGAGCTCCTTAAAAAAGAGACCACCTTATAAGAAAAGCAATTGGTGACATCCTGCCTAGTGAAGCTCAACAAGTTTCTGTAATGGAATTCCCATTTACACCCACACCAGTCTGGTGACTCAACTGCACTGGTGGAAACAAGACTGTTTCTCCACATCAACCAACACTTACAGGCAAAGACTCTCACACATTCCTGGATGCTCCAATCCAAACCCTGATGTGCAGACAGACACAACCAGAGATGTTTATGGATCACACTAGAGTCAGGGTAGGCTCACAGATAAATCAGTCCTGGTAGGACAGCACTAGTTCCAGGTACTTTGCCACTTCTTTCCAGGGAAATCAAAGACAAAAGCCACAAGAGCTTACACTGGGTGCTCAGGCAAAACTTAACTCATATAATATTAAAGAAATTACTGAAATGGAGAAAAGAACAAGAACATTCAAATATTTAACTCTCAGGAGCACATTTACATAATTTAGAGGAATCATGACCAAAAGCATTATGCTTGGGGAAAGATGTATTTTCTCCATACATCTATTTGATAAGCACCATAAGCATTAGCGTTTCACTCAAGGACAATGAATGTATGCTAATGCCTTTGTTTCCATGCCAAACCACCCATCTGGTCTCTGCTCAGAATTCTATCACACTCCTTTCCTTCCACTTTTGCCCTATGCTATATTTAAGTCATAATTACAAAACTATGCATTATCACATACATGTAATTTATGATCTAGACTCTCAGTGTTAATGAAATTCAACAATAACAAAAAGACAATGGTTTTGAATACTAAGTTTCCAATTGTTCAAGATGTAACACTGCTTTATTGTGTTTATTGTGTTATTGTGTTGCATTAGCAACCTCTTCATAACAAGGAGAGACAAAAAGTGTTTGAATTAATTACCTCATTGGCAGGGGGAAAAGAATCTCATTTTTTAATGCATCGTTCATTCATCTGCTGACACATGAGACACTAATACTGTCTCATGCTGATATATCACTAGCATCACCATACATGATAAGTTACCTACTAGCCATTATTACTACTATTATTAGGTTTTATTAATTTATTAAAAAGGCGCCTACAAAGTCTTTTGCTGCTTCAAATATGGGAAGAGAAGTTTGCATTAGAAGTTTTTAGGAGATTAATAATCAGACTTCCTGCACTCACCGTGAAATCTGTGTGATATATTTTTAAACTAACACTAGATGTGTGTAAGTGCTTCCTGCCTGTTGTCTGAGAGTGAATGCTGCAACATGAGACATAACTATTCAGGCCATAATTTATTATGTTCTACCTTTCCTTTTGGTCAGCAGAAGTACTTCAAAAAGGCCCTGCTGGGATATAAATACAGAGGAAATGACGAGCCTGCTTCAGGGATTTTCTACTCTTCTAGCTTCGAGGAGAACATTTATGATCGGATCAGTTAGAACTGAAGACAGATGAAAAGACCTGATAATGGGCCTTTTTCTCCAAAGCACCTACAAAAGGGACCTTCATAGCTGGGCATTCTCAGCTGCCCTCATACATGTGCAACTTAAATGCCTATTTATTGTCACAGGACAAATGCTTAACTCCTCAGCCCCAGAGAATGTCATTATGTGTGTCAAACTACAGCTACCAGTATCTATGAAATACATTCACATATTCATGGCATCTTCAACATAAAGTGCTCAGACACTCCTAAGTAAAGCTTTGTTGCATCAAGTAGACAGTCCTACCATGATGATTAAGTGATTACACACCATTACGGTTGAAGCACAGCAAATATTTTGTTCTCTCTATGAGCCCATTATTCTTTTGCACATATCAAAAAACTGATGTTAAACCAAAAGCACATCCTGAATTAATGGTGATATTCAGCTCTTTTCTCAGATGCACAATTGCTTTCCAAAGAAGTAGCTTCTCATAATCCAGTCCCATGTGGCTTGAATCTAACCCAGTTACAGCACTGAAACCTTTTCCCTTTTCAGTGTCAGTACAAAGAAAGCTGGAGACTAGCTCCTAGTCCATGTTCTGGCAGCTTTAATACTGCTTAAATAAGTTACTGAGGATTACTTTTGGCACTGCTTGGGAAACTTAACTGATGTCAATCCAATGTACCCCACTTTCTGCCAACTGCTTCTTGTTCTCTTCTTAATCAAGGAAGTACCATTAAGAAGTGCCAGGGAGAAAGCTGAGGACTGGGCTAAAGCATGCTACACTCTAGTGAGCTGTGTAAGCACAAGGGATCCACAGGGAGCACTTAGAGACAAGAACAACCTGGAGTGGCTACTGTAATTTGTTCTGGGCACCATATAGAGATGCCAGTGTTACCTCCAAGACTGTGCCAAATACTCTGGCAAATCCTTAAGTCACTGTTTGCAGAAAAGTTCCTAAATGTTGTGTTTGCCTTCCTTCCTGCCTTCCTCCCTGCCTCCATCCATCCATCCATCCATCCATCCATCCATCCATCCATCCATCCATCCTTCAAAACTTTACCTGAAATACCTTTCACTCTGTGGGACCACAAACAACTTTAAGTGAGTATTTAGCTTATACCCTACACCAGACAGAGCTTTCCAGAAGTCAGAGATCGACAAAACCACAGCTTCCCTTACTGCTATGAAATTTCGGAAATAGGGCACTGTTGCAAAATATTGTCACTACATTACAGGTGAAAGAAGGGTTTTTTGGATAATATTTCCTTTTCCATCTGTTATTGAAGAACTTTCTTCCACTCTGAACTCTTAAGGGTTAACTGGCATTGGATGGAGGAGGGGGAAATCAGAGGTCAGCTCATGTTCTGATATCAGTGAACTCACAAGTTACTCCTTGAGCATGTGGTTTCATCCTAGGTTCTTCCTGCCAGCAATTTCTCACTTTAATCATACACCCACAGCAACCCAGATCTTTAAATTCAGCAATTCTTTCTCAGGTTTCAGCAAGTCATTGGCAGCCTGAGCTATTTTTGGGATATTTTCTCTACTGCAGATGCAGCTTAGGAAAACGCAGGGAGCATGCTAAAGACCTGCAGCTATTTGCCTTGTACAATTTGCTCATTTCTCTTTATTTCTCTGTTTTCCTGCACTCATCACTTAAAGGACAACCTTTCTTGCAAACAAAATCCCTGGAGCCTGATTAGAGGGACTGAAGGCTCCCAGACACGGATTGCCTGCCAGCCACAGCACGGTAAGGACATGGACACTTTTGGCTAGCCTTGCATTGCAGCTTTTTAAGCTTTGCTGAATGTTTATTTGTGTCCATCGCTTCCAAATCAACACTGCTGGCATGGCAGGCAGTCTCCAGCTCCCGGTCTCCATTTTCATTCCCTAAAATCCTCAGCACTTGTAAGTAACACATTTATACTCACCATCTCTTTGTGTGTTTTAGAAATCAATGACTGACACTAATTTTGATCAGTTCCAGGGGTCTGGGATTTTTCTTTACATTTTACTATCTTTTGGACATCTGTTATTTGCAATCCTGATTGAAACTGTGGATATTTTATTGCCTGATCTTCCCTGTTGAAGGTACATTGTTAATTTTGTTACTTAGCTCAGCAAATTATTCAAATCAGGGAATGGTTTTATGTACGGTAGATGGATATGTTATAAAAAAGCCCTGCTTCTGATGATTTACAGTTTTATACATTGCCTTCCTGTCTTGTGCTCTGGCTCTGCTTTAATACCTCGAGGCTGCTAGAGCAGTACACTAACACTACAAAGGAATTGACAGCATAAAACCAATGCAGCAGACAGAGCTGTACTAAAAATGACTCAATTTTATTATGCAGTTATTTTATTTGCTCGCAGAAATGCACCAAGTAACCTCTGCAAGAATGGTGAAATTTCAATATATTAAAGTACTTTAGATTTAGTAGATTCAGGATGAGACTCGGAAGATGGTATTTTTATTTCTAAAAGTCTCTTAACAATTTTGAGGCAATTTCTATTATATTGCCAGTGTTGCTTTGAACATAAGGCTGATACCTGATCCTGGCTCTCTCATCCAGCCTGTGAGTCTGCCTCAGTTTCACTGAAATCCCTGACACTAAACTAGCTGAATGATAAATAGGCATCAATCCTTTAATCCTTAGTTCAATTTTTATACCCAATCCCAAATGTTAGTACTCAGGTTGCTTGAAATCTTGAGACTCAACACATTTCCCAGAGATCACAGGAAGAAAGATGGATGTGTTTCAGCAAAAGTTAGCAAAGCACTCAATTGTTTACTGTTAACAGAGAAACTGTTATGTCGTTAGACAACTGTAATTACATGTGTACACAGCTGTAAAGCCAGATCACACATTTCTCTCTCTAAAACCAATGTTGCTCTCAGCACAAACAGAAGTCAGGTGAAGGAAGTTTTACCAACAGGACAGGTCTGTGCAGAACAGAGTCTTTTGGGAATTCAGTGAGATAAACCCAATACAGGAATTATACCTGTGCAGACAACCATTCAAGTCGTGCTTGTTGGGACTCATTTTAGAAAATGTTGTCCTAAATTGTGCCACTGATAAAAATTATTATTAAAAAGACAATGCTTGTTGTCACAAGATGTGCAGAAAGGAAATAATCTGAATAATGAAAAAACAGATGACATATAACCGTTTCTTTTGAAAACAAACTGTTGCATACGGGAATTCTCTGAAAATGTAAAACCTTGTCTTTGTTAGAGGAAGAATATGGACCATGAAGATTAGCAACTCTCCAGACCTTCCCAACTGAGCATACACTCTTACTATGTCAATACACTAATTTTTTGGTGTGCATATATACCAAATCAGCCACACACAAGATACTAAAGTTTAATTTACTCTATAAATGAACTAACTTATAATTCAGGAGCAGCACTGCATAACTCATACTTGATGATCCTTGCCTAGAAATCAGAATATAAAAAAGACTAATGGATATCAATAATGGCAAAGGCTGAAGTGGAACCCATGCTGATGTAGAGTAAAACTTGTTCTAGAGTCAGAACATGAGTCAAAAACTTGGTTATTCCTCAGAATACCACAGAAGTGGGTGTCTCTAATTTTAGTGACATTCTCAGACACACTAAAGCTGCAACATGATACTGTACATGAACACAGCCATGGTAATTGGCCAGTTATATTCCATTCAGCTTGCCTAGTTTTTTTAAGTTTACACTACCATTTCAGCTTAAAAATCAGTTCAGAAAAGGTTAATTGGTCCTGTACTACTCTGCAATTGGCTAGAATAAAAGCACCCATAGTTTCAATGTCTCCACTGATGTACAGTACCTTACTACACTGTAACAATCTGATCAGATGGCTGAACGCTTCATTAAAATTGAAGGGACAGTTTAATTTTTCCTGTCACTTTGCACCTGATTAATTCTATTAAATCCAGTTGAGGGACTGTATTGAAAGAAGAATCATCAACAAAAAGTGAATTGTGAAAGTTCTTCAAGGACTGGGCCTGAATTTTAATAGTCATACAGAGCAGGGCTCTGCAACAAAAAGCTGACAAATTTAATGGTGTGTTGGTGTATGTTGGGAGGCAGCATCAGTCTAGAGGAGGACTAACACAGAATTGCAGAAATGAGAGAAAATGTAGTAGGAAATTAAGGTCTCATTGGAGGCAGGAATAAGCAGACAAGGGGGCAGCTGAGGTGACAGGCTGCAGACTTGTCTGCGAGGAGGCAGGGAGCACTGGCTTGGTGAGTCCCAGCAGCTGGGCATTGCCTTCCCTGTAGCTGTTGAGCCCTGGCAGCACCAGCACTCCCCAGCCCTCTCCCAGATGGAAACAGCAGGATGAAAATGCTCTGCAGCCTGTTTCTCTTGAATCCTCCCATCTCCATTTCTTCCCACAATCATCCCACAGCCGGAGCAGGCCTTGGCCCACTTCTGGATCTCATTTCAACCTAAACCTCAGCCTGATAACAGTTAGAGAAGCACCAGGAGGTAATAAGGGCTGCTTGGGAAGGATCAGAGAGAGGCTACAGGGCCTGGACAGCAGGGTGGAAATAACAGAGGAATGGAGAGGTAACAGACATCCTGGAGGACTGTACAAAGAGACATGCAGACAAACAAAGTGCAGCTGCTTCCACCAAACACTCAGAGCGTAAAACCATATTAGAGTACACCATTAGAGATACTAGAGAGAGTACAGCACTGACGGCATCCTGTAAGTATGGGTCAGTCCCTAATTAAAACATTAGATAGTTTTTGTCACTCACAACACAGAAAGATCAATGTGTATCATAACAATGAGGTGGGAGTATGAAGGCTATTGGTAAAGACATCATCACAGAGATTAATTATTTAATATGTATGAAAATGCTGGCCCAAGAACAAACAGATATAAATCAAACATAGCAATTAGAATTAGGAGAATACAAGGAAGCAGTGATATGGGAGCAAGAAACCTAATTATTGGGTTTTTATGATGAAGAATGATCAATTACCAAAAGCAACGTCTGTTTCTGCAAATTGCTGCAACATAATAATTGCTCCAGGACTGTTTCTAGGTCACTGTCATACATGCTAATTTAAGTGAGATACAAATCAGTCTTGGGGTGTGATGAATGGATAGGTGCTATAACTTTAGCAATGTTGCTCCTTTTGACATCACTTCTCTCTCTGTACAAAGATTAAGATAACAAATGCAATAACATCAGTCTCTTTCAGATACTCAAATAAAACCAGTACTTAAAGAAGAATGAATGCTGCAATCTTGGTTCTTGTTGCTGAAGAATCTTGGAAATCTGTTATGAGACTGCATAGATTAGGGTATTTTGAACATATTTTAGGAGTAAATAAGAACCAAAAAGTTACTTCCATGTTAAGTTTTTCCTCTATTTTTCCAAAACCAAGTTGATTTGACCACTGTCATTAATGTTACATGAATTTCCATGATAATGCTTTGTATGCTGAAAGTTAAATATATCCCTGATACTACCTTTTGGCATTTCTAGACATTGGCTTCAATTAAATATAGCTGCAATGGATTCCTTCGTTGTCCCCATCAAATATGTCAACCTTTTAGTCAGTTCTCGTGGACATTTCTATGATCTTGCTGATTCTTGACTGACTTTTGTTTTACTACATATAATGATCAAGCTAGCAATCATAAGAAATAGAATCACTAGCAAAGGCACCCAAAAGTTATATTTATAATTTAAAGTCCAAGTCACTAAGGCAAGTCAGTGACAGATACTAATGATATACAGCAGCTCCTAACTCCAACTTACACAACTTATTATGCAACATCTTTTCCTCTACCACACCCTGTTAGTAACTGAAGTCACTAACTTTATCTAAAGCTAGATAAAATATAAAACTTCAAAGAATATAATATATCAATGCAGGAACAGTCTACTAAATATAAATACTACTTTTATCAAGGATAGAAAATGCAAGTAAAATTTGGCTCTCATTAACACTGCCTCACATTGATCCCTAAATCTTTTATGTTATGGCTGTCTTTTTTGACACCAGACACAGTATTAACCTGTCAGTACTCAAAATTTGAAGGCAAACAAATCATTTTTATGTTTGGCAAAGAAAAAACAAAAGGTCTCAGTCAGGAGGGAGGAAAGATATTACTATCCTTAAGTATGAGAAAGCCTTCAGATAAGATATTGATCAAGTCATATTTATTCTAATAATTTCACCATTTTAGAGTTAGATGGAAACAAACAATATCTCAGTCCTGCAGAGCATGCTGACATCACATGGCCCCCAATTTTAGTTCTTTAATGTAGTTTGTCTGTGCTGGTGTTATTAATAGACACACTAAAATGGGAACTTCGCCCTGGCTCAGCTTTGACTCACTGCATGGCCTTGGGCATCACATAACCTCTGTCTCCAGTTCTCTATCTGCATAATGCATTTGTCTATCTAGTGACTTTGCAGAGTCATGGGTCAAATAAATGAGTCACTTCACAGAATTTTTAAATTGAAATACAATGACTTCTCTTCTGCACTTTTATAATATATTTCCCTGAATTTTAACACAAACTCGCCTTTTTCATAAAGGCAACCAAAGTGTTTAAATAAACAGAAGAACTATTTAACACTTCCAAATGAAAATCTCCTTGAACTAAAAGAATGGAACCACAGCCACATAAGACAGTTTGTCATCTCACAGCCCAAAATACCTTTATCTGATGATTTTTATAAAGTTCTTTACTGTCCAGGGGAGAGGGAAGAAAGAAGGAAGCCTAATTTCACACCATGCAAAGAAATAGCAGATTACATAGTTAGTAAAATCTGCACTGCAAAGTATGGTCTGGGCATAACAGATGGAAGAACCTATCAACCAATCGCCTTTATTATGATGGCAGTCAAAAGAGCTGTATTTTTTTTCAAATCTAAAATGGTTCTGAGTGCAAGAGAGTTGTATTCATTTGACTGCACCAGAAGATATAAATCCTCCATGTGGCTGAGACCACTTGCCCAAAGCTAATCAAGTTAGTTATATACTTAGTTAATTTTTTTGCTTGTTGTCCATTGAAACTAATCAAATTTTCTCTAGAAAATAACTTCTCTGCTGAAGTTCTAACCCTTTGTGTCTTAAGGAGGGAAAAAACCCCTTCCTTCAAGGCAGCCCCTGAGGGGACTTTAAGGCATTGACATGCAATACTCAGATGTTCATTTGTTTGTAACAGGAGTCTAACCTAGATGTAAAACTGAATTACAGAGTCATCTGGCATTACTTTAAAATGCAAAGATGGACAAAGCAAGCACATTAATTATCAAAAGTTGAAAAGTTCACCACTGGTTATTGCTTCAGTGGATGCTGCATCTTTACAAAGCCCAGACATCCAGTGAACTGATGCCTCATTAGATACAAGCAATTGTATTTGTCAAGGTGGTGTTCTTGGATGCTCACTCATCCATTGCTGTCTTATTTTTTCTTATAACTTGGTTAATTCTTTGCTTGGAGTAGGGTCGAGATCAAAAAGAGACCTTATATAAAGGAATAGTTATAATCTGGGATACACAAGGCATACACTGACCAGTTGCTGTACTAAGCAAGCAGTGAGGTGTTCCTAAAGGTAGTCCCTTTCAGCTCAGCTACCAGGCGCATGGATCTCATGATAGCACAGCTATCAGAGAATGGTAAATGCCATTCCATTACTAATTATATCTCTACACAACAGTGAGAAAAAATAATGTATTGCCCAAATGTATGTAGATATGTTTGCATGCACAACAGGTTCCTGGTGTTGGAAGTACCTTGTCCATTCCACAAGAAAAAAGAATTCAGAGCTCCAACCTAATTCATAGCTTGTGTCCTCATGGAACTTGGAAACAGGACAAAGAATAAAAAAAAAAAACTCGAAAGCTGATCTAATCACTAATAATGACATAATTATTATGACATAACTAGAAGTTTATGATAGATCTAGTCTGACAATGCTATTTGAGGACAACAGGTCAAATGAGGATGCAAAAAACCCAAGGTCTAATTCATTCCCAGTGTAAATTGGCAGTATTCCCTTTGACTTCAATGAGAGATTTACTTGTTCACTCCAGCTCTAATTTTTAGTCAGCATCTTCCCAATATTTATGATCAAGTTGCACCAGGCTAAAAAGTACTCACTTTTAAATCCAAAGCAAGAACCTTGAGAGATTTGGGGAAAGGCATATTTTCATATAAGGGTCTTCATTTAGATAGTACATTTACATTTTCTCTTACTGCAGTAACTTTCCCATATAAAGAGAAAATGTATTAAGAAAAAATTAACAAACTTCAGAGACACAGCAGCAAGAGCCAGTCTAAAATATCTACGTGACGCTTTTATGTCCAGAATACCCAAGGAGGAAAGAATAGAAAGAATCATTGAAATAGAGAATAATGAGAAACAATGAACAAGCAGATACATGTAGATACATGTAATCTTGTATTGTTTAAGCAGCAATAATAAATTCAAACATTAAACCAGAAAGAGATGCTTCTATGTCTTTGTTTTGTGGAAAACAGGATTTTTGTTTTCATTGTGACAACTATTTCAAAGTTTCAAAACAGCAAATCTTGGTGAGGAAGGGAAATTTTGAGTTGTTCTAAATGAAATACTTGAGTCATGTTAGTGTGTAAGTTGCAGTAAAACACAGAGAGATACTCCATCCTTCTTCAGCTTAAATGGTATCAGCAATGAGGCCAGAGAATCAATACTAGGCCACAGTCAACCCCAAAGTATTGCCACAGAAAATTCTTGATTCTGGAGAAAACACTTCACCATAGGTTTGACTGTGATGACAGAGTATGTATGTAAATTCTTCACTGTATTACCAGAGGGGATTTTGCCACAGCATAGCTGTGAAGTAAAAATGAAGAGAGAACTGAGGCAGCCAAGTGGTCCATTATGTCTTTTCAGAAGACAAAACAGTGAATCATTTATGATAAGTTCAATCAGCAAAACCACTGGTTTTAAAGCTTATCTATAAATACATTTTTATGTGGTTATTGATTTAGTATTTAATGACGGTTGGTTAAAAGATGAGGCTGCCCAAGATCTGTATCCATTACTATTAAAAGATAAGTGTTGAGGACGTGTGGATAGATGCTGTTTACTGACTTCCACTTATTGCATAAATATCATGGCCATGCCTCAATGACTCAGGTCAGGGTGTGTTGCTCAAAACTCTGTACAAATGTCAAGCAAGCAAAATTCCTGTTTCACTAGTTTATATATTAAAATATAAAAAAGAAATATAAGTTTTTAAAAGCACAGGACTTGAATTGCAGTTTCTGAACTGCCAGCTTACTTTCAATATTGATCAACTAAATTTTCATCCAGGGTAACTATTGCTTCACATTAAACAGGAAAGAAATTAACTGGGCTCCATTGTCTGAATGGCACTGCGAGCTTTTGCCACTAGAGTGTGTCAAGGCATTTGTGAGGAATAAACCTCTTCACGTGCTGTATCATTCAATTCAAACTATTACCTGGAGCCCTGGACAAAGACAAGTAGCTTGAATGTACCATTTATTTTTCTGATTTCCTGCTTGACTGCTAGAATTTGTCTTAAAGATTATACTACCAAGAAAAGGTCTCACCTCATTAGTCTGCTTATGCTGTGCACAGGGATTTTTATATGGATACTGAACACAGGCATCCAGAAACAGTCCAGCCAATTTTAGGATCCATTACACTGTGCCTATATTTTCAGTTCAATGTCAATGAAACAGCCCTTCCAGGCTAAGACTCTTACTTTGATGCAGTACTATAACCCTGCCATTTTGTATTGAAAAGTCAGCACAGCCAGTCAATGTATGTAAATCTGTCCTTTCCTGCTTCTCTTTCTGCTGGATGTCTGCAGTTGCACTAAAATTGGGGGGGGGGGCAGGCAGTGGGTAGAGGAAGGGGGAAGGGGACCCCACACCCCTATACAAAAACTGCTGAAAATCTGGAAATATACTGAAAATCTGTGCTGAGAATAGAGATGCTCCAGCGTACTTAAAAAATCAGTTTGAAGAGAAACTATAAAAGCCCCTCTCTTTGATAGTAAAAAAAATCAGAACAGTTAAAATTAGAAAGGCGTAGGCATAAAGCATTTCCAGGATCAAACAGTATGTTGAAATGTACACATTTGGTAATGCCAAAAATCAGGATCTGCCTCCATACTTTTCTGAATCAGGGTTTGTCCCCTTCTCCATCTGTAAAACTGCACTGACAGCACTCCCTCCCTCTTTTTGCTCACTTTTTTCTCTTCAGATTGCAAATTCTTATTAGCTGTTTTGACTACAGAAATTCTTAGTAAAAGCTTTTCACTGTCCAAAATGTCATCTCCATGCTGAAGATTTTAGCTACTAGACCAACCCTAATAACTTTTCTTTAAAAGACATTAAAAACAAAACAAAACCCAAACAACATCCCAACAATTATCTAGAAGATATAGGAATCCTACAACCAATCTGTAGTCATTTACTTGCTAAAGTGATGTTGTGAAGGGAGACACATAGTAGCACTCGATTTCATCACCTGCTTTATCATCAACTGCTTTACCTCTCCCAGGAAAGGTCTGATAAGCCTTTCTTGGGAGACTGCAGCAGCTTTCTGAGCTTCCAGAGGTTGACACTGTCAGAGTGACAATGATGACTGAGCAAAACAGTTTCTGAAATCCCTAAGCATTCACCCAAGTCAGCCATATGGGGTCAATGGGAGAAGAGCCACAGATCAGAAGATTCTGCCTTTGAATTGCCCAGACCAGCCTGAGAAAATGAGTCTGATAGGGCATCTGGAGTTCTCATCACCTGCTCTGCAACTTCAGATGAAAATTTTGATCATATCTATTTGAAATTAACTGATGGCTGACAAGAGAACAAGGAACAGGAAAGAAAAGAATAACACAAAGTAGAAAGAAAAGATCTGTGACCAGGTCTCTTTTACTCAGTGTATGCTGAGCTAACGATACCTCATGCAGGTATCCCACAGTCACACTAGAATGAAGAGATCCTGCTTTTCATGAACAGCCTGCTGAAATCACAGATCCCTACCCACTCTATTTTTGTCCCAGAGAATCAGAGTAGAGCACAGGCAGAGCATGCAGCAAGGCTCAAGGTCCAGCACTGGTGCAGAACAGGGAGGAGCTACACCCTTACACGCTAACAGTCACCTGAAAACACACAGGTCACCTGAAAAGTCCCAGGACAGTACCTCATGAAGATTTCATAAACAGAATCGAGCAAGTGAAGTTTCTTCCCATTCAATAACAAAATGAAAATGTCAGCAAAAAAGGAAGAACAAACTTTTTTTTTTTTTTTTTTTTTTTTTTTTTAAAAAAAAAAAAAACCCAATAAATCTTTTTTGGGTTTTTTTTTTTTTTTTTTTTTTAAACAAAATAAAAACCCAGTAATTCCATTTGTGGTAGATCTTAATTATTACATCTAATTAATAATAATTAATAATAAAATGTTTTGTGTCTTTAAAAAATACACATATTTTACTATTCAATTTATACTAACTTGGAAATGGAAAATGATATTTCCATTTCAAAAGATGAAAAACTTCATTTTCAGCATGTTAAGAGATTTCCTTTAAAAACTAAGAAAATGTTTCATATTTTTCCTATATTTCAGTTGAAACAATTTTAGCTCAACCTAATCTCAAGAATGGTCCCAGTCCTTTCAAACCTCCATTATTCTTAGAATTTAAAAATCATTCAAAATTTTTGTCCACCGCTATTCATAAATTCAAGCATCATTTTGGCCCTAGGACCCTGGGAAAGGAAATACTCAAGAGCCTTTCTAAAATATCTTTCCATTTCCCACCACTGTGTCCCTAGCTGATATTCCTTGTATCCTCATGCAGCAATAGCTCTACCTTCACCCTGGCAGTCCCTCGTGAAATGTTTTCTAAAATCAGAGTGTGAAGGCTGGAAAGTGAACTTTCCACTTTTATACAGAGGGAAGAACACCCAGGAGAAGACATTTAAATTATGTCCTGAGGCAGAATGAAGTTGATTTATGTCAGGGATTATTTTTATCTCTCCAGTCAACTAGAAGTTATGCAGCAAAGGCTGCACAGGCACAGCCACGCAGCATGGTCTGTACCACTCTGACAGTGCTGGGACATAAAGCCAGCTTGGCAGCAGGCGGAGCTCTGCCCTTGCGAGCCCTTGGCACGGCTCTGCGGGAAGGGCTTCCCCGGCCAAGCTCCCAGGGCTGCTCTCTGCAGCACCTGGACGCTGCAAACCAGACTGACACTGGACAGACAGACACTGCACCCGCAGATTGCCACAGCAGCTCTGGAGACTCTTGGGTTTGGCTCCTGCATCTGCCACTGCACTCATGTCCTGGCATACTGATGTGGGGAAAATGGGATGGTTATGATGGATCCCATGCCCCACTCTTCAGTCACATACCGCCTCTACACGTCTCTAATCTGAGCTGAGAGCAGGTCATTCGAACCATGGACACCTGGGACCCTTCTCCTTCCGTTTTCTGGTCTGGTCTGACACAGAAGTGAATGTATTCTTCCATGCCTGAGACCTCCATTCAAAGCTCATGACCTTTCCATTGATTTCAGAAATCCTTGCATAGAACTCCAACCAAGTATCCCTGCAGAATATCATTAGAAAAACAAAGCAAACCCCCACAACTGTGAAATTACCTCTGGAAGAGAAATGTCTATTTCCTCAAGATTTTTTTTTTTTTTTCTCTGAAAAAGGCAGCATATTTACTGAGTTTTTAACATGTAGATACATGCATGTATGCAGATGCCTGAAAGCACATGATCTAAAATATTACATCTCTGCATTTAATTTTCATGTGTAGGGAAGGAAAAACACAAAAAAAAATTTGAATAAATAAACTCTAGTTTTTAGAATAAAAAATTAAAATAAATGTTTCCAGGAAGCCTGCTATAATAAATAAATTACTTAGATTTTAAAATCCTCTTGCAGTGTTTGAAATTAAAACATTGCATCACATTTCCAGTGCTTACTGGCAAGAACAAATTCATTATAAACTAACATAAAACTACATTTTCCTCTACCACTGGTGAACAAGCAGCGATGTGCAAGGTCATAAATAAGAAATGTAAATGAATTTGTATGTTAATAAATGTAATTATGAATCTATCTGAATTTTAATCATCTAATGAATGTAACTCCTGAATTACAGAGGGAAAGAAACTAATTGGATTCTCTGTATCTTTTCTGTTGTGGCTACAAGTAGTGTATTGTACATTTCCTAGCACTACAAAAGAACAATGCTGTGCACGAGGAAGGATTTCCATCCAGAGGCCAGCAAGTAGCTTGAACTTTACAATGTGCAATTAAGTAGAAACACCATGTTTTAAGAGACACCCCCCAATCATTTGAAACAAGTAAAACTGAGAATCAGTGAGATATGTTATAAAGAAAAAGATAATAATCAAAATAGTAGCTAAAAGAAATAGTTTAGAGCTACTCACATACTTCAATCTCTTTAAAATTTCAAACAGCACATCTTCACAAGAGCTAAGAAGTGATCTTACACTATTTAATACAGTCTAGAGATGCAATGGATATATGTCCATATATCCATTTATATATAATAAACCTGTCTCTGAGTTCTCAACATTTTTAATCAGAGCAGCAAAAAAAGCACTGCATGGGATAATGCAAAATTAAAAATAAATTTAAAAACTCTTTATATGTTTTCTGCTAAATATACAGAATGTATATATATTACACACACAAGCTTTATTCCTTTTTTGGCATGAATGTTTACAGCAACATTTCTTGAAAGCAGAACAGAAAGCTCATAGTACATTACAGATACAATATATATAAATAAGGTCCTGTCAATTAAAATCCTAAAATTCATATAAATCCTATATTATATTTGGTTATCTTGTTTTCTGTTATGAGAAGAATCTAATGTCATTCCTATGAGATAATGACATCTAATAAAGCAGATGAAATTTGCACAGCAGTTTACAAGAAAGAGAACTATTTTTTAATCTCCATCTGACATAAACAAAGCTGATAATAGCAAACCTTCTGGTGAATAAATTATTAGCAATTACACCTAATTTTGGTACCATACTGTCAGAACATTTCAGCAGTAGAAAAATGCAATTTGAGTGAGGTTTGTCTCTAGCAGTAGAATAACAGGCTGAGGTCACTTTAAACAAATGTTTGAAATGCAGTGTGTTATTAGTATTTCAACCACTGCCAATTGCGTTTACTTACTATAAGTAGTGTTTCATAAGATTTAGAAGAAGCATGTTTTGCTATCTGCTGCAAGATACCATACCACAAAATGAGTGGATTCAGATTAAGACTCGTCTTATTGTAAGTACATTCTGAAGCCTAGACTTAAATCTTTATAAATTATTCATATCTCCTCACAACTGTACCTGTTTCTTTTAAAAAAATAATCTTGTATGGATTTTCCCTTTCTTCTCAGAGATGGCTGCTCCTCTGATTATCTTAGTCAGGACTCACCCATTCCAAGTACTAATTCTTTCTACCACTTTTCCTTTCTTAATTTTCCAAAAGGAATCCTAGTGACCACAGTTCTCTGATGTTGAAAGAAGTGTCTAATTTTACAGCTTTCTCCAAACTTCGTGAATTCCCTTTTTCCACAGAAGGGTGGTGCAACAGGCCACCCTGTTTCACCTAGCAAATCACAAGCAAACACTGGAATAACTTACATGCAATCTAATGTGGTGGTAATGAACAGAAACCTACCTGATAAGGTATGTCATGCCAATTTTTTGCACACTGAAGTTGGATGATGACCACCAGTGGCCTTGTGAGGGAGTATATGGTCGGAGAAGTCATGATGTGATATTGACTTGTGTGTTTTAATCCAACATTTTGAAAGCAAATTGTCTTCTGATGTCTTAACTTTAAAGTGGCTACAGTAAGAAAATGTCATCTTATTTTTATAAATACACTTTCCCTTGTCATCATTTGAAGAACTATTACAGCATTTCTCTTATTGTGTCCTTGTTTATAATAATGATTACCTCAAATATTGACAGCCATAGACACATTATAATATTAAAGTCTGTATAAACAAATAACTATCTTTCTGACAGATGTTAAATGTTTTAAAATAGAAACTCTAAAAGTTTTATAAGCAGTAGATTCATAATTTATCAGCTTGGAAAAAAGCCAGAACAAACCCACCAAATAAAAAACCATCAAACCTCCAAACTTGGATTTATCTTACAAGGAAAAAAAAAGTTGTATGTAGCATAATTAGCAGGTATGGCTTATCTCCTTAATTATCTCCCAATTCCTTGAAATGTAGACTTATGTATGATGTGAATATATGAATACAAGAGTTTATACCCCTCACTTCATACATCACAGAAAAGGTTTCCTGCATTGCCCTCTTGAGGCCCATAAGAATTGAAGGTCTGCATTAAGGCAATAATCATAATCAAACCACATTCTTCACCCAGTAATTCACAGGGCTCAGGAAGGAGTTAGTCTCCCTGATGCACAATTAGTTTCTCTGATACACATTTCGTTTTTATCTGTTGGATTTAGGTTGGGTATATCTCACCTCCCTCTGAAGCATCAGCTCAGCCCTATTGTCTGGACATACATCCAAACTCTATGCAGACCGATAAAATCAGAAGTTAAATCAGACAGAACCAAGACTTTTTAAATTAAAAACAATGTAATTCAGCAGTGCATAAGTCATATTCTTCCATTGTCAGCTATGTAATTTCTAAAGCTCATCTGTTAATTCTTGTTCCAAAGCAGAAGGACATAATTTTATATTCATTTAACAGTTTCTCAAATAATTGCCCACATTTTCCCACAAGCTTAGTATAGTACAAATGGCTTTTCTGATATTTTGATTAATTTTTCCCTAGTAGTAACAACTAAATAATTTGACTAGAAAAGTATATTATTATCTTAGAGAATTCTGTTATGGTTAATTTATTTCTAGTCTTTATGACCATTTTCATGGCTCTGCAGCATGTCCCTCACCCTCCACAATCCTGAGACTCTTCCTTCCCTACTTCCTCCCTGCTCTGCATTTTTTTGGTTTTACAGCACTTTTTCTCAAGCCCACAGCCTAGGTCTCTCAGGGAGTCCACCTAATGGCAGACTGCAGCTTCAGACCTCTGAGTGAAATAAAATATGAGCACATCTGATGTGGCTTTTTTCCCCTCCTGATCAGCATGACAACATAGTCAATGGCAACACAATTGTGTTAGAGTCTTGGCTGTTGCTAAGGAGAAGGGAGCTTGGAAAAATGTGTGAGCAATGTCACTTTAAAATCTGCATGTACACAAGGTCTTTCATACATCTCCTTACCTCTATACTGGGAAAAGGAATATGGCATTATAGTAATGATGTTAATATATCTCATATGGCATTATTTCTCTAGTCCTTGGATAACCAAGGAGGACTACCCATAGGGTCAATATTTATACAGAAGACAACTATTTTCTTCACTCCATCAAT
The DNA here is from genome assembly GCF_017590135.1 of Pyrgilauda ruficollis. NCBI lineage: Eukaryota > Metazoa > Chordata > Aves > Passeriformes > Passeridae > Pyrgilauda > Pyrgilauda ruficollis. The sequence goes on along the minus strand of NW_024528821.1, from coordinate 10,451,187 downwards.
GTTATTTAGATCTATGTAAGATTTGGGGGCACAAGAATTTTGCATCTCTTTGGTGCTGACAGCACTTAGAAAAGTCTTTACTTGGTCTACTTCTCATCCTTTTCCGTTTATGTCCTTGGTGCAGGTAGTACAAAGAAAAGGATTTTACTTATCCCCTTTCTCTTCCCCTGCAGGTTCTCTATGCTGTTCTCTTGACTTTGCTCTGAGAATCTCTTATCTCCCTCTCTGCCTGGCAGACAAGGCAACCTTTGGGACCCTGTGCTATTAGTGTCATCACAGGGCAGAGGTTCCTTTTATGGAAGAGCTGTTTCCTGCCTGGCTGTGAGCTGTATGCTAATGTGACAGCCTGGCAAGTATTTGAGAATGTCACTTCTAGCAAAATAACTGTCCTGAATGGTATTTGTCATGTATAAAATCACATATATATTAAAAAAAAAAAAAAAACAAAAAACAACAAAATTCAACTCTAATACGTATTTCAAATGAGATGCCCACAGGCACTTACAACATGAGTACATGTCAGTAGCCATATGTGCTGTAATCCTCCTCTTTATACATAGACCCAGCATAATCCTTTCATGCACCATGTATCTAATCTGTATTTTCTGCTTTGGAAGCAAGATTAATCTCAAACTTTCAGAATTAATTCAAAGGCATTAACTAGCTTTCAAATCTTCAGTATTTTGGCAACCAAGTAGTTAAACAATGTGGCAAATTACCAAATAATTTCTGGTACCACTTCATTTCAGGTTCTTTAAAGCCCTGCAGCTGAACCACAGCTGGGTACTTAATACAAGGTTTTATCTTTTGGGGGAATGTTACTTCTAAATGCTTAATAATTATGAATTCATTTCCCATTTTTTTATAAGCAGGGGATCATAATGAACTCATTTGTTATTCATGTGAATGTCAAATGTGTTCCCACGGGAGTTTTATTCTAATTCACTATTAGTTAGTGGACTCATAAAATAAAATGTTATCCATTTTTTACTTTGAGCATGTAATGCTTGGTAATTGTTCAAATCAAAGGGCAAATGTAATATTTTCCTTTGATAACTTTCAGTTCTGATTTAACTAGAAAGAGAACTAGTTTTAGAGTAAGGGTACCTCTAGAAACAGAAGTAGATTCGATAAGCTGTAAGCCTTCCATTTAAAATGCAATTAATGAGATTATCATAAGCTAGTCTTTTAAAAAGCAGATGTATTATACTATCAGTGTACATGTTTGAACTACATGGATTTAGCATAACAGGACAAGCCATATCCAACATATTTAATGAAAGATATATTTCAGTATGCCACAAGTTTTCAGGCAGCTGTTCTGTTGCAACAGAAAATTTAGAGGTGAGAGACTTACAGGTCATGGCAGAATCTGAATGTGATGACACTGGACAGCTGGACTTTGACCTGTGAAAACAACCACAAAGTAAGCAATAGAAAAACAGAGAATTCAAATTCTTATGTGATTTTTTTAAAGAGTCAAACACACAGGATTTCTTATTAAATTATTTTCAAATTTCTTCTATATCCCTAATCTAAATGGAGCATTAGCAGGAAGGACCTGCCCCATGTACAGATAGCCCTGAAATACTTCAGTGCCTTAGATCTGACATGCTCTGCTAGGATTCTGCACAACTGTATCACAGGGATACTTCCAATCTTGAAATGCTCTTTAGAAATGCTAATCAAAACAAAGGAATTATTATTGAGATGCAGTTTCAAGGGAGATGGTAATAAACCCAGAATCTCATTTAGCCTGTAGATCAAAAAACCTACAGATTTACTCTAAAATACACAATGAGAGATGTCCTTTTTTATACTTGAAGTAACAAGGATATGTTTTTTAGTATTAAGAATGGAAATAATAATTTCCTGAAATCATATGTATGGTATTTAAATCAAAATATGTTATTATTGTGCAATCTCTGGCAGTCAGTAGATTATTAGAATATTAACCATGAAGAAACCGCTGAGAAAAACAAACATGCAAATCAAAGCTCAGATACAAGTCTTGATTATCACAGATATTTCCAGAATGTTAAAAACTGTAACTTCACCTTTTATAATGGTTAGTAGGAAACATAGTAAGCAACAGTGCTTCCTGAATGCTATGACTTCCTTCATAGTTTAAGAAATAGTATTCATTTTAATCTCCTAAAATATGTTTTACTTTATTTAAATAATGATCATGTTAAAAAAGAAAATATCTACTTTTACTTGCTGCAATGGCAGACTGAGTTATATGGATAATGTGAAAAAGGAGTATCAGAATTAGTGAATGAAAGGAAAAGTGCACAAGAGAGGTAAAAGAGCTGTTTATCAGCTGCTTTTTATTCAAAATTAATGAAATGTGTTTATTTTATACATTAAACAACTATGACAGAAATTATCACCACCAGCAGGCAGCCTGAAGGCTCTTCCCTAGAGTGAGAATACAAATGTGGGAGAGAAGAAAAATGGGAAGACAAAAAGTTTTGTGGAGATGGATATTGATCTTGGAAAATATCACCTTCCTTGAAAACAGAGGATAGCTCAGGAGACCTAGAAACTGACAAATCATTCATGAATTTACAAGGGGACCTACCAGTTTAAAAGGCCTGGGTTTGAACTCATCATTTTGTAACAGTGAAATTTTATTTACCTCACTGGAGTAATTTGATTTACGCATGTCCGAAAGGAGAACTGACTTTTGTAATAGAAAGAAATGAGCAAATACGTTGGAGAACGTGAATTCTACAGAAAGGAAGCAATAAAACTAACGAAAATGTTCCTATGAATAAGTGAGGCACTGAATTCTACCAGTTCCAACAGATCCAATTTTATTCAGAAACTTGCAGAAGGTGGGGTTCAGGATTGCTTAGATAAAGATACAAGAGTTAGGATTTGGTGCTCATGACTTGTTTGGCTTTTCCTACCCACTTGAAAGAAAAGAATTTGCAGGACTGAATATGTGAAAGCAGATAGGGGTGAGGGTGAGGCTGAGCCTCAGCCACACTGGGGCTGCCCTCACGAGGTGCCAGTGAGGAAAGGAACAACTGCAATGACAAGGGCTTTTCCAGAGCCCTGCTGGCTCTTTGCCACAGAGGGTAACAGCTGCTCTTAACTAACATTCAATTTACAGCAAGTCTCTTTTATGACAATATATTTAGTGATTTTAGCAGGTCATAGTGCTGAAGGACCAGCACCTTTATAGCAAAACACTGGCATTTGTCAGCTTTTACTTTGCACAGAAAAAGAGAGAAGTGCAACAAAGTGACATAAGTGGTGATTTTATTAAACCAGTCACAGAAAGGAGGATCAACATATCATTCAGGGTGACATGTACAGATCAGAAGCACGTGAAGATATAAGGGCAAGTAATTTAGGCATTGAGTATAAAGAATGCTGATACTTCTAGGGAGAAAGGAAAAAAATACAGTTGATAAATAGTAATGTATTACAATAACAAAGATGGAAAAATACTTGAGTGCCCTGCTTGCATATTTTTAGAAGCTGCAATAGTCTACTAATGAACACACTTTCAAAACAATAGCCAAAATATTACACTAGGAGAAACTAAACCCATCCAATATCAAGTAACTAGATGTTTCCACCTGGAACAGTGGAATTAGTCCTTGGCCATCTTAAGATTCACAGATTCTTTTATAGAACTGAGAATGGCAAAGGGCAGCAGAAGGATTTGCTGAGTTTTCACTGCTCACAAAGATTAAAGAAAAATTTCTTCAGTCTCTGGAGAAAAGAACAGTATATCTCATTTCTTTGAAAGGAACAGAGAGACGACAGCTTCAATGCTATCTGAACAGTGTAAAATACCAGAGCAAGGGAGCATGAACCTGAGCTAAGAACTGGACATTAGAGGAATGGAGGTGGAATTCCTTAACACTAAAAGTTAGATAACAAGTGCAAAAAGATAGCAAAAGCAGCAGCCAGAAGAAATCAAATCATTTCACAAGTAAATTAAATAACACCTGAAAAAGGAAGCTCAACACAGTCTCATATCAAAAGGAAGATCAGACTTTATGCCTGTTGGCTTCCTTACACTGGAGCACTTCTGTCATCCTCATCAATTAACATCATTAATAATAAATTGGTATTGTTAACATTCACCTCTTTTCTGAAATTGCTGCTCCTTGCATTAACTGAATTTATATGAAAGTTTCACATTGGTATTTTTACAAGAGATACAAAATCAAGTGCGGGCCCCTTGGGACGGCTAAAGGAATAAGCAGGCTTGTAATTGTGGAGTCCTGATCAGATTTTAATTCTTAGCACACCATGACCATGCATTTTATCTTCCTAATCCACTCATACAATTGAAATTTAATTATTACATTTTTTCCTAATACACCTCAATTGTTGTGTCCTATTTGACTGTGGCTGAGGTTCATTAGTGGGGTCTGTATAACTCCACTGGATAAACAGACACCAATATTGTTCTAATTAACTTACAACTCTTAAAGCTCTCACTCTTCAGAATTGAGAAATGCTATTAATACAAAAGGTTCTCCACAGCAGTGGCAAACATTTTGTGAAGGAGACTAACTACAAACAGCCATGTCAAAAAATATATCCTAAGGCTTATTATTAATGTATCAGCTAGCATAAATCACTGTAACTTCACTGACCTCAATGTAGCCACGGTGAATTTATAGAGAGAATACAGCTATGTAAGCTACATCTCCTTTTATCACTGTACAATGGAAAAATACATTGCAAAAGGATAGGATATGGCATTAACATAATATTTGAGGAACATTGCAGCTCACAGAATTAATTGAAAAGAATTCCATTAAAAAGCTACTACTAGTCTCACCTTCCATTTATTACAAGTGCTTTGAACTTTAGGTGTCTAATTAAATAATTTTTCTGACTCCATTGACACACTCAATGCTTTTATATCTAGTTCAGAAACTGTTCAGTCCCAGATTATTTACTTTGACAAGTAACATTTTAGAATGCATGGTTATTTTTTGCTCTACTTGTTTGTTTTGGAGGGTTTATTAAGTGGGGTGTTTGTTTGTTTGGTTGGTTTTGTTTACTGGGCATTGCAAAACTAATGCCCAGTTTTACAGTGCAAGCCCAGATGGTTTAACAGGACCAAACTCTAAATTCACATTGGAGTGAAAAATGCCTGTAAAACAATGTGAATTTTAAAATAATGCAGATTGGATTCACAGTACAGTAAAATTATAACATAGTCCAAAATATGAAACAGGACCAGGATTCCAGTAAAATAACATGTGAGGACCTTTTGTCTGCTGGCTGTTATCACATCCGGAGATGATGTTTTGTACAAGATTTTTTAGAAGAAACTTCAATAGGGGTTTGATATATGGAACAATAGCAGGATATGGCCTCTAAGTGGTAGGAACAATTGTGGTTCTCAGACATGTGCAAGTTAACTTTCATTAGCTATGTTAGATTTTGTGCACACTTTCTGGCCTAGATTCAGGGCTGCATCTAATTTCTCCTGGGGACAGCTGAGACACTGAGTGTAAATGAAGAACAGAAGCTATTCTGTCTAAGCAGAATATACTGAGGGAAACTCACATGAGCCTCAAGAGTGTGATAGACCAGTTTGGGAATAATGTGAGAAAGCAATACAAGCAAACCCACTTTCTTTCCAGCTACACCCTTGATGCCTTGTAGGCTGCAGAGCAAGGCAAGAGTTGCCTAGGCTGGCTCTACAATGGGTGGAAACTCCTCAGACCAAAGGAATTTTTAGCATGTAAATCTTCCAGTTTTATGGCAGGCCCATCCGAAAAAGCTCATTAGGATGGGAAGATAGAAAGACAGAATTTAACCTTTGAATTTTGCAAGATGTATATAGAGACTTTTCTCTAGAATAGTAACTAAAAAATCCATAAACATGCTAGCTGTTTACAGAGTTCAAACAGTTCTCTGTTTACAGAGAAGGGATTTTATTTTCACAGAATTATTTGTAGTATACTATTTCCTTAAGTTCTCAGAAAGTGGAATATTCTGTATTTTGAAAAGAGGACTTTCTGTTTCCCTTTCCTTCATTGCCTGGCTCTGACTTTTCTACAGGTCCAAGCATAAATTATTTTCCTTCCCATTCAAGGCCCTTTATCTTTCATCAACTGTTTTTCTTCACCTATTATTTAAAATTCAAATATTTCTGTGATTTCTGACAGTTTCCCCATAAATATGTGAAATGCTGCTTTAGGCTGCATTTTCTAATTTTTCACCAGCACTGTCTCAGCTGCCCAAAGCCATTAATTCTCAATTTTGTGTAGCCATTCCAAGAGGCCAACACAGATTTTTGTGCAGTCCTCTGATAAACCAGACTGAAGAATTGATTTGGCTGAAAAATAATTGATGGAAAAGAGTGTTTTTAAACTTGATCTTCTGCCTCACATCTGCACAAACAGCTGCATGAACACATCAGAATGGGTGGGGAAGGAAAGAGAACAATTAGCTGAAGTAGAACTGCTTAAACCAACATTACTACTCCAGCAGAAGTGCACATGGAGCCAAACAGCCTAAATGTGCTATTTTAAGTACCCTTTTAAATCCCTCACCTGTTCCAGTGCCTATTAAAAGAATTGATACTAATAAGGCAAGGATTATATCACTCCTGCTTACTGCTGGAGCCAAATTTTGGCTCATTGTTTCCTTGCTCTGGTTGATTTGTCTTCTAATTAGATTGTAGGAAACATAATGGGGAAACATAAATGATCTTTTGGCCAACTTAACAACAATCTGACTTCTACTACAGTCAGTGCAAATTTTATCTCGGATTCAAAAGGAATTAGATTCTGTCTGTCAGGATATAATTTCCCTCAGATACTAATCATTCTGATTATTTTGTTTAAGAAGGCCAATCCTTCAGAGCAGGGTAAGATCACTGAGAAATATATTTCTGCAAATAATTCTGTGTTTACTATAATAATTTACAGCTCTTTTCAAGCTGTGCTTTTAAATTAAAACATTAATTTTAACCTGTTACTTGTAATAAGTGACTTTTCTGAAAGCACTGTGGCTTTAGAACATGAGGTGAGCAATAGTGCTAAACAGGTGACGTCATAAAGGAGAGGTACATCACTCCTAAATTGCATTGACCTAATTGCACAACCATTCTGATTCTGTTGGTACTGCTAAAGAGTTTGTTTTTCATCCAGAGTTCACTTGGGATATTTGACTGCATGAGGCACAGCACTGGCATCAACCAACAGGAAAGGATCTGCTGAAAGCAGAGTATAGAAGTACATTCAGGGTTTCTTGTAGTAAGAAATATAAAAGTCTTTGATACTTAACGAAGTAAAGGACCAATGAAACACATGTTGCTATTAACCAAAGCCATATTATCCAAAGAATAAATCTTTCAAATAGAAATGGAAAATTTTCATTGAGCTATGAAGAACATTTTGTGAGGCTAGAGTTCTCTCTACTTCAAGATATTTGATAATACAATTCTGTCTTCCTGATTCCACTAGTTTCCACAGTTCTGTTTGTATATTTGTTGCTGTCTTTACCTAGAGATTTGGTATGCACTACATGCACTGAGATAAAATAGGAGCACAACTATAGGCAAATACAACAGAGAACATCAGCAGAAATGGAAAAAGGAAGTTTTTTCTAATGATTAAGTAATGTACTTAGTTTACCCTTTCATTCAGAGACCATTTGCAATACAATGTTTAATCAAAAAGTTATCACTATTCATTATCACTAGTCATGATATAAGGATATCAGTCCTAGCTCTGAGCCTTACAATGAATCTTCCAAATATCTGTCCCAGTGGGTGAACAACTAATCTTTCTGTATGGACTGTAAGCTTTTGCAATTACTGAATGTTTTTATAAATATTGGGGTTAAATAATATAGGATGTTAGACAAAAAGAGAAAAAGAAAAAGAATTCAATACCTGGAAAAACTATTTTCCCAAAAGCAACAGAAGGTGTCACTGCTAACTGATTTTAAACAAATTAATCCCTCAGCAGAAAACACTGTCTTTGTTTTGAAAGAAACTTGAACATTGTTTGGGAAGGTAATTGGGTTCCCTTCTCAAGTATTCGCCAGCTCCAAACATAAACATTACATTTAAAAATGGAAAAGACTGCTTCACACCATCTAATTCTCCTTTCTGTTTGCTACTATTCCCTGCAGCTGTTTCACTTCAGGCTATGATTCACAGTCAAAGCAAGAGGAGTTTAGCCAGTATTTGGATAGAAACCTCCAAAGGGCCTTTTAACCCATTAGTGTAGGAGATCTACTAATTGGGGATTTTCTCTTCAAATACATAATTTAAGATGCTGCCAAAATTAACAAGAGGATGCTGGAGAAACCATTCCCATCAAGAAATGTAAAACTGAGTCTCCAAGTAGTTTGAGACGGAAATATTTCTGTATACTGCATTTCACCTTGTGTAACGGCTACGGCTGTCTCTCTAAACTTGTGGTATTATTTTAACTCTGTGTGGCAGTCCTCACCCCCTTATCTTCCTCCATACTGTAGTGTTGCTATTCTATGTTAAACAGCTGTTACAGCCCATGCCAGAGATGGCTGCATAACAGTGACGGGTGAGGTGTTATTTTCTAAATATACTTAGAGATTTTGAAGTACTTTATGGCTGTTTATAAGTCTCCCCATCCATTCAGATATATCTATATGTGAGGCTAACGTAAAACAGTAATATAAAACACATTTCCCCTCCTTAATAAGCTTAATTTTTGGTTTCTGGAGAACAGCAGGAACTCACATCCTTTTTCCTCTGGACTTCCCTTCCCTAGAGGTCCCTCCCGGGCTGCCCGCACCCAGCGCCGTGGTCTCACCGGGTCATGGCTGCTGGCTCTGCAGCTGCGGGCCTATGCTCCGAGCTGCTATTTACTCGTTGTGAAGTAACTGCTAAAGCTGTAATTAAAAAAAATATATATTTTATATTATATATATACACATATAAAGCCCGTGGCTTTTAGCCATCACGGTTGCATACTTAATAGCTGCATCCAAGCACTCTCTCCAGGCTCCCAGCCTGGCGGCTCCAACACAGCCCTCCCCTTCTCTTCCCCAGAGAAAGGCATTTCAGGTCACTTGAATTATTTAGCGGGGTGTTTTTAACCATCTCAAGGGCTTTGCTCCTGCCGTGCGGCGCCTGCAGAGCTCGGGTTTGTGGGTTTATTTTATTTTTTTATTTCTTTTTTTTTAGCACGAGAGGTGGAGTTGCTCCACTTCCCTGGCAGAAGGAGGAGATAAAGCGCGAGGGGAAGGCGAGGGGGGCGGCTTGGCGTGTGGAGGGGAGGGGAAAGGCCGCCACACCTGCGGGCCACGCTGCCCCCTCAGGCCCGGCCCTGGCCGCCGGGGCCGCTCACCGGGTTGCTCTAACGCAGCTCTCTCTGTCTTTTCTTCCCCTCACCTCCCCCGCCGATTCTCCTTTCCCTCCCGCTCCTCATTCATCCTCCCCTCTCCCGCCCCCTCCCCGTGCAGGCGAAGCGGGCGCGGCAGGAGGCGGAGCGGGCCGCCGCACGTCCCCCGGCCGGCCGGCCGGCCCCCCCGCCATGGGTCGGAAGCGCTGCGTGGGGGGAGACGGCTCCAAGATGGCGGCGGGTTGCTGCGGGGTGAAGAAGCAGAAACTCTCCAGCTCCCCTCCCTCGGGCTCGGCCGGCCCGGGTGGCGGCGGCGGCGGCTCCCACTGCGGCGGGGCGGCGGCGGCGGGGGGCGAGCCGGGGGCGCTGCCCCCGCCC